>NC_035109.1:201042401-202242401 GCF_002204515.2 Aedes aegypti | reverse complement strand
TTATCGCGGTTTGAATATTTTTTTAGCGGTAAAAAATGAAGCTGCCGGTAGAGGGGTTAATGCAGTGCTTCCCTACTTTTTTGACTTTCGCCCCCCAATATGAAATCGCCCCCCCTGATCTGTTTTCGAAATATTTGTATTAGACGCTCTACTTTGTTAAAACTCAGACCAATTTATTACCATAATTAATCAAAGATTGGTTAATTTATCAAGTTTACTCATGTGAACATGTTAAACATATGTGTTTTGAAATGTAAATTAATCATATCATATTCATTGATATATTTTCTTGAATTTCAATAAACGACCTTTTTTATAATGATGTATTGGTAAGTAATTCATAACAGCAAACAACCAATCAACCTACTGCTACTGCCCCAGTTTTCACTGCACTAAATAAATTTGGCTGACTTTCTAAAATTCGAAACTTATTAATTTGATTGATTAAATTGTAAAAACAAATGTTAGAAGTTTTGTGAAATACACGTTTAACTATTTTATAAACTCCAAAACTTAAAAGAGAATATTGGTAAATCCAAAAAACCTTCAATAGTTAACTGCAATGTTAGAACGTTTTTTTTTGTGTTTAGATTTTTTTTCTCATAACCTGGAGGTTTTTATCCGTTAATGCTTGGAATCTATTTTTAGATGCATGATTAACGTCTTCAGTAATTATTAGTTCCAACGTTGGCACCTGATTTTTATTAACCAAATTTTCTGATTTTATTTAATAGTTTGTGCTATATGTAAGTAACAAGTTGCCTGTGAGGACTCGGATGTCAATAATCATAACACTAGCTGCTCAATTCCAAAGCTATTTTATAAATAAAAACTCAATTTATTGAATTTAGATATTTGAACCAATATCCAAAAATGTTTAATAACTGAATGAAATTGATCAATTTAAAAACACTTTCAAACTATCTCTGACTGCAAATGTTTTGGGAAAATTTCAGTTACCAATTTAAAATTCATAGCGAGTTTCAACACTTATGCTTAAAAAACTGTATACTTTACAAACATATTTCGTCTTTGACAATGTGTGTCGAAGTTTTGTCTATCTTGATTTTATAAGAAAATGTTAAAAGGTACAAACAAAAAGAGGGAAAGATTTAGATGTGGAATCTTTAGACTATTAGAGTATAATATCCTATTGAACTGAGTCTCGTTGTTTTCAGTTTCCCCCACTTTCGCCCCTTTGTCAGTATTTTCGCCCCTTTGTCAGTATTTTCGCCCCCTTAATTCCATTTTACAAATTTTCGCCCCTCTGGACCTGAAAATCGCCCCCAGGGGGGCGAATTCGCCCACTTTGGGAATCACTGGGTTAATGGAATGTCACTCGAATACCATGACCTCACAGTTATGGATCAAATAGTGTGGAGTTCAACCTATAAAATTCAATGAAACGACATGGAAAACGTAAAACTATAATTTAAAAGCACGAATTGAATTGTTTCAAATTGGATTGTTTTGAGTGCAATATTTACATAGGATTGCATATAAATTAAAAATTGTATCGGTTTCTGAAAACCATATTATGGATCAATTTTCATATTATGGATCAAATTGTGACATATTACGGATCAGTGCGCAAAATCAAGAGATTTTTAACTCAATGCATCTGTATTCCATGATTTGGCGAAAGTTATCAATATGTCACATATTACTGCAAAAAATAGCAGTGTTAGAGCTGGAAACAAGGGTAAAATGCCATTTTTGTTGTGATACTGCTTTGTAGTAAGTGAGACATGTACTGTTTTCGCTCCACACCAAGTTTCCCACCCATTTTTGTCTGCTAAAAAATGAAATTTACAAACCTTGTTGTTTTATTAGTTTAATCCTTAGTGCTATTGTCTGAAAATGTCGAATCCAATGCTTAAAATGGCAGAAATCTACATTATTTGGAAGTGATCCATAACCGTGGTAAACAATCATTTCCTGGTCCATATTATGGATCACTAGTTAGAAGTGCTAATGTTCGATATTTGGAATCAACATTCGAGAAAAATGTTTTCCAAAGATAAATTCATACTAAACCGAAACGAACGAGCATGTTTATAGTATAACATTTGAATTTTACCTACTTTGGGGGCTTATGAATGCTGACGGCACTTCTTTCAGAAAACGACCTTATAATGATAGCTGTGTGGTATCAACTAAACATTTGTCAAATACACCGTTATTTAGCGGTTGAATGTTGTGCTTAACATTACAAATGGTAGAAGACAAATAGTATAACATGGGAAAAATATGTTTGACGTCAACGTTCATGTTTTGAGCGAGTTATCCGATGTAGAACGCCAAAGTGATCCGTCACTGTGGGTGATCCGTAACTGTGTGGGCATGGTATATATTCGAGATACGTGAGCTGGGTGTAATCGTTCACAGACGCTTGAACTTCAGTCTACACGTTGACATGGTTGTACAAAAACGGCAAGGTTGTCTGGGTTCGTGATGAGGATGTTCAGAAACTTCAACCAACTTAATCATATGATACCACTTTTCAACTGTATCGTACGCCCAATTTTAGAATACCGTTTTGATTCATATTACGGACACTTAAGGCTTCAGTGAACTTCAACTAATCGAAACTTATATGAATTGAATCGTTCCCTATACAACTTAAGTGTAATCAGGCCTTGCAAACACTTAAATTTCGAATGCTGGGTGAAGATTTGGATTCCACAGCTTTAATTCACTTTAATCAACAAATATGTTCGGCCTCTTCATGATTTTTATTCCGGACACAACCACACTTTTGCTTCATATTCCGGACACATTGATTCGAATTCCGGACAGCTCATGAAAAACACAATTAGAATAGTCGAATCATTAACTAAATGCACTAAATGCAGTTGAACATTGTAAATTTTCATGGATTGCTATGTAAAATGTTTATAAAAATCATCTTTCAAATTGGGAACTTTTTGCCGGCCCATTTTGAAACATTTCGAGTGAAATCTTTCCCATACAAAGTAGAGTGTCCGGAATTTGAAGCTGTCCGGGATTCGAATCAAAACGGTACTGTTCACCAAGGATGGAAATCTAGTGATCATGACAAAATCCATGATGCATCGCGGTTCCCGAGGAGGAACAAATAACTCCCCAATAACTTATGCATACCATATTTTATTCAGTTGTCAATACCTCATTTTGGTATTATAATGGTATTGGAAAAAAATGTTTAAAACAATTAAAAATACTTCATTTTGGTATTCGATAGGTATTAAGGACTGCTGGAGGTATTGAAAAATCACCTTTATATGAAAATCCATCAAGTATTATTTAGGTATTACAATACCTGATCTAATTATCAGCTTGGTATTTGTAGAATATGCAGAAGGTGTTATATGAGGTATTTTACCTCTTATGCAGGGCTCATTCATACCTCATTCAGGTTGTAAGTATTGGAAATTATCTGGTATGGAATACCTCAATTTGGTATTCAGTAGTTATTTTCTTCTGCTCGGGTTGTCTTTATCGTGCGATCATAGCAACAACGATTAACCTTTTGTCGTTAAGTGATCACAACAAACTCCGCACGCCGAATAATGCATCGTTATGAATGTGAGCTAGCGATTAATCGTTCGCGAGTCAAAGTTTTATTATTTTGAGGATTTGCCTTTGTACATGCTATTTATGATTCTAAAATCATTTGCACATGGTCTGCGCGAAAAATAATAGCGCGAATACGGCATGATTCGAGTTGATCGCAACTTGTAACAACATCCGACAAACTCTTTGTCCCACGACAAACGATGCATCGGATGCTTCATGTATCGGTAAAACGCACGTGTAGTGAAGTGCTCAAATCATGCTGCTGCAAGAGCGACGGCCCTCTTAGACTGTTCAAATACCGTGTTGTTTGTCGCTAGAGACGATTTTTTTCCATCCTTGCTGTTCACCATCATGGTGTACCGTAATCCGGGATAACATTGATCATTTTTTTGAGTTTTTCTTAAATTTTTCATTTCACAATACAAATGTTACAAGTTTTATATTTTTAAAACAAGTACTGGCATCCATCGCTCCTAAATATATACTTTATTTTGTTTTTTGAAAGATTTCAACATGTTTAAATAAATGTTTTAAGTGAATTTTTGATTCAGCTGATATGGGGTAACTTGATTACCTAAGTAAACAACGTTAGGTAATATTGGAAATATCTTTACTTACTAAAATCATGGCCCCTGAAGCCGAATATGAAGACCAAACTCTTACAAGTCATTTACTTTTTGAGTTATTTCAAAATTAAAAACACCTTGAACCGCGGAATATGCCTAAAAGTAGGCAATTTCCTAAGGAAATTCTACATTATGAATTGTAACTAGTTAATGTTGCCTAGTTGAATAAACTTATAAACATTTGACAACGGAATCGTTTTTGTCTGCAGAACTTATGTGAGACATTATTTTTTGGTACCGTGAGGGCCCCTAACTCTGCGCAGCTCCTAACTCTGCGCACTTTTACCAAAATCTGGTAAATCATTTAAATTTTTGTTTTAAATTTGATATCCATATATTGATACAATAGTAATAAAAAAGTACGTGAAGAATTTTCTTGACAAATTTTCGTTTATTACTTTAATAAAAAAAAAGCTTTAAAAATATTGAAAAACGTCCAAATTGACTGCCCGTTAGCAAAAATGCTAAGGGAGTACCTCATCACTTAAGTCATTTGAATCAAGTTAAAGAGAATATATTTCAGATTTTTAGTATGTAGGCACTAGTTTATTTATCGAGCAATCATCACTGGTAAAGTGCACCTTATTTTCTCTTCATTTTCTTATTCTTCTTAAGTGCGCATAGTAAGGAACCATTTTTCAACTATGTCCCTTACTATGCGCAGCAGTTATAAAACGTTATTTTCAACATACAATCAACCCTCCAGAGGTCGATATTGAAGGGAACCATCGACTTGTCGACACCATCGAGATATGGAATGGAAATGTTTTGGTAAATTGTTTAAGGGGATCATCATAGTAAGGGAAGATTAAAAAATGACGTCCAACATATTTTAAGGATTCCTACACTCCGTCCCCTCAATCCCCTGTCGCGATTTTAACAGTACCTAATGGATGCATTGTCACATTTTCGTAGACTCCTCCTTCCCTGAACGATGGACGTAATTTTTGGATGCTCCCTAACCATGCAATAGAATAATTTTGATTTTTTGTATAGTTTCATGAGTCAATATCGAGTAATGGAACATCGAGGTTTAATCGTATTTCTGAAATATGAATCGTTCATTAATAACGTCATGCCTATACAAGGCGGCGATACTTGTCGATTGAGTGATGAACAATACATTAAGCATGGATATACCCTCTCGCTTAAACTATTCTTCGTATTTAGTAGGAATGTTCGGGTTTCACATATAACAAATCAGAACCAGGTTCTTATTAATTTTATTCAAACTCGGACCCGAACCGAATAAAAGAAAATTTGGTTTTTATATTTTCTAGTGAAAATTCATAAACAGTCAAAGCTAATTTTCCTTTTCACGCCAAGAAAGAATGCAAAAAAGATGTAGTTTGTACCCTTTTTGTATGTTGCTTTGGATTTTAGAAAACTAAGTTAATTACATGTTTTGGAAATCATATGATGATTTCGATTATTTTGAGAGTTCCACTTAATGGCATTCAGTAACAGTAATTATCATGGATTGAATTAAAGATAAAATTCACTTCACTTAATAAACTTCTATGTTAGAGACATTCCACGCTCCACTGGGGACGTAAAGCCGTATAAAGCAAGAAAATTAAGATTAATTCAGAGTTTGAATGCTAGTAATGCTTTTAGCAAAATACTTCAACTGTTATAAATAATGTATCGAGAGTTAGGAACCTGAATGCGCAGAATAAGGAGCATTGCAAAAATGAGTGCGCAGAGTTAGGAACACGGACACCCTTGAGAAAAATTAAAAATTTGCAATAAAAATCATTACTTAGTGAAGCTTTTATATTTTTTCCTTATACATGAAATCAATAAGTATTTGCTCCCAAAATTTCAGAGGATTGTGTTTTGTTTTCAATTAATTACAGCTGTTTGAAATTTAAAAATCCCTAAGTGCGCAGAGTATGGGGCCTTCACGGTAGTGTCAGTGAAAATGATAGAAATCATTGTTTCAAAAAGTTGACAAATTTACGCATGAAGTGAACGCAATTTTGGCAAAAACCTTAATTTTAATTAGCTTATGAATATAAGAAAGAGAGACACGATTCATGATTCGCAAATAATTCATCAATAAATCTTTATTTGAACTATTACCGAGATGAGTCATTCCGATCAATGTTACCCAATTGATCAAGGTTACCCCGAATTACGGTACCCTAAACTAACTCGATCGAAGAATTTAAACACTAGAGCGGGTCCAGATCATCCAGGACCGAGTGAATTTAGTACATCGGTGGATTAGTCCATTCTTTGACAGAGTGAATTTAGTACATCGTTGTATTTGACCATTTGCAGAGGGTCCATTTACAAATTTAATAACGCTGTGTATCGGTGTCCTCGAAATGTTACAGCTCATACTAAATTTTGTAGCATATGTCAAGCCCGTGCTGGAAAAAGGGCTTAAGTAACATGATCGATTTCTCTTATCGATCTTCTCTTCAGTGAATAAAGGTGACAAGAGGCAAGTTTGTTTGCAGTTTTTCATTGCAGGACGCATGATAACGATGCCATCTCGCATCCTGAGGTGAAAAAGTTCCAACAAACTTGCATTCTTCTTCTTCTTTCTGGCGTTGAGTCCCCACTGGGACAGAGCCTGCTACTCAGCTTAGTGTTCTTATGAGCACTTCCACAGTTATTAACTGAGAGCTTACTATGCCAATGACCATTTTTGCGTGCGTATATCGTGTGGCAGGTACGAAGATACTCTATGCCCTGGGAAGTCGAGAAAATTTCCAACCCGAAAAGATCCTTGACCGGTGGGATTCGAACCCACGACCCTCAGCTTGGTCTTGCTGAATAGCTGCGCATTTTCCGCTACAGCTATCTGGGCCCAAACTTGCATCTTGTCACCTTTATTCAGTGAAGAGAGGATCGGTGAAGAGAAATCGATCATGTTACTAACGTCCTTATTCTAGCACACGCTTGATGCATAAAAAAGCGTTACGAGAGGATGGGAGGTTAAAATACCATTATCATTCGATTTATGTCACCTCTGATTAAATGCAAAAAAATGCAAATCTCGGCAAACTTTGACGTTTGTATGGGTTTCTCCCTCCCACACGGAGACGGGATTCAACTCAATTTTGGGTTGTTTCAACGTAATTCCGCAGTTGATCCCAATTACACAGTTTTGGTTAAATTTCCAAGGTCCCCACTAGATAAATTGCCTTTGATTCCATTAGAAAAATATACTCAATTTTGGGTTGATTTAACACAAAATTGAGTTCTTTCAACTTAAACATAAGACTACTTACATTTACCTAAATTTGGCTTATTGGGCCAAAGTACCCTTATTGGGTAGATGCAGCTCTCTCTAATTATAATCAAAACTTAGGTAAAAAAAATTCTCCGTGCAGAAAGGGATCATCGAGATAGGAAGGGATCGAGATAATTTCAAACAAAATCGTATTTTTTCATATACATCCGTGAAATCCAAGATAGTTCTTTAAAAATCATTCTTTTATGAAACGCTAGAGTGCTAATTGTGTTTTATACGTGATCACCATGCTTGTGTATTATGTTTGCTTTATCATCAAAGATGATGGCTGTTGCTGCTGATCAGAGAATTAATCATTCAATGGATTACTTACATGTTTGCAATATGACGGAACGCCAAATGTGCATCTTTGATTGGGAATCTGGAACAAACAGAAATAAAACAAATGTTATATACTGACTAAATCACTAAAAATCGTTAAATTTCATTGATTTATGACTCTTTTTAATGTATTCGAACCCGCTGAGCAGCTCTAGAGAAACTAAAAAGTAGATTGGAGTACCGTAATCCGGGGTAACATTGATCATTTTTCTGAATGTTTCTTTAATATTTCGCTTGAAAATGCAAATGCTGCAAATTTTATATTTTTCAAACTAGTACTGTCACCCATAGCTCAAGACTATATACTGTATTTTGTTTATTGAAAAATTTAAGCATGTTAAAAAAAATGTTTTAGGCGATTATTTGATTTAGCTGATATGAGGTAACATTGATCACCTATGTAAACAACGTTCGGTAATACTGAAAATGTCGTTACTCACTTAAATCATGGCCCCTGAAGCCGAATATGAAGGCCAAACGCTCACAAGTCATTTACTTTTTGAGTTATTTTAAAATTAAAAAACATCTCAAACCACGGAATACGCCTAAAGGTAGGCAATTTCCTAAGGGAAATTTACATTCTTAACAGTATTTCGGTAATGTTGCCTAATCGAGCATACTTATAAGAGTTTTGACAACGGAATCGTTTTCAACGATGCCATTTTTCGTAAGAACCACATTTTCCTTGCTTATATCGTTTGCAGAACTTATGTGGGACATGAATCTTCGGTACTGTCACCCTTAACAATTTAAATCATTATTTCGAAAAGTTGTCAAATTTACGCATAAGGCAAACGCAATTTTCGTAAAAATATTAACTTTTATTTGCTCATAGATATAAGAACAAGAAGCACCATTCATTATCTGGTAATGTTTCATCAATAAATGATAATACGAACTTTTGATGAGATGAGTCATTCCGATCAATGATACCCCGGATTACGGTATCCTTCAATTCAACCCTACATGCCCCCCTTTGACAGATACGCGTATTTCGACTACCACTTGCAGTCTTCTTCAGTGTCAGTTACTCGTATCCACTGAAGAAATCGTCGCATCTCTCTACCTTAAATACTAACACCCGATAAGTCTTCCTAGGAATGTTTCAACAGAGGTATACCTGCCATGTCGTGGTGAAAAATAGAAAAGGGATAATAGAATAGGGATTTTGAAATCCCTTAGACATTAGTATAGTTATACTTATCTCTAAGGCATGTCAAAATGGTCAGTTCACAAAGAAAGCTCTTTGTAAACAACTGTGTATGTACTCGAAGAACACTTAGCTGAGAGGCAGCCATTGTCCCAGTAGGGACATATTACGTTAGAACATAAAAGAAAAAAATGATATGTTTCATACAGTGGAAATTTCTATTTTTTACGTTTAAGAACAAAACAACATAACGACTGAAGATCAGAAGGCAAATTGTAAGTACAATTATCGAAAAGTCTAAGGATTGGTATAAATGAAAACAAAATTCTAATATTTCCTTGTTTAATGAAACGTTTCTATCGTTTATTTTTCTTAACATTTCAGAATTCTGTTAGTTTCTTCAATTTTTGCTTTTAATCTTGTCATAGCTTCCCACTAAGTTAAGTGCGCCCCAATAGCTGTGAGGCATTACCAAATAATCTGTTCACAATCAATGGCATCAAACATGTTCTACACATGCTGTTCGTTGTTAACACTGCTTCTAGGTTAAACTAGTAGCATTTTTCTCTATGGCCAGCTAGTTATGGAGGTAATTTACATGTCGAACGACTACCATTAGAACCCATGTAAATGATGCCTAGTGGAAGGAGATATGGCTCTGTGAGTCAATCTATTCACCAAAGTACATGATATCGCAATTGACACATAATGAAAATGTACAGAAACGATGTTTATTAATTATTCGCATTGTTTTTATGCATGATTTCATAACCAATTTTTGCCGCCCATGAATGTAGTAACCGAGACGAGGCGATGAAAGGCAAGACGAAGTCGACAGTCATCTGAAGAAGCACTCGAAAACTTGTGCGATAATAAGTCGCGTGGAGTGGTGCACATTGCTCATCTCTAGTGAAAACGGTCCAACCACACCTGCAACATAAGTTCAGCTAATCTCTAAAGATCTAAATTTAATAAATATTCACATGACCAGCATTCACGCTTGTAGGACGTGGGAAATAAACGTATATGCTATTTACTAATAAATAATTGCGGTAACGCAATAAGAAACAAGCTGTGTGAGCAAAATAGTTAATCTTATATTGGTGAAATGTGTACGTTTTTGCTGAATTAAGAGCATTTTTAGTTTTATTTCACACTGATTTGTACTCGCAGTTGTGGAAACTGATTTGTTTTTATTAGCATAAATATAAGATGATTTCTTAGCAAACTGAAACTAGCTAAAGTTTGACATTATCTTCAGATTTCTATAGAATTTACTCCAAAAATTATATCAGGCATTTCTTTATGTAACACTCAAAGCACTGGCTATAACTGCATATTTGTAACAATCGACAAAAGGTATATTCAACTTGGGGCCGAGTTATTAGAGTCCGCGGCTATAAAGCACAGCCATGCTGAAGGTATCTGGGTTCGATTCCCGGTCGGTCCAGGATCTTTTCATAATGGAAATTTCCTTGACTTCCCTGGGCATTGAGAATCATCGTACCAGCCACACGATACACGAATGCGAAAATGGCAACTTTGGCAAAGAAAGCTCTCAGTTAATAACTGTGGATGTGCTCATAAGAACACTAAGCTGGGAAGCAGGTTCCAATCCATTGAGGACGTAATACCAAGAAGAAGAAGAAGATCTGTTTATTAGGGTTGAATTGCCAAAAAATGATTATATTGTATCATGAGAGCAGCAGGTCTTAGTTGCCTATGATAGTACCCAAACACAGTAATTTTTCAATGATCATTTAGCATTAGCCTGGATTTAGATCTTTCATTTGTAAAACAGTGAAATTGATTACATTATTTTGATTACATTCTATATTCAATAAGTCCATTCATAGTTGATAGGGTGCCGACTCAATTATAACTCATCAGCTCTATACATGGACAAAGGAGAAACAATTTGATGATAATTTCAGTGAAACAAAAATGAATGGGATAATTATTGTGAAGGCTTATAGCACCTGAGGTCAGCTCGGATGTATCCAAAGTATAGTGTGATGCTGCACTTTCGATGGTCTTGACTTGATGGTCAACACTCAAGCAATCTCGACCGTCTGCAAAATAACTTTTCCCGTAACGTGCCACCTTCACGTGGTGTATTATGAGGTAAGCTCTATCGAGCTGAATCTCAAGATAATCAATTTTCATCCTAGGGTCAATACTTGAAAGAATAACAGTATTAAACTATTTCAATTAGTAGCAGTTTTTGAAATGTCATTTCAACCTATATTGTAGATAGTTAAAAGGCTTTGAATCGCTTGAGGGTAAATTGCCACAGGTGATAAAACATTGGTTGGAGATTTTAGAATATTCTGCTTACCTACATACTGCGTTTTTGATTCTCCCTTGAAGCTGCATATTCAGTTCTTTTTTTTCTGTCGTTTTATCGCAACTGATATTTAGCCTTATCAGCTTAATATATTCTGAGAAGTTCCACAGTTTTCAACCGAGAGCTTTTCTTGATTAATTTACAATTTTTGCGTTTTTTAATCGTGTGCCAGGCAATGGAATAATCAACATTACCAGAACTGCACTAGCAATTGAAAAGTTATACATACCTCATAGTGGGCTTTTGATCTAATTGCCTACAATTTTGCTGAATAAACTTATGTCAGAATATTTATTCATTTATAGTTACGATTTTGCCTAGTTTAAAAATTGATTTCCTAAAACGAAAAAAAGTTGAGGGACCCAAGTTTACTGACTGAAACTTAGAATATAAATATTTTCACGCCAGGAATACATTGAACTAGACAAAGCACTCAATAATTTTGATTAGAAATTAACCTAGAACAGGGTATAGAGAACAGACTGCAACAAAGTGGAAGTTTTATCGTTAAGGAACGATTATGTTATACTAAAACTGATTTTCTCTACTCATTCCACCCCGGGGTAAACCGAATTTGAGTCCCTAGGTATAACTATTTTATTTAGAAACGGAAACCCTTCCGGTTTATCACAGTCTTTCTCTATTGATTGCAGAGCCTTCAAATCTATAATGGATGAATCCTAACGATATAGCGCCTTCTATAGTCTTAAATGTAATTACAACCGTTTTCTCATATATCTGGTTGTGTTTCTTCATACAAACGACAATACACCCCAATAGTGACATTGCTTCGCGATAATGGAATTTGGAGTTGTGAGTCGTTCAGGGATATGGAAATTTCGTCGTTGGCGCTGCGGATCCCTTTTTTCTCCGTTTGCTTGCGATTTTCTGGGCAGGGCTTCGGGAAGCCCAAGCAATCGTGTTCGGATTTTTCTCGTGTCATCGGTGGTGCGGAATCAAGGTTAATCGTGTTCAGTTCACGTAGTGTGAGTGCGAAAAGATATTCGTGTGCAGTTGAGAATGGATTACTAACTGGTGAGCTCGTTCCATGCTTTTTTCCACCTACATGTTGGTGAAAACTCTTCTGATATCTGCAAGCTCTTTGCCGATTTCTTCCAAGAAGTTTATACAACCTACTCCCAAAAAGACTGCGACCGCGATTTCTTTTCTTTTTTTCAGGAATTTCTATTGAAAAACTAACACAACCAGAAATTTTGGCAGCACTAAAAAAACCTGGACGCATCTAAGGGAGTAGGACCAGATGGCATTGCACCCGTGTTATTCAAGAATCTTTCTGAAGAGCTTACCTTTCCCTTAGAACGCCTTTTCAACATGTCTCTGAATAATGGTAAATTCCCAGAAACTTGGAAATCCCCGTATTTGGTGCCTGTTTTTAAATCAGGCACGAAATATGAATTGCCATTATCTCTTGTATCCTCAAACTCTTCGAATCTCTCGTGAACGACAACATTTTCCAGCAAGTAAAAAATCAAATTACTAACACGTAGTATGGCATTTTCAAAGGCCGCTCGACAACCTCAAATCTGCTAGAATTTGTATCGTTCATTCTTAACGCAATGGACAAGGGCAAACACGTAGAAGCCCTCTGCACTGACTTCAGTAAGACATTTGACCGAATCGACATACCATTATTAATCTTCAAACTACAAAAAATAGGAATGGAACCAGGATTTTTGAATTGGAAATAGTGCGCTTTCAAATTAAATTCTCGGCACCCATTTCTGCGTAATCCTAGACTCAAAACTCACTTTTGTAGAACATTATGATTTCATAGAAAACAAAGCAAACAGCAAACTCGCTTGGCTTCATTAAGAGGTTCAGTAACAATGGATCATTGAAGGTAGTTTTTGCCAGTGCTCACCGCATCAAAACAAAGGCGCCACTGTATATGGGATTTAACATTGTGACAGCATTGCTGTTCTGTCAAACACATAAGGCTACGGTGGCGCTTCTATGCTTTCCATAGCGACCGTTTTGATTATTTAAATGATCCATTTTCAAGACCCATATACTATTAAACTATTGTATATTGCATATGTAAGACCAATTCCGGAATACTGTCACCTAGTATGGAACCCAATTGTTTGAGAACCTCTGATTCGTGTCTATCGCATTAGTTTTTTCACTCTGTTTGTGTTGACTATTTTTCGTTTATATTCGAATGCAAAATTGACGGGAGTGTATTAAGCGTATCGTGTTTACATCTGTTTTTTTTTATCAAACTATCTCGAATTTGATTTTGTCGAAGTTGCCTGCGATAAATCGTGTTTTATTTGCATCGTTCAGTGGTCAATTGTTTTTGGAACGAATTTCTTCCTGTCATCATACCTGACGTCATCGTTTCATTTTTCCGCAATCAGCGCCATCTGTGGACGAATAGTTGCAATCTGTATCGATCATTCATCATTCGAGTCGACGAGAGGTAGAAATGGATACCAAATGCTACCAGTGCTCTACGCCGATCAAAACTTTCGAGTTTCTACAATGTAAATTGTGCGATCAAGCAGCGCATCTGAAATGCGTCGGCTTAAAACGCTCGAATATGGACTCCATGAATGAGCACAAAAATGTGTTTTGGTTTTGTGATAAATGTGTTGATCACCTCAACCTACTAAAAGCCAACCCTCCAATTACTTCACACGAAATTGTGACCGGGGTTTCTGAAGCTATCAAGGAGTCTCTGGCGGATTTGAAATTTGATCTCCAGAAAACTAAGGAATTGACTGAATCGATTGTGGATACGCAAGAAAATCTTGGACTTAATACAACTCGTTCTGCGTGGCCAAGTATCAAACGAACTCGCGAACTTGTAAAGGAAACGCCTAGATCTCGTCCCAATGACAAGCTTGCAGTGGGAACAAAATCGGTCGAAAAGGAACAAATCGTTGTAGAAACGGTACCTAAGCCCACTGAAAAGTTCTGGCTGTATTTGTCAAGGATTGCCCGCCACGTCACTGAAGCTGATATTTCGGAGTTGGTGAAAAACTGTTTGCAAACTGATGACCCAATTGATGTGAGGAAGCTGGTACGCAAAGATGCAGATTTGAAACAATTTGCGTTTATTTCGTTTAAAATTGGCTTGGAGCTGAAAAATACTGCTTTGGATCCTGCTGTTTGGCCCAAGGGTATCTACTTCCGTGAATTCGAAAATATGTCTACGGAACGGGATTTTTGGGGATCAGCAAAAATTCCAAGAATGGACGATGGAACACCTCATGTCACCGGGACACCTTTGATTGTGTCATCTCCTGCCAATCGTCAAACACCTTTACAGCATGAAGGAAGCCCCCAAGCCACCCGACACAGTCGAGCCCAGCCGTTCTTCGTTAGTTCCTGCTTGTTCCGGCCGTCCAAGTCGTTCCGTTCCTGTGTTCGGAATTGGTGAGTGGGTCTTCCAGCTTGCTTGCTCAGGCAAGTATTCAAATAATAGAGTTTCTTCGTACGCTGAATCTTGTTCAATTTGTAGCACCAATGGTTTCGAATCGCAATTCACTCAGCTAACAAATTTAACGGAGCACACGCCGCCAAGCCTACCCGACCAGATGGAAGAAACAAGATTATAGCAGAATGTGTTCCTCTGATATGATTTTTTTATATCACCAGTTGTTATAAAACATGCACCGTTAGTAGTTAAAATAACAAAAATTCTAACAAAATTTGCATCAAATTAAACTAAAACATAACAAGCCCTGTTACAAATATAACAAAATTATTACAGAATGTGTTGCAAGGATGTTACAAAATCTCTTCCAGCATGCTTACTCAGGCAAGTTTAACTAACTCGGAATATCATCACTGCCTGAAAGTATTTTGATTTCTAGTGCGATCGCTGCTACAACTGCTTCACTACAGCCGACTAGGAGTGACAACGCCAGTGTGAATTCGCTATCAACGGCTACTTCATGTTTACGCGCGGACTCTGAGGATGCAAATGTTCAGTCAGCATTGCACGTCAATGTCATAACCACGAGTTCAACTAAAGATGATATTCTTGACATTTATTATCAGAATGTCGGTGGATTGAATTCTTGCTTGAACGACTATTTGCTGGCTAGTTTGGATTGTTGTTACGACATCATTGCGTTTACCGAAACCTGGTTGACTCAAAACACTCTCTCGAGCCAAGTCCTAGATCATCAGTATGATGTTTTCCGTTGCGATCGTGGGCCACATAACAGCAGGAAAATTGAAGGTGGTGGAGTCCTCCTTGCTATTCGACAAGGCATAAAAGCTCACTTAATTGAAGACGATACTTGGTCTTCAGTTGAGCAGTTGTGGTTGGCAATTGAACTATCGGATCACACCCTCTATCTGTGCGTTGTTTACATCCCTCCCGATAGAACGCGTGACGACTTCCTAATTGAAGCACATACTAATTCCGTTTCAACCATCGTTGACAGAGCCTCGAATTCTGACGAAATTGTGGTAATAGGCGACTTCAATTTGCCAGGTATTCGCTGGCGATCTTCGGACAATGGTTTCCTTTACCCAGATGCTTGTTATTCAACGTTGAACGTGAGTACAACCAAGATTCTCGACCGTTACAGCACCGCTACACTTCGGCAAATTAATCATGTAGTGAATGAGAACGGACGCAGCCTCGATCTATGTTTTGTTAGCTCTCAAGACGTGGCTCCTAATATAGCATTAGCTCCAGCACCGTTTGTGAAGCCCGTCATCCATCATCCAGCATTACACATCAGCTTTGATATAAGTAACAAAGTTGAAAGTAAGGTTGATTCAGCTACCATCTTTAACGACTTCAGGAACGCAGACTATGACAGTATTCAACGTATTTTTTCAACGCTAGATTGGGACGAGCTTCTCGATGTAAATGATGTCAATACTGCAGCACAAACATTTTCACATGTTTTGTGGTACGCGATAAACCGACATGTCCCAAAAAAGACAGTCTCTGAAGGTCGTAATCAATGGCAGACTCCGGAACTCCGTAGATTGAAGAGACAAAAGAGAGCAGCGCTCTAAGAAGAAGACCGCGTCATTGAGGAACCATTACGTGCGAGTTAACAACATCTAAAAGAGCCTAAGCAGGCGATGCTTTCATCGATACCAAATCGGAGTTCAACGGAAACTCAAATCTCACTCAAAATCGTTTTGGAACTATGCCAAACAGCAGCGTCATGTGAATGGTCTACCATCTTCGATGAAGTGGAACGAAGTTATATGCGACCTGTTTGCAACGAAGTTTTCTAACATTTTCTCTGAGGAGGTGCTCACAGATGGACAGATATCGTTAGCATCACAGACCACAGGACTTCTCATGCCGGATGTGGCCACCGATAATGAATCTATTTTAACAGCAGTACGTAAACTGAAAGCATCAACTTGCTCAGGACCTGATGGAATTCCGTCGGTATTTTTGAAAAACTGCATAGACAGCTTGCTTGCACCCCTGCAAAGGATTTTTAATCTGTCACTTTCGACCGGAGTATTTCCATCCTGCTGGAAGAGCGCCTATATGTTTCCAGTACACAAAAAAGGTGATACGAAGGACATCGATAACTACCGTGGAATTTTTGCGTTATGTGCAGTCTCTAAACTCTTTGAGCTTGTCGTTATGGATCGGCTCTATTTCCATTGCAAGCAAGTCTTGAGTCCAGACCAGCATGGCCTTATTCCAGGACGTTCAACTGCGTCAAACTTGTTATGTTTAACTTCGTACGTGACTGACAGTATGCTCGAACATGCACAAACTGATGTGATTTACCTGGATCTTTCTGCTGCTTTCGATAAGGTCAACCACCAAATTCTCTTAGCAAAGCTGGCAAAGTTGGGCATTAGTGTGGGACAAAATTTAGATTCTCGCTCCAGTCCACTTTTTGGATTGAATTTAGGTCCCATACCAACTGTGCAAAATTTCAGCTCGATCGGGGAAACTATATTTTGGCGCCAGCCGTTCAAAGTTTGTATGGGATTTACTATGGGAAAACTCACTTTTGCAAAGAAAAATCGCCAGAGGTCGCCCATTGACCTTTATAAAAATTCTGAACACAGATCTCGAAAGGTATTTTTACGGTGAAGAATATTGCCGAATACCGCGAAACAATCCGACACATGTGAAAAAAGTTATCCAATGAAAACCTATTGGCAAGGCGACGTTGATTAACACGTAAAGGAATAACAATAATAACAAAATGGGACAAATTTTCCGAATACTATATGCCTAATAACTTTTTTCACAAGCATAGGATTGCTTTGCGGTCTTCGGCAATGTTGTTCATCGTAAAAATAACTATCGAGGTCTATTTTCAGAATTTTTATAGAGGTCACTGGGCGACCTCTGGCGATTTTTCTTTGCAAAAGTAAGTTTTCCCATAGTAAATCCCATACAAACTTTGAACGGCTGGCGCTAAAATATAGTTTCTCCGATCGAGCTGAAATTTTGCACAGTTGTTATGGGACCTAAATGCAATACAAAAAGTGGACTGGAGCGAGAATCCAAATTTTTCATATTACCGTGTCCCAGGCTATTGGGCATACACGGCAGTTTATTGTGTTGGTTTCAATCCTATTTATATGATCGCCGTTCAAAAGTTATGATAGATGATTCAGTCTCCGCTGATTTTGCAATGACATCTGAAATCCCGCAGGGTAGTCATCTAGGGCCATTGATGTTTCTTCTGTATTTCAATGATGTCAACAATGTGCTCGAAGGACCATGACTTTCGTTTGCGGATGATTTTAAGCTTTATTATAAAATCCGCTCTGACGCTGATGCTCAGTTTCTGCAACAACAGCTGACTGCCTTTGCCAATTGGTGCAATGTGAATCGCATGACTGTGAATCCTGAAAAATGTTCTATAATAACGTTTTCTCGTTCGAAGAACCCTATGGCCTATAGTTATGACCTCAATGGCGTGCTTTTGAGTAGAGTAGATCAAATCAAAGATCTAGGTGTGATTCTCGATTTTAAATTGACATTTAAACTCATATATAGTGGACAAAGCTTCCAAATCACTTGGTTTAATGTTTCGTCTCACTAAATCATTTACGGACATTTACTGCTTGAAGACGCTATAAGTACTGTTCATTAGTTCGGTCCACTTTGGAGTACTGTTCAACCGTATCGAGTCCTTACTACCAAAATGAAGTCTTGAGAATCGAGTCAATTCAAAGACGGTTTGTCCGTTTTGCTCTTCGTCTGTTGCCTTGGCATGACCCGCTTCGTCTCCCTTCTTATGAGAACCGGTGTCGTTTAATCAGTATGGACACCCATAGCACTCGTAGAGATGTCGCCAAGGCTGTTTTAGCATCCGACATTCTGCAAGGCCGTGTTGATTGCCCTTACATTCTGCAGCAGATGAATCTCTACGTCCAGCCCAGACTGTTGCGGAACAACGCGTTGCTGCGTCCTCGCACTTCCAGGACTAATTACGGAATGAACAGTGTAATTACAGGCTTGCAAAGAGTGTATAATAGGGTGGCAACTGCTTTTGATTTTAATGTGTCCCGTGATTTGCTTTGCCATAGGTTTTCTAACTCTTTAAGGTAGACAGTAAGATTGTGTTTTTTATTGTTTTAATGTTAACGACAACAATTAATACATCATTGGGGCTAGGAGCCTGTTGGTGTTCAAATAAATAAATATAAACAAAACCCCTTTGGAAATAGAATTGGACTGTACTGCCACTTCCGTCGTATGAAGCACGCTGCATGCTCATCAACTTGGAAACACTTAAGCAACGCCGGGAATTCGCAATGATTCTCTTCACCAACAACATTATTTCGAACCGTGTAGACTTAGTTGCACTGTTTTCTCAATTAAATTTCTACAAACCTTCTCGGCATTTAAGAACAAGAAAATTATTCGCAGAAAAACCATACAGAACGAATTATGCTCAAAACGGACCATTATGATGCGTCAGTATAATGCACATTGCGAATTCATTGGCATTACTATGTCCAATGAGCAGCTTAAAAAACGACTTAAGGACAATAGAAGTAATCCATAGTATGTAAGAAATATTTGTAATTATTGTATGTAGTCTACTTATGCTTGACGAAAATAAATAAATTACACATTCTCAAAGAGGCAACGTTACATTTTGTATTATTCAAACTATGGATGGTTCATCCCTACAAATGTAGGCATAAATTCTTACTCTGTTTTAAACAATTTTAAATAACATATACCTTCCTTTTATCATCATTTCTAAAATTAACCATTGAATACTTCAACATTATGAATGTCGGCGTACTACAGGATTTGTTCCGCCTCTGAAATCTAGATAGCGGGAAGCTGACAGAACAAAAAATCACCTGAATGTTTTTATTGAAGTTTTCTGATAGAAAACTACTGTGTATTTGGCGTTTGAAATTTGGTTGCCGATAATGGTGCCGAAGCCGTAACTCATCCATGATAGGAAAAAAATAAGTTTGGTCCAAACAGGTTTTAAGGTCTTTATCGAAGAAATATCAGATCTTTATATGCTATTTTGTATTACTATTGTTCCAGAAGGGACTATTCACACACAACGTAACATATTTTAACCGTACATACATGTACATGATGTCATTAGAAAACTCCATTTAAATATTTTGAAAACAAAAATTTTGTTTGATTTTGTTTTGATGTTTGAGTTTGATAAAAGTGTGTATGAAAAGTAGATAAATATTTTTAAATAAATTTATTATGAAAATATCGTCAACATATGTGCTAAATATTAATATTTTTCAAAAAAAAAATTCTGATCTGAAAACCAGCTGATTTTTGCAAAAAAATAAACGTTTTTCGTGATTTCTAAGGATGCTTTATAAATAAGGTATATTGTTCCAAATGACAATAACATGACGTGATACGAGTTTTCCAAGTTAAAAATCAACAAAATTAGTATTAGGCTTATCCTGATGTGCGACAGAAGTGAAAAACTATACTTAGAACTTCCGGATGGTGAATACCATTAAAAACATATTCCATTCCAAATATACAAATTTTATTTATTTTATAAGTCCAATTTTTCAATTTTCCGACTTCAGCGAATTTGACGGCATAAAAGTAAAGAAGCTTTATTTTAATAGGATTTCAATCAAGGATAATGAGGATATAATTTATAAGAAATGTGTAGAATAAAAAAAAATAAAAATTTAAAATCATTCTTAATAGTTTTGACCGCCTCTTTGTATGCAACCCGACCATTGAAAATATGGAAATTATAGAATCGCACTTCAATAAAGACAAACAATAATAATAATACATAAGAATAAATTCGATAATGATACAAAGGCATTAAATTGATATGTGTATGTGCAATCAAGATAATATTTCATAGTTAGTACGCTAATAACGCTGTTTTTTCTTGATTTACACTTGAAAAGTAATCTCTCAATTTGATGAGTGGAGTTTTGTGCACAACGTTATATTTTTATTTGTTTGTATCAATGAATATCAATGAATCGCATTGAGCATTTTCTAGATCAAAATGTTTGAAATTTTGTTTGAAACGTAAATATTTGTTCAGATTTTCGCTCTAATAAAGAAATGAAACGATCCTTGATCCGTTGAAGTAACTTTAGCGCCATTAAGATTCTTCCATATAGCAGATTGAAAAGTTTAAGCATCTAATATACTATGATAGTGCTGGCTCGCAATAATGCGATATTTCCCAAACCATACTGACATTTTCGTTGGAAGTTACGTCACTCTGTAATATTACTGTATTAAACCTCCAACAATATAATCTTATTAACATTGAGCTACATATTAGTTTTGTAACATTGAAGTAGTCATGAACTTTATAAATCCAGATCATGGCCAACAAGGAGCTTGAAATACCATCCTTACCATCCTCAAGATCCTCGAAGGCCATCAGTAGAATGGGTGGATCCAGAAATGTCAACATTCTTGCCGAAAAATAAAAGACCCAAAACAAAAACAGGTTGTGGATAAAAGACTCGTTCGGGAAGCACTACCGCATTTAACTGATGTCTGTTATTACAGCACCGAGCAAGGATAACGAGGTACCGTTGCACTTTCGTGTCCCAGTAGTGCTGTCATGAAGCGCCGTCACCTTAACCTTTAGAAGCGGTTCAAAAACTGGATCGCAATCAAGGTTGCGGATCCAACGCAAAACAAGTCCCCAATGGGGATGGTATTTCCTTTTGGTTCAAGTTCTTTAGGGGACATGGGGCTCTTTTCGGTTAGATGGGAATCGAATGCGGGAAATAATCGTACATCATTAGAGGACGGGCCTGGTTGGTTAGAATACATAACTCTCACGCCGAGGAGCTGGGATTGAATCCCATCACCGAGATGGTCCTTTACTAAAGTTGTAGTGACGACTTCAAAATTAAAGCCGTTGGTCCCGCGATGCCCTGGCCTTGGATTAGAAATAATACAGTATATTATAATTCGTATGAACATTTCGAAGAAAAATGTATGAACTGGTCAGAAGACGGATGATATTGGTTATAGAAATTAAGTTGTTATGTCAATGAGATACAATAAATGTTGTTAATTTTTGTTTCATTGAGAGCGGTAATGAAAAATCTCCGCCACATAATTAGATAAATCGTGTAACCTGAGATTGATTTCCTAATGTAAGAATTGTGACTTGTTTTTAAATTCATAGCATAAACCGAAACTTGCTAAAAAAAAATCCTTCATAAGGTTTACTAGTTGATAGTCTAGCCGCTGTGTGATAAAAAAAATGTAAAAGATAGGTAAGAGTTAGGCTCAATCGAAACATTCTGCTCTTTCAACGTATTGTACTGTTCAAGAAACTTGCCTTCTCGCCCAGAACTTCCCTATATGCAATCATATGCGCTACAAAAAGAATGGATACCTTCCTCCGTCTGGCAGATCGAACGTAGAAACAGGTTCTCTGTGTAAGCCATTCACGCTGCTGTATCCATAATTTTAATGTCGTGCGATGAGCATCACGTGTGAATTTAACTTGTGAGTTCAGTGAGCATGGCTTTAATTTCGCTTTCTGATCATGGATGGAGTTTTAACGAACTACGATTCGCAACTGGCATGTTGAGTGCTTACTTGCCATACGCTGATTTTCAATCTTGTTGTTAGATACAAAGCGAGAGCATCCTCAAAATCACATGAACAAAAGTTTAAAAATGCTAAACATGTGAAAAAGATGAACGTTACTGGTTATGATGATTGTGCCCCGTTACTATAAGGTATTTAAGCATAAGGTCCTTTGGCAAAATTGTCATTGGATAAATAGCCTCTTGGCATAATTGTACACTGAAAACAACTCTAAACAATAAAACAATATTTCGTACATAGCTATAACGCTATTTTCATTCACCCTAAGAATTGTTTGTACTTGACAGATTTTCGCGATTCAGTAACTTTATGAAATATTTGTAAGATGCACGATTCACAACTCGTAGATAAACGTTTTCATATTTTTGCGTGTGTCTTCCATTTACGTTACTCGTACTTTATGAGAATTCTCGAATACTTATTCGAACAGCCGTAAATCAGAAGAGTAAACAAACTTAGATTCTACTCTGAACCAACTTGATTTTTACTTTCAACATTCAACTTATAACGTTTAGCTTTCGGGATTACCTACTTGAGTCAATCTTACACTGCACAGTGAACCATGTTGTATATCAACTTCACTTATACATGTAAAATATCAATATGTATTAGGTCAGTTAACCTTAACTATAAAGCAATCGGAGAAGTCGAATAGCTCTTGACAGCGATGATGATATTCACGGATGTTAGTCCTATCATAAAAGTAAAACAAAACAGGTGTTATTTTTATAAAGCTATCACGGTTAATTGAATTTATTGTTAAATTTGTTATTCTTACATCATCTTTAAGCTATCTTCCAAATATTATCCTATTTATCACATATTTTAAAGTCCAGAGAGCAGACATATGCGTAAAGATGCAGAGATGTAAAAAGCATTGGAATGAGAACTTCAACAAAGCTGTCTGTATTACTTAGAGCGTTTGTTTGGTGTTTTTAAAAATTAGGGTGGTCCATATTTTGATTGAAATGAAATAGCCAACTTTCTTATTTGTACACATTAAGGTATACATGCTTCAGCAAAGTTGAAGTCCATTCAATTTCAAAATACTTTGCTCAGAACGTGTTTTTTAGCTTTTAAATTGATCGATTTATAGCTTTCTTCCGATTCTTTCCGATGTTCCTATAACATATATGTTCATGTGATTGATAGAAGTATTTTAAATTATAATATCTCACCAAATTAGTCTTTGAGCAACTTTTACTACTTTGATAAATACGTAATTTGGAGGGTGGCCGAACTCGCTTTCTATTTTCGCAAAAACAAACCTACTTTGATTGTGTGGTAGAGCCGATATCAATATCAGTACCGACTACACCGCTTCATGCCTATCCGACCGATATCGTTCGGAATGCGTTGTACATCACTCGGGCAGTCTCACTTCCACCTTGCACAAGCATGGTTGTTTGGTTACCACCGCGTGCGTGTTATCGATCATAGACCGAACCTTCAAGTCGTTACCACAGATTGTGAATATTAGAAATGGTCGGGTATCACATTTTTCAAACCCGAACCCGACCCGTACCCGACTTATTTTATTTTGTCAAACCCGAACCCGACCCGAACCCAAGACATTAATTGAAAAGCAAACCCGGACCCGATCCGAATCTGAAAAATTTTCGCTGCTCAAACCCGAACCAGACCCGAAACCCGAAAAGTTTTCTATGAGAAACCCGAATAAATCCCGAGATCGAAAAAATGATAAATTCATTATTTCTTATGCAAAGGAAAGCTTTCAGGTTGTTACTATGTTCACAACTCTAACCGTCAGGTTTGGTGATCCGACTAAACCTGGTATTTTTTCAAGCCCGAACCCGACCCATACCCGATTACTTTGTAGCTTAGCTTAGCTTAGCTTAGACTGACTACACATATCAATGGTTGCTATTCCGTGATTGACCGAAGTCAGTGAAATGCACAAAGAATCAACTAGAAGTTCGGCTGGGATTGGCCATAATCTTCTTCAATGTGCATAATTCAGTGCCTCTATTTATACAGGGTCAATAACGGCGCCGGCCACGTCCTTGCAGTCAGGTGGGGTTGGGGGAAGGAATGTTAGTGTGTAACCTTTGCTATTTGGAGACCGTGTTTGCCTCTGCATCTCCACAAAGGTTACTGGGAGGGATGTTTATTTAAGGGGTAGGATCGTTGGGTCACAGGATTCACTTTGATAAGCGATTAGACCATGATAAATAATGATTTGTGAGATATATACATGCTTATACGTAAATATAATATTTTCATTTGATACGAACAATTTCTATGTAGAGGAAAATTATGCCGACACTTGAGGTGACGAACCATTCAAAGTATGTTGAAAAAATACCTAAATGTAACATTCCTACAGCTGTCAGGGCGAAAGCATGTGTTATTATATTTTACTTATTTGAAAAGAAACAAAAAACTTGATTGGTTGGAACATCATAGAACACTCTTATTCTTATGCCGACACTTACAGTGGCAAACCATCCAAAGTTTGTTGAATAAAGTGATCCTTTCGCAAGTCTACACTTGTAGTGTCGAACCATTCAAAGGTTTTTTTTCTTAATTACAAAAATAAAGGTAAAAAGGGGTGTTCTGAAAAAAAAAAAAAAATGTTAAACATAAATAATTCATGAATCAGTGTTTGTGTCGACACTCACAGTGACGAACCATTCATAGTTTGTTGAAAATTCATATTTACGTCCCACCATTGTAACGATTAAATGTGCAGTCATACATATTTTATAGATTAGAAATAGTAGCATGAAACGAGCTCACCAATTGATCTGTTATCCTTGACTGAGCAGTCACAATCCACTCTCAGTTTCACTCGTTTGCTCAGCTGTATAAAAGCACTCAGAAAAAAATAGGCGCGCAACCCGAAAAGGAAAAAAAAACTAACGGCTGGTCGGGCTTTCTTGACGCACTACCCAGTAGTAAGCGTCAAGGTCGAAGGATCAAAAAGAACTAACCGATCGCGGCACTTTTCACTTACTCTAACCGAACTTACCGATCACGCGACTTTTTCACTTTCTCTCACTAGACCGACGCGCGACATGTTTGATCCTGCCCTCGTCACTCGCCCCCGCAGATGCAAGCGTCAAGGTCGAAAGATCAAACAGAACTCACCGACCCATACCCGATTATTTTGTAGCCTTCAAACCCAAACCCGAAAATTTTAAATTTTCAAACTCGAACCTGACCCGTACCGACCATCTCTAGTGAATATCTCCGATTGAAGCAAATGAACAAAATATTTTTTGATGGCATTTTATTTAATGTTATCTAGATCATGGGTGGTCTTCAATTTCACATAGATAATATGATCAAGATCAACTTTCTTATTTGCCTATATACTGGTATATATTTAGGCAAAGTTGTAGAACGTCAAATTTTAATCAACTTGAACCAAACAAAGTTTCTCTGTAGCTCATAATCCCGCTTCAGAGCACTTTTCCCAAGTCAACATAGGGTGGTCTAAAATATTAGGTTTCAAACTCTAGTTTTTCTCATATAAACTTCTCGTCAAAGTATGGAAAACTTTTAAAACTTGAGAATATATAAATTTTCATGCAAAAATATTGTTCATTTCTAATTGTTTAAAGACTGGAACGCGCAAAAATCTTATCAAAAAAAAAATTCGTATCTTTCAGTCAAAATTCAAAAACCTTCTTATTTTTTTGGTAGCTTAACCCATATATTTAAAGGAAAAATGTACGTTTTTTTATTTTGGTTTGTCAAATCCTGTCGTGCCTTCAGGTTAACCCCTTCCATGAAAAATTGCACAGTAGTCTCATCGATCTTATTCGCCGCCGAACGCCAGTTTGATTTAAACTTCTGCTCGTTTTCCATGGATTTATTTTTTATTTTTTGAAATTCCATCCGACCAAGGCGCAATACCGTTCGATAGGACAAAGTTCTTGGTTGTTGGGAGGGTTGTGTACTTTGGGTACTAAAACCACGTTGTTCACATTGTAGAGTGCTTCGTGAAGCCCAAGCAGGACAGTTCGGTTTTGCGTCGTCCGATAGATTTTGCTCACGGTTTCGCGCGTGTTTTCGTCGCCGGAGATTTTTTTTTTTCCTGTTTTGGAGCGTCTTGCTGGGTAGGTATTTGGGAAGGCCCAATCAAGACGGTTTGTTTTCGGGACGCCAAGAAATTTTGCTGTCAGTGTCAGTTTTGTGTTCAGTCGAGGATGGATTACCAACTGGTGAGTTCGTTTCATGCTTATGATAACACATTTTTTCTTGAAATCATAACATTTATGTAATATTAAAACAAACTTTGTATGGTTCGTCACTATAAGTGTCGGCATTATGTTTTTTCTTATACAATTTCAATATACATATATTTTTCTCTTTTTGACATTATTAAAAATTATCTTTTGAATTGTTCGACATTGTGAATGTTGACGTATTTTTTCAAACTTCTACCATATCGAGACAAAATGCACAGTAATACTCATATGTAATTTTCAAACAAACTATGTATGGTTCGTCACTACAAGTGTCGGCATTATTCCTGTTTCATATAATTTAAAATATATGCATGTAATTTTCAGTTTTCGTCATAAATAAAAAAGTCTTTTGAATTGTTCGACATTATAGATGTTGACGTATTTTTAAAGCTTCTACCAAAAACTTCTCGAGACAAAAATACAAAACTAGCTTTAAATATAAGTCGTATATTTCCCCCTTGTCCATGGATCGCATCACCGACCAGAGGTGACTTACAGATCTTTTCCTCCCTCACTAATAAACACCCTTCCCGTGGTGATTGTGGAGATGCAGAGGTATTCTCGGTCTCTAGAAGCAACAATCATTACACCCTAACATTCCTTCCCCATCCCAACTGACTGTAAGGACTTGGCCGGCGCCGTTATTGATCAATAATATTAGATATGCTAAAATTGCACTTCGAGAGTAAGCGGAAACTCCCATCCCTTATTCATTTGGATCCCAGTGCACACATGAAATGTTTCAATATTTCTCGTTAAAATGTTCCCAACTTTTAGGCACGTTTTAATAAGAATTTTGCATAGCAATTCATGAAAATGCATAATGCGCAGCTTGTTTTGACGTTGCTCCCTCGGATGGGAAAGTTCAATTTTTAATATCACTAGGGAAAGTGTACCAGTTATGGCCATAGTGGTTCCCTATTTGGCCATACGTGAAACTTCGATAACCTTCACATTTTAAATCTGTTTGAATGTTTAAACATCAAGATATATCTTAAATCTTACTACTACAACACACAAAATCTTTCATAATGTGAAAACATTCAAGTAATCCCGTATGGCGAAATAGGGAACCACTATGCCCATAACTGGTACACCTACCCTATTTTAGTTTTGCTTTTCGTGAGCTGTCCGGAATTCGAAACAAAGTGTCCGTAGTATGATACAAATGTGAGGTTGCGTCCGGAATAAGAATCATGGAAAGATCACTAATTTCTATTTATTTTGGGTAATTCAAGCAATGGAGTCCGAATCTTCACCCACCATTCGAAAGTTAAGTGTTTTGGAAGCTTGAAAACACAAAGGTATGATACGTTATGCTTCAATTTGAATGCTTTTCGATCGGTTATACTGCACTGAGGCCTTAAGTGTCCGTAATATGTATCAAAACGGTATGAAACTTCTTTCCCGGAAGCTGCTTGAAATCCGCATTCACACAAGTTTCGTCCGAGAACGTCAGATTCTCTTGTTGCGCGAGCTAAATTTAGACACGCTGCTCCCCTTACTTGGACGTTATTTAGAAAACTGGAGAGCAAAAATTGAAAACTCATCATAGCAACCATAGCATACACACAAAATTTTCAAGTCTTGCATTTCAGGTTTTTTTTATCCATTTTCAAGAGAAACACATCAATTTGAAGTTGACCAATTTTGGAGCGTTCCAGTCTTTGGAGATCGCAAGTTCCTACACTCATAAAATTTCGCATTTTTTAAAGCTCTAAAAGTGGTTCATAGACTACTTTGATGATATATTAGATTTGAAAAGACTGGAACGAGAAAACCAGTTTTCTATAGACCATTCTATGCGAACATAGGAAAAAAGCTATAAATCGATAAAATTAGGACCAAAAAAACTGATAGATATCATTATTTAGAAAAGTTGAGATTTCGCGATTTAGTTAATTTGGGGTAACATTGATAACCCATGCAAATAATGCTCGACAGTATTTGAAATACCGTTACTAACTAAATTCGAGGCTCCTAGTGCCGAATATGAAGACATTTGCTTAACAAAATATTTTAAAATTGAAAATTCCTCGCATCACGAGATACGCCTAAAAATAGACAATTTCATAAGTAAATTCTGAATTTTGTATTAGTCATAACGCTTCTCTACTTCGATCGTTACGTGGACGGCGCTTTGGACCAATCGTCAAACTCACCGACTGTAGCCAAAATAAGATGCGCAATGAGCTGCAACTTAGTCTTCAGTTAATAAATAAATTGGAACATTATTTCCTTTTCCTATACCATTTCACTCTTTGGTTTTCACTACACGCAAAAAAATTGTGCGGTAAAAACTACCATTCTAGGGGGTTAGCTTAAGCGCTCGCACCGGCAATTTTCAGCAGACCAGAAATGCGCTTGATTTTACCATGTCTGTAGTTGAAATCAGATTGTTGTAAATTATTTCTGTCAAATGTACCAGTAATGCGGTGGGGTGTACCGTAAACATAGTATATTGGTCTGAATTTCCATGGTAGTTTTAAGAATGGGCGTAGTCAGCTGAAATAGTTATTTTTACCACAGAATTTTTTCCCGTGTACCTGAGATAGATCTGAATCAGTGATGAAGTGTATGTAAAGTAGGAATCCTATGAGATGCGATAGAAAGGACCCCTAGCGCAAACTAAAGATGCTGTAATAAGGAAGAAAAAAAAACAATTCCTATAGGATTTTCAGATTTCCTGTTAATGTCATCAAGAGCGGGTCATATACTACTCTTATGAATTGGAGATTTGGCGATGTAAAAAAGGAAAAGACAGTGACAGTGGATTCTGAAATGATTCAAGGATATTTGAAACAAAAGTAAACCCTCTAATATCCAACTATGTGCTAATACCATAAATAATGTGCTAATACAAATTAAGGTTTTTGTGAAAATTAAGTTGTGTTCATGCGTAAATTTTCCAACTTTTGGATAAATCGATTTTCATGATTGATTATGGATGCCACGATCGAAGAATCATGTCTCATATGAGTTCTGAAAACGAGGCAAGAAAAATGCGATTATTACTAAAAATGACATCGCCGAAAATGATTCCATTGTCAAAACTTTCATAAATATGCTCAATTAAGCGTAATTCACAAATCACTATGAATAATGCAGAATTTCCTTAGGAAATTGCCTACTTTCAGGCGTATTTCAAAATTCAAGGAATTTTATATTTCCAAAAGGTAAATTACGAGTAAGAGTTTAGCCTTCATATTCGGCTCCAGGGACCATGATTTAAGTAAGTTATGATATTTTCAATAGGACCGATCAAGGGTGATCAATACCACATATCACAACATGCTTAAATCTCTTTGAAAATAAAATGCAGTATATAGTCACGAGCGATAAAATCATGAAGAAATGCATACAGTATTACGAACAGCAATACTATAAATAAATATTAAAAAGAAATATCTGGCCTGATTCTATGATGAAGAGCCAAACTCTTATCTTCTGATTCTTATTCGGTTACGTTTTGTTTTTCTGGTTGTTAAATTTTAGGTCTCTTTTTAATTCCTAACCGGTCTCTTATTGTTCTCTTTTCAAGCAGTGTGATAATATAAATTACATTCAAACATAATTATAAACTTCGTTTAGATAGCTTTTTCTAAATTGAAAGTTAAAGGTGGTAAAGTCACGTTAGAAAATCGTTACCAATTGATGTAAAAGGATGGCCTATACTTGATTATCCGAATTCAGCCATTCCATGAAAAACCGATCTAGTAGGTCACCGAATTCCGTGAAAATTTGCTATTTTGTTCCTTATCCGACCATTGAATGCAAATCAACTCAAATAAAATTACTGAAGCAATTTTGCAAAATAGCAAAATATTTATAGGAACATTCAGAATGGGACTTTGTTGACTTCACCAGAAACAAGAAGATTAAGAAAGATTTAAAATAATTCAGCCATTCCATGAAAAACCGATCTATTGGGTCACCGTATTCCGTGAAAATCTGCTATTTTGTTCCTTACCCGAAATAAGGATACACGTGTTTTTGGATTTTTTGATTGGGGTGACCATTTCCGAAATAGGGTGACAAAAAAATCGCGATTTGGCAAAATTTTTATTATTTTTTTTAAATTATAACTTTTGAACCGCTTGACCGATTTTCAATTTTCTTGTTCTAAAGATCTGCACTTTTCAAGAAAAATATAAAACTACACAAAAATTGTTTTTCACATGAAAATAAATCAATGATTTCCGTTTTTTCGTGTTTTGAAGGCCTTGGGACAAAAGGGGCTGTATAAAAAAAATCAGTCATTTTTCATCGCCACACACTGTAGGTCTCAGCGCATTAGATTTTTTATTAAAAAAAAATCATAACTTTTGGACAGCTCATCCGATTTCCAATATTTTTTTATGGAATGGAAGCTTAAGATTTCAACTTTTCAGAAAAATATAGAAAACACTGAAAAAAAATTATACATGAAAATATATTAAAATTTCCTAAAAAACTAAAAATTCTCTTATTTTTTCATGTAAACAATTTTTTTTCAGAGTTTTCAATGGTCATAAAAAAAGATTGGAAATCAATTGAGCTGTTCAAAAGTTATGATTTGTTTTTAAATAAAACATCTAATGCGCTGAGACCTACAGTATGTGCCGATGAAAAATGATTGATTTTTTATCTTCAAAATATATATCTCAAAAACTAAGAAACATACATCGCTGAAAATTTGACAGTAAACGTAAAATTTTCTGAACTTTCTAGAAAAAAATTAGAACAGCAATAACCCTTTTTGTCCCAAGCCCTTTAAAACACAAAAAACGGATTTTTTTTTTATTTTTTTCCATGTAAAAAACAATTTTTGTGAAATTTTATATTTTTTTTTAAAGTCAGCTCTCATTTTGTCCAAGAAAATTGAAAATCGGTCAAGTGGTTCAATATTTTTAATTTAAAAAAAAAATAATAAAAATTTTGCAAAATCGCGATTTTTCTGGTCACCCTATTTCGGAATTGGTCATCCCAATCAAAAAATCCAAAAACACGTGTATCCTTATTTCGGGTAAGGAACAAAATAGCAGATTTTCACGGAATACGGTGATCCAACAGATCGTTTTTTCATGGAATGGCTGAATTATTTTAAATCTTTCTTAATCTTCTTGTTTCTGATGAAGTCAACAAAGTCCCATTCTGAATGTTTCTATAAATATTTTGCTATTTTGCAAATTGCTTTTATTTGAGTTGATTTGCATAGATTTCGTCCATTATTCCGGATTTATGGAAAACCTTTCAATCTTTCAAATCACATGATGCGATTTCAAATAGTTTATACTATTACATTCTAATTACATATTCGTAAAAGTGTAACTATAAACATTTTTGTCGAGATTTCTGGGGGCCCCTAAAATGTGAAGATAAAGTTGTAAAAGTCACGTTAGAAAACCGAAGTAAAAGGATGGCCTCTTGTATATCCGAATTATTTTCAAATCTTTCTTGATCTTCTTGTTTCTCAAGAAGTTAACAAAATCCCATACAAAGTATGTATTGATCCCAATCACTCTTAAAGTACGGTACTGGGTGAGATCGCATTCGAGTTCTACTATAATCAAGCTATCAACCTTACATGACGAAATCTTTAAACTTTTATCAAATTGTGATCGTAGAACACAATGTTTGTAAGCGTTTCAAGAATGCTGAAATATCTGGCATCAATTTTAAAAATTCAAGTAAAAAGCTTCATACTACTATTTGCTTTTGTTTTCGTGTTGCTTAACCGATTAACAAAATAAACCCATTTAGTAAATTGTGAGGCCCGCACTATCAACGTTACCCGCATTATCACCAATATTACGGTACCAATATTCGATAGTACAATTTAGCCTACATTTTGACCCATCTTTATCTCCCAAGCGGCAAATATTCATTTACATCTATCCAACAATGCTTAAAGTATGATTTTGAATAATAATGAAAATTTTAAAGAATATGATAAAGTCATTATAAAAACCAAGATTTCATGCTTACTATCTTGGAACAGTTTCCCGAATCATTTATGTTCCACGACTTTTTATTACTATGAGTCGATGGACCCATCAATATGGACTGATGAATGTTTCACTGTATCGCAATGCAATGGATAGTAATACATCTGTTGAACACAAGACATTTTAAACGAGCATAAAAGTTATACTGTGAGAAAAACAAACAGGAAGTATTTTCTCAAACATTCTATAGTATGTACATGTACAAGTTGATACAAGTGATTATTTTCCTCTCGTCTGCGGCCTATTGTTGAGCGCAATAACCTTTCTTCTACATTTCAAATTCATCTCTTTCGCCAGCTAGCCATGCAGCCGCTTATGCATCGGCTGTTGATGCCAATACCAGCCATCCATCTGGGGAAAACTGGCTGCTAATCGGTGGAAAAAGGTCAAACAAGGTAACCTAATGATTCGGAAATTACTCAACTGTGTAGCTTTGAACGGTTATTTCGATTTTCATTGCGGCTATCCGATGACTGGTCTGTGTTTTGACTAGCAAACAGGGCTTGATGTCGAGAATGGTTAATTGCCTAATGTACATTTCCCGCCACAAAAATGCCTTGTTGAGAAAGGCAAGACAGTGATGTTCAAAATTTGATGAAAACATGTAATTCAGCTCTCTAGTCTATGATTTTACTAGTGAGGTTCAATGAATTGAATTATTTAAAGCTTTTTTTATATACCGTAATTTCGGGTGAAATTTATCACTTCTTATTATTTTTCATATTTGTTTTCATTAAGGTTTGTTAATGGCTATAAACTAAATGCTGGAAAATAAGTGCGACGGTAAATCTCATTGAGGCAATCATTAAAATTTTATTTTAAAAGTTATTTAAGTAATTAAAGTTATTTTCAAATATGTGAAAAAAATCCCAGTAGACCTTCTTTTTGAAAATTTTATATAAATCGAAGGCTAAGTAGTCCGTCATTCGTTTGGCCAGCCATGTTGACATTGCATCTCGCAATTTCAAAATAATAAAACTCAGTAGTTGGTATAAATCCGGAAAAGTATCACTAGGTACATGCATTTTTTATTAAAAAAAAATCATAACTTTTGGACAGCTCATCCGATTTCCAATATTTTTTTATGGAATGGAAGCTTAAGATTTCAACTTTTCAGAAAAATATAGAAAACACTGAAAAAAAAATTATACATGAAAATATATTAAAATTTCCTAAAAAACTAAAAATTCTCTTATTTTTTCATGTAAACAATTTTTTTTCAGAGTTTTCAATGGTCATAAAAAAAGATTGGAAATCAATTGAGCTGTTCAAAAGTTATGATTTGTTTTTAAATAAAACATCTAATGCGCTGAGACCTACAGTATGTGCCGATGAAAAATGATTGATTTTTTATCTTCAAAATATATATCTCAAAAACTAAGAAACATACATCGCTGAAAATTTGACAGTAAACGTAAAATTTTCTGAACTTTCTAGAAAAAAATTAGAACAGCAATAACCCTTTTTGTCCCAAGCCCTTTAAAACACAAAAAACGGATTTTTTTTTATTTTTTTCCATGTAAAAAACAATTTTTGTGAAATTTTATATTTTTTTTTAAAGTCAGCTCTCATTTTGTCCAAGAAAATTGAAAATCGGTCAAGTGGTTCAATATTTTTAATTTAAAAAAAAATAATAAAAATTTTGCAAAATCGCGATTTTTCTGGTCACCCTATTTCGGAATTGGTCATCCCAATCAAAAAATCCAAAAACACGTGTATCCTTATTTCGGGTAAGGAACAAAATAGCAGATTTTCACGGAATACGGTGATCCAACAGATCGTTTTTTCATGGAATGGCTGAATTATTTTAAATCTTTCTTAATCTTCTTGTTTCTGATGAAGTCAACAAAGTCCCATTCTGAATGTTTCTATAAATATTTTGCTATTTTGCAAATTGCTTTTATTTGAGTTGATTTGCATAGATTTCGTCCATTATTCCGGATTTATGGAAAACCTTTCAATCTTTCAAATCACATGATGCGATTTCAAATAGTTTATACTATTACATTCTAATTACATATTCGTAAAAGTGTAACTATAAACATTTTTGTCGAGATTTCTGGGGGCCCCTAAAATGTGAAGATAAAGTTGTAAAAGTCACGTTAGAAAACCGAAGTAAAAGGATGGCCTCTTGTATATCCGAATTATTTTCAAATCTTTCTTGATCTTCTTGTTTCTCAAGAAGTTAACAAAATCCCATACAAAGTATGTATTGATCCCAATCACTCTTAAAGTACGGTACTGGGTGAGATCGCATTCGAGTTCTACTATAATCAAGCTATCAACCTTACATGACGAAATCTTTAAACTTTTATCAAATTGTGATCGTAGAACACAATGTTTGTAAGCGTTTCAAGAATGCTGAAATATCTGGCATCAATTTTAAAAATTCAAGTAAAAAGCTTCATACTACTATTTGCTTTTGTTTTCGTGTTGCTTAACCGATTAACAAAATAAACCCATTTAGTAAATTGTGAGGCCCGCACTATCAACGTTACCCGCATTATCACCAATATTACGGTACCAATATTCGATAGTACAATTTAGCCTACATTTTGACCCATCTTTATCTCCCAAGCGGCAAATATTCATTTACATCTATCCAACAATGCTTAAAGTATGATTTTGAATAATAATGAAAATTTTAAAGAATATGATAAAGTCATTATAAAAACCAAGATTTCATGCTTACTATCTTGGAACAGTTTCCCGAATCATTTATGTTCCACGACTTTTTATTACTATGAGTCGATGGACCCATCAATATGGACTGATGAATGTTTCACTGTATCGCAATGCAATGGATAGTAATACATCTGTTGAACACAAGACATTTTAAACGAGCATAAAAGTTATACTGTGAGAAAAACAAACAGGAAGTATTTTCTCAAACATTCTATAGTATGTACATGTACAAGTTGATACAAGTGATTATTTTCCTCTCGTCTGCGGCCTATTGTTGAGCGCAATAACCTTTCTTCTACATTTCAAATTCATCTCTTTCGCCAGCTAGCCATGCAGCCGCTTATGCATCGGCTGTTGATGCCAATACCAGCCATCCATCTGGGGAAAACTGGCTGCTAATCGGTGGAAAAAGGTCAAACAAGGTAACCTAATGATTCGGAAATTACTCAACTGTGTAGCTTTGAACGGTTATTTCGATTTTCATTGCGGCTATCCGATGACTGGTCTGTGTTTTGACTAGCAAACAGGGCTTGATGTCGAGAATGGTTAATTGCCTAATGTACATTTCCCGCCACAAAAATGCCTTGTTGAGAAAGGCAAGACAGTGATGTTCAAAATTTGATGAAAACATGTAATTCAGCTCTCTAGTCTATGATTTTACTAGTGAAGTTCAATGAATTGAATTATTTAAAGCTTTTTTTATATACCGTAATTTCGGGTGAAATTTATCACTTCTTATTATTTTTCATATTTGTTTTCATTAAGGTTTGTTAATGGCTATAAACTAAATGCTGGAAAATAAGTGCGACGGTAAATCTCATTGAGGCAATCATTAAAATTTTATTTTAAAAGTTATTTAAGTAATTAAAGTTATTTTCAAATATGTGAAAAAAATCCCAGTAGACCTTCTTTTTGAAAATTTTATATAAATCGAAGGCTAAGTAGTCCGTCATTCGTTTGGCCAGCCATGTTGACATTGCATCTCGCAATTTCAAAATAATAAAACTCAGTAGTTGGTATAAATCCGGAAAAGTATCACTAGGTACATGCATTTACATGTATAAGATATGCTGATAGTTTTTCAACTACGTCTGTGCAATTCCAGAAGATTTTCATTATACAAAAGTTGTGACATGGTATTGCTGTGTGCGTTTGAAACGCTAATATCAAATAAGGGAACAGCAAGCGCGGTGAAATTTTCCACAGGTAATCCAATGTCAAAGTAAGCTTTTCTTTGCTAAGTTGGCGGTGATGTGTGTAATCGTTGCTAAGTGTCCTTTAATTGTTTGGTCTTACCGCATGTGAAGGACAATGAGTGAAGATTTGCAGTTCAAAAGCAAACAGCAATATGCTAACAATCGTCAACGACGCGTACAAATTTCAATAAGAAAGGATGGAAATCTAGTGATCATGACAAAATCCATAATATGGGAGGGAGACACAGATACTACACACGAAATATGAATCAAAGTTTTTTTGAACTGTCAGATAACTCTAACTTTTCAATGGCAATCAAGGCAGACTTGATAAAAAGCGCTAGTTTTTTTTTTTTTTTTTTGTCATTCGATCTTTCCGGACAAACATGGGAAAAGAGCCTAAGTTTTCTATGCATTTAATTTTCATTTTTATTGGAAAAGCAAAAAGATGCGTATAGGGAAAGTGTACCAGTTATGGCCATAGTGATTCCCTATTTGGCCATATGTGAAATTTAGATGACTTTCACATTTTTAATTTTTTTGAATGTTTTAACATCAAGATATATCCTATATCTTACTGCTAAAACACACAAAACTTTTCAAAATGTTGAGACATTCAAGTTATCACGTATGGCGAAATAGGGAACCACTATGGCCATAACTGGTACACCTACCCTATTAATACTTTATATTCAATCAAAATACAAGGTGCTCTCGTGACATTATTTTTGGATGAATTTGCATGAATTGATTCTCATTCGTTTTTTGTCACCTTTGATGAAATGAGAAAATACATCTGACAGTTCTTGACAGCAGAATCTCGGCTCACTTTGACGTACAGAAATTTCGTATCGGTTTCGGTCCCTCCCAACATGATGCATCGCGGTTGTTCTTTATCCAGCGATCATAAAGGGTGTTCACGATAAAATTGCCACACACAAAATTGATTAGCAAAATTCGAGTTTTCATCCGATTGCCATCAAATTTTCAGGGATTGGAAAATAACTTTTAAACTTCATTTTACCATTTTACTCGTATTTTATTTACAGTCCTTACGCAAATGCCCGCACCTTGGCCTTCACCCCGGCCATAAGATTCTGCACAACCTGTGAATCAACCGTTTTTTGCATGAAAACCCATACTGTCTTCAGTTCCTCGACTGTCTTCACTACCTTAGGTCGTTTAAGAAGGTGCTGCTTCATAATCGCCCAGTACTTCTCGATGGGGCGGAGCTCCGGAGTGTTGGGAGGGTTGAAGATTTTCGGCACGAAATTGACCTTATTGTCCGCATACTACTTCAGCACGTCAGCACTAGTGGCATGAGGCCAAATTCGGCCAGAAGATTGTTGGGACGTTGTGGGCCTTCAGGAGAGGAAGCAGCCGCTTCTGGAGGCACTCTTCCATGTACTCCTGTCCGTTCATTGTGTCCTGGGTCACGAAAGGTGCACTCCGCTTCCCGCACGTGCAGATGGCTTGCCAAACCAGAAATTTCTTCGCAAATTTGGACATCTTCTGAGTGCGGACATGCTCCGGAACGCTGAACTTATCCTTGGCCATGAAAAACAGGTTGCCGGGGATCTGTTTGAAGTCGGCCTTTACATATGTTTCTTCGTCCATGATGCATTCAACTTTCGTCAGCATGTTGACGTACAACTTCCTGGCACGGGTTTTGGCGGACTTGTTCTGCATCTCGTCGCGATTAGGGGCCTTTTGTACCTTGGACGTTCGAAGCCCAGCCTTAGTTTTGGCCTTCTGGACAAAACTTCGGCTTAGGTGCAGGTTCTTAGCCACATCCCGAACGGAGGCGTTCGGGTTTCGGTTGAAGGCCCCAACTACGCGGTTGTGATTTTTGGTATTGTACGGAATACTTTTTCCTTCACTTCTGGGCTTCCGATGGAACGATGCGAGAGATCCTTGTTCTCGTGATGAATGCGCAAGATTTTATCACGCACGAGCTGTTCTTTCGACTCCATTTCCGCGAGTTTTGATCATATGACTTTAAAACTTGCAGGATGTAAATAATGCACTATGAACTAAATCCACCCAAATTTTCATTAAATTCTACCCAACGGTTAAAAAGTTAGAGCAATTTCATAGTGTGGCAATTTCATCGTGGACACCCTTTAGCAACATCGATTAAACTTTTGTCGCAAAGTTATCATATCGCATAATGCTTCATGCTGCATGTGTGACAACGACCGAATGTTCACCAAAATTCACACTAAAGATTAAGTCTCTTCGATGAAACAGTGAAGAAATTTTCTTGGGTAAACAATTGGTGAACATTCGAATAAGAGATTTTCAGTAACAACTTATATTAAAAGAAAAGCCAATGTATTGTAATCATAGCAGCTACAACGTCAATAAAACTTATGAACAGAAGCATTAGTTAACACATTAACAGCAGAAGCATTCTAAAAACATTCTAATTTTGAAAGTATTAACACTAACACTAACGAAAGTATTAGTAGCTGTCTTTTCCTAGTCATAATATAAACGAACAGCCTATTTTAGAAAGAGGGGAAAAATTATGATAAAATGTTTACGGTTCCAATAATAATTATAATAACGTGAATCAAAAGAATGGTTAATGTTAAAATTATAGAAAAAATATCTGATTAAAATAATAGGAAGGGTATCTATCTTCTATCTTCTATATAAATAAAAATGGAATGGTGTTTGTAATAACTTGCGAACGGATTTGCGTCAGTTTTTCACTATTGCACTCGGCAAGGGACACGACGTGATCTTGTGAAGAACAAGTTTGGGAAATTCTCCGGAATAATCGGGAAAACAGGAGAAAACTAATGTGTGATTTTGTATGGGAGATTACATGACGTTTTACAACAGCCTTTTTGATGGCAAAACGAAGTTTGCAGGGACCACTAGTATATCTATCTATTAGCATTAGCATTAGCATTAGCATTAGCATTAGCATTAAGCATTTCGCACAAATTCGTAGGTGGTACAGTCCTAGACAATTGTATGAGGGTAGCCTCCTTCCCGTCCGTTACCAAAGTCAGAGATTTGAACCTAACCTCTAACTCTTAGACAAGATTGACGCATCCTCCAATAATTGAGAGCTGCCCTGGCCACGTCCTTGCGAAAGCTGGGGAATGGGAAAGGATGATTGATTGAACACCTACTTAAGAAAGATGCAGAGAACTCTACGACCTCTCATAGATGTACGGGATATTGTGGAATGTTGATGAAAAGAGTAGTGCCAAAGGATACGTTCGGTAGACGTTCTGGCCGACAAATGGTTTGTATTTACGCATGGTGATTATGCGCTGCTGATCAGAACAAACTCACCAAATTGAATTTTCGCACATCCTCCGCAGTCTATCGCTCCTCTAATAATGAACAATAGCTTGAGCCGTAACTTAGCACTGCCCATCAAAATGCACGCACAGCAATTCTTAATCCATCCCGAACCGAGCATCCACGAATCACATTCAATTTTTGAATCAACACGCACGTGGGATAAAAAACGAGTCACGCGAAACGAATTCAATTGATGGTGCCATCACAGAGCACTCTCGAGCAAAACGCAAACAAAACTTCACAAAACATCTTCGGTTTTAATCTCCGATAAAAAATCTATCTATTACTTTGAAAAATAATGTTCCCACAGATCATTTGCACGTGGCGTAGCACCATCCGCCGAATCTAATTCTCACCAGCGAAATGGAAAAAAAAAACGAAAGAACGCGGACGAGGTAACGTGACACAAAATTCAAAACGCAACCGCCCGCGCGCATGGCTTGCTGCGATCTTCCACCACTATTCTATCTATCTATCTTACCTTATATAAATAAAAATGGAGTGGCGTTTGTATGTCACGAAATAACCTGAGAACAGGACACCCGATTTGCACAATTCTTTCACTGTTGTCTTCTTGAAGGGTTCCGACTAAAGAGTCTAAAATACAAAGAGACGAAATCTGATTTTATCCAAAATAAATCATCTAGCAACTATGCCAAATCTATTACGCAGCACTGCCAATGTTGAATCCCACGCTAAAAGTGGGTCACAGGTTTCTCGTGTTGAATTTTCACAGGTTTGGGTAACGAATGAAAAATTGACTGAATGTGTGGAACACCAATGTAATGAGTAGAGCATACTTTATGCAAAGCATAGCATAGCATAGCATAGACTGACTGTACATGTCAATGGTTGCTACTCCGTGATTGATCGGACCTGGTAAGAATTGCACTACGATCCAAATGAATAAGGAACGGGAGTTTCCGCTTATTCTCGAAGTACAATTTTAGCAGATCTAATATTATTGATCAATAACGGCGCCGGCCAAGTCCATACAATCAGTTGGGATGGGAAAGGAATGTTAGGGTGTAATGATTGTTGCTTCTAGAGACGGAGAATACCTCTGCATCTCCACAATCACCACGGGAAGGGTGTTTATTAGTGAGGGAGGAAAAGATCTGGGAGTCACCATTGGTCAGTGATGCGATCCATGGATAAGGAGGGAAAATACGTTTGCATTTGCATAGTTTTGCATTTTGTCTCGAGATGTTTTTGGTAGAAGATTTAAAAAATACGTCAACATCCGTTATGTCGAACCATTCAAAAGATGTTTTTAGTAATGGCGAAAAGAAAAAAATATATGTATATATTAATAATAATAATAATCATAATAATAATAATAATAATAAAAATAATAATAATAATAATAACAGGAATGATGCCGACACTTGTAGTGACGAACCATACATAGTTTGTTTGAGAATTACAGAAGAGTAACGCTGTACATTTTTGTCTCGAGATAAAAAGTTGTTGGTAGGAGTTTTAAAGAATACGTCAGCATCTATAATGTCGAACCATTCAAAAGATGTTTTTAGTAATGTTAAAGAGAGAAAATATATGTATATAGAAATTATGTAAAACAGGCATAATGCTGACACTTTGAGTGACGAACCAAACAAAGATTGTTTGAATAATACATAAAAATAACGCTGCCATGAAAAAATGTGTCATTATAAGCATGAAACGAGCTCACCAGTTGGTAATTCATCCTCGACTGAACACGGATATCTTTTCGCACTCACACAACGCGAACCGTAGAACTACTTGGCGTCCCGAAAACAAACTGTCTTCCTTGGGCTTTCCGAAGCACTGCCCAGCTAAACGCGCGAAAACGAAACACAAACTCCCGGCGTCCCGAAAACAAACTGTCTAGCTTGGGCTTTCCGAAACACTGCCCAGCAAAACGCGCGAAAACGAAACACAAACCCCCGGCGTCCCGAGAACAAACTGTCTTGCTTGGGCTTTCCGAAACACTGCCCAGCAAAACTCGTGAAAACGAAACACCAACCCCCGGCGTCCCGAAAACAAACTGTCTTGCTTGGGCTTTCCGAAACACTGCCCAGCAAAACGCGCGAAAACGAAACACAAACCCCCGGCGTCCCGAGAACAAACTCTGAGTAGAGCATACTTTATGCAAAGCATGAAAATTGCAACCGACACTCGTGTATTCAGAAAATATGCTACTTCAGAGGAAGCAACATTTTCTAGGGCGGTAACATTTTTGTGTGAGCCGTTTTTAGCTTGTGTGAAAAGGTGTTTGACAAATCTCCTGCTCAATTGGAATGACATTGACAGTAAACTTGGAATTCCAATTGGAACATTTCGCTTCTTTGCTTATAGTTTCTTTAGTTCCGACGTGTTCGTGTGACGAAAAAGGAAAGGAAAGTTGTCGGAAAATTTGGTAAAACGGGGGAGTACTAATATGTAATTTTGTATGGGAGATTCCATGACATTTTTTAACAGCCTGCCTACTTGATGACTTGATGGCAAGACGAAGTTTGCCGGAACCACTAGAAATCAATAATTAATTTTGATGAAAAGTTGGCATATTGAAGAAGGGAAACTCTCTGATGGAAATTTGGTTCCAATATTACAGTACCGTTCACATTTTTGCCCTCACTATTATTTTGTTCCTCTTCTAAACTATTCGGGGTGGTTGCATTCGGGGTAACGATTCATTCGAGACAATGGTTTTCGGGGTGTGACCCGTTCAGGGTAGTGATATTCGGGATAACGGCGTTCGGGGAAAGGGGAGAAGCCGTAAAATGTATCACCTGTTTCAAAAATGGTCATCGCACAAAGTAAGCTCTGAAGTCAGTAACCTGTAGGTATCCGCCCAGCAAATGAAAAAAAAGTTCTAGTTGTTACCATATCGGCAATTCTTGACGGATAGCCTTCGTTTTAGTTTAAATGGAATCGCCTGGGTGTCTAGTTTTTCAAGGATCATTGGAATTTTTGGAAATGTCCATCGGTTTGGAGTTATTCTGGTAGGTCAGTGATCCTCAGGCCTGTTTTTTCAACCATTTTTATTTCTGATAATGGACAGTTCTCGTAATAATGCAGTTTCATGTTCTTGTCATGTCTTGTCTAAAATTGTCGACTTACCGTATGTTCACGTTGTCTTTAGCGTACTGATTTTGAACTGAGGCTGCATGAATCGCATCACTTACCAAGGTGAATCTTAATCATACAGCTATGATCCCTCCCACTGATAAAAGTCCTTCCCATGACAACCACGGAGATGCAGAGTGATCTCGGTTTGTAGTAACAATGGATCTCACACTAATATTCCTTCCCTTCCCCGATGATCGTAAGGACGTGGCCGTGCCGTATTGTGTGTGTGTGTGTGTAATCCAACTAACACCCACTGTCCGGCAGTGATATTATGGAAGAAATCTTTCTGCAATGCTTTTTGATGCTATTGCAGATAGCTTTAGTCCAGGAGTTAGAAGGTGATAGCTCTATTGCAGATCCAGTGACCCATTTCAGAATGGCTGGAGAGACACGTCCATTCAGAAGTCACTTTTACCAACAATAAGCCCCGCATGTGTGCATTACAGTTATCAAATGGATAATGATAATACAAACACACTTCCAAATCCTAAGATATGCTTTTTGAAACTGGCACGTATTTAGTTTATTAAGGTAACAATGCAGATCAGAACAATCTCACCAAATTTCTTGACTACGACGCTGTCGACCCAATAAATCGAAGCACTTTCTTCATATTTTCACTTAGTCAAACAAGACACTCGGTCATCGCTAGACCGCAGGCCCAAACGGTATTACTGTGTAAATTTTTTTCGCGATTAATTTCCAAACATCGAGGTAGACATCAAACGTGATACACAATTTGGCTCAAAGCATTAAACACTGCGAAGCTTCATCGATTCCGGGTGGCATAGTACCATCCGAACCACCTAAGTACTACAATCGCAAAATTAGAGCTTCAAAATCAGCCGTACACCAACACAATACACTACCGATAATTAAAAACTTCACAGATTCACTATTTTCGCACGAATTATGCTAGTAAAACTTCACAAAGCAGCACTTTTCTTCTGAAAGTATGTCGGGTGGCATAGCAACTATTCTTCTATTCTAAGGAGGCCAACACCCTTAAAATTATCTTGTTCGATCAGGTCTGAGCTGCTTTTTCAAAATGATAATATTTAATGCCCACCCAAATTTGCCAGTTTAAGCTAAGTATGCTGTTCCGCTCAAGAAAAGTTAAGAAATTCCTTGACTGAATGGGTCAAGAAATTTCCTACAGAAAGAAAACTCTTTGAAATTACATTCCTTCTCAACTGCGTACTGCGGTGTGATTTTCTTAACAATTTTTAGGAAGAAATTTCCGACGCATCGAGATAGGCGATTCCATTTCATGTCAGTAGCATACAAGCCTCATAAATAACATAAATAAAGGTCCCATAAATAGCTTAGCTTAGCTTAGCTTAGACTGACTACACATATCAATGGTTGCTATTCCGTGATTGACCGAAGTCAGTGAAAATGCACAAAGAATCAACTAGAAGTTCGGCTGGGATTGGCCATAATCTTCTTCAGTGTGCATAATTCAGTGCCTCTATTTATACAGGGTCAATAACGGCGCCGGCCACGTCCTTGCAGTCAGGTGGGATTGGGGGAAGGAATGTTAGTGTGTAACCTTTGCTTTTTGGAGACCGTGTTTGCCTCTGCATCTCCACAAAGGTTACTGGGAGGGATGTTTGTTAATGGGGAGGATCGTTGGGTCATAGGATTCACTTTGATAAGCGATAAGACCATGATAAACAATGATTTGAGAGATATATACATGCTTATACGTAAATATAATATTTTCATTTGATATGAACAATTTCTATGTAGAGGAAAATTATGCCGACACTTGAGGTGACGAACCATTCAAAGTTTGTTGAACAAATACCTAAATGTAACATTCCTACAGCTGTCAGGACGAAAGCATGTGTTATTATATTTTACTCATTTGAAAAGAAACAAAAAACTCGATTAGTTGGGACATCATAGAACACTCTTATTATTATGCCGACACTTACAGTGGCGAACCATCCAAAGTTTGTTGAATAAAGTGAACCTTTCGCAAGTCTACACTTGTAGTGTCGAACCATTCAAAGTTTTTTTAATTACAAAAATAAAGGTATATAAGAGGTGTTCTGAAAAAAAAAAAATTTTAAACATAAATAAATCATGAATCAGAGTTTGTGTTGACACTCACAGTGACGAACCATCCATAGTTTGTTGAAAAATCATATTTACGATCATATTAACGATTGAATGTGCAGTCATACATATTTTATAGATTAGAAATAGTAGCATGAAACGAGCTCACCAATTGATCCGTTATCCTTGACTGAGCAGCCACAATCCACTTTCGGCTTCACTCGTTTGCTCGGCTATAAAAAAGCACTCAGGAAAAAATAAGCGCGCGACCCAAAAAGAATAAAAAAAAAACTGTTCGGGCTTTCTTGACGCACTGCCCAGGAGCAAGCGTCAAGGTCGAAGGATCAAACAGAACTAACCGATCGCGGCACTTTTTCAGTTACTCCAACCGAACTCACCGATCACGCCACTTTTTCATTTACTAGACCAACGCACGACATGTTTGATCCTGCCCTCGTCGCTCGCCCCGACAAAGGCAAGTGTCAAGGTCGAAAGATCAAACAGAACTAACCGATCGCGGCACTTTTTCACTTTCTTCAACCGAACTCACCGATCACGCCACTTTTTCACTTACGAGACCGACGCGCGACATGTTTGATCCTGCCCTCGTCGCTCGCCCCGGCAAAAGCAAGTGTCAAGGTCGAAAGATCAAACAGAACTAACCGATCGCAGCACTTTTTCACTTTCATCAACCGAACTCACCGATCACGCCACTTTTTCACTTACGAGACCGACGCGCGACATGTTTGATCCTGCCCTCGTCGCTTGCCCCGGGAAAAGCAAGTGTCAAGGTCGAAAGATCAAACAGAACTAACCGATCGCAGCACTTTTTCACTTTCATCAACCGAACTCACCGATCACGCCACTTTTTCACTTACGAGACCGACGCGCGACATGTTTGATCCTGCCTTCGTCGCTTGCCCCGGGAAAAGCAAGTGTCAAGGTCGAAAGATCAAACAGAACTAACAGATCGCGGCACTTTTTCACTTTCTTCAACCGAACTCACCGATCACGCCACTTTTTCACTTACGAGACCGACGCGCGACATGTTTGATCCTGCCCTCGTCGCTTGCCCCGGCAAAAGCAAGTGTCAAGGTCGAAAGATCAAACAGAACTCCATAAATAAAGGTCCCATAAATAACCGAAAAACTACCCACGGCCAAAGTTCCCATTGTCCAATTTAGTTCTCACCTGACGTCCATAGTTGAAACTAGAGATACAAATTGAAATGGTGTCAGCTTTATATCAATTATTTGGGTAATATAAAGTTCCGATTTTCGATAAAGTTCCTTGCATTTTCTCCATAATTTCCATTATGAAAAACATTGGCTTCCCCAAGACATTTGGATTTAAATCCGGAACCATAAAAGAATTCAAAATTTGTAATGCATACATCAATTGATCATCACACGATTTGTACATGCTAAATTCAGTGGGGTGATCTTAAAGTTTTGCCCATTACTGTTGATCGTGTCAAAGCGCCCAAATGTTCCATCATTTGAAATTGAAACCCTCTGTCAAATGAATTCACTGAGATAAACCAATGGAAGGTAGATTGCCAACAGCAAACTATGAAAGGTCCTGATTTCACAATCGGCATTGGTTTGTCTTATGCCCCAAGCAAATCCAATTATGCTGCCACAAATTCATGTTTTAGCTACTTTATTCCAGTGACCTCCGCTCAGAAAGAAGCTCAGAGAAAAAAAACAACATCTTCATTCGGCTGAAAACTTCTGGCCAGGTAGGTAGGACGAAGCTCTGCAGCAATGTTTGCAATCAAACGCCGAACTCGACTCGTTCAGTGCAAATGGGTGGTCAATCTGTCTAACTTCGAGCTAAGTTAAATTCAGACCGTGGCGCAGTTGGGTTAGAGGGCGAGTCCACATTATTCAATAGGCACCGGGAAAACGTGAGCTGCCAACAAATCAATAGGGGCCTTGGTCTGAAATCATCTGAATTAGCTGCTTGCGATGGATCACGGCAAAGAGCAATATGGGAATTAGGAAAGCATAATTTGATTAGCTCAGTCAGTCAGACGCGGTTATTCAACCAGCACTTTTCAGCAGGCTTGCACATGCAGGATGATCCCGGTTTGTGTTTTGATGAATTGGGGTTTTGATTTTTTTCAAAAATGTTGGCAAATTTAGTTTTCATATAGGGGAACTTACGTATTCTCGGCAGTCTAAGCCGATGTCGCGCTTTTTTTGTTATTTGCTCGGACATTAGCAGCCAAATTACGTGTTTGTGTGTTAACATTCATGCGTTGCTCAATCCTCGATCGATTCACACCGACAGACTTGTTAAAATTTTTCTGGAAACGTTTTTACAACGCTGCGAACATCTCTTGTCAGTGTGACTATTCGCTCCCAAGAAAACAAATCGTCCGGTGGGGTGTGCTGCTGTCGTCATGATGATGGTTGACGAGAGCAATGTCAAACTCATTCATGGTTTCAAAACATTCGGAACAAAATATTTATTTTCACCGCTTACTTAACCTTTCGGTCGTCGCGCGAATTTTTGTAACGCGAGTAGTCGCGCGTTGTACTTTGTACAACACCCTTGGTTTTGCGAATATCCCAGGAGTCTGACCACTTAAAAAGATGACGTCTTCGGCAAAGTTGTTCAGTAGCTCAAGGGCTATCATTATTTTAGCCAAGAAATTCGAGATTTTGCCAATAGGTGGCGGTAGTGAGCATGGAACTTTTGTTTCGCAGATCTCAGGATCCTGACCACTTAGAAAGATGGCGTCTTCGGCAAAGTTGCTCGGTAACTTATGGACTATCAGCTAGTTGGTTCAAAATTTTGCAACCAGGTGGCGCTAGTGAGCATAAAACATTTGTTTCACAAATATCTCAGGAGTCTGATCACTTAGAAAGATGACGTCTTCGGCAGAGTTGCTCGATAGCTCAGAGAGAGATTTTGTAAAATAATGATAGTTCCAGAGCTTCTGAACAACTTTGCTGAAGGTGCCTGTCTAAATAGTCAAGATCCTGCAGTATCCGCATAACAAAAATTTTATGCTCACTAGCACCGCCTGGTGGCAAAACATCCTATTTCTTGGCTCAAACAATGATAGTCCTTGAGCTACTGAACTACTTTGCCGAAGACACTATCTTTCTAAGTGGCCAGGCTCCTGAGATATCTGCAAACAAAAGTTTCATGCACACTAGCGCCGCCTAGTGGCAAAATTTTGAATCAACTAGCTCGAACAATGACAGTCCTTAACTTACTTAACAACTTTGCCGAAGACGCCATCCTTCTAAATGATCAGGATCCTGAAATATTTGCAAAACAAAAGTAAAACTTCCATGCCCACTAGTGCCACCTAGCGGTCAAATTCCTAACTAAATGAGGTACCATCAGATAGCGCTTCACCTCTAGAACAACTTTACTAAAGACCCCAAGTTTCTATATTATCTGGATTTTGATGTATATACCGATTTAAAACTGTGGTTTACTCGAACCGTATATAGTGCGTTCATTATTAAGCGACGTTCATGTACATTTGTTGATTTTACCGCATAATAAAGGGTCATACTGTAAATAAAAACTGTTGAGTATTGTTCTTAAGAAGATTCTTGAGGAATACATTTTGGTTTGGTGTCGAAAGATATCTTTGTTGCAAGATGGTAGCATATAAATCACAACTGTTGTACAAAGTACCAATGTTGCTGAACAACGATCGGAAACGCGAGGCACGATGAATTATCGTAGGCATCAAAACAGAATCTGCGAATAAACACAAACAACCGTTCGGGCGCTTCATTCGTTCGTGTTTCATTTTCGGATCGCTGTTTCTCCCGACGCTATCATCGGGTGATTTTCCATCGTTTGGTAATGTGAACGGTACGATCCATGCCGCCTGCTCTTCGCGAAGAACAGAAAAATATTCATTTCGATCATCTTCATGTGGGCTTGCAACAATCACGCTAAACTTGCTCCGCTCAAAAATGAGTGCCGAGCGCACAAAATTGGCCTCTTTTCGTGCAGCACAGATTCTGTGCAAAGGGGCTGTACACAGTTTTGTGCAAACGGTGGTAAACAAAACTGAATGAGTGAATTGCGCACAGAGGAGGAACGCCTGGAATGCGGAATTCGTTTCCATTTTTGTTTTGCTTCTGAAAACATTAAAAAAAAAAACATTCCAATTTTAAAGATTTTCAGAGATTTTTTCATTTGAATAGCCGAAGCGGAAGCAAATGGGGAAAAAACTTTCGCATTTGCGACCACCTTCCGGCTTTTCGCTAGAAAACATCTCAGAAAACTCCCCATCTTACCAACGGCCAACTGTTTGCTGCCACGCGGGATATCATTGACAGTTCCCTTTCCATCGATCTCGGACAGCCGAAGGCGAAAAGTCGGCAACTCACAGAATTAGTGCGACCTACTCAGAATTTTCACTCAGTCAGCCAGTTCTGCATTGGTTGCCTCATTCTGTGTAGTTTTAACACATGCGCTGCGTGGAGCTGGCTTAGCGTGGAGTGTTTGCTTGACTTTACGAGAAGAAGCAACCTCGCAATAAATCACGAGAATGAACAGCACGTGGATAAATGAATCCTACGAGGGGAGAGGCTTCGCGAACCACTTATCGGTGTGTTCATTTTGCTTCTTCGACGTTGCATCCGTTCGCTTTTTGCGATGCTCTTCGTGACGCAAAAATGAAAAATGAATTTTGGCGAATGTTGGATCGCGAAGATGCGTCGATCATTGTTCGCGAAGAAGATCCATCGCAACCCTGCGAAAGTACAACAGCGCGACAGCCCGAAGGTTAAGTGAAATAATGTATGAAATAGAATGAAATTCAATGGTAGAGAATTCATTTCTTTACCAAATGGTATTTTTAGAGGCAACGGACAATGTTTCGAAACGTGTTTTATTCAATGTTCCAATGTCAAAATTATTTGTTCCGTCTCGCAAATCTCGTCAGCGGGAGGCTGACAGAGCAAAGAATCATCTGAACATTTTCATTGGTTTGTTTTGATAGATAAATACTGTTTATTAGGCGTTTGAAATTTGGTTGCCGATAACAGTCGAATGGTTCCGAAGCCGTAAGTCTCCCTAGAAGTTTTACGATTCTCAAATTTTTTGCACCTCTTAATCACGAGATCCTTCCTTAGCCGAGTGATTAGAGTCCGCGGCTACAAAGCAAAGCCATGCTGAAGGTGTCTGGGTTCGATTCCCGGTCGGTCCAGGATCTTTTCTCGGGGATACGACTGTGATGATTATGTTGTAGGTTATGGCCTTCAGTCTATTATGCCATTGTGACCTTCAGTCTATTATGCTTATTGTGACAATAAGAATATAAGACAATAAGACCAGAACGGGCAAAATTCTGTATGTTGACTTATGCTGCCTATGCTGTGGACATGTTAACGAGAAAACGGAACACGGTTAATTCCTTGAAAAAGGCACAATAAATGTGTCCGAAACGTCGGATGAAAACCTAAAATCCGTTTTTGAGCATAATAGACTGAAGGCCATAACCTACAACAGGATCTTTTCGTAATGGAAATATCTTTGACTTCCCTGGGCATAGAGTATCATCGTACTTGCCACACGATATACGAATGCGAAAATGTCAAATTTGGCAAAGAAAGCTCTCAGTTAATAACTGTGGAAGTGCTCATAAGAACACTAAGCTGAGAAGCAGGCTCTGTTCCAGTGAGGACGTTAATGCCAAGAAAAAGACGAAGATATCACGAGATATCAATAAAAATAATAAAATATAGTTTTTGCTCATTGAACAATGTACAAATTCACTACGGTGAAAGGTTATTCGGTATAAAATCGTTTGGCATAAAGCCGCTTGACATAAAGTCGATTGGCATATAATAATTTGGCATAATGATTCATTGATTACCGACAGTGGAAAAAATATTGCAAATAGAATATTATTTTTTATTAAATTTATGGAAGGGATTATTAGAGTATGTTTAAGAAAAAAAAAAACTGCCGAAAAACTCCACTTTTGCAAAAAAAAAAATACTAAAATCACTAGTAAGGCGAGCAAATACCTTTAAACCCTAATATGTTGCTTATCTTGACAGATAGGCCTATTTCGTCTGCGACTTACAGACTTCTTGAGTGTCGAGTGCTCGACACTGAAAGAACTATGTAAGTCGCAGACTAAACAGGCCTATCTTTCAAGATAAGCACTGAACACTGAACAAGTCTGTAAGTCGCAGACTAAATAGGCCTATCTGTCAAGATAAGCAACATACTAGAGTTTAAAGGTATTTGCTCGCCTTACTAGTGATTTTGGTATTTTATTTTTATTTTTTGTAAAAGTGAAGTGTTAAAGTTCAATTAGTAGTATATCATTATTTACCAAGAGATTGCCCTTCTTTCAAATATTAGTTATTATTTAGTGCAATGCCATCATAATGAATTTTAACACTGAAGTTTTGGTATATGTACCATTACAAATTTACCTTACTTTCAAATATTGGCTGTTCTTTCAAAATATTAAGTAACAACAATTATAATATTACAACTGTTAACTTAAATTTAAATATTTTTTACCTCTTTTTAAACATAGGCCGTTTTATGGAGCAATTTTTTAAATTAATTATTAGTTTTCTTCCTACTCAAACAATTATCTGCCCAAGTTATCAACAAAAAGAAAAATAAAAGCAAAAAGAAATCGACTGCTGCAGTTTCTCCGATGGTACTGAACGCAATTATTACTATTCTTACGTTTGATTGTATTGTAGTTGTTTTTGGTGTTCAGTCTTCTATTCTCGCGAAACATTACTAAAGGACCTATGTACAAATGAGAGATTCTCTCCTCTCTCGCTCTCTTTCGATTATAACAGTGGAATACTAAAGCTTATGGGAAGTTTTTCACTACAGATCGAAAGGCAGTTTCCATGACTAGCGTTTCATACAAACAACGTAACAGAAGAGGTTAATGTGACTCAGTTGTCGATCAAAGAGAAAGTAAACAAAGAGAGCCTCTCATTTGTACATAGGTCCTTTAGTAATGTTTCGCGAGTATTCGTTATTCAAAAATTTTGCATTATTTTATACATAGACTGTTCTTTAAAGATATACTTCCATGCAAAAGTTTGGGTTCACCCCTTAAAAAACATATAAATGATGACATTTACAATTTGCCCTTAAAACGTTCGTAGATTAAGACTTAGATAGCCGACAGCCAAGAATTCACGTTTCGACTTCCAGTCGCAACCCCTAATAAATTTTGCTAGAAATATTTACTTTTAAAAATGTTTTGTTCGTTCAATTTATACTGTGATCAATTTGTGACATTAAAGTTTTAAACATTTTAACCAAAAAAAAAATCTGCTTTCGTGTAAAGGCTATTTTTGAATAATGCTGAAAAAATAGGTCTTTTGATAAACCCTTCAATATTTTGCATAAATCGCATATACATTTTACCTTCTTTTTCCAAGTTTGTCTTTATTAAGAGCTATGTACTTTTATCAAGCCACGGGTTTTACAAGTTATGATTTTTAATTATCCATGGTTATCAAATTAATTAACTTATTACGCGTGGTAAAGATGGACAAATTATGGGTGAATTTATGAAAAAAAAATCCACGTGCTCGGCTGGGATTTGAACCCAAGACTCTTGTAGCGCTTTACCAACTAAGCTACCGAGCCACTTGGTGACCCAATAACTGAGTTAGTTACAAGTTTAGAATTCAAATCCCTACAGACCACGCGAACCCCTTTCATAACCCATATCCATCCATCTCATGTTACTACACACGCGGAAAGAGCGAGTGCGATTTATTTAGTGTTGAAACTGTTTGCCTATCGTACCTACACAGTTAAAAATAATGAAGATTACACGTCATGTAAACTTCATTTATGCCATGTAAACACGACGGCATGTAAATTTAATTCTGAAATCATGTAAAAATGTGTTATATGTCATGTAATCACTCAGGATCCTGCTGGATTACATGACATATAATTGAAGTTTACATGACATATCATGTAAATATCCATGATATTCCACGCTCCAATTATGTGCATTATATGTCTCAGAAATTTACACGTTTCGTTCGAACTGTGTACATCGCTTCCACAACAACTGTATTTCATAGAAATTTGTTTGTTAATATTTCAATCATATATTAACCTGCTTTCAATCTACTTGAGTTAAAATGTGATGTTGTAACAATTCTTGACAACCACTGTTGACAAGACAATTTTTTTTTTTTTTTATTAAAGACCTTTTAATCCGTAAGGATTATTCGGGTCTGAATTAATTATTAATTATTTCTTACACCTCAATTGTTTTATTTTCTTGTCTACTTTTTGCGTGCGTTTGCTGAAACGTTCAACCCATTTCTCGAAATCATCTGGGGCTGGTTCGGGTTCCGAATCCGTAAGATGCACACTTTTAACCGTATCCATATCGTCACCACTATCATTTGCACTGGTTGCGGCGGCTGTCGGCTTCCGATCTGTTCTCTTCGCCGGTGGTGATTTGCTCTCCGGTGGGCTTAGATTGCGAACATTCCTTTTCGCCTGCTGTCGTTGTTGGTGTTCTTTCGTTGCTTTATTTTGCTGTGGGGAAGAAGAAATTTCTTCAACCGTCGTTGACATCGTGTGCTGCTCGTCCGGCACAGACATACTGATTGGAAGAGTATTCTGTTTTGTAGCTTTCCTATTGTCCGTGCAGGTTTTGCCCACATGGATAGGCTGCATACAATGAAGGCAACTTTTTGGCTGAGTTTTGTAAGAAATCAGTGTCTTTTCACTTTGTATTGTGATGACCGATTTTATGTGACGTCGTAGTGTCATTTTTGCTACGCGAACGCCAGAGGATATACCTTTACAGGCGAAGGTAGGACCCCACACTTACTCCTTAACGTAGTGTACATCGCCGTACTGTTTCAAACAGGCCGCAATGTCGTCGTTGGTGACGTTTTCCGAAAGGTCATGGACTTTGACCAATGTGCTTTCATCGTCTAACGAAAGACGCACTTTGTATTTAACACCATCCACTGTGATGTGATGTTTCTCATTGTGCTGGTTGACTACCATTTCGGCAGTTTGGAGATCGATGCACTTCACATAAGCACAATTATGCACATGGTGCATCTGGAGTCTTTTTAGTTGGTCAAGGCGTAAACCAAGCACCTCAATGATGAAAGAATGGATGTCTGCAAACGAAGGTCGAGATTTGAAGTCGGAGAAATCCACTTTGATAGTGTTACTGCGAACTCCTATCACCGCCATTGAAGGCGAACAAAATCGAATTGACTACACAGCGAAATGTGAAACACGTCTGATTGTCAGCGAGATTCGAGCAGAACTGGACAAGACAATTTAATTAAATTCTACCCAGGATTTCATTTTTATAATTAACTGTTTCTAAGATTATTTTTTGCAGTTTGGTAGGGTAAAACATTATGATGTACACAATCTACAATGCATTCGGTATTTGTTGTCACTGCCTTGTGTTCTGAACGAATACCGTGTTTGTTGAGATCTAGTCAGATATGTTTGCTATAAGTTAAGCTTAAGCTCAAAGCTTAAAAATGTCAATATTAAAGAAAAAAAGGTGCAATGGTGCAGAGGAAATCGCTAATCTATCTATCTACAAATAAAAATGGAGTGGTGTTTGTATGTCACGAAATGGCTTGAGAACGGATGGACGGATTGAAGTCAGTTCTTCATTGTTGCACTCTACAAGGGATGCGACGTGATCGTGCGAGGAAAAAGATGGGAAAGTCTCCGAAATAATTGGGAAAACGGGAGAAAAACAAATGGGTCATTTTGTATGGGGAATGACGTAAGGTTTTACTACAGCCTTCTTGATGGCAAGACGAAGTTTGCCGAGATCACTAGTTGTATGTGAAAGGACGAGGACTTTATTTGACGTTTGAGTGCAACTGTGTTATTTATGGAACCATGGACGGCACCGCTTAAACGTCAAATTAGCTAACTTTTTATCACAAATCTGAGTGGTTTCGCTTAATCTTGCCAGGTTGCTTACGAATTGCGAAGGTGGCGAAGATTAACACTAGGTTGTCTAAACTAACATGGATGATTCTTTTAGTCTACTTCGTAAATCATTAATGCTATGTTGTATGGAACCAAATTTTTCTTCAAAATTATCAAATATTTTCTTCGGATCGAAAACAACGAATCTGAAAATGAAACGATCCCGACACCCCTCAAAAATCCAATTGTTGATAGGGGAAAAGCACTAATTTTCGACCTACAAGAATTTTGTATTGTCGAAAATTAGTGCTGGGTCGAAAATTGGTGCTTTTCCCCTATTGGGAATTAAAAAGAACGATAAACAATCAAGAATCAATAACACAGCGTAAAAAATAGTTATTTATGCAACAAGTTGCAAAATGATGATTTTTTCAGCACGAGTTGTACATTTATCCAACGAGGCTCGCCGAGTTGGATAAATACAACGAGTGCTGAAAAAATCGAGTTTTGCAACGAGTTGCATACGACATTTTTTGCTATTACGAAAAACTCCGTTTAAGCTAGATCATTTCCAAAAGCACAAACCAACATTTCAACAGAAACCACGTGGGCATACATCCACGCGTAGTATCATTTCAGTATTTTTCAATCGCGTAGGCTACGACATAGTAGTATCTACGAATGTCACAAATTTTCTCGTTCACAGACCCACGGCATAAAAATTAACAAGGCAGGCTCTTTACTGATGTAAATATCAAGTTTCACTGTAAACATGTGACGTCACTCCTATCGTACCATATACCTTCCAGGCCACTAGATCATTTTTTTCGCAAATTTGTTCGAGGTGGATAGGAATGACGTCGTCAAGTAGCTGTCAGTTTTCGGAGTATATCACCTTCTTAATTTTAGTACACTGTGCACAGACCTATGGTCTTATCCATTGGTGTACTAAACTGACTCGGTCGAAGAATTTTGACACTAGAGCGGGTCCAGATCACGTGGGGACAGGGATGCCAGGTTGGAAGACATGTCTTCCATTGGAAGACATTTGAGTAGTGTGGAAGACATTTGGAAGACGGAAGATTTTTGGAAGACTTTTCAGAATTTGTGAAGACATTTGGAAGACAATTTTAAATTATTGGCATTTTTACAATTCCTAGATTAAAAAAAAACATGTGAGTTGGAAAATACAGAATCGTCTATATAAGATTTTTGCACGCCTTACTCCATCTTCAGCTATCCCTCTCCGAATTCCATTGAAAATATTCCATTGATTTATTTGGATATTGATCTTAGAATTCAGTCAAGGATTCTTCCAGAGTTTCTTCTATAAACTCTTACAGAGATTTGGAAAAACATTCTAGTAATGCATTTAAATATTATTCCAGAGATTAATCAAAGGTATTCAGGGATTCCTACAATGTTTTTTTATTTCTAAAATCTGTTTCAGTGATTCTCGTGTATTTATTTTACGAATTCATAAAAAATATACAGATTTTTATATGATTTTTCCTGAGATTGCTACAATCTTTGCTTCTGAAATTATCCCAGAGACTTTCGGGATATCTGTCAAGGTTTTTTCCACTGGTTTCTCCGGAAACTTCTTCAGAATTCCTTCTACAATTGTTTGATAATTAAGTAGATGAAAAAATCGAACTTAGTACTATACCATTTAATTCCACTAGAGTTTGTATCCTTTGACAGATACGCGTATTTCGACCTCAACTGTAAGGCCGTCTTCAGTGTACTAGACTCGACTTAATAATATTTCAAAAAATATCTGCAAAAAAATATCCTTAATAAATTTCAATGACATTATTTCAGATTTGTTTAAGAATACTCTTAGGTATGTTTCAAAGGAGTGGAGTATTCTAGAAACTTTGGGCTGAAACTAATTGAAGCAATTTTTAGTGAAAAACCCGCAGAAATCTTTTTGCAAGTTCTTAAAACTGTCTGGAGAAATTTTTGAAAGTTTCTTTTTTTTAAGAATCTGTACATCATTTCTTTATCGATTTTGTAAAATATCATGGAAGTATCATCTTGCTAGAAAGCCTTACCAAAATACTCGGATAAATAGCTCAATGGAATACAGAGAATTTGGGAACGAGATGCTTGGGAACGAATCCTAGAGTACATAGCTGATATTCACATGGGAAGTCCTAGATAAATCCTAAACAACCAGAAGTGAAGGTGTAATAAAAAGTACTTTGAAATTGAAATTTTATTCCATGAAGTTTATTGCTGATTGAAAACACACATCTTGGGTAATGCAAAAATAAACAAGTGTGCTAATTAGAAGTGTCTTAATTTTTTGAACATTCTCTTCAACATGCATTTTAACAGAATAATTTGACTATGCAACAGTTCTTGGAGATTTCTTGTAGTTCACCAAAATAATAATTCATATTCCAAAGATTTCTCTAAAAATAACTATTTCAAAATCTAAACAAGATTTTTTTTTTCAAAAACATGAGTTTTTCTAAAAGTTGAAATACAATCTTCAATTATTCATTCTAGAGTTCCACTAGTCATTACTTTGAACATTTCACTAGAGATTCTTAAAACAATTCTTTGGGCATTCCGTCCTGGAATACTATCCATATTTCCACTATGGAATGTTTAGGATTACTTCCAAAGACTTTTCAGAATAAAAAAGCTATACCGTATTAAAATTTGACTTACACTGCACCGAGAATTTCCAGTGAAATAAAGGCAAGTATTCGTTCACAAATCCGTCCAGAGATAGCACTGGCGATACCTCCATGAATTCTCATAGAAGTTTCTTCAGATTTGTTTGTCTGGAATTCTTCCAATTTCCAACAAATTGTTCCAGCAAATTATGGAGTTTTCTATGAAATTCTACCCAGATTTTAAACAATTAGGGGAAGAGCACCAATTTTCGACCCATTCATACAATGTTGGCTTTATTTGAAAGTCCGGAAATCGGCACAGATTTCTTATAGGTTATTATATATTAACCATTTATCTGGAGTTTCTGTGATGAAAATTTCACTAGATAAAAAACCAGATCTTCATAGATTTTTCAAGAGACTTCTACTAAAACCGTTTCTAGAAATTTTTAGGTTGTTTTTCATTTGTTTTTTGCAGAGGAAAAAGATGCTCAAATACTGGTAATTTTTTGTGTATTTGTCTCGAAACTTTCCATGAAGTGTTCTTTCATTCTCGGAAGAGAGTAGTCCTTAGAAAAATGTCTGGTGAAAATCTTTGAGAATCTCTAACGATTTTATTGGATCATGGTATTCCTGAAAAACAAAACCCCTGAAGATAGAAAAAAGACAGAAAATTCAATGAAATTCCTGCTCTGATTCCCATCAAACTCTTTTTAAAATCCGTAGAAGATTTATTGGGAGATTTTAAAATGAAATATAGTTAAGTTATCATGCGCAAATTATCCAAGTAGGGTACAGAGCTACTTGGGCACTTCCATGATTCACTTTGACATGGGGGTTTTTATCGGCCGACTTGTCTGAAACTTCCCCATAAGAAGCACTTCAATGCTATGCATCGCGTTTAAGACAATTGTGGCCGTATATGAGCTCAGAAGCTTTCAAAAAACCCCACTGCCGAAGTGAATCAAAAGTGCCAAAAATAGGATCCGGCTACCTAATCCTTGAAATCTTGAGAAAAAAAACAATGAAAAATATCAAGAAATATTGAAGCCTTCAAAAAATCTGAAGAAATTTTAAGAGTAATTCATAACCTCCGGACTCAAAGGTAAAGGGAGCCTATAGCAGATTTTTGCAAATAATGGAAATGACTAGGTGGATAGGCGTCGCAAGAGAGCGACAATATTGAAATTTTATTAGGTGGTGAAAATTGAGTAAGCCATTTTAAAGTCAGTAAGCATCGAAGCGTTCTGTGTTCTACTAAGCTTCTCTAATGGAGTAAGATTGGCTTAAAGCTTTGATCTTTGCTACCAACACAGGCCTGAGCATTTTTACCTGGAATTTCTCCGGAGATTTCCTCCAGGAATTCCTCCGGGGAATTCTTACAGGAATTCTTAAGAGAATTTCATCCAGAGACTTCCTCAGGGGATCTCTTCCAGGAATTCCTTCGGAGATATCCAGCTAGAACTCCCCAGTGGATTTTCAATAGCATTTTCTCCTAGAACTTCGTCCAAGATTACCTCTGATTCTGAGGATTTTTTCCATGAATTTCTACGGGGTTTTCCCTCAAGAACTCCTCTGGGAATTTCCTCAAGGAATTTCTTCGGGGATTTTCTCCAGAGATTCATCCGGAGATTTTTTCCTAGCATTCGTCCAGGGATTTCCCCCCCCCAAAAAACCTTTGTAGATTTTCTTCAAAAATTCCTCCGGGGATTCAGTTTAGAATTTTTTTTCAAAGATTTCCTCCAGCAATTTATACATCCTGGGATTTTGTTTAGGGCTTCCTTTGAGGATTTCGTCAAGAATATTTTTTTCAGAGCGTTTCTCCGGAGATTTCTTCCAAGAATTCCTCCAAAGATCTCCTCCAGAAATTAACCCCCTAGGGATTTCCTCCAGGAATTCCTCCGAGAATTCCTTTCAGAGATTTCCTCCAGGAATGCCACGGGGGAAATCTCCCAAGAACTCCTCTAGAAAAAGAAATTCCTCCGGAGATTTTTTCCGGGGATTTCGTCCAGTAATTCTTCCGGCGATTTCCTCCAAGGATTCCCCCGGATATTTCCTCCAGATTTTCCTGTTGAGATCACGTCCAGGAATTCCTCCGAGAATTATCTCCAGGATTTCCTCCAGTTATTCCTCTGGAGATTTCAAGGATTCTTCCGGGGATTTCTTTAAGAATTCCTCCGGAGATTTTTGTCATGAATTCCAAAAGCATTTCATCAGAATATTTTCTCCAAAAATTCCCTCAAGGTTTTTTCTTTCAGAGAATTTATCCGGAAATTTCCTCTGGGGATTTGCACCATCGGAGATGTCTTCAGAATTTCTTCGTAGTTCCTTCAGATTTTTTTTTTTCAGAATACTTGCCGGAAATTCCTTCGGAGGTCCATCTGTAATTTCTTCAAAGTTTGTCCGAAAATTCAATAAGTATACTACGGGAATTCCTTTGGAGCTTTACCGAGAACTCCCACGGGTTTTTCCATGAATTTTCATAGAATTATTTCAGTGTTCCTTCAGAAATTCATCGGATTTTCTCCAGGGTATTCTCCAGAGTTCCTCCGGGATTTTATCCATAGTTCCTTAAGGAATTTCTTCGGAGTTTCTCTTGAAATTATTCCTCAGTGCCTCCTCCTTTGGAGACCCTCCATAAATTTCTTCAGAGTTCCTCATGGAATTTTTTCGGAGTTCTTCATTGAATTTTTCTGAAGTTCCTCCGGGAGTTGCTTCAAATTTCATGAGGGAATTCTTTTGGAGTTCCATCGGGAATTTCTTCGGATTTTCTCCTAGATATTTTTTCGGAATTCTACAGGAATTATTCCGAGTTCCTCTAGTTCTTTGAAAATCCTCCGCAGTTTCACTACGAACTATCCTGAAGTTACTTCAGAAAATTTTCTACATTTCCTCCGGGTAATCCTCCAGAGTTCCTCAAAAAAAAAAAATTCAAGAGTTTCTTTGTGGATTGCTCTAGACGGTAATTCCTGCGGAGTTTCTCCAGGATTTTGTTTAAAGTTCCTCTCTGTGGATTTCATTATGAAAATCTTCCAGGAATTCCTTAGGGAATTTTTAGGAGAATTTATGCGGGCATTTCCTCCAGGAATTTCTCCGGAGATTTGCACCAGGAATTTCTCCGGAGATTTTTTTTCCAGAAATTCCTACCAAGATTTCTTCCGGCGATGTCCACCAAGATCTGCTCCGGGAATGTTCTCCAGGAATTCTTCAGGGGATTTCCAATTAAAATTCCTTCGGGGATTTTGTTCAGCAATTCATTAATAAATTTCTTCGGAGATTATTTCTAAAAATTCCTTCTGAGATTCTTGCAGAAGATTTATCCCGAGATTTCCTCCAGTTATTTTTCTGGGGATTTGCATAAGGAATTTCTCCGGGGATTCTCTCCAGGGACTTCCTCAAGAGATAGCATCTAGGAATTCCTTCGGGTATATAGCCCTATACTGCCCATAACTGCATATCAGTCACATTCGACATTTTTGACAATTTCGAGTTAATACCGTGGAGAGTCATCAAATGATGTATACTTTCGACCAACTTATTAAAATCTGTGATTTTGTTCTAGAGAATTCGAAAAAAATACCAAGTTGTTTTGTCACATTGGTAATTGTAACCGCATAACAGTCACATTGAGATTATGCATGAGCCTTGTGATGTAGTAGCAAAGAAATTTATATCAGAATTATTTTCTGACTGTTCACCCAATATACAACATGAGCTGTACCAATTTTCAGCCGCAAATAAGCACTTTTGAGTTCCTGGTAATTTTTTGAAATTTTAGTTTCTTCCCATACTGCCATAAAATGCAGACTTGGTGTTCCATTTACTCAATGCCTACTTTTGTCGAATGTTACAAATATGCAGTTATGGGCAGTATAGCTCATCAATGGATTTTCAATAGCATTTTCTCCGGGGATCAAGTCCAGGAATTCTATCGGAGATTTCAAAGATTTCTCCAGAGATATCCCCAAGAACTCCTCCGGTGACTTTCTCCAGCATATCTTCAGGGGCTTTTATTAAGAAATTCCTTCAGCATTTCCTCCAGAAATTCTTCCGCTGATTTCCTCCGGGAATTTCAAAGATTTATTCGAAGATATCACCCAAGAACTCCTCCGGGTATTTTATCCATGAATTCCTCAGGAGAATTCCAATAGCAATACCCCCTGGGATTTCGTTCAGAACTCCGCCTGGAATTTTTTTGGAGCTCCGCTGCGATTGCCTCGAAATTCTTCCGGGAATTTATCCAGCTACTCCTTTAAAATTCCTTAGGAGCTCCACCGGAAATTCCTAACAAGTTCCTTCCAAAATTAAACTGGAGTTCCTCCAGGAATTCCACCATACTTCAATCAGGAATTTCTCTGTTAGTTGCTCCAATAATCCCACTGGCAGCTCCACCAAGAATTCTACCGAAGTTCGTGCTGGTATTCCGCTAGGTGTTTCTACTGGAATACTTCTAGGAATTTTCCAGAATCTCCCCGGGAGTTCTTCCATAAATTTCTCTAGAAGATACTCCAAAAATTTTTGAGGCTTCCGTTCCCTTGTTATCGGGAGTTCCATCAAGAATTCCTAAGTTCGTCTCCTAGGTCATAGTTCATCCGGAAACGATAAGTTCCACCAGGAGTTCCAATATACAAAACGTCAATAATTTCTAAGTCCGGCTGAAATTTCAGGATGATTGAATTACCACGGGCTGAAAGCCTCGTTAATAAAGACAATAATAGGATGAATGAACTTTGCCAGGTACTCCTTTGTAATTTTCGCGATATATTTAATGCGCATTGCTTCGCTGGTTACGTTAATTTCTACGGAAATTCCTCCAGGGATTCAGCTTGAATTTTGCTTTTCCAAGCATCAACAACATGTTTGTTTTTGATCACGTTTGAAATTGATCAGAAAATACAACACCGGTGCATCCGCGAGCGGTTTGTTTTATTTTTACTGGTCCAAATAATTTTGACATATTTGGAGTAAATTTGGACCAAAAAATTGATTACCGTTTATGCTGCCCTTGAGTTACCATGATAATTGAAAAGTTTAAAGTGGAAGACATTGGAAGACATTTTTCCGTGCAATTGGAAGACATTGAAAAAAATCACCTGGCATCCCTGACGGGCGCGTGCCTCGCTCAAGTGTCACAATTCTCAGACCGAGTGAATTTAGTACACCGGTGGATTAGACCATATTCCCTATTGGTGGACAGAACAGGTAAGACGACGCGTACCGTAGCGGATTCTGCTGCCACCTCTACGAATTCTGGACGATCCCAAACCAGTATTGTCGGTCAACCGTTAGAAAATGCAGCTCGCCGGTAATGGATTTTCCTCGTTATCCGTGCAAGATACCCTGCATCGGAAGTAGGGTGCATTATTGTATATCCGAATGCGAATCGAATGCACCACTTCCGAAGTTGGGTATCTCGCATAGATTCTGAGAAAATTCCATCTCTGGTGAGAAACCGATTCTAACTTTTTATCGCGCCGACGATATCACCAGTCTTGCATCTGTATCGCGCATCAGCTATAGAATCAGATGCTATGGCAGAATAGACTGGAATATTTGGCTGACGCCTCCCAAACAGTACTGAAAAGTGCTACTTTTCAGCACCGAAAACAGTGCTGAAAAGTAGCACTTTTCAGCATTGTTTTTTTGGTAGGAAAAGCAGGCCATTATGTAGTGCAAATTGTCAGTGAAAAGTTGATTAATTTGCAACGGAATAGCAAAAATGACATTTTTGCGTGTCTTAAGGATCAAATTATGTGTCTGGTAGATTTTGGTTCGCTGAATCCAGCACGCCACAATTCTTAGCTACAGGTCGCCAAAGTTGTATAAAACACAGGTTTTATTAAGGTTTACATTAAAATTAAAATTTGATTTATCATTTTTTTTTGTGATTTAATCCACCAATCATGCAAAAAAGTACTTGAACTTTCGATTTAGATATAATTTGATTGTAAATTTTACCATTATATTAAGTTTAAATCGATTTTTTCAACATGCTTGCAGTCTCCATATAAAATTCTTTGTTTCTCTTATATGGCATAAGACAATACTTTTCAGAACCACCAAAAAATAACATTTTACCAGCGGAAGAACTATGAACTTGGTTGAAAAGTATTGTTTAACACATGAAGTTTGAATTTTGTGACAAATTAAGCAAATAAATTGCCATACAAGTTGGAAAACTTGTATGCAAGTTGGCTGAACTCCTCAAATTTAGCATTTTTACCAGTCAATATCTCAAAAACTAGACGTGCTATGATATCTTTGAAAACGGCAATGGATTCAGCAGCCCCTAATTGAGTAAATAGTGGTATTTTGATGCTTGAGACAAAAACGTGTTCCGCAGTGCAATCAGTTCACATGTTCACAAAAATAGCATTAATGATTTTAGCTAGTGAATAATACAATTTAGCTGCATCGTTTCTGCAAATGGTTTCTAGAAATTATTGGTTATTAAGATCCTGTCTTATTGGATACTTGGTAGCGGTCCTGTTTAAATCGGCATAAATCCCTTACGTTTCTGTGGTATTTTCTTTGCTCTTACGCGGGGATCGTGAAGGTTCCGAAATAAACAACCATATATAAAACACAAAAAATCACAAATTTTGTACCCAATTTGTAGCCAAACGGCACTTTAACATTTCAACTTCATTAAAAAGGTACTCACCTCATTCTAGATTCCACAATTATGCATGTTTCTTGGATAAAATGCAAAGATATGAAAAAAGTTCTAGATATGAAAAAAAGTGTTCTAGAAAGTATGGGCATTGGGCACGACTTTACCATACTGCCATTTCAAGACTAGTGCACATAAAAATTTGATTTTCACACATTTTATTCTAGCACTTATCAAGAGCAGATTTTGAATTTTGAGTGATTTTTGTTTGTTGATGGTGTTCCAGAATAGTGAAGTTTCTCTTATCAGTTTTGCACCAATCGCGTTATATCTGGGCGACTTTGTTGTACGAAATTTGTGCTAGGTCATAAATTACGTGCAATAAAAATCTGAAAAAAAAAATTTAACATTGCCAATACGATCAATGAATTTTATTGGAAATTATAAACTTAATTCATATACTTATTTGTATTGAAACTAGAAATCCTATTTCAGCTGTGGTCGATTTTTAGAAGGAACCAAAATCAAGTCCTTGTATTTCCGTTAAAACATGTTAAAATCTGAAATTTTTGTTACCTATCCAGAAGTATAGATATTTGCCAAAAGTAAATTTGAAATGAATATTTTTTATTTATATTGAAAAAATCAGAAAAATTATGATTTCAACATACGAGGAGAGAAAAACTACCGATTTTTTAGAATTTTTAGCCAAATGTTCTCTAGCAAAGCCATATAAAATTTTCAACGAAAATTCTTGAGAAACATCTTAGATACAGTGTACTTAAGCTCACCACATATAAGGATTTTGATAACAACATTCATTACTAGATAAGTTTCAACAAAACACAAAAGTAGGGTCTGTGTTTGCCAGATAAGAATTGATTTTCTACAATAAAAAATTCCAATGTAAAACGTTATTTTATCAAATAAAATTTTCCAAATACAAAAATATAAAAATATACATATGTTTGAAAAAATATTGTGAATATCTTTATTAAAGTCGTGCTCATACTTTCTAGGACACTCTATATACGAAAGCGCAACCTGAAACGAACCAAACATCGAAAGACACGCTAATTACTGACGCGGTCATATTTTTGTTAGAATTTTTTGGGCTAGAAGTCAAAAAAGTTTTCATTTTTGGTAATTTTATAAGAGTCTTAACAACTTTGGAAAGCATAACTTTTTATTTTTGAGATTTATAGGAACAAACTTGGTCCTTCCTTAGCCGAGTGGTTACAAAGCAAAGTCATGCTGAACGTGTCTGGGTTCGATTCCCGGTCGGCCCAGAATCTTTTCGTAATGGAAATGCCCTTGACTCCCTTGGGCATAAAGTATCATCGTATCTGCCACACAATATACGAATGTGAAAATGACAATTTAAGCAAAGAAAGCTCTCAGTTAATAACTGTGGAAGTGCTCTTAGAACACTACGCTTAGTAGCCGGCTCTGTCCCAGTGGGGACTTTAATGCCAAGCAGAAGAAGAACAAACTCATGTATCTTCCATGATTTTTTGTCAAAGAAAAGCTTTTCAATACTTAACGTTGTTTGTCTCCAAAGTGGGCTCAAATCCCGAAAAATAAGAGTTTTTTGGAAACTTGCAAAAAACTTGGGGAAAAAATGCAAAAACATAAAAAATACACTCCAAAAAGTTATTTAAAAAATATTTCTGGCCCATAAAGTGATGTTGGTGTTGTTGTTAACTATACAGCTGAAGACGATTCACAACATGCTACAATATTTGTCGAAATTATTTATTAATAAAATATTATGATAAATAAACGAAAGAAAGGCCGCACTTTCTATTGCAGTAAAAGTAGTAAGAACTGTTATCTGAAATTCATGCCCATACTGGAAACGGAACCAAATGCACAGAACTGGCAAACTTCACACATTCCCATGCCCGACTGGCTGAACCTACCTTGTTAGTCACCGAGCCTACCCGATAAAGCGAGAGTGTCATTTTTCCGCTTAATTTATAATTACGTGAATCAGACGACGGTTCGTGCAAGATGCTTACCGAAAGCGCTCCTACCGGTTGGTGTTTGTTTTTCCTCTTCTGAGTCTAAGCCTACTGCTCTATGCAGTCCATAGGCAGCGGCAGGGATGATTAAAAAACTAAATAAACATAGATTTGTTCATTTTCTTCTTCTTGGCATTAACGTCCTCACTGGGACAGAGCCTGCTTCTCAGCTTAGTGTTCTTATGAGTATTTCCACAGTTATTAACTGAGAGCTTTCTTTGCCAAAGTTGCCATTTTCGCATTCGTATATCGTGTGGCAGGTACTTTATGCCCTGGGAAGTCAAGGAAATTCCCATTACGAAAAGATCCTGGCTTTGCTTTGTAGCCGCGGACTCTAACCACTCGGCTAAGGAAGGCCCCATACATATATTTGTTGTGAATGCCAATAATAACGTATTTTATAATGATTGATACTTGAAGCCTCTATAAGACCGAGCAAACCAAGTAGATTGGATGATGATGTAAACATGGAGTAATTACCAAAAACATTTTTCATTGTAATAAATTCACCCATCGTTTTTGTATAAAAAAGCCCTGAATACAAATTTTTGAAGATTCACTTGTATGAATCAGGCATTCCAGAAGTCGTTCTCAGTTGATTTTGAAGCACGATCAAAGCAAGCGAAGGAAAACAGACCATCTGTAGCGGTCCAGGATTGGCAATGTATCGCAAGTTATAACAATAGATAAGAGCATCGAACAAGTGCCCAAAGGGAGAGCGATGATAAAACCCATTTTTTTCGCTTGTTTATTGTTTAGGTGATTTATTTTACTGGCATGATAAACAATCTCCGAACACTCGATAACAAAAGTGTCCTCCAGATTTGGAGCTTGTTTAGTGGGGTTTTATCATGCACTGCTATCCCCTCGATATAATTAGAGCTGTATCAGTATACGATAAGCAGGCTCTCACGATGTGCTGCAATTCGTAATTGTTACAAAGAGTGATAATTGAAAAATTCTTTTATTTTTCTTAGGATTCAATCCCTGATCACACCTAAACTATTCGTTCGTAGCAATCGCTAGAACCAGAGACGCACAGGAAACCGTTTCTCTACGCTTTCATTATTCCATCATTATAGCACGCCTGATACACATATTAGTAATCTGCTAACCAAAAGCATGCATTTCATCCAAAAAATCCTTAACTCTATACCTTCCCGCCTGAATTCGCGTAGATGCAGGGGTGTATTCGGTCTACTGTGGGCCAGTTTTAAATGCAACATCAATTGCTCCCCTTTCTCACATTGATCAGCATTCTGGCGTGACATGCGCCACTGTTGCCTGAATATAGAAGCTCACCAGCACATGAGTGTCTGTTAGATCCAAGCAGTCATCTGGTTGGTTATTTGCGTTAGTGCAGCTGTTCTGGTGATAGGTACTGGAGTAGCAAACACGAGAGGCCAATAAAGCATAAGCTAAAACTCAAACGGATTTACAAAATTTCTTCTGATCATATTAATTTTCTCCCATTTGGCAGACTTTATTGGTTTTCTTGATTTCAAAAGATTCAGGAACGTTTTCATATTCTTTTTTAAATTTTTTTACATTCTACATACAACACTATCGACCGTGATAATTATATTTAATTTGTGTATCGGTCTATTTTACTCTAAGTAAGAGGGAGCAAGGAGAAGAAAGCAATGAATATTTGATGGATAGGTACCGTAAGGAAACGGCGAGGGAAATGGATCATTGAAGGTAGTTTTTGTCAGTGCTTACCGCATCAAAATACAGGCGCCACTATATATGGGATTTAACATTGTGACAGCATTGCTGTTCTGTCAAACACACAAGGTTACGGTGGCGCTATCTATGCTTTCCATAGCGGCCATTTTGGTTATTTTAATGATCCATTGGATAAGATGTTGAAGAGGGCATACCATATGAAACAGTATGACTTAAAACGTCCTTCTTTTTAGCTAACGTCCCCTATGGAAACGGCTTGACGTGTTGTTCGAATAATACTACCAAGACAGCCTATCTTGTTCAATGGCGCGCACCACAATACCGTACCAGTGCCCGCCATGTGCAATTTGCCGACCGATAAAACGGCGGTGCCTGCCAGGTGGAAGGAACACTGAAACAGGATGAACATTGATGATGACGACCAAGCTGTGTACCCACCGACCATAGGAGAGGTTAAAAATACTATCAGCGAGCTTAATGACTGTTAGGCTGCTGGGAAGGTCGAACTTCTAGAGCACGGAAGTGAGCAGCATTACCAGCAATTACTAACAATTTTTTCCCCATCAATATATTGATGTAGTAAGCATCCTTTCCTTCTCCCGATGACCGCCAGGACGTAGCCGGTTTCGTCATTGACAATCGAATTTTGAGCTCTTGATTTGTGAACATTGATAATGGGTAGCTAATCCTAAGCCCCATTCATTAAATCTCTGTGCAACTTCAACTGCTCTGGTCAATCACGGAGTAGCAACTAGGAAGTGTACGGTCATCTATGCTCATGCTAATCAATATATTAATGATGTAAGCACATCTAAACATATTTATGAGATTGTTATAAACGTTTACAACTACTTTTCGATGCACTTTTTATTGAAATTATCCCAAGCTTTTGTATGACAGAGTTGAAATATTAAGATTTCCACTTATAGTTCCTTATAAGAACCAACGTTACCTGGATCCGCCAGTGGTCGATCACCGTACAAGCCCCATGATCCATACCCGTAGATGCTCTAGCGCTATTACGTTTTCATCGTCTGGGCTGCTACTCGGGAGGGCTAATAAGAGATTGGAATCGCGTGGCTTTTATGCTGGATCATGCTCGTCTTCCTCACTTTCGTGGAGCTTCCGTGCGGCGGTGGGTCGTGACGTCACCTTCAATGAAAGTATCATCGCCGTTTCGCAACAGGACTGCGTGGATCTTTCGCAGGTTCAACGATCACGCTTTTGATGCTTAACATAACTTTGGACCTTTTATGTTTTTCTTCATCTTGATCTGTGGCAGCTAGCGTCACTCGATGGAGTGACCTTTCGCTATTCGAGGGCATCTTTGTTGTATGCAATTTTCACATAATGAGGGATCGACTAGTTTTTACTTTTACCTCTGCTTTTTTTCTACAATGCTTTTGACTTTCATCTGAATTTTAACAAAAAAGGAATGATGTGCACACTGATCGAGATGAGCTACCACTAGCAGTCATGATCTATATTTTAGAGATTTTTGCTATTGGTGACCTGAATGGCTCAATCATCGAATGAAGCGAACGAGGCAAATGGTGACCTTACATGTCAGCGCACATGGATGCTCAAAGAGAGAGGATGTTTATTTTTTTTTCTGCCATTTGTCTAACTGCGGTTGCAATTCAGAGCAAGCGTAATATTTAGCGAATGCGGCAAAGGTCGCCCTCGCATTCATGAGAAATATAAAAACACCATATAGAAAAAAAAAAACACATAATAGAAACATCAAGGCAAGGTGGTCCGAATCCAATAATATTTGAATAATCAAACATGTTATTTATTAGGGTAAATGTTCTAATAGTAAAAATACTAAGAAGGATTGAACTTAATTTTATCACTTAACTTCCGCTTGGCCCATACAAAATGCGAAAATCGTCATTTAATTTGTTATGGTAGTTTCTGTATGGAAAATAGGAACGAAGCTTAAATGTTTATCGTTATTTGTAATATTTAATCTGTTCAAACTCCATTTTTTGCATTGGACATGATTTTTATCTGTTACCCTACTTCTTACTAGACTTATATATTCAAGCATACCTTATTAGATTCTACATACATCCCGAGCGTACCTTCGAATTTCATCATGCAGTCATCGAGTTCAATATCTTTGTGATGAAAGCTTTAAAAACGTTAACGATGGGATGAGATTCTTTTCAGACCTAGTCTCGAACGGTCGCCCTTGTCAAATGATAGAATGATTCTAATCAATTATTGATTCATACCTGAAATGCTGGAGACTTAAACATACAGTAATTCCACGATTATATCTCATCATCCACAAAATTTTAGTCTGATAAACTTAAGCACAATATTGATTAAAATCCGACTAAAACATTACAGAAATCGAGTGCATCAAATGAAAACCACATACGAAGTGGTTCACATATAAAGATGTTCACAAAGTGTTTTTTTTTTTCATTATCATATAATGTAAAATGTATGAATATCATTTAGTTATCATTGCGTGATATAATCTAAAAGAAAAACGTGGCGTAGCCGATAGAAAAGAAGTTATTCCGTACGTTATTTTATATATTTGATAGTTTTTGGCAATATTTTTGATTGATTAACAATGAAAAAAAATATATATATTGTACACCTTTATATTGTTGAAAAGCTCTATATTATTGTTGTTGCAAAATGAATTGTTATTATTGTTGAGATAGAGGTTGGTACGATGTTTAGTCAAAAATTGAATAGTAAGTGCAAATTACTTTCTTTCATGGTGCATTAATTGAAGGGTGGAGATAAAGCTTAGGAAAAGGATACAGGAGTTTTAATTTTCCAAGTTAAGTTCGTTACAGTCCTTAATATTCACCCAGCTAATAAACAGCCAAACCGCCACTCCCTTTCCAAACAAAGGAGATTGGGCAAATCTGGGCCCGGAATGTACACAGATGATCCATATGTCATTTGAAAGATCTAAGTTTGTATAGGGTTAAAAATATTCGTCGTGGGAGAAAAAAGTTATTCCGCATGGTTTGAGATGGATTTTCTATGTATTTTAAGTATTATATTTTTGCTATATGTTTTATCGAATGAAAATAAAAACATATATGTTTTCTGAACCTATATGATCTTAAAAGCTCTATGTCTTAAAGAAGTGAATTAGAACTTTGGTTCAGAGATGAAAATATTACATGGTGATGTTAGACCATAATAACATTAAAATCGTTATAAAATATGTATGTATATTCAGTTAAGTTTTCTACCAGACCCTGCTACTCTCATTATACTAATCGCAGTTTTTTGACCGACCAATCCTTTTTTTCGCAATAAGATAACATTATGACTTGTTTCAAATAAAAAAATGTCAGCCTCATTCGATGAAAAACAATTGGGAAACAGCGGTGATAGAAGAGTGTGTGATGTCTTATAAGAGAACTGACTTAATTGCTTTTGCTAAGTACATATCCAGAACGGATTTTGCGAAGAGATCAATAAACTATCAGCTCAACCTCAATGAACAACATAATCAGCCTTAAAAAACGTTAAATGTGAATTGAAATGCTCATTTGAACTTATCAGTAACATATGCGTAGTATTAGGATTCCATGTGGTTAAATCAATGACAATCTATAAACCATCTCACGCTGTATAGCCAAATGATTAACGCACAATGATTCCACCTGTGAGTTGATAGCTACTTTTACTGTAGTAGAACAACCAAGAAGGGTTTCAGCCAGCAAAACCAATTCCGGTAACGACTGCTCGAGATGCGGAGCGATGCTGTGGTGATATCCTTCTACTTCGATCGCTGAAGGTCTTGCTAAGGCAGGCATCGGTACCGTTCGTCGTTAATGACAGGGAGCTTTAAGCGCAGTTTTCTGATTATCAGGTAGAGGGTAGAGTAAATGTTAGCACCACGATAGATTCTGACGTTGATTATGTCGGAGATGTGCAATCCATCAATCCATACATATTTGGGTCCGTTTGCAGTAGTGATCGCCAGTTATATTAGTACGAGAGGTTATCTTGAAAGTAGGTGCTGCGAATGACCATATTCTTGGAGACGGTAAATCAATTAAGCTTAGGACATTCATGTTCGCCAGTCGGTGAGCACTGATCTTCCCAATAGTACATCTCAATTCCTCATTTTGGCGTTCTAATCTCCCATGATTATCTTAACGTGGAAGCTTGAGTGGCAGGCCTACTTGCTTTCGTCGTCGTCGTTGCGTCTTTGTCATCATCAGTCCGTTGATCCTCAACCTGCACATTCTTTTGTTGATCGACCACCATCTGATTTCATGTTTTTACATGTCGTTCATCACGATGAAAGTTGTTCCCAGCTTAAGTGTGATTACTGCAGAACATTCACATTATTGATATCCTCATGAGTATTTAGCGATTTTTACGAAGCATTTGTGGAGGCACATGTGCTCAGGCGTCGCCAATGGAACTGACATTGATAGCTAACTGAAATGGTTCTGTTCTGATTATTGGCAGTTTATACACAGTCAAATACTACAGTTACTTCCAGTTCAATTGATTCCCTTCTCTGAGATGCAGTAGCATGACAGTATTATGATATCAAAGATGGAAGTGTGGTAACTGTCGCGCAGATTTCGAGCACGCTTAAGGTGTGTACGACAAGCGAGGTATATCTACCAGTGTAGAACAGAATCCAACAACGCAACCACAGTAATGTTAAAACGGATATAGTCTGGAAATTCTTTCCTGAGTACATAAACCGCTGGTTTATACAAACATATTACTAGAACACTGAATTAGGATAATACGATTTGATATTTGTGTCCTGTTACCTAAAGCAACGTGTTTGTCAATCGCAAATACCTATATCCTTATTATTTTTTTTATCTCCATATGTCTTAATTATTCACATTGCAGCAATACATCTGATCAATCTGTGTCAAATCACAATATTTGAAAAATCTAAACAGTTTAAATAAAAACATGCATAAGTACATACATACGCACGAGTTCAAAACATTTGCGCAAGAAAATATTATTTAATAGAAAACTGTTCAAAACATACCCCTTTTCACATCTTTCCAGCTCACATAACTTTTTTCTCCCACGACGAATATTTTTGGCCCCATATCAACTATTTTTTGTCTCATTTAGATCTTTCAAATGATGTATGAGTCATTTGTGTACATTCCGGGACCAAACCCCATACATTTTTGCCCAATCTCCTTTGGATGATTTAACTTAAGATTTTTATGCCTTGAAGATAATACGCCACTCTAATATTTGATTTTTTTATATATGTACATAAAAAAATCAAATATGTTGTTTCATCTGATCTGAATCCTCATTTTGAGACAACAAACAAACGGAAAATAATTTGAACAATTGCATGCTAAAGTCCAAGGCCTATGTATCTATGATTATTTTTGAAACACTTTCCTGGCAGCGAATTTCAAGCTAATAGAAAGTTGTTCTTTGGTTTCTACGCTTCCTAATCGTGATCGAACATGAATGGGATATTTACACTATCGTGTATGGGATCGTTCAAATATTACGTAACGCAACAGGGGGAGGGAGGGGGTCTTCCATAGTGTTACGGTTCATACAAAAATTTTAAATTTTCCATACAAAAGCTGTTACGTGGGGGAGGGAGGGGGTCTAAAATTGACAAATTTTGCGTTACGTAATATATGAATCATCCCTATGCAGTTTGCGGATGTTGCGCCTAGCGATAGGGTCGTCTTCTTTCGCATGCTGCTGGTTTGCTCCCTGGAAAAAGGAAGGTGCACTTGCATATGCCATTTATAGAAAATACCTATCTTTTGGCCAGTCACGGCACAGCTGCAAAACGTTTCCCATTCGGACATCCTTTAAGCATGTAGCATTAAAATAAACAATCAAGCTTGCTCCTCTTCGATAGCAAGCAGTGACAAACAAGTTTGGAAATCGCATAACTTTCTGTTTGTTATGTTGCTGTTTTCCCAGTTATTTATGGCTTGCAGAACTTGCGTTACGTAATCGAATAAATTTGAGGTTGCTCGAAGATAAATTAAGCTATCAAGTATTCATTACTCGGTAGTGCCGTTTGACGACTCGGCCGAACGATTTGTTTCAACAATCATTTGTTATTTAAAAAAATTATCAACAAGATTTAAATTGAAAATTTTTTTCAAAGGTTCAATCAACAGTCCATAATTGACGTTTTTAGGAATCCATAAATGATTTGTTAGTATTTTTTAGAGGGATTTTGTTAAACATCATGCTACCACCTTAAAACAAATCCAATTATGAATACCTCAGAGAAAAAAATCAAAGAAAAATAGGCATGAGCATTGATGACCGTACAATTCGTAGTAGCTACCTCGTGATTGACCAGATTAATCGAAGTCACACAAGGAATCAAGGGCGGGATCATAGTTGCATGATCAGGATTCACTTTGGTAAGTGATGCGATTCATGCAACCTCAGTTCAAAAAATCACCTATCAGTATCACCTATCACCTATCAGACAGTGTGTTCACGTTGTCTGATAGGTGATTATTTTTAGCTTCGAACCATTTAAACGTTATTTTTTATAATGATAAAATCAGGTGAAAGAAAAGGTATAGGGTTTTTAATGTTAATGGACAATAGTCTTTTTCGACACTTACAATGACGAGCTGTTTATGTTTGGTAAAATCAATTTATTTAAGTAACATTCCCATCGTTGTCATGATAAAAATATGGTTCTTAATATATTGTACATTTAAAATAAAAGCATGAAACGAGCTCACCCAATTGATCATCCATCCTTGATTGAGCAGCTGTAGGCTGTTCATTTCACTAAAGCAACAAAAAACGAAGCAAAACCTTAAACCTTTAACCAAAGACAAATTAAAGACTACCATGTCCCTTGCAGTTGCCCAAAATTTTATGGCTCATAAGGTAATCTAGAATGCCGTGAAAAGTGTACTGTGATCTGTCAAAGTTGGGTACCTTTTGCACTACCGAGGGACCAAATGCAGTACTAGAAGTGGTATCCAATCTGAGCCCGAGTGTGATGGACCTGCTTTAACTGCACAAATCTAGAGAACAAGACGATGGTTCAAGCTGAAAACTTTATCGATTGGTCATCACCAGCGAGTGACCAATCGATCAAGCCCTCAGCCCGATTCGATGTCCGGCTGTCCAAATCCGTGCTCCCAAAAATCCGAGATTTAGCTTCGATGCATTTTCACCTTATGTCTGGGCTTTAACAAAGTACTGCATAGCAGAACGCGTGCTGCCTACTGCGATCTCCATCTTTACTTATTACTCCAGATTTTTGAATTATTCTAGAAAAAAATTGTGGAAGATAATCTAAAATAGCACTTTGTAGGCGGCGTTTAGGATAGTGATTCACATTCCAGTTTGTTGCCGTTTTTGTAGATGGGCTTTGGGTTGTCATAGCCTTGCTTCTACTCCTCCGGAAGCTTTTCCGTCTACCAGATTCTAACTACCAGCCGATGCGGCCAACAAGCCAGACAAGCGGCCAAATTCATCGGTCCCATCCTGATGAGTTCGGCTTCGATACCATCCTTGTCAGCGGTCTTGTTGTACTTGAGCTGTTTAATGGCAGCCTTAACTTTCGAATCGAGGGAGCTGTTTGGTTTCCACTGTATGCTATACTGACGTAGCTCTCACCTCCGCTGTACTGACCTTTTGTGCCTGTGTTCTCTGCATCATTCAGGTGTTCATCGTTGTGCTGCATCCACATTTCGATCACCTCGAGTCCGTTCGTCAGGATGCTCCCATCCTTATCCCTGCATATTTCAGCTTGCGACACAAAGCTTGTGCTCAGGATTTACCAACCATGGAAGGAAAGAAATGAGCATGGGGTTGAACACATTGCATTCCGCTTATGAAGCAGAAGCGGTAGTCATTAGATCACTTATCCTATCAGTGTTGCCATCTAAAGACAGATTTTGAAAACTTGAATGGCCATTATGGAGAGATATCAAACCATGCTTGAACATGAAAATCTCAAATCTGTATATTGATATTTAGTTGTTGCATTTGGTAAAAACATTGTAGTCATCTATTTTTTTTTCGAATGATTCTTATTACGATCCTCTTAAAATGGCCGTATAAAGAAAACGAAGTGCAAATTATTTATTTTTTTCATTGGCCAGGCCACCTGCACCCCTGTGAGTTATCATGCGATCAATCAAAGAAATTTGCTACGACATGGCGACAGACAAACGATGATTTCGATTGCATGCTCTAAAAATTAGTTCAAGCAGAAAAGATCCTCACCGAAAAAAAAGGTTCATTAAACAACCTATACAAATCGTCAGCTGAACAGGCCATTTATATAACTACTGGTCTGCCTCAAATTGTTGGTCTGCGAGAGCATTTCGGCATGGTAGGTTATTCTGTGAACCATCAAGTAAAATAAAACAAGATTCACCCCAAATGATCGCTAACAAGTGCGATAATCGCATTTGGACGTCGGCGATGCTGCAAACAACGATCAAGACGAATCATTATTGAATTGAAAAGACGAATAGTCGGGGTAGCCAAATTAATAGGCATTTAAAGAAGGGGAAAACTCTGTGCTTTATCAAAAAACTAGTCAATAAGATAATAAGACATATAAGCAATAGTTTTTAACGTTTTTATCAATAAACAGTTAAAAAAGGCACTAAAAATGTATTTTTAACCAGTAAATCAATAGAAATAAGCAATTTTAAACTGAAATCAAGTGATCAGAAATCAATAATTATTCCTATTAAAAAATGTGAATAAGCAATGAAAAATTGAAAACTAGAACGAAACATTAAAATTAGCGCTAGGAAATTTTGAAACCAAAGAAAATATTAACAATACGCATCAAACAAAAAAAACAATGAAAATTAAACACTTGATCATTCAAAAAACGGCAATGGAAATATTAAAATAAGTATTCAAATCAGAGAAGTGCCACAAACACTGAAAAATGTAAAGCTTAGGGGGAGATCCCCCAGTGCCGGACAGCACCCAATACCGGACAAAGTCGAAACATTGAGAAATCATGGTCCAATCAAGATGGTGTATTAGTAGAAAAGAAAGCTTTTGTGTAGACTAATGTTTGCGTAGAATAACACATCCTTGAAATATGCATCCCTTTTTAAAAAAGTAGAAAAGTTTGAAAATCTTTAAAAAATTGACGTATTTTCTTAATTTTGAGCCTATTTAGTAATTATTTTGAAAATGAAAAAATACTTTGGATCCCGCAAGCATGATCGAACACAATCCTAATTTGATAGTATGAATGTATTTTGTACCATAATTGAAGTAAATATGGACAAATTACAATTTTGGTTAAGCACCTCCTGTCCCTCAGTTTCGGACAGCTTGATTTGTTATATGATATCTTTGTAATTATTGCATCAGTGTCTCAAAATACTTTCATTTTTCATGGGTTCCGTCGACCATGGTATCAAACATGCAATAAAATTAAGAAGAATGAACAATTCATAACAACATCGTAAAATGTGCTATTTTTCATCATATATAAAAGAGGTTTTTGATAGGCATCTTGCAAACTAAGAAAAATTCAAATTATTTTTGTAAATGTTGCAATTGCATTGAATTGGTAATTATAAACTATTTCTATAGTGTACACATTCAATGATGTTCAAATTTACAGAATTCGAGGCATTTCCAGATCGTGTCCGGTATTGGGTGCCACCTTTCAAGATCGATCAATTTGGTACTAAAATACATCATCAAAACTCAATGTCAAAATTCATATTTATATTTTCAAATTTATTTTTGTACACTATAAAAATGATAATATTTATCATAAATGGGTAACACGAGCCCATCAAATCAATATTTTTCGAATTATGAATTTAGTGGCTTAAGTGTCCGGTACTGGGGGATCTCCCCCTATAGAGGACCTCGATTGTTATTTTTGATTATTCTTTAAAAAAATTAGTTCAAACTTTCAGTTTTTTCTTGAAAAATCATTCAATTCTTAATAACTGATTTTCGATTTTTACTGCTCTTTTTGGGTTTGTTTTTTTTTACAGGAAAAATATTCATTAACGCCGTTTCGTATAATCTGCTAAGTTATACCCAATTGCTTGTTTTGATTTATTTTATTGGCTGTTTATGGAGTAGCAGTGATGGTTTTCCTTTTCCTAGGGCACAATAATATTGTTACCGAGTCGTTGCTCTGCAGATGGACCGAATCGTACTAAGAAAACATTACCGGCTACGTCGATGGACCTGTGTGTAAGAATAAGTGCTATAAAAAGTTTAATTGTTTCAATGTTGGCCATCACTGGCGTGGCATTTTCCATGGCATTGCGGTAAGTTTTACAATTCGTGACATTTTAGGCCAATTAACACATCGGAAAGGCGTCGTCGGGTTGCAGTGCATGATAACGCAGAAAATTGTTGGATATGAGAACTTGAAAATTATACAGTGTAGGGATGATGTACAAATGAAAACCTATTATTGGTAGCCTCACTGCCACGAGCAAATAGGGGGAAAAGCGCATATCATGGATATTTAGAGTTAGAGTCGGCTAATCATCGCAGCATTACTACGTAATCTACGGTATACTATTAGCTCATGGTGTGAACCGACACACAATCCCATTGATGTCTTTGGTGATACAATGATCGTGGGAGAGTTGCTGGTACAGTACTGGCTTATAAAGCGGGTGTCTTAGCATTTTCATTATATGGGTGTTGTTGACCATTCAGGTTGATCCATTTTGCTCCAATTTCCATTTATAATTTTGTTTTGGTGCTGCTTTTGTTGAGCAAAATTAATTCGCCTATCCTTGTGTTTGTCAATGATCTAGAAGCTATATTCTTCTCCGTTGCCAAGGTTTGTTCTCCTGTTTTATGGCCTTTTAACCTCTAGAAGGCGAGTATGGATTATTTCTCACAGTGAGTCCAAAGAACTGCAGCACTGTTTCTAAATCAGAATAATAAATCTGCTACCGTTTCCTTAATTGTAGGTATATCATGGTAAAGTGGTTATAAATTCTTGATTCATCACTGGAGGTTAGGACAAAACCTAGAGCTTTTAATCACTGATATCAGATCTATCGTTGAATCTTTTAGCATCCGTTTTGTCAAGTTTGAAAAACAGAGATTGGTGTACTAATACAAAAAGTGTTTTGAATAAAGCTGAATAACAGAATTTAAAAAAATAATGCAGAAATCAAATATACGTAAATCAAATATCAAATTTATAAAAACACGCTTCTTATAGCTATAACGTATAATTGCGCAGTTTTATAATGATGCGAATAGCACATGTTCAGATACCTAATTAGCATGCAAGTCCAAACTTTATCGTATAAAGCCTTTTTATTTTGTCTAACAATCTTTCAAGATTGTTTTCAATAACTATTTAAAGTTTTTTTTGTTTTGTTTATGTTTTGTTTTTAACTATTCTCATTTCCATTATTGACAAATGCCTAGATCTCATGTCGGGTGAGATGCAACACTCAGGTTGACCAGGAAGAGGAGTTCAGACCGACGATTGGATAGTTCAACGCCTATCTGATTTTGCCGCCTCCAAGGATATGGCTATTCGTAGCAGCTATTTCCAACATAACCTTCCGTACCGGTACACCTGGAGATCATCACAGCAAACAGAATCGCAAATCGACCACGTTTTGATTGATTAACGGTACTTCTCCAACATTATCGATGTCAGGACTTATCGTGGCGCTAACATCAACTCCGACCACTACCTGGTAATGGTAAAACTGCGCTCAAATCTCTCCGTCGTTAACAACCTACGATACCGACGCCTGCGTCGGTATGACCTTGAGCGACTGAAGCAGCTGGATGTCGCCACAGCATACACCCTGCAGCAGCCATAAACGTCGCAGGTGAGAACTTTGTTGCGAACGATGAACGGAGTCGACGGAACGATTGGTACGACGAGGAGTGTAGAATGATTCTGGAGGAGAAGAACGCAGTGCAGGCAGTAATGCTCCAGCAAGGTACTCGGCAGAATGTGGAACGTTATAGACAGAAGCGGAAGCATCAGACCCGTCTGTTCCAGGAGAAAAGGCGCCGCCTGGAGGAGGCGGAATGCAAAGAAATATAGCTGTTGCACCAAACCCAAGAATCGCGAAAGTTCTATTAAAAACTCAACGCATCCCGCAGAGGCTTTGTGCCGCGAGCCGAAATGTGCAGGGATAAAGAAGCGAGGGGATCGAAGGTGGAAGCAGCACTACGACGAACACATGAATGGCATTGAGAACACAGGCACGGAGGTTCAAGGCAGCGAAAGAAGTGACTACGTCGAAATGTTGGACAATAGCAACAAATCAGCTCCCGCTTTGAGAGAAGTTAAGGATGCGTTGAACGGCAAGCTCAAGAATAACAAGGCAGCTGAGAGGGATGGTATCGGAGCGGAACGCATTAAAATGGGCCCGGAGCTGAGAGCTTTCTTTGTCAAAGTTGCCATTTTCGCATTCGTATATCGTATGGCAGGTACGATGATACTCTATGCCCAGGGATGTCAAGGATATTTCCATTACGAAAAAATCTTGGACCGTCCGGGAATTTAACCCAGACACCTTCAGCATGGCTTTGCTGTGTAGCCGCGGACTCTAACCACTAGGCTAAGGAAGGCCCCTACGCACGACAGTATCGACAGTAAGATGTCGGGCGAACACTACAGTTTGTTCGAGTCCCACCGGGGGCTAAGACAAAGTGAAGGACTTCCGTGCCTGTTGTTCAACATTGCGCTAGAGGGTGTCCTGTGGAGAGCCGGGTTTAAGAGCCGAGGCACGATTTTCACAAGGTCCAGTCAATTTGTTAGCTTTGCTGAAGACATGATTATAATCGGAAGAACATTTGAAACGGTGTCTGAAATGTACACCCGCCTGAAACGCGAAGCAACAAAAGTCGGACTGGTGGTTAATACGTCGAAAACAAAGTACATGCTGGTGGGCAGAACCCAACGCGACAGGGCTCGCCAAGAAACCAACGTTACGATTGACGGGGATACCTTCGAGGTGGTAGATGAATTCATTTACCTCGGATCCTTGCTGTCGGTGGACAACAATGTTTGCCGTGAAATAAGGAGACGCATCATCTGTGGAAGTCGGGCCCACTATGAGCTTCAGAAGAACCTGCGATCAAAAAAGATCAGTCCCCGCACCAAGTGTACCATGTACAAAACGCTGATTAGAGCGGTGGTCCTGTACGGGCATGAAACGTGGACGACGCTCGAGAAGGACCTGCAAGCACTCGAAGTCTTCGAATGTCAGGTGCTTAGGACGAACCTAGCATCCTGAAAGTACCAAAAGCTAGAAGAATGCGTTGGGCGGGACATGTTGTAAGAATGACGAACAACAACCCTGTAAAAATGGTGTTCGCTTTCGATCCGGCAGGTACAAGAGGAGCACAGCAGGCACGGTGGGCCAACCAGGTGCTTTAAGGTCTGGCGAATGTGAGCCGCAGCCGAAGATAGAGGGAGGTAACTGCGAATCGAGTTGTATGGCGTGGAATTGTTGACGCGGTTTTATTATAATACCAATAAATGAATGAATGAATGTGGCGCTAGGAGCATGTAAAATTGGGCATTGTTATCTTGTGATCCATATGAGATAGAAAGTTCGAATCTTTGACAAAAGTGATCAGAAGGTCAAGGACATCCGAAAGGTAATCAGTTCTAAATTTAAAGGTAATAGTCCCCTACGTGGCGCTAGTAATCAAATCAAATAGAACATTTTAAGTGCGCTTGTAAAATTTATTATTTTCAACCAGTTCTATCTTGGGATACACATGAGATAGAAACATCGAGTCTTTGGCAAAGGTGTTAAGAAAGTCAAGGACATTCGGGAGACAGACAGTTTGGTTCAAATTTTTGTCGTAACTTGGTGATTAGAGTGTCCATTTCCCGGCCATTTTGCTCGTCCCGGGATTCGGGACAAAAATCTATGCTTATCCCGGGAAATCCCGGGATTTATCAAATTTTCAATAAAACTAGCATTTCGGTTGAAATGGAAGTACAAATTTAACAATACATTTTTTTTCAATGAAATAAATAGATATAATATGTTAATTATAGCCAATCACATTTCAGATAAGATTTTTTTATTCTAATGAAGTAACCTAACAAACATCAAAACTTAGCTTGACTAATTACGGGTTTGCTACGGATTTTTTTCTTGTTCTCTATAACACTGGAATGAAAGTATGCTAAAAACTTAAGACATAATTTAAAAGCAATTTGCTTCAAACATTTGAAAAGTCATAAAAACTTTAGAACCAAAAAAACGAATTAAGAACATTGAAGGTATTGTAGATCATGCTGAAAGTTAATTACTGAAAATTATTGACTGAAGTTTACTGCCGTGAATCGCAAGTCAGTCGCATCTTCATTTTGGTCAAAATTGAGTTGATATCAGTTTTTATTATATCTTCTAATGATCATTCAGCTGCAATTACGAGAAATTCTGTTCAGTAAAATTAGGGAAAACACCAAGTCGAATTGTCCCATAATGAAAAGTAAAGCATGAACCACGTCAGTCCCACTGCAGATTTTCGCATTGTGTAACACAAAAATGAATTGTTATTTGGTCATCTTTATATTTTTCTTGGAAAGGTAACGGAGTGAAATCCAAATTATGAAAGTTTCATTGAGATCGAAACATGTTCCAATCTCCAGGAGTTTATTGAATATTTGTGTGGAAAACGAGATTGAAAACTTCTGTCATTTTTCTCAATGCCTACTTTTTACAGATGGTACTAACTCGCAATTTGCGGCAGTTTAGGTGTTCTTTTAAATTTGTTATCTCAGCATAGGCATATAAAAACGGCTAATGTTGAAAAGAAAAGCATTAACACTTTGCATCTAGACAAATTAAAATATGTGTTTCTTACTTGGTAAATTGATCTTTTCATGAAAATAATTACTCGTTTATTCTCTTTTTCATTATGCCTTTCTACATTATCAAAATTATCAAATAAGGTTGACAGTAAGGAAAATGCCATTGTTTTACAATGTAATTTAGTGGTTTCCACGTACATTTCGTGAATCCCGGGATTCCCGGGATGTCAGAAACAAAATCCCGGGATACGGGAAATCCCGAATTTTGTCAAATCCCGGGATTTTCATTATGCCTTTCTACATCATCAAAATGATCAAATAAGGTTGATAGTAAGGAAAACACCATTGTTTTACAATGTAATTTGGTGGTTTCCACGTACATTTCGGGAATCCCATTCCCGGGATGTCAGAAACAAAATCCCAGGATACGGGAAATCCCGAATTTTGTCAAATCCCGGGATGGACACTCTATTGGTGATAGTAAGCAAGTAAAATTGAACATTTTGAGATCATGAAATAATTGAGAAAGTAGGTATGCGTAAACCCCAAAAATTAGAAAAATCAAAAACTAAATTTTATGAAATCCAGCTTTTTACGCTCGCTGTAAAACAACAAGGGGTGATTTGATATTCACGAAAACGCGACGTGAGACGAGAATGTCGTGTTGTTCTTACGTTAGCACAAATCACATAAATTTATAGGGTGATTTGATTTTGACATTTCTTGCCTACAGATTTTATAGCGAGGTCTTAGTAGGCAATGATTTCATTTTGTTGATTGAACTGACATTAATTTTCTCTTGATGATGTGTGCATCTACAATGAGCCTATGCATGCTATAAAATGTTTGACTTTTACTGTGCGCCCTGTGTAGTATCCGATCATTATATTAATTTGGTTTCGGCCAATTCCAACATCGGCCAAACAGTTTAAAAACAAAACACCGGAATCAAACCGGCACATCTGTTCGCTACAAAAATCTTCACAAAACTGACTCTTTGGTATCCCGTTACAGGCATCATTCCGTTCGACCCATTCTGCTGTCAGTCAAACACTCTGAACTGAATATAGTAAATATAAGGTAATCGCTGGCATAACACAGACACTCTCAAAAATTTTCAAGCACCACTTATCGATGCATACGTAAATCATGACAAATAACATAGTATATATTTAAAACAAATCCAAATCTTAATCTACCAACTCTAGCTACCACATCCGCCTCCTTCTGTACTCTGTATTTTGTTTTTGAAAAAAATATCATCATCATCATCATCATAAAAATATATCATCATCATCATCATCATCCATCATCATTTCATCATTTTTTTTTTTTTTTTTTTTTTTTTTTTTTTTTTTTTTTTTTTCTTCTCATTCATCATCATCATCATCATCATCATCATCATCATCATCATCATCATCATCATCATTCATCATCATCATCATCATCATCATCATCATTCATCATCAATCATCATCATCATCATCAATCATCATCATCATCATCATCATCAATATCATCAATCATCATCAAAAAAAAAAAAATCATCATCATCATCATCATCATCCATCATCATCATCATCATCATCATCATTCATCATCATCATCATCATCATCATCATCATCATCATCATCATCATCATCATCATCAATCATCATCATCATCATCATCATCATCATCATCATCATCATCATCATCATCATCATCATCATCATCATCATCATCATCATCATCATCATCATCATCATCATCATCATCATCATCATCATCATCATCATCATCATCATTCATCATCATCATCATCATCATCATCATCATCATCATCATCATCATCATCATCATCATCATCATCATCATCATCATCATCATCATATCATCATCATCATCATCATCATCATCATCATCATCATCATCATCATCATCATCATCATCATCATCATCATCATCATCATCATCATCATCATCATCATCATCATCATCATCATCATCATCATCATCATCATCATCATCATCATCATCATCATCATCATCATCATCATCATCATCATCATCATCATCATCATCATCATCATCATCATCATCATCATCATCATCATCATCATCATCATCATCATCATCATCATCATCATCATCATCATCATCATCATCATCATCATCATCATCATCATCATCATCATCATCATCATCATCATCATCATCATCATCATCATCATATCATCATCATCATCATCATCATCATCATCAATCATCATCATCATCATCATCATCATCATCATCATCATCATCATCATCATCATCATCATCATCATCATCATCATCATCATCATCATCATCATCATCATCATCATCATCATCATCATCAATCATCATCATCATCATCATCATCATCATCATCATCATCATCATCATCATCATCATCATCATCATCATCATCATCATCATCATCATCATCATCATCATCATCATCATCATCATCATCATCATCATCATCATCATCATCATCCATCATCATCATCATCATCACATCATCATCATCATCATCATCATCATCATCATCATCATCATCATCATCATTCATCATCATCATCATCATCATCATCATCATCATCATCATCATCATCAATCATCATCATCATCATCACATCATCATCATCATCATCATCATCATCATCATCATCATCATCATCATCATCATCATCATCATCAATCATCATCATCAATCATCATCATCATCATCATCATCATCATCATCATCATCATCATCATCATCATCATCATCATCATCATCATCATCATCATCATCATCATCATCAATCATCATCATCAATCATCATCATCATCATCATCATCATCATCAATCATCATCATCATCATCATCATCAATCATCATCATCATCATCATCATTCATCATCATCATCATCATCATCATCATCATCATCATCATCATCATCATCATCATCACATCATCATCATCATCATCATCATCATCATCATCATCATCATCATCATCATCATCGGCAGTGAGCCTACTGGGGATTCTCCCGCAAAAACATCGGGAAGCCATTTGCAAATCAATCCTCCAGCCTACTCCACTGCCCTTCCGGCAGTGAGCCTACTGCGGATTCTCCCGCAAAAACATCGGGAAGCCATTTGCAAATCAATCCTCCAGCCTACTTCACTGCCCTTCCGGCAGTGAGCCTACTGGGGATTCTCCCGCAAAAACATCGGGAAGCCATTTCCAAATCAATCCTCCAGCCTACTCCACTGCCCTTCCGGCAGTGAGCCTACTGCGGATTCTCCCGCAAAAACATCGGGAAGCCATTTCCAAATCAATCCTCCAGCCTACTCCGCTGCCCTTCCGGCAGTGAGCCTACTGGGGATTCTCCCGCAAAAAAACACCGGGAAGCCATTTCCAAATCAATCCTCCAGCCTACTCCACTGACCTTCCGGCAGTGAGCCTACTGGGGATTCTCCCGCAAAAACATCGGGAAGCCATTTGCAAATCAATCCTCCAGCCTACTTCACTGCCCTTCCGGCAGTGAGCCTACTGGGGATTCTCCCGCAAAAACATCGGGAAGCCATTTCCAAATCAATCCTCCAGCCTACTCCGCTGCCCTTCCGGCAGTGAGCCTACTGGGGATTCTCCCGCAAAAACATCGGGAAGCCATTTCCAAATTAATCCTCTTCACGTCAATCATACTCACCACCTATTTTCACTGTTTTAACTATTTTCACAAGCAAAACAACAGCAACTTAACTATTTTTTCACCCTACCGTCTGCGCCATTGTAGTATCCGATCATTATATTAATTTGGTTTCGGCCAATTCCAACATCGGCCAAACAGTTTAAAAACAAAACACCGGAATCAAACCGGCACATCTGTTCGCTACAAAAATCTTCACAAAACTGACTCTTTGGTATCCCGTTACAGGCATCATTCCGTTCGACCCATTCTGCTGTCAGTCAAACACTCTGAACTGAATATAGTAAATATAAGGTAATCGCTGGCATAACACAGACACTCTCAAAAATTTACAAGCACCACTTATCGATGCATACGTAAATCATGACAAATAACATAGTATATATTTAAAACAAATCCAAATCTTAATCTACCAACTCTAGCTACCACACCCTGTTTTCAAGTTATCCGTGAGAGAGAGCAAGACAGCACCAACACACGGCGCACAGTAAAAGTCAAAAGAACAAAAGAATTTATGGCACGTACAGAGGCTCTTATCTTCGTATTCATTTTTATAGTATTAACAATTTTCTTTTAATTATTAATTATTTTGTACCATTTTAGGCAATAAATTATTAGGATTCATCAAGATTATTCTCGTGTGAATGAATTTTAGATTATTTGGACGACGGGATTAAAGTGGATACGCAAAGTTACATCAACATCGTCACATCACCTCAAAATACTGAAATTATCCTACTCATCACTGTTTCTCGGCCATTCGTTTGCGATAAGCGGTGTTATTAAAAGGCTAATTATTTTAGGCTTCTGGAAAATTTACAAAAGTGCAAATTGTAGACTTTCCTACAATTTGAGCTGGCGGTCGAATTTTAAATCGCATGATTCCTATTTATTTTCAATCATCGGGTATCGAAATAATACATTTGGATTGAAATTAATATTTGCTTGATACCGCAACAAACTAAGAGCTTTGAATAGAAACTAGCTACGTTCACTAATGAACTTTCTTAGTAAAGAACACAATTCTTCTATGCATCAATAAATAAATGAACTAATTTATAGGGTCCACGTAAAGCCACTGTTCATTACGTCTTCATGTCACAAGCTACGACCTTAGTCTTTTTTGTCTGACGATTCAATCCCAGAGCGCAAATTTCTGCACGCTTTTGCTTGGTTCGCCAGCTCGCCCAAGAAAGCTCTCCCTGATTCTAATAGGTATTTATATCCCACAAACTTGCTTGACCAATACCCACAAATACTGCATTTTTGCTCTATTGGTAACGGTGGCGCAACCTTACGCAGTTGCGAATAACGTAGGATTTTCAATTTATTCCCATCAGTGGCGCAACCAAGGGGGGGTTTTGGGGGTCAAACCCCACCCCCCCCCCCCCCCCCCCCCCAGAGCCGAAAAATAATTAGGCTCGCCGAATATATTGATGAAATTCAGCACTAGACAATATACAACGATACATCTAAAGAGGAGTAACTTAGTCTAATTCGTATTTACACTGATAATGTCAGAGGCCTCCACAGTTATATTGTTTGAAGTTGGATTTTTTAACTTTTAAACTCTTCAGGGAGTATGATCAAAACAAAATTATAACTACAATGAGCTAATAAATAACAAAATTTTCTAGCCTTTATCAAAAACAAACTGATGGCATTGTATCAACAGTTTGTTGAACCTTCATGTATATTGGAAACTTCCCATTGGTGCAGCATCTAAAACATCAAAATTCTTATAGTTGCCTCAGCATTTGGCCAAATTTTGCGACCTTCAGAGCATATGAATTCCTTGATAATTGAAGATTACAAAGAAAAAAGTCTACGAATACTGTTGAAATATTTAGCTGTCGGTGGAAGCATTTCGGCCACATCAGGTATTTAAACAATTTTGAGAGTTTGTAGGTGAATCATGAAAATAGTAAATCAATTTTCTTACAAAGTCATCAAAAAACAGCTTCTCATGAGCATATTGAACATTTTGAAATGTTATCATATATTAAGTCATAACATCTTCACAATGAAAGCAGAACACATTTTTGACCTTTACACTCGATTTTCTAGAACACCAACTCTTTAAATTGTGACAATTAGTTTTCTACCGTCAGTTGAATTTTGCAACGCTGATCTGTTTTCGACCTACTGCAACAGTAGTGGTAATGATTTCTATTGCAAATTTCTGCGCATAAAGATTATTCTCCAAGTCATTCTCATTCTTGAAAAACTCGAAAACATATTTAAGGAACAATACATAATAAGAGCGGTTAAATGGCATGACACTAATTTATTGTAATCTTTCTTAATTCATTTTAACCATGCAGAATATAAAACATACTTGAACTCTTCAACTCAATTTTTTTCTTCATCAAAAAATTTCTTCTCAATAAGTATTTTAAAAATTGCAAAACCCCCCCTAGAGCCAAATCCTGGTTGCGCTACTGATTCCCATCTAGGGTCAGTGTTCCCTTAGTGGACAGTCCCCTATAGTCGCACTAGTGGCTTTTTACGGCCGTTTTGCTATATATCTTTTCAGAATATTTTTTTACATGAAGGTCAGAAGCTATTTATCTAAGTACCATTGATACACAGCTTGATTTTGTTCAAAAAATGATCGAAATAATTAGTTTTGCTTAAAATTTGAGCTCCCTTGCGCCTATAGTAAACCTATTGTTCCTATAGTAGCACTACTGAGAGAAACTATTTTTTATTATAAGAAAAATTAATGAATTAAGAACTTTTTTTACATCAAACGAAAGCTTTTGATCCACACTTTGAAGGAAAAATATAAAAGCTTTGTAAAAATACGGTTTTGATTAGTATTTTGCCAACACCGTGATGCTAGTGCTACTATAGGAACAGAAATTAGAAATAGTGCTACTATAGGCACATGTATTCCTATAGTAGCACAAGCGATAATAAATACACACATATGAGTTTTCGTAGTTTTCATATTTTTCCCACAAAACCAAGATAAAAAGCTTTCAGATGATGTAAAAATAATGACGCTAGCGTTATTTTTCGATTTTATACAAATATTTGTTCTTAGCTATGCGGCTATTGGTACATCGACCCTACCTATCCCCCATGATATATAATAAAATTAGGACAATCAATGGCAAATCGAAAAAGTTTGTTCTGCTAGATTAATAGGAATCACTGGCATGCATCCAGGTTCAGATGTGATTTTGTATTTTTTCAGTTTGTAAACTTTGCAACAGTTTCTTCTGGTTTATTCACCTAAAATAAATAATATTAGCATTAGAGCAAACAACAAAATATACAAGAATATAAAATATGAAACTTTTTTGGGACTCTGTATCCTGAAAACACGAATATATTTGTTGTTCGTCAACATCAGAAAATTGCTTCACTACTAAGATTGCTACGATCCAACCATAAAAATATAGTGTTGGCAAGAAATGTCAGATAGGGATGATTCAAAATTAATGGCATGCCCAGCGTAAAAAGCTGGATACCAAATTTAACTAAAAAAATCCAAAGCAATCAATATAACACAGATCGTATCAATTATAAACATGATATAATAAAGAAATGCTAGTTAATTTGTGCCTCTATTTATAAGTTCGTATAAGCTCATACTTACTTGATTAATACTCTTGAATATCATCAAAATGCTCACCTGCAAAAAGAGAACAACGTTAACACTGACAGTTCATCAGGGAAAAGCCAAAAATCTCGATGTACAAAAACAAAACTTTAATTTTAAGGGGTTCGGGAGTAAAGCCTGATTTGCTGCTGAACAGGAATCGCTAAAGAATTTTCTCGAAGATTCCTTGCAGAAATTTTCTACAGCGACTGCCGTTTGAACTGACAGTTCTATTCAACTGCGTACTGCGATCAGAAAAAAACCTAGTTATGAGAGAATCGAATTTGAAGTTTATTTGACATTTTTTTTCCATACAAATTGCATGGGGGCCAAAAAAAAAAGAGAAACTTTCTACGAATTATGCTATACTTTCTGTTGGAAGTGAAAATCACCCGAAAATACCATTGGAAAGATTAATAAGAGTAGAATCTTTAGTGTTCCCAAATCAAATCCGACCAAAATGTCACTTACACTCTATTTCGCCCCATCTATTTAAATGTTGGAAAAATGTATGTTCTGAATTACGACATATTATTTTAAGCCAGAGCTGGGAAAATTCAAGTCATATGTTTGACAAGTGAGTAAAATGTATATTTTTTTTCTTTCACACATTTAAAATAATAAGCGATTCCTTGTCAGTTGAAAGGCATCTCAGTCGACTGAGTAAGTACTTAAAATGTTCCCGACTTAATGCGTTAACCGGATTTCTGGCCAATGTCGAATTACATTGTATCCTATATTGGGCCAATGTTGGACTGTCATCGAATTTAAATCGTGTTTATGTTTGACTGATAACTTTGACAACTACCGAAAAACTAAACATTACATATACTTTGCAATTATATTAAATGGACAAATTGATGTGAAGTTTTGCGAAAATGTTACACGTCTTCTCGGTGAGAATCTAACTCACGACTCCCTGTTCTCTAGATAGGGCGCGTTACCTCTACACCACGAGAGGACTCATGGACGCACAAGTTAACCTGAATGCGATTTTAGCTCAATAATCACGTGGTCTTCTTTCACAAAGCGCTCCTCTTTCAGAAGAATTAAATGCTCATCCAACACAACGCTTTCTATTTATATCCAATGTTAGCCCTATTAAAATACCACAAACTACTCACCACTACCACCACTGACTGAGATTTTTATAGTGCGGGCTTCCAATGGGTTGCGACGTTCTCGAACATTGGTTCGATGTTGGGTTAAATGTCACCAATGTCGAATGTATATTGGATTAACATAACATCATCAAATCAACTTATCGATTGTGACTCATTCAAATGATACATGTTGTCAGTCGTTGGTCGGCCGTGCAAAAGGAAGAGTGAGTCTCTGAATTCGCAACATCCTTCCAAAAAAGTGGAATTCAAAATTGTCGCCTAATGGGGCAAATATCTAAGAAAGGACATTTCTTCGGAATGCGCACTTTCTTCCTAGGGAAAAATGTATGAAGATGTTCGAATGGATTCTCATCTGATTTTGTGATTGATTTCTGGAGAAGTTTGGAGAGGTTTTCGACACATTATTTGCCAGAATATGAAGATAAATTTGTAGAGAAATAGTTAAAAGAGAAGTAGTATGTTGATAAGTAAAAATATGAGAATTTTGATAGAATCTCTGATTAATACTGCTTAAAAATTGTAGATAAAACTCTTAAGTTTTTTTGTGTTTAAAATAGTCTGTGACATATTATGGAATTGTTTTTTTTTTCAAGTCAGGGAATTTTTAATGAAAAATATGCGATTTTGTGTAAATATTATTCACCTTATTTTAGTCAACTGTAGCGTGCATTAAGTGCCTTGCTTGATTGGAATAGCAACGAGAGTGAAATTAGAATTCCAATTGGAACATTTATTATTCCAGTCTTTTTAGTGCAACGCTTCTTGCGGCGTCAATGGTTCGGAATAAAGAAACTATAAGCAAAGAAGCGAAATGTTCCAATTGGAATTCCAAGTTTACTGTCAATGTCATTCCAATTGAGCAGGAGATTTGTCAAACACCTTTTCACACAAGCTAAAAACGGCTCACACAAAAATGTTACCGCCCTAGAAAATGTTGCTTCCTCTGAAGTAGCATATTTTCTGAATACACGAGTGTCGGTTGCAATTTTCATGCTTTGCATAAAGTATGCTCTACTCATTACATTGGTGTTCCACACATTCAGTCAATTTTTCTTTCGTTACCCAAACCTGTGAAAATTCAACACGAGAAACCTGTGACCCACTTTTAGCGTGGGATTCAACATTGGCAGTGCTGCGTAATAGATTTGGCATAGCTGCTAGATGATTTATTTTGGATAAGATCAGATTTCGTCTCTTTGTATTTTAGACTCTTTAGTTCGGAACTTTAAAGCCAATGCATCTATTCGCTTCATGTTTGTTCCATTTAATAAGTAATAGTCTCAAAAATATGTCGAGCGTGTAAATAAAGTCCTTTTCAGCTTTGTTTATGTGTGACAATAGATCGAAAAGAACATTGAAATAGTTATTTATGCAACAAGTTGCACGCCTTCTTGTACCAACCGGATCCGAAGCGAACACCATCTTTGCAGGGTTGCTGTCCGGCATGCTTGCAACATGCCCTGCCTATCGTATCCTTCTAGCTTTGGCCACTTTCTGGATACTGGGTTCGCTGTAGAGTTGGGCGAGCTCGTGGTTCATCTTTCGCCGCCACTCACCGTTAAATATCGTCCTAAGCACCCGAAGTTGAAAGACTCCAAGTGCTTGGAGGTCCTCCTCGAGCATCGTCCACGTTTCATGCCCGTAGAGGACTACTTGCCTTATGAGCGTTTTGTGCATGGTACATTTGGAGCGGGTGTGAATCTTTTTTGACCGCAGCTTTTTGTGGAGGCCATAGTAGGCCCGACTTCTACTGATGATACGCCTCCGTATTTCACGGCTAACGTTATTGTCAGCCGTCAGCAAGGATCCAAAGTAGACGAACTCGTCGACCACCTCATATGTATCCCCGTCTATCATAACACTGCTATCTCGCACTCGGCCCCAGCAGCTAGCGTGTACTTTGTCTTGGCCGCATTCACCACCAATCCAACCTTTGCTGCCTCGCGTTTCAGGCGAGTGTACAGGTCTCCCACCATGCATTTGAAAATGGTCGGCCGACAATGTCCATATCATCCACGAAGCAAACAAATTGACTGGATCTCGTAAAAATCGTACCCCGGCTGTTAAGCCCGGCTCTCCGCATAACACCTTCTAGCGCAATATTGATCAACAGGCACGTCCATCACCTTGTCGTAGTCCCCGGCAGGATCCAAACGAACTGGAGTGTTCGCCTGAAACTCTCACACAGTTTTGCACACCTTCCATCGTCGCTATCATCAGTCTCGTGAACTTCCCGGGAAAGCTGTTCTCGTCATGACGGGATGACTGTCACAAATTTTCACACTTCAATTGTTCATTACATTTTCGAAGAAAGGTCAGGTAAGACGCCGTATGCAGGATTCTGCCATATTATTAGTCATTCGTGTGCTGAATTATCTAAATAGGTATAATCGCCCCATAAAGTTCCTGTATATTTTTGAAGTAAACTTACATATTCTACTGCCTTTTCTATGTGCTATTTCAACTCAGAATCCCTCACAGTTAACTAGCTTCTGATTCGACATACGAATCTAGGATTCGATTCCGACTCAATTCGGTTCGTCAAACGGATGTAGAATCAGAACCTAGTTGACTAAGTCATTAAGAAATTCAGAACAATTGAATAAATAACAAATGGATGCAATCCGACGTCATTTTGATAACTCTCAAAATACAGGGGATAGGCAAAATGATTGAGATAGGCAAAATTTTGCCCAAATTCAAATGCTTATAACTTTATGAAAAATGGATGAAATTGGATGCATTTGGAAGCAGTCGACGGCAAATTTGGTCCAGTTTTAGGAACTTCCTTGGCCATGCATATTGGCCACTGGACACCGGAGATGTTCCGGATTTTCTGAGGTCATGTCCAAATGTCATTTTTTCTGTCGCTTGTATTTTTGTGTGGTGTAAAGTTAGATAGATGTTTGAAATTTTCCTAGAAACTAGAACTAATAGGAAGTTGAATGCCACCGGACGCATTAAGATTGGTTGGAAATCTTCAGAAATATGACCATTTCCGTAAAACTGGTTCCGGAAAGCATGGTCAGTCATGTTTGTATCTCCAATCATGTAAATATTATCCGGAGCTATATCCAAGCGGACACCAACCTTAAAAATGATGTTTCCTGCAGCGTATTCAGAACCATTAGATGCACAGACCACTCTATAGAACGTTCCAGGTGCCCTGGGGGAAGTGGTCAATTAGGAACATATCCGGAACCATATCAATATGGGCATCAAACTTCATGATTTTCAAAGGTTATGCTTTCCGAAGCATGTCCAGCATCACCGGCTGCCATAACCACTTTATAGTAGGTTCCAGGTGCCCCGGGGGATGTGGCCAATTCGGAACATGTCCGTTCATCTGTTTAGAATCACATTCTACCATAAACAGTAAGATCCATGTGACTTGGAAAATGGCGAGCATTTTCAGAACCACAAGATATAATAATCACTCTATAGTATATTCCAGGGGCTCCTAGAGATGTGGCCAACTCGAAACATGACCTCATCCCCCAGGGCCCATGGAACCTACTATACAGTGGTCATATAAATAAGTTGCGCTGTTAATACTTCTATTAGCATCACCTTCAAAAATCTTGATGTTTTTACCCATATTGATGTGTTTTCGGGCATGTTTTGAATTGGCCACATCCCCGGGGCACCTGGAATCTACTATAAAGTGGTCATGGCAGCCGGTGGTGCTGGAAATGCTTCGGAAAGCATAACCTTTGAAAATCATGAAGTTTGATGCCCATATTGATATGGTTCCAGATATGTTCCTAATTGACCACTTCCCCCAGGGCACCTGGAACCTTCTATAGAGTGGTCTGTACATCTAATGGTTCTGAATGCGCTGCAGGAAACATCATTTTTAAGGTTGGTGTCCGCTTGGATATAGCTCCGGATAATATTTACATGATTGGAAATACAAACATGACTGACCATGCTTTCCGGAACCAGTTTTACGGAAATGGTCATATTTCTGAAGATTTCCAATCAATCTTAATGCGTCCGGTGGCATTCAACTTCCTATTAGTTCTAGTTTCTAGGAAAATTTCAAACATCTATCTAACTTTACACCGCACAAAAATACAAGCGACAGAAAAAATGACATTTGGACATGACCTCAGAAAATCCGGAACATCTCCGGTGTCCAGTGGCCAATATGCATGGCCAAGGAAGTTCCTAAAACTGGACCAAATTTGCCGTCGACTGCTTCCAGATGCATCAAATTTCATTCATTTTTCATAAAGTTATAAGCATTTGAATTTGGGCAAAATTTTGCCTATCTCAATCATTTTGCCTATCCCCTGTAGTACTAAAAAGTGATACTTGTCGATACTGATATTAGTGCTGAAAAGTAGCAATTTTCAGCACTGTTTCTTTCGGTAGGAAAAGTAGTTGCCCATTCTCTTAATAAAAATTAGGCTGATTTCCAACGGAACTGCAAAAAAATATATTACGCCGAATTGACCAGCACCTACGTAGTTTCAGAGAGAAAAAAATAGAACAATTCTCGATTACTTTTTCAAATCGACGTAAGAAACTTTTATACGGTTTTGAGAAAATTAATTAAGAAAAATCACAATCTATTTTCTAAAACTGTTTTAAAATGAATCACCTTTTTAACATTTTTTTTTGCCGTGTACTTCGCTCAAATTTTGCATACATTCAGCTCACGTGCAAAAACTAGGTAGTTTCTATTATTTCCCACAAAAATAATTATAAGAAAATGATAAGCCGTTTCATTTAGTTACTTTCGACGTTTTTCTACCAGTGTAAAATCGGCTCAAGTAGTGTTTTGTTTTGATTCGTGGTTAAGTCACTTTGTCTCTCCATACAGCGGGGCGGCGAAAGTAGTGGTTAGGTTGCGAAAATTGAAAATCTTACTTTCGTCGTTTTGTAAATCCGGAAATTAAACGTTCTAAAAGTGAAAAGTTGAGTTGGTACAGAGCGGTACGTGTAGAATTCCGCCTGCTTAACACGTAGGATCGATAAAGTAAGTTTGTATACTTTTTTGACTTGAGTCTGTATGAATAAGTTTTCGAGAATTGTAAAAAAATGTAGTAAATTTTATTTGAAACCGATAATTTGAAATGATTTTAATTAACAGGAAGGGTTACAGCAGGTCCGTCCCACTCGGGTTCAGATTGGGTACTACTTCTAGTACTGCATTTGGTCCCTTGGTACTGTTAAAGGTACTCAAGTTTGACAGATCGGCAACTGCAAGTTTGACAGAATGGGCAACTGCAAGGGACATGGAGGACTTTATTTTGTCTTTGGTTACAGTTTTGATCTTTTAACATTTTGGAGTCCATGCAGGCGTCGAGAAAAAGGTTCCTTTTGCTATTGCTAGGCTTTTAGAGTGCTCTATGAAATATGTGGTAAAAACATACAGAACCATAAGAGCGATTATCCAAAAACCCAAAACATGCATAAGGAAGAAATACTTAAGGCGAAGTAGGCCGTCATTGAAATTTGTACTGGGCATCGATGATTGTGGCTTATTTGTCTCACGATTGCGAATAAAAGAAAATCACTTGGCAGTGCGCATCGTACCTTCGTGCTGTGCGTACACGAACTCTCTCTGCTCTTGGAAGTTTTCTTAAAAACTACCTAAAGCAATAAAACAGTACTTTTCAGTGCTACAAAAACAGTACTTTTCAGTGCTAAAATTCAAAACAGTACTTTTCAGTGCTACTAAAACAGTACTTTTCAGTACTATTTTTTCTACTATTGATCCCTTTACGATCCTTGTTTGGACCCGTGCCTTCGATTTTTCGTTGGACCCGTTGGCGAAAGCTAGCGGTGGTAATCCTTCTTGGACACCGTCTTGGGAAAAAACCTTTCGAAGGTCACGTCTTCTTTCGTTTATTAATTAAACATGGTATCAACAACTAACAAAAGGAAGGGTGAATCTCTGAATTCACTACTTCCTTCCAAAAAAGTGGGTTTTAAAACTGTCACTACACGTGGCAAGAATGGAAGAAAGGACGTTTCCCCGGAATGCGAACTTTTTTCCAAGGGTGAAATGAATAATTGTATCGAAATGAGCAATCAGTTCGATGCTCTAGACAAATTTTCCGAACACCAAATCGAAGCAGCCTCTAGCCCAGGCTCTTTGATTCAAGTAAGGAAGCAAAGAGTGCCGCCTATCGTGATCAGTTGTTCCGAATTTGGGGGATTTAGGCAGGAGATCTTGAACTCCATTAGGGGAATCAAGGTTTCCTTCCAAATCGCAAAGAAAGGAGACTGTCGCGTTTTGCCGGAAACTCTTAAAGATCGTGAGCTTCTTCTCAAACATCTTGAAGAGAAGAAGCACAATTTTTTTACTTATGACGACAAAACTGAACGTTTGTTCAAAGTTGTCTTGAAAGGTCTCTCAAGTGACTATAAGTCACCTGAAGAGATCAAAAATGGAATAAATGATTTACTTGGATTTTCCCCAGTCCAAGTAATCATTATGAAAAAGAGAACCCAATCTGGCATTGTTCGGAAAGGGCTTTCTCAAGAATTTTATTTAGTTCACTTTAACAAAAAAGAACTAAATAACATTAAAGCTTTAGAAAAAGCAAAACTTTTGTTTGATGTCCGTGTGACATGGGAACATTTCCAGAAACCTGGAGGAAATTACCAGAACCCCACTCAGTGCCGTCGGTGCCAAAAGTGGGGTCATGGTACAAAAAATTGTCGCATGGATGCTAAATGCATGATTTGCGGAGGTTCTTCTCACGCCAAAGACGTCTGTCCAGTGAAGGAAGATACCACCAAATTCATATGTTGTAATTGCGGGGCTAACCATAAGTCCAATTTTTGGAATTGTCCTTCACGCAAAAAGGTCATTGAGGCTCGTGCCAGGCAGATGAAAGATAATATCCGTTACGATAACGGTCGTTTCCGGAATTTGCCTGGTAGAGTATCGAACAATGCTCATTTTTCAGTTAACGATCGCTTGATCATGAATCATACCCATCAGGAAGATCATAATCATGCTCATTCACAAACTAATTTTAATCCGTCGAGTATCCGTTCGAATCTTTCTATTTCGAATGTATCTACCCACGGTAAATCCTTTGCCGATATCGTAGCAGGAAATTCGAACTCCTCCCCTGTTCGATCCATGGGTACCCATTCTACTTGTTTCAAATCAAATGGAAAAAACCCTACCGCCACAGGTAACTCCGCTTCTTCGTCTACCGGAAATTCCAATTGGAAATCACATGACATGTCTGCCTCTGATTTCAATTTTCTAACTGAACAATTGAATCTAATGATTGATGCAATGTTCAAAGCCACCACTATGACTGAAGCAGTCCAAGTAGGTGTAAAATTTACAAATCAAATTGTTATTGGATTACGTTTTTCTAATGGATCCAAATAATAATTTAAATATATTAAATTGGAATGCTCGTTCTCTGAATGGTAAAGAGGACGAGCTGTTTAATTTTCTTACAATTAATAACGTGCATATAGCAGTTATTACCGAAACGTATTTAAAACCTGGATCTAAACTCAAAAGAGATCCTAACTTTTTTGTTCATCGTAATGATCGACTTGATGGGGCATGTGGGGGAGTTGCAATCATCATTCATAGGCGTATAAAACATCAACTGTTTTCATAATTTGAAACTAAAGTTTTTGAAACTTTAGGTGTTTCTGTTGAAACACAGTTTGGTAAATATACTTTCATAGCTGCCTATTTGCCTTTTCAATGCTCTGGGCAGCAAGTTAATTTGCTCCAAACTGACTTGCGTAAATTGACTCGCAATAAGTCAAAATTTTTTGTCATTGGTGACTTTAATGCCAAACATCGGTCATGGAATAATTCTCAAAGTAATTCCAACGGCAGAATTTTATTTGATGAGTGCTCTTCAGGATATTTCTCAATTCAATACCCTGATAGCCCCACATGTTTTTCCTCTTCTAGAAATCCATCTACGATTGATTTGGTCTTAACCGACTCTAGTCATCTTTGTAGCCAATTAGTTACTCATGCTGATTTTGATTCTGATCATGTCCCTGTTACATTTCAAATATCCCAAGAAGCGATTCTCAATTCTATCAGCTCCACTTTCAATTATTTACGAGCCGACTGGAATATATATAAAACGTATGTTGACTCCAATCTTGATGTTAACATTTCTTTCGAAACTAAACTTGATATTGACAATGCTCTTGAAACTTTAACAAATTCCATTGTTGAAGCCCGGAGCATTGCAATTCCAAAATGTGAAGTAAAATTTGAATCCGTGATTATAGACGATGATCTTAAACTCTTGATCCGTCTTAAAAACGTGAGGAGAAGGCAATTTCAACGCACTCGCGATCCTGTTATGAAAATTATATGGCAGGATTTGCAGAAAGAAATCAAGAAACGTTTTGCTCTATTAAGAAACAAAAATTTTGAAAATAAAATTTCTCAATTGGACCCTGGCTCTAAGCCCTTTTGGAAATTATCGAAAATCTTGAAAAAACCTCAGAAGCCAATACCGGCATTGAAAGAGGAAAACAAATTATTACTAACTAATTGCGAAAAAGTTAAAAAAACTTGCTATGCAGTTTGAAAGTGCGCACAATTTTAATTTAGGACTTACTAGTCCAATTGAAAATGAAGTTACTCAGGAGTTCGAAAATATTCTCAATCAAGAGAACGTTTTCGAAAATGCCTGGGAGACTGATTTGGAAGAAGTGAGAACTATTATTAAAAAATTCAAAAACATGAAAGCTCCTGGCGATGATGGAATTTTCTACATCCTCATCAAGAAACTTCCAGAAAGTAGCTTATCATTTTTAGTTGATATATTTAACAAATGTTTTCAATTAGCATATTTTCCTGACAAATGGAAAAATGCTAAGGTTGTTCCAATTTTAAAACCAGACAAAAATCCTGCAGAAGCTTCTAGCTATCGTCCAATCAGTTTGCTTTCCTCCATCAGTAAACTTTTTGAAAAGGTTATTTTGAACAGAATGATGGCCCACATCAACGAAAATTCAATTTTTGCCAATGAACAGTTCGGATTCCGCCATGGACATTCGACCACTCATCAACTTTTACGTGTAACAAATTTGATCCGTTCCAACAAATCTGAAGGCTATTCTACTGCCCATAACTGCAAAACAGTCACATTCGACATTTTTGACAAAATGGAGTTAATACCATGGAGAGTCATCAAATGATAAATACTTTCGATCAACTTACTGAAATCTGTGAGATTGTTCTGGAAAATTCGAAAAAAATACCAAGTTGTTTTGTCACATTGGTAATTATAATCGCATAACAGTCACATTGAGATTATAAATGGGCCTCGTAATGTGATAGCAATGAAATTTCTATCAGAATTATTTTCTGACAATTCACCTAGTATGCGATACGAGTTGTACAAAATATCAGCCTTAAATAAGCACTTTTGAATTCCTGGTAATTTTTAGAAATTTTAGTTTCCTCCCATACTGCCGTAAAATGCACACTTGGTATTCCATTTACTCAATGCCTACTTTTGTCGAATGTTACAAATATGCAGTTATGGGCAGTCTACTGGTCTTGCTCTTCTAGACATAGAAAAAGCATTCGACAGTGTTTGGCATGAAGGTTTGATTGTAAAATTAAAAAACTTTAATTTTCCAACATACATTGTTAGAATAATTCAAAGTTATCTGTCAAATCGTACACTTCAGGTTAATTATCAGAACTCCAGATCTGAAAGACTTCCTGTAAGAGCTGGTGTTCCTCAAGGCAGCATTTTGGGACCAATATTATACAATATTTTCACATCTGACTTACCTGAGCTACCTCAGGGATGTCAAAAATCTTTGTTTGTGGATGACACAGGCCTCTCCGCCAAAGGACGAAGCCTGCGTGTTATCTGTAGTCGATTGCAAAAAAGTTTGGATATTTTTTCTTCATACTTGCAAAAATGGAAGATTTCTCCTAATGCTTCCAAAACTCAACTAATAATATTCCCACATAAACCAAAAGCTCTTTATTTGAAACCTTCAAGTAGACATGTTGTCACGATGAGAGGGGTTCCAATAAATTGGTCAGATGAAGTTAAGTATCTAGGGCTCATGCTAGATAAGAATTTAACTTTCAAAAATCACATTGAGGGCATTCAAGCCAAATGTAATAAATATGTAAAATGTCTTTATCCCCTTATTAATAGAAAATCAAAACTTTGTCTTAATAACAAGCTGTTGATATTCAAACAAATTTTCAGGCCAGCCATGTTGTATGCTGTACCAATATGGACTAGCTGTTGTAATACCAGGAAGAAAGCTCTGCAGAGAATTCAAAATAAAATTTTGAAAATGATTCTGAGGCTTCCTCCCTGGTATAGTACCAATGAGTTACATAGAATATCCAATGTTGAAACATTGGAACAAATGTCAAATACAATCATTAATAATTTCAGGCAAAAATCGTTACAATCTTCTATTGCCACGATTAATGCGTTATATGTTTAGGTTAAGTTAGGTTAAGTATATTAAAAACGTTTTTTTTTCTCTAATAAGCAGGTGAAATCAACTCACCTGTAAAAAAACTGAACTGCTACGGCAAATGAAATGTAATATGTTGTTAACAAAATGTTAATTAAATCTTAAAATTGTTTTACCAAATTAGGATGATAGTGTTGTCAAAAAACACAGAACACCTAGATATAAGAAATGAATGTAATGTTTGAAATGATACTAATAAAGAAATTAAAAAAAAAAGTAAGAAAATCACTTGGTTTTGCACTGACTTAACTGAAAAAGTACTTTCTGCATATAAGCGCAAGTAGTGATACTTTTTTGAATTAATATTTCTTAATTAGACTGAGTTTTATCACTTTGAAATTGCGAGCTGCAATTTCAACATGGGTGCCGAATCAAATGACGGTCTACTTAGCCTTAACCTTAGTAAGGGCCTTGGGTCTTTTTCGACCCATTTCAATCAGTGATTGTAAATTATTGAAATAACCTAGCAATTTGGGGCCCAGATAGCCGTAGCGGTAGACGCGCAGCTATTCAGCATGACCATGCTGAGGGTCGTGGGTTCGAATCCCGCTGGTCGAGGATCTTTTCGTAAAGGAAATTTTCTCGATTCCCAGGGCATAGAGTATCTTCGTACCTGCCACACGATATACACATGCAAAAATGGTCAATCGGCAAAGAAAGCTCTCAGTTAATGACTGTGGAAGTGCTCATAAGAACACTAATCTGAGAAGCAGGCTTTGTCCCAGTTGGGACGTAACGCCAGAAAGAAGAAGAAGAAGAACCTAGCAATTTAAAGTTTTCTGACAATTATTTTTTGTGGAATATTTTAGGAGAAGGTTTCGACCGTGATTGTTTTCTATTATTTTTGTTTTATGGCTGTAGCGGTCATGCGACTCAAAGGTAAAGGGAGTCTATAGAAGCAAATGATGGAAACGAATAGGTGCATAGGTGTCACAAGGGAGCGACAAGATTGAAATTTAATTAGGTGGTGAAAATTGAGCAAGCCATTTTAAAGTCAGTAAGCATCAAAGCGTCCTGTATTTTGCCTAGCTTCTCTACTGGAAAAGGGTTGGCTCAAAGCTTTGAGCCTTGCTACCAACACCAACATATTTTATTCTTGCGGAAATAAATGTTTCAAATCACCCTGAGAAGGATCGCAGCAAGCCGTGCGCGTTGTGACACGTTTACCTCGTTCCGATTTTTTTTTCAATTCGGCTGGTGAAAATTAGATTCGGCGGATGGTGCCACGTGCAAATGTTATGCGGAAACATGTTTTTCAATGTGGTAGAAGTGTTTTTGTTTGCGGAGATTATATCTCAAGATGATTTGTGGAGCTTACCTTACCATTTATTCGATTTGCTTGCGTTTTGCTCGAGAGTGGTCTGTGCTGGCTACAGCAATTTTATTTTTTGTGTGTGTTAAGCGTTTTGATTCAAACATTGAAAGTTTTTCGTGGATGCTCGGTTCGGGATAGATTATGAATTGCATTTGTCGATTTTTCGTGCGTTGCGTGCTAAGCTACGCTATTGTTCAGGAGCGACGGATTGCAGGGGTTTTCGAGAAAGGATTTCGGTGAGTTTGTTCTGATCAGCAGCGCATGATCACAATGCGTAAATATTAACCATTTGTCAGCCATAACGTCTACCGAACGTATTCTATGGCACTACCCTTTCCATCAACATTTTACAACATCCCGTAACACCTATGAGAGGTCGTAGAGTTATCTGCATCTTCCTTAAGGAAGTGTTCAATCAATCATACTTTTCCATTCCCCAGCTTTCTCAAGGACGTGGCCAGGACAGCTCACGACTATTGGAGGATGCGTCAATCTTGTCTAAGAGTTAGAGATAAGTCCCAAATTTCTGACTTTGGTCACGAGCGAAAAGGAGGCAACCCTCATTCAATGGTCACCCTGTACCACATACGAATTTGTGCGAAATGCTTAATGCTAATGCTAAATAAAAGTTTCGCTAGGGCTTATTCACATAATTCATAACGCCAAAAATTGCCATGTCTAGTTTCAGAAACCCTCTCGGAGATCCGAATTTGGTCACTGTGGCCACTAGGAACCTGCTACTTCTGAAAAAAGTCCCTTTAGAGACCCTTACGTTGACAACCTGTAGTTTCATCACTAAACAAGTAATCTGAACCGTCCTCATATTTTTGAATAGGTATTCACGTGGACTGTGAATAGAGATTCTTGAATCATTCAGTTTTTCATACCCGTTTCCGGAAACCCGGAACATCCGAAAAGCAAGTTTCCATCGCAGTTCTGTATATGTAATTCACATAGGTACAGTTCGATGGTTGATGGATATTTTGGCATAAAATTTATCTGTAATAAGAAACCAATGGGACCTTCCTTAGCCGAGTGGTTGGAGCTCACGGCTACAAAGCAAATCCATGCTGAAGGTGTCTGTGTTCGATTCCCGGACGGTCCAGGATCTTTTCGTAATGGGAATTTCCTTGACTTCCCTGGGCATAGAGTATCATAGTACTTGCCACACGATATACGAATGCGAAAATTGGCACTTTGGCAGTTGAGCTATTTGGCAGCAGATTTGACAGAAAGCTCTCAGTTAATAGCTGTGGAAGTGCTCATAAGAACACTAAGCTGAGAAGCAGGCTCTGTCCCAGTGAAGACGTTAATGCCAAGAAGAAGAAGAAGAATTCCTGTTCCATGGTCCCGGAATCGGCACCTAAACACCCCAGAAATACTTGTTAATGGAAAATCAAAGAAGTTGCAAATGTATTGTCTAATACTGTATGCTTAGAATTGAAATCTTTGAAGTAATTGAAATTCAAACATTGAAGCGAAATAAAAGTGTTAAGTATAACATACAAAAATTAACTCATTTTTGCAAACTAACAAACTTTTTATCATCAAAACTCAATTTTCGGATAACACAGTGGTGTGTATCATTTGCGTCATTAGGCCACTCTTTTCACACCAACGATTGTCCGGCATTACCCGAAAACCATTTCCCCGAATGAATTTTCCCCGAAGGATTTTCTCCCGAAAACCATTTCCCCGAATGAACTGTTTCCCCGAATGTACCATTTCCCCGAAAGTTTTTTCCAAAGACATTTTACATTTTTTTTAATTATCGGTTTAATAGACTATATTAAGCAAGTTTGATAATCGTTTCGAACGAATGATGCTCTTATGAATGATTTGAACCGAAAAAATGTGATATTTGGATTGGAAATCGATGACAGTTTTAACTGGCATGTCTGCTTTCAAAAAAATGTTAAAAATGAAGTTCGGTGCTCAAACATAAAGTTTATAAATCGTAATAGAAATGCATAAAATGTAAAAGGTAGGTTTTGAAACAATATGCAAGAGATGAACATATCTGATACTTAATGTCGTTTGTCCGAACATAATTCATCTCAATGACATCTGGCTGAACTGGTAACGGCAGAGTTATAAAATAAAGTTTGACTGATTGAAAACAGTTTGCAGGATTCAATGACGAGACACAAATGAGATGTAGTTTCTGTTTCTTAAAACATAAGCAGATGTTTCATTTTTTTAACTACATTTTATAACGTAAAAATGGATTGTTTTCAATTTTATAAATATCCCTTCTTTATAACATAGGTTGTTCTCCATTATATTACTGGTCCAATAATTGTTGGCTTAAAAATAGTTGATAATTTTGAAGCTTTGGTGTATTGATATTGTTCTGATTGCATCTGCTACCGTGGTGAATCAAAATCCGGACGGTACCAATACCCGGACACTCTGATACTATAATATAATGGCAAAATTATATGTTAATATGTTTATGTTTATTCATTACTTTAACTATGAAAACAGCTGATCATGTTACATTTAATGATAATCTAGTTACCCTTGCCAAATGATTAAGAATAATAAAAACAAAAAAGTTGCCCCTGTTGAACGTCTTTTCGCCGCGGTGCAATTGATTTTTTCGTTAGCGTCGACAAACGCACCCTCAACGTTAATTACCTATACTATTTTAAAAATATATTATTCGTGCAGTAATTTCAACATAATCGTTCGTTAATTGATTGTTTAACAGTTAACTGGCACCACATTGCAGATCTACAAGATAAATACAAGTGGTAAATGATGAAAATAGGCTGTTCGGTATTAGGGCCAAGTATTTGTAAATCCGGACATTGAATTGAAAACGTATATTTCGTAGGGTTTACAACATATTTTCAAAAAGAAAGTGCAGGGAAGTTTTTAAGTTTTTCGAAACAGAGTTCTGGACAATGCAGTGCATCGTTTCATACAGAAAAACTGAAGTAATTAGTGATGATTGCAGTTCAAATCGCGGAGATTTCAGTACAGGTAACGAACCACTCAATTTGAACATACTTTTATGTTTAAACCATAACAGAACATATTTTCTCGAATAATATTTCAAAAGAATGTGAAATTGAGCGCATTTAAAAAGTTTAACCCGGTTTAATTTGACAATTCCATGTTAAAACATGGCTGTCCGGATTTCGATTCAAAATTGTTCAGATTTATCGACATGCTTTGCCGCAGGTGCCCGGATTTAAAGACAAGAAACGCTTCATTGTTTTGACTATTTTCAATGTAAAGTCTCAAATTTCATCGTAAAATTTATCATTTCTACTAACAAGGGAAGGTCACGATGGTGTTACACGGTGTTTTCAACCGGGCTATTTTTGTTAGATTCTACATGTCGAAATATGAAACACCCCAAAGCCTTTCGGGTGATGGACCAGTGGTGTAGCCAGGAGGGGCTCAGAAAGGGTCGATTTTATACGAATATAATATTATTGAGTCAATTGAAAATTTGTCAAACAGATTTTTCTCAGTACCGTCGGACTACTTTTGATTCCGGGGGCTACTTTGGACACTCACCTTTTGAATTTATTTGCAGCCGAAATATTAATCTGAGCAATTTTGTATCTTCAGCTCTTTTGTTCATCAATGCATGCTCTACCACTAGGTATGAAATTGTTTTGGAACAACATCAACAATAACAGGATAAACAAGAAAACATTTCAAAAAAGTCCTTGTAAATATTCACAAGGTATAAAACATTGGCTATGCAGACATGGTTTGAATTTTTCCAAAGTCGTGGAAAGTTATTGGGAGCGTACAAAATCTATCGAAACGTTATGTTTCATAAAAAGTTTTGATAGTGTATTGCTAAAAATTGATGTTTTATCAAAATAATTGATCAAAGGTCTTATTTTTACGACTTTCAATTAATTATAATGTTTTGGTTTGTTTATCTTACAACATAAAACAATTAAAATAAATATTTGGAAAAGTGAATAGACATACAACACACATATTAAAATACGTACCAACGGCAGATTCACAATATAATCTGAAAAAAAAAACAAAATATTTTCGTCATATTTTACATGCATTTGCAGTACAAAACAATTGCATCTTTTTTTTCTAAAATAAACTACTCTGAGGCCAGCTCTAAACTGCTAAGAAGCTAAATGCATATTACAAAGGAATCTTTTACTTTTTTACGGTCTTGCAAAACTTTACTTCATAGATTGCGTCTCAAATAAAAAATACTTTTTTTAGTTACAGGTGTTGTGATCTACATATCGTTCATGTTATATGAAGAAGAAGAGAAAATACACAAATTTGTACATTACTCATTAATCACACCACCACATTGCAGTAGTTACATCGTTCGTTTATCAACTTATGTTTCGCTGAAATTAATTGTTATGTATGTGTAACTGTTTCGAGCTTTGCAATTTTCTTAATTATGTTTATCAATGAAAAAACGTTCAATAACACATTGGACAATAATCTATAGAATCACTTTGAAATTCATGAGGAAAAATCATTTTATTGTCAATTTGTGAAAATTTCTGAAAATGTCCAAAGTAGCCCCTTTTTCGTCTTGAAGGACACACTTTTTTCGCTATTCAAGCATTTTTGTTATTTCTTGATTGATTTGCCAAATTTTGCACATTTGTTACGTACATACACAACCTAAATATGTGTAAGAATTATCAATATCTATCCATAATTTTAAGAGTTACAAATCCTCAAAGTTGAAGAATGTGGAAATAATGTCAAAAGAAGCCCCGTTTGACGGTATTAATTACGATAGTAATGAATAGAATTGACATTACTGTATGTTTGTAATGTATTTTTATGCCATTGGCGTAACTAACATGGAATATGGACACCAAAAAAAATTGGTTTTGTTGAAATAGTATACCAACAAGAAACCCATCCCGATTGTGCCTATGGCATGGAAAAATACATTTTAAACATACATCAATGTCAATTCTGTTCTCTACCATCACAATAATTACTAAAAAAATATGTTTGTCAAATTCCCAATTAGCTTAATAATAAACTATACGTACAAAGTTGCCCCTTTTAGAGCCCCTCCTGGCTACACCACTGGTCCATCACCCGAAAGGCTTAGGGGTTTTTCATATTTCGACATGTAGAATCTAACAAAAATAGTCCGGTTTAAAACCCCGCGTAACGCCATCGTGACCTTCCCTTGTAAGCTCAAACATAAAACTGTTCGTTATGTAACATGGCTCTGATAAATTCCGAAGGAAACCTATCGTAAAAGGGTTTTAAACATTTGTTCCGCCTTAAGTGTCCGGGTATTGATGCATCACGGTACTCTGCCGTGAATTGCAAGTCTGTAAAAAGTAGGCATTGAGAAAATGGGTTGTGAAGTACAAAGATTCAATAAATTCTGGAGGATTGGAACATGATCAAATCTCAATTAAACTTTCATAATTTGCTTTTCAGGACAATATCTTTCCGAGAAAAATATAGAGATGATCAAAACAAGGCTCTGAAAATGCAAATGGGACTGAGACAGAAATTTGCCCTTCTTTTATTAGAATACTGTTCTTTGTACATTAATATATCAGTACAAATTAACAGAACTACTGAAACTTTAATCATTTTTTTCTGGTTATTATATGCTATTGCTTCAAATGTCATTGTAGGAACGAATACTACAGATTTTTTTATATTTTGATCCAACATTTCCAATGTTGTTTTTTTTTGTCAAATAGGCATTTTTTCTATTGAATTAGTGAATATTAGCATTTTTAGTTTTCATTATTAACATGTATTTGTCGTTTTCGACTAAATTTTTAGACTATTTAGAAACATTTCGGAAAAATTTACGTTCGGCTTCTATCCGAGACAAAAAAAATATAAAATTTTCATCTGGAAAACAGATATTGATTGTCAGTAAATCAATATTTTTTTTTGTCTAGAAGGATGATTCAAGGTTTAATTATGTAGTGCAAGATATAATAGATTCAAAGAATCAATGGACTCACTGTAGCTACTGTCACTAAATATAATGAAATTACGTTCAACCTAGTGGACATATGGCATGAGGACGTTTGGATGAATCAGGCATCTTTGCGTAATCATGCGAAACAATGTGGAAGAACAGCCTATTATCAAAAGAAGGGAAAATTCAAATTGAAATATTATCAGCTAAGTGCCATTAAACATTGGAACAGTATAAATATAAAGAACAGCCTATTATTCTAAGAAGGCAAAACTAAGCCACTTTCAATAATACTGCCTATCATGTGCTCGTTTTTATCGTCAGGCTATCACAAAAAAAAAAAACATCTAAGTTGTGTTGACTCAAATGCACGTGACACATTATTTTGAACGTCTGTTACTTTAAACACATGGATTTTATAACAAATTAATCAATTTTCATCTAGTCTTACATCAGCTAGCACGTTAAATACTTTTTGTAAGCATGAATAGCTTTCAGTATGACAATTACACTACGATTTTTTCGGGGAAACGGTACATTTGGGAAAATAATTTTCGGGTAAATAGTTCATTCGGGAAAACGTCATTCGAGGAAATTGCATTCGGGGAAATGGTTTTCGGGGAAATGTCGGACAATCCACACCAACAAATGAATAATGAAAATATTCTGGAAATCTCAAAGAAAACATTAGAAATAGTTACTTAAGAAACTTCTTCCCCAGGCCAAATCTAACAACGTATTGCTGTGGTTGGAATTACTGTACTATACTCAGCAGATTAAAATTTGAAAGATTGTTTCCCAGCTGTTGTGGATTGCTTCACTTACTCAATCTAGTTCTAATGAAACCAGGGCCATCTGCTAGCGTCCTACTTTTAGCAGAGCAGATTATTTTGGCACATGGTTGATAATGTAGAAACTATTCTTCGATTCAAACGCCTCAATTGCTATTGGCAATGGAGGCTTGAGATATCTGTACGGCATTGATTGAAGCGAACAATTATCAATAAAAAAAATCTCAACCGCTGTTGCTTAAGCTAGCCGCACGTCCGTTTGGTACTAGAATAGTTGCAGGCCAGACCTTCTCACTTCTCTCATCCAGCTGACCGTGGCCGAAGATGTGCACGAAAAATGACTGCTAGAACATGCGCTCAATGGCCAGACAGAAACGAACCCGCCACAAGAGATATGCTGCTAGTAAGGGGTTGTTGATAAACTACGTGAAACCATTTGGGGTTACTCAAACTTAATACATTTTTTTTGCAGAATTCGTATGCAAACATTTTATAAAAAACTGTGTGGAGCCTACGTTGTTCGGACACTTCCCTCTTAAAAAATCACGTGGTTCGTGAACGGCTCCTAATGAGTTGGTAAGGTTGGTTCTATTGCAATCAAGACTTCAGATCACTGCGGTGGAAGAAAAGATAATTTAACCGCGATTTCCAGGCTGCACAAAAAAAACTGACTTAGCATTGATAGCATTAAGTAACGAAAAATATTTCCCATCGTTAAAAGCGGCACACCGTAGCATACCATACCGACGGATCGCGTCACGTTTATTGCCTAGGCTCGAGCTTGTAATTATAATGTTTTAGTCTCAATGTGATCATCCATGGGCCAGTGCCGAATCCATTACAAGGGGTGCCCAGTTCAGGGTTCCTGGTGGAATTCTAATTAACTTAGAAGAAGTGTTTTCTGAACCAAATTCGACGACGCTGGATAAAATTGTTGAATTATTTTCCAAAAGTATTCATTAATGATTCTTCTTCTTTTTTATCCTTATTAACGAGATTTTTAACCCTACACTCTTAATAGTAGTTTACGGAACAAGTTGCAGAATGATGATTTTTACAGCACGAGTCGTAAATTTATCCTACGAGGCTTGCCGAGTAGGATAATTGCGGCGAGTGCTGTAAAAATCGAGTTCTGCAACGATTTACGTACAACATTTTTTGCAATTTCGTAGAAAACCACTTGAGGGTATCAGAATTTATATCGGAATGCATTCACCATCATTTTACAATTTCTGAAAAAGGGTTGTGTAATGATTCATTACGCAACTCAAAACAGTTGTGTAATGAGAAAGCGTTGCGTAATGAATCATTACAGCACTGGTTTCAGTTGCGTAATGACTATTCCCGCACTGCATACTTCAGTGCAGGAAAGCAGGCCGTTTCTTGACAGATTGGCGTGATAAAAACAGCCTATTACGATGAGAAATTGAAAAAAATAATAAAAATTACTGTGGATGTCATTCTTGATCCTCTCTTTTGTGAATAAAGGTGACAAGATGCAAATTTGTCAGCGTTTTTTAACCTTAGGACGCAAGATTCCATCGCTGTCAAGTGGTCTGAAGTGAAAAATGCTAACAAACTTGCATCTTATCACCATTATTCACAAAACAGAAGATCGATGAAGAGAAATCGATCATGTGACTTACACCGTTATTCTAGCATACGCTTGATTTATTCAAAAGGCACATCGAAAGTTTGTTATTTTTGGTCATATATCGGGACTTGTCTTTTTGTAGAAAAAACTTTGATTTTTTTTCGTGTGTTAATAAATACAGTTAGTGTTTATAGCATGAATGTGTATTATTCCACATTTTTAACACATTAACTTGGATTACGGAAGGATCGCAGCAATCTGTGAGCGTGGACGGACGTTCAAAAAATGTGGCTGTCATTTTTTGCGTATAAAAAGTTGAGCTTTTGCTGCTGGTTGAAGATTGTGCGTAAATTGAAGAGCTGGAGAAATTTGATGAAGTGGGAAAAGCTGACCCGCAAAAAATCGCTGGATTTGGAAGCAGATGATCCTGATCGACAAGACAGATTTCCTATTTTATTCATCGAGAACTGCTTGGACTTACGATTAAAGAAAGAAGATGTTGTACATCAATTTGGTGAGAGAATTCCATTTGATTATGTTTAACTGTGAACAAGTCATTCTAGCTTCATGACTAATTTGTGTATGGATTTAACCGTGGATAAGTATTTCACAGCGGTATTTTTTTCGACACAGAATGACTTTTGCAAGCTTCAATTTATTTTTTTAGCCATGGGCATTCATTAGCCAATAAGCATTCATAGCCTATTTTTGCTCCTGTGTTTTCCAAACATTGATTTGTTTCTTAATGGGGAATAGGAATGTTTTCTTTTCTTTTCATTTCAGAGAGCGAGTAATGGCGCTTAAGCCAAGGCTCTAGAGCCAGGGCATAAGGCAGAAATACCTATGTCCCATCCCAGGAATAGTGCACTACAATGGAGTGCGCCCTAACATTCTTAGCAAAGCCACTCCCAACGATTTTATCTATCCCCTGCAATGAAACGGTTGGTACGGTTTTCCCCGTTTCTTCCTTCAAACAGATTATGAATTTTCGTCTATCATATTATTCATGAGTGAATAATCTGATCGCCGCCAGTTTCTAAACTATCTTCAATACAAAGTCTGCACAGTGGGCCTGGCCATTTTAATATTTGTATCATATTACCGATTTGCTGCAAATATTAATGCTGACAAGAAAATACTGGAAGAAATTTCGGAATTTCCAGGATGCTTTTCAACATTGGCTGTGCAAGCGCTTAGAATAGAATAGAATAGAATAGAATTAACTTGGATTACGGAAGAGAAAACCATCATAAAGCTGGTGAAAGTTTGGCAGATTTTCTTTTATTGTTGTTGTAAATTGAATTGTAATCATGCTGAGAATCTTATGGCAGAGGTTTGTACGATGTTTAGCCAAAAATGGAATAGTGAATGCAAATAACTATATTTCATGGTACAATAATTTTGAAGCATATACTCAAACTTCAGCAACATTTGAAAGGCGGAAATGAAGCTAAGAAAAAATATACAGGACTTGGAATTTTACAAGTTTAGTTCGTCACAGTCCTTACTTCATCTCTTCCCGATAGTGACAAAGTAACACATCATGCAATAAACAAAGGACACGAGAAATATTACAATAGATCAAATGATGGTCGAAATGGCTAAAGGCTTATGTTCAGATCAGGAAAAAGATTAATACAGCAATTTCCTTTGTAGGCAATATTTATTAAACTATTTACTACAAATATGCCTGCAACCCAAATTGTTTTTATACAGTCAACTCTCCCTTACTCGATATTGAAGGAACCATCGAGTTAGGGAGGTATCGAGTTACAGAACACAAAACCAGTGTAACTGCGATCCAAGGGACCATTGAGATAGCCATGAAAACCAACTTTCACTATGGTTCTCTAACTCGATATTGAGATACGGAATATCGAGTAAGGGAGAGTTAACTGTAATTTCGACAACGGATGTCATGAGAGAACTAAACAGACATATGATCAGCTTTTGTCCTTGCTTCTTTTCGATTCTCTATCGGACCTCGGTGAATTCGGTACAGCGTAGATCAATTTTATTTTACTTCTAAACTGGCATTTTTTGTCGAGTTCAGACCTGGACAGGCGAAATCGTTTGAAGGCTCACCGCAATGGTATCCTTACGGTCGAATATCCCATTCACCACTAACAAAACACTCCTCCTTCCTAAATGAAGGAGGTTCTGCGGATTTCGAGTAACAATGGCTGTCTAATTGACATTTCTTCCTTTCCTCGATGGACATAAGGACGTGCCCGGAGTCGTTATTAATCTAGAACTTCCACGGATGATCCGTCTCCGTATTTCACGGCTAACATTGTTGTCCACCGTCAGCAAGGATCCGACGTAAATTAATTCATCTACCACCTCGAAGGAATGTCAATCGTAACGCTAATGATTTCTTGGCGAATCCTGTCGCGTTCGGTTCCACCCACCAGCATGTACTTTGTTTTCGACGCATTCACCATTAGCCCGACTCTTGTTGCTTCGCGTTTTAGGCGGGTGAACAAATCTGCCACCTTTTCAAATTTTCTCCCAATAATATCCATGTCGTCCGCGAAGCAAACAAATTTTCCGGATCTCGTGAAAATCGTGCCTCGACTGTTAAGTCCGGCTCGCCGCATGACACCTTCGCGCAATATTGAACAACAGGCACGAAAGTCCGTCGCCCTGTCGTAATCCCCGCCGAGACTTGAATGAACTGGAGTGTTCGCCCGAGATCTTCACGCAGTTTTGCACACCGTCCATCGTTGCTCTGATCAATCTTGTGATCTTCTTTAAATGCTTCTTTAAACGTTTTAAATGTTCTTCCGATTATATCAATGTCATCTGCAAAGCCAAACAAATTGACTGGACCTTGTGAAAATCGTGCCTCAGCTGTTAAACCCGGCTCTCCACATGACACCCGAAAAACCATCGACTTAGCCCCCGGCGGGACTCGAACGAACTGGAGTGTTCGCCTGAAATCTTTACGGAGTTCTGCACACCGTCCATCGTCGCTCTAATCAGTCTTGTGAGCTTCCCGGAAAAACTGTTCTCGTCCATGATTTTCCATAGTTCTATGCGGTCGATACTGTCGTATGCAGCTTAAAATCAATGAACAGGTGATGCGAAGGGATCTAATATTCCCGGCATTTTTGCCATTAGTGATAGACGACGGAAGATTATCTGGAATTATACTTTGTAGGCTGCATTTAGAATAGTGATCGCTCGATTGTTCTTACATTCTTGCAAGTCGCCCTTTTTGAAGATAGGGCATATCCATTGCTTCCGCTCCATCGGTAGCTGATCTGACTCCCAGATTCTGACTATCAGCCGATGCAGACAAGCGACCAACTTCTCCGGGCCCATCTTAATGAGGTCCGCTCCGATACCATCCTTCCCAATCCAACGGCGTTCTTAAATTCTCTCAAAGCTAAAGCTGGTTGGTTGCTATTGTCGAACACTCCAACGTAGTCATTTCTTCCGCTACCTAGAACCTCCGTACCTTTGCTCTCAGCGCCATTCAAGTGTTCGTCGTAATACTGCTTCCACATTTCGATCACCTCGAGGCCGTCCGACAAAATGCTATTAAGGTGAAACATCTCAGAATCCAAAGATGGTCGCCACAATGGCCGACTTGTGCCCCAACTCACGTTTTCAAGATCGCTTTTAGAGGTTGGCCGCTTGTCTGCATGGGTTGATAGTCAGAATCTAAGAGACGGAACAGCTACCGAAGGAGTGGAAGCAAGGCATTATATGCCCTATCTACAAAACGGGCGACAAACTGGAGTGTGAAAACTATTGTGCAATCACTATCCTAAACGCCGCCGCCTACTTAGTGTTATCCCAGATTATCTTCCGTCGACTATCACCTATAGAAAACAAGATCGTGGGAAGTTTTCAAGCAGATTTCATCGACGAGCGGCCGTCCCACAAGGAACCAAATCTTATCCATGCGGCAAATCCTTCAGAAATGCCATGAGTACCAGATCGCTTCGCACCGGTTGTTCATCGATTTCAAAGCAGCATTGAACAATATTGACCGTGGAAGCTCACAGGATTTATTAAATCAACGCCGGGGACTTCGACAAGACCAAATGCATGATGTATAAAACGCTCATAAGACCGGTAGTTGGGGTTTTCGAACGCCGGGTGCTAAGGACGATCTTCGGTGGCGTGCATGAGAATGGCGTGTGGCGGCGAAGGATGAACCACGAGCTCGCCCTGCTCTACGGCGAACCCAGTATCCCGAAACTTGGGCAGGGCATGTTGCAAGAATGCCAGACAACTGCCCTGTAATGATGGTGTTTGCTTCGAATCCGGTCGGAACAGGTCGGAGCTAGATAGATTGACCTGGTGCACCAGGACCTGGAGAGCGTGAGTCGAAGTCGAGGATGGAGAGAGGCGGCCATGAACCGAGTTAATTGGTGATATATTGTTGGCCAGGTTTTACCAAGTTAGTTGATGTAGAATCAAACAAATAAATAAATAAATTGTTTACAAAGAGATCTAAAAACGTTTTTAAAAGAGGCTGACAATAACAGGTCATTTATGTATCCTAAAAACGATTTGAACCGTTTTTAACCCGTATAGGCCTGAGTGAGAGCAAAAATTCTAAAACACTCACCGCTCAGCGAATTTTTAATGGATTCAAATGATTTTTTGTCAGTGTCTTGGCACACATATCTAGTTTCGATAGGTGGACAGAAGAACGCGGAAATATTCCTGTAGTCGGAGTTATTCGGGTGGATCACTGGGTCAGGTCGGGTGAGAAGAGTACTGTGCGTTTGTGCCCCTGGAGGTAGGCAAATTTCAAGTCACAGATAATTTCCGGAATCGGTTAGATTGTGGCCACTACATGACGGAATTTTAAGAAAATTGCATCAGTGTAAACCTTATGAGAAACGATTGAATGAGATAACTATGAGTTTTGCATTTGATTAATCCTAAAAATGACCATTTTCGGGTCCCGGGACGCCTCAAACTTACGATAAAGTGGCCAGTCTGTATCTGAACATCTGTGCCAAGCTTATGAGAATGCATTTTGCTGCACAATTATGTTTGATTTCTACTTTTTGAGAATTGAAGCGGTTTAGTATCCAACAATTCTATAGCCGGTTCTTCCGGGCATCACGTCGGAATGGCCACATCCGGTATATTTTAAATGGTGCATAACTCTTCGTTTATAATGTTGATTATTAGATCTTAACGATTTATGCAAATTAAAATGATTGTCATTGCATATATATAAAGGTAATTTGGCATGTCCCAAAAAATAGCCCTTTTTTACCCGACTTGACCCAGTGACCCACCGGAATAACTCCAGCCACAGGAATATTTTCGAGTTCCTCTGGCCACTTCTAGAAACTAGATGTGTGGGCCAGTGAACTGACAAAAAAATATTTGAATCCGTTAAGAATTCTCTGAGCGGTGAGGCTTTCAGTACTTTTGCCTTCACTCAGGCCTATACGGGTTAATGAAAAAACAAAATTAAAATGAAATGAGCAGGAATTTACAGTTTAAAATAAGTACTGATATACACTTTTACTCTTGTTTAAGCCACATCCAACTTTCGATTTGATCTACTCGTATATGGGCCTATAAATATGGGCCATCAGTTTCATATAATTTTTGTTTGAAAGTAATGTGAAACTTTTCAATAGAACGACAATAATGGTTGAAATTTTCAATTATTTATTTTAATTACGTATATATATTAAGTCTGATTAGTGATCAAATTTCAATAGTGAAGGATACAAGCATAGACAAATAGAAATGTTCAGTTTAAAAAAATGTAGATTTTCGTTATGCGAAAAATAATATTTTGCTGATTTTGATATTTCCATCACATCGTAGTTGAACGATGTCCAGAAAACCAACCCTAGTAGCACACATGTTATAATTGATGCAGAATAACTCTTATATGACCAGATCTGGTTATTCTTCCTTAATTATAACATATGTGCTACTCGGGAATTAGGATTTCATTTATAAATAAAAAAAATGATATCATAAACAAGGTATCTAGTAGAATGGTTCAAAATATCGTTATTGCTCCACACCACCAATTTGGTTCTAGATCAAATTATATCATTTGGAAACTGTTGTTCGCTTATTTGAGAAAGACTCTAATGTTGATCTACTCAAATGAAAAAAATCTGAGTATTCATCCTTATGTAAAACGTCATTAAGCGAAACGTCTCACCCCCCTAAATTTGGGTTTATTTGAATTAATATAGTGTTTCAGTGTGATTGATTTGAAATCAAACTAAAAACGGAAGTAAATCTGTTCATAAACAGCATTTGATCAATAGATTTGGTTTTCAGCTTAAACGGGTGTTCGGTTCTTCAGATTTGTGCTCTTGAAAATTTGAGGTTTGGCTTCGATTTATCTTCACCTTGTAGACAACTTATTTCGTTGTCTGAAGGATGGGGCCCCCTTTTCAGAACTACGGAGTAAGAAATTCGCAATTCAATGAATTATTTTAGAACGAACTATTTTATATTTGTAATTTAAATTCAATTCTAGACCAACATTCAAAAACATCGTTTTCCGTATATGTAAACAAATTGCGATTCCTTCAGAAAATTGTGAATTTTATCAAGGACTACAAGGACTATTCGTCGCACTTATCATTGGGTTTGATAAGCGATACCACGAAATTTTAATTTTGCAATATGCACTTTGTATGAGTTGCTATGAAAGCTTTATCAACCATTCTCCCCGTTTATGACTTTTGTCACACAGATGTTTTCGAATGTTGGTCTAGAATTTACTTACCAGTCAACTAAAATACAATGTGCTCTGATGTTCATAAACATTTGATTGGCTTACCACATTTAATGAAATTAATTCATGAAATTTTCGAGTAACAAACACTCGAATGAAAACCTAGATGTTTTGTCAACTTTGTTAGCTTAACCAATCATAATTGGTGAAGTGACAAACAAGCAGATTCGAACCCAACAAACTGCTTCTTCTTCTTCTTCTTCTTGGCATTAACGTCCCCACTGGGACAGAGCCTGCTTCTCAGCTTAGTGTTCTTATGAGCACTTCCACAGTTATTAACTGAGAGCTTCCTTTGCCAAAGTTGCCATTTTCGCATTCGTGTATCGTGTGGCAGGTACGATGATACTCTATGCCCAGGGAAGTCAAGGAAACTTCCATTATGAAAAGATCCTGGACCGACCGGGAATCGAACCCAGACACCTTCAGCATGGCTTTGCTTTGTAGCCGTGGACTCTAACCACTCGGCTAAGGAAGGCCCCAACCCAATACACTGTTTTTTATTAATCTTGTAAAATTTCTGTGTGAAGGATTTGAGCATGAGCATGATTGACCGCCCGCAGTTGCTACTTCGTTATTGCAAGAACAGCTGTACAGTCACCCCACACAGTTGAATCACCCACAATTTATGAATCAGCTGATTTTAAGAGACAAAACTGTTATGAAATTGATTACAAAACATCACAGAATCATTTTTGCTGATAAGCTACACAATGTGTCTAACAATTTCAATGCTTTCAATCGCGGTAAAATGTCTCTTGATTTCGGTATAAACCAACAAAATCAATGAATTATGTTTGTTGCCAATGTGGGTGTATTTTTAGTCAATTTCGTAAGAAGCACACCTGCAGACGGCTATTTAGAAGCGACGTTTTAAAAAGTTAATACAAATATGTTTGTAGGAGAATGGGTTACATAGAACATTTACAGATTAATCAAACATGGTTATACGATAAAAATGTGAAATATGAGAGATTTGTCTGATTCTTAAAATGTGGGAAATAATCACGCCTGTCACAATGTTTGAATCAGCGTTCAAACTGCTAGAACTTGATGAATTTTGAATGTTATACCCATTTAAAATCAATTTTCTAAATCAGATTTTGTGATGGGAATTCGAAAAATTATTATTATTATTATTATCATTATAGCTTTATTAAGGAGATTTTCAGCCCTAGGCAATTCGAAAAGTGCATGATATGGCTTTGGGGCCGTTCATAAATCACGAATATCAAACAAAGTAGTACAATTCCGTAAAGGTGAATAAATTGTTATAGTCAAGTCTGGAAGGAACGAAACAGAAACAGTGTCATTGGAAAGGATTTCTGATTTCCATAAATTGGCGTAATTGATATGCGCCTCCTTTATTTTTTTTTTCTGGCGTTCCGTCCCAACTGGCAAATAGCCTGCTTCTCAAATTATTATCAAATAAGTTCTTCCACAGTTATTGACTGACAGCATTATTTCCTAATTGATCATTGATCAAAAATTGTCTTTTTTCTAACTTGAAAACATCCTAGACCAGCGGAATTCAAACGCACGACCCTCAGCATGTTCATGGTGAATTCCTACGGCTATTGGGCTCTTACAGGTGCTTTCTGATATTGTTTGCTTCTCAAGAAGGACCATAACTATCCAGTTAAAAAGCGCCGGTCTGCATCCCTCCTGATTTGTATTGATATCAGGTGTATGTCATAACTTTTTGCGATCACATTTGTTGCACGTAAGGTGATTGAGGGCATAATGAACACACGGGGCGAAATTGACACCCCCTTATTCTCCAAGATTATGCATAATTTATCACATGTTCATACAATTAGTAAAATCTGTATTGTATATGAACTGTTTAACGGTATAAAACAATATGTTCCTCTCCAATTTGATTTATTTTTTTGGTTTATAAGTAAATTGGTAGAAAAATCTAACTTTTGAGAAAAGTAACTAACCTAGAACATTTTTTATTGCTAAAGTGAAAGAGGTGGAGTTCTTCTGCATATCATACAATTTGACACTAATTTATAATATGTTTTTCTCTAAATTCCACGAAGTGTTCATTTCGTTCCGATACATTTTTACCAACCTTGCCTTTGACACAATATTCTATGTCGTTTGACTGACAGCAGCATAATAAAAAATAAAAAAACAAAAATCCCTTGAAATACTGACCAACTTGACAAAAGACGAAAAAATCATATCTCTAGAATAAGACTAAGATTAGCAAAATTGAAATGAAAATAATCAGCTGATTCATAAATTGTGGTCATACTGATTCATATTTGTGGACGATTCATAAAATGTGGTTTAGACGATGTGCAAATAAGTGAAAATTTACAATATTATCAGCTATTCCAATGAGTACAATGTGCATGAACTGTAAGTAGGGGGACATGGGGCAAGAAGGACACCCGGGGCAAAAGTGCCACCTCTAATTTCACGTAGTTCAAATCAATTTTTTGATGTTTAACGCAAGATAAGTATAAATTGAGTACTAATTGAGTGTTGTGTAAATATTACAGTTAAAAATGTTTAGTACAAAAACTTAGAAAAATGTCTTTAACTCACCGACGCAAACTATGCGAAATATTATAAGAATGTAAGACTGGAAAACAAGGTTTGACTCCCAATAAATATAAAACATATTGATTTTTCCGCACAGTATTGATGATTTTCAATTGTTTAATATAGCTGTGAGGAATTTTTTTCGAAAAAGTCCTTTTGACATTAAATTTTACATATATAATAACAGTATGTCTTATGGGGCAAGAGGGACACCGCAATTTTCCCATATAAAATCAAATGAACTTTTATTTTTCTTGTTTAATATGGCATTCAATCAATGTTTCCTACTAAATAAAATCAAAATAAACCATCTTGGACATTCAAAATGGTTTCTGAAAATTTTTACTATTATTGTTACAGTCAAATAAGATTAAAACTAAATTATTTTCGTAAAATTACTTTTTAACTATAAGTCAACTTTTATCCCTCAGTTTTTATCTTTACTTACTCTACAATTTATCGTTTAGGCGGGGAAATAATAATATACAAAATGTGTGGCATTTTGCTCTGGTGGTCTTCTTGCCCCATACGAGTGGCACTCTTGCCCCGTGCCTCGTTTAAAAACCTCATAAGAAGGGACATTTTCAAAAATCTCAAATCATCATGTGTTTCTTATATTTTTGAAATCTATCGATAACATCATTTAGAACAAGAGTTGAGCTTGCCCCTACACTGGAATAACCTTCAAAAATTGTGCTAATCAATCATGGTTGAACCTATATATCTTAAGGTGTCCTTCTTGCCCCCAGCCCCCCTAAATGCCCAACTTTACCATTTGGTCTTGATTGCACTGAAATATGTTGTTTATTTAGCTTGCTATATTTATTTGAATTTTCGCAAAGCCTTAATTGATTCATAATTATGGGACCAGTGTATTTACTCAGAGAACCAACAGACGCTTTCGAGGATCAGTAGCATCGACTAATCAGTATTGTTATAGCAAACAATAACGGTGGCGGCAGGTCAATTTGGGGATGGGAAGGAAATGATTATGTGTTTCTTGCTGTAAAGGAGGTTTTGCAGGATTGGTCTTGGTAACCGATATAAATTTAATGTGAGAAAAATGAATGTATGAGTATGAGCATAAATAACCGATACTTTTTATTCACCGGCACAACGCGAACCGGAGACAAATCTCGTGACTTTTTAAACTTTCAAAATCCGCAATTCCTTCCTGTTTGGGTCGTTATTTTTGCTACCCTCCCATTCTGTGGTTTGTGGATGACCTCTTTTAAAGTTGCGTTTGAAAGACACTCGAAAAAAAGTAATAAGTAAAGCTAGGAAAAAAGTAATAAAAATGCCACATCTCTGGCCCTTTTTCTGGTCGCACATCGAATGCTACGTAGGACAGAAAATAAATAATTACCTGTGGCTCCATTGGACAAGAGTCGATGAAAGCAGGTATCACCACGTATTCAACTGTAAATCCTAGGCACAACATGGATAATTTGAGCGACCTATACCTTTTAGCACATCATTTCTGAAACTGACATTTCCCTTTCCGATGCACAAATTTTCAGTTCGCTTCGCAAGGCCCGGCAAAATGCTGCTGCTGCTGCTGAAAGCTGTGCCCGTTCCGTACCTTCTATATGCAGACGGAGACCGAGTTTCGGCTTATGAAATAATCGGCGCTTGAAATCATCTGGTAACTAGTTCACCTAAAGATTACTTCAAACTAAGCGTGAATTTACACGCTCGTAACAAAAAAAAGCATGTGAAGAATTCATCTGCAAAACCCCGAGCTGCAAATTATTGTATTACGTGCACGAGACGGTGCAGCATTTCTCACTAGGTGGGTTGGTTCCCGATGCACAGTGGTCCAGATTTTAACATTCATGGCAAAAATTACACATTATTAGTATTTTACTATTTACTTTGATGAGCAACGCTGTGAAACATGTTCGAGAATTCCAGACATTCACACTTCTTTTATGTTTTCATAGAACGAAATTGCGTTTTTTTTATACATTTTTAAAGCCTTTCAGAAAACCGATGGTACAGGCAAGAGGATTCTTCTCTAATCGACTGTGTAGATTTGAAAGAGCATACGAGTGAGATACCTTGCGGGGAGTGACGATTTGTACGGAATGATGAAGCTGTCGTTTAATTATTCGACATAACAACATTAAAAGTTGCTACAAAATGGTTATATACAAATAAAAAAATGCATAATGCAAGGAGTAGAATTTGTTACTGACTAGAAAAATTGTTGCTGGAAACTAAATTTGCATAGGATTTAGTGAAGAGGAAATAGTCAAGCTTCGAAGCAAAAATTAAGGTTTTTTGGGCATGTACGCCTATTTTTGGTCCAATCACGAAGAAAAAATATTTTGTCTTTGAATTCCCGTATGTTTTGTAGATGAATATTTGACTTTGTCGTTCAACGAAAAAAAAAGTTTGGGAATTTGCTTTAAAATTACTAGACCTCTGTGCGCTCTCCATTCTCCATTCGCAGACAGACAGCAGCCACCAAACGGCTCAATCTTGCCTCCGTCGTCGTTTATGGCGCTTGGGCAAAAACACATGCTAGCTAGTATACAATAGTATCACTTATTGCGCCTGCATGCTCGAAATACGGAACTATTGTATGAGGGCACTGCTTTCAAATTCGATGATTGGATGGTGAAGTAGCGTCTATTTCGAGCGACTGGAGGCCCAAATTAAAGCTTCCGCGCAAAGTTGGTGTGCAAATTCGTATTGGATTCGGATCGGGTGGTATTATGTGTGACCCCGATGAAGGGTGAGAGTGAGGAAGCTGTCAGCTTTGAGTTTTTTTTTTTGAAAACCCAGTTACCAATGAAGTAGTTTCATTGTTCTTCGTGAAAATATACCTTTATACGGTAGCAAATCAATCAATTGAGTAAATTTAATCATTTTGGATATGAATCAATTTCAACGTTATTTTTCGTTACAATCAAAAACTTTTAGTGTCATCTAGTATTTAGATAATTTTCTTCTTGGCATTACGTCCTTACTGGGACAGAGTCAGCTTCTTAACTATTGACCTGCTTCTCCGCTATTGACTGAGAGCCTTCTTCGCCAAAGTTGTATTTTTTTATTCGTATACTATATGCTCAAGGAAGTCAAGGAAATTTATATTAAAAAAAGATCCTGGACCGACCGTGAATGGAAACTAGACGCTTTGAGCATGTAGCCGAGGACTGTACCACTAAGCTAAGCAATTGTTTAGATTTCTAACAATTAGTTTAGATCAAAGTGTTATACCAAAAGTTAGCTTCTAAGAATTTAGTGGTGATAATTTTGCACTGAATTCTATGTTCGATACACTGCAAAGATATTTGTAAATTTTTGTGGTTTGCTTTCGACTGTAATTCATCAGTATTTTAACGGTTTTCGGCTCTTTCAGTCTAAATAAGCAGCTAAAACGCCTTTTTCATCTACTTCCTACGAACGTAGGAAAGTAGATGAAAAAGGCGTTTTAGCTGCTTATTTAGACTGAAAGAGCCGAAAACCGTTAAAATACTGATATTTGTAAAATAAGTAGCAGAATGATTTTTTTGTTTCAACAAGAGTTGTACATTTACCATAGTTAGATAAACACGAGACTCTATGACACTCCCCGAACGCCACTATCCCGACTGCCTTTACCCCGAACCCCAATACCCCGAACGCCACTATCCCGAATGGGTCACTGTCCCAAACGTCATTGCCCGGAAAGTATAATATTTGAGATGAACAATTGTGAAGTATTGTGGTGTGGAATTTCGATCAATCAAGTAGATAAGAAATAAAAACATACTCTAATTATCCCTTCCATAAAATGGAAAAAAAGTGTAGTGAATTAAGTAGATAATATTCCTATGGAACCCAAACCGGCATAGTCCTTAACGAACAGTAAGATCAAGCTGAGGAAGACTTGTTTAAATTCGGCGATCGAGGGCATAGAGCAGTTTTAATGTTGTTTATACATTTGTGACATGGTAGAAATTGTCAAAAAGATGAGTAAAGAAATACAGCAGACATTCATATTATCGAAACTAATATTATTTTAGCGATTTTATCTCTCTCAGCGATTGCTCATAGGAAATCAAAGTTACAGCATGCCAAAGTTTAGCATTTTGTTTGAAAATCACTGTTTTCACTATTATTACTATTTCAAATTCTATTACCCATTGCACGGTGACGTCATCAGAAAATCGCTCTCTTTCCCTCCTCCGGGAAATCTGAAAACAACGGTGCCAGTTCCGATAAAAGATAATTATTAAACTGATCAACTGGTTAGTAATTAATAATTGAGAATGTACAATTATCTTGCGTTCACTGCCAGCTTTCACATTTCATATAGATTCGTTAATGTTTCAATTAAATCCTATGTTATTTCTGAAATTGTTGAAATAAGTTTCAGAAATTTTAATTAAATATTCGACGATCCTAAAGACGCTTTTCCATCAACTCCAAAATTTGGAAGAAATACCTATGTGAAAATCCAGAAAATTTAACCACTTTTATTTCACTGCAACATAATATAAAAAGATAGTATTTTTTTTCGAAAATTCAAAAGAACTCAGATTTTTTTGCTTTCCTAAAAAATTTTAAAGTTAGTAGTGCCGATAAAATTGTGCGTGAAAAAACGGATTCCAATATTGAAACCATTAGTCGCCTAATCCTTAAATTTCCCTATGAGAAAGTTATCAACACATCATCAACAACATTTTGAAATATTCGTTTTTGTTTCGCATCTAGTTTTTACTTCTAAAACAAATCTGTGACAATAAATTATTCAGAACTACGCCATCCTTAAGGAAGCTCTCAGTAGCTGATTTATGTGTTATAATCCACATAACTCATCAGAAATGAATTCATTACACACAAATTTTGTTTCTGACTAACGTCAAGTGTTGCCTAGCACGATTTGAAAATGAGCATTAGATGTATGAACAAGGAGAAATGTGGAATTAATAATTACTGAAATGCAAAACAGTATAATTCCAAAATAAGTATCTTCTGGGGATTTTTTTGTCTTATCGGACAATTTGGGCCGGAGGTTTTCCGATTTGTGTGCAATTTTCACCAGAGGTAGAGCTCGTGGATACATTAGCAAAAGTGAAACAAACTTAAAAAAATCATATCTCTTGAACTATGCATTGTAGAACAAAAGTCTTTTAGTGAAATCGAAAGGAAATTTCCTCAGCAATCCATTAAAAATATAAAAAGAAAAACACTTCCCGGAAATTTGTTCGCCATGTATAAAATTGTCGGAAAAATAGCGGAAAAACTATCGTCTGTATCATGAAAAAATTTCAAAAAAATATTTTTTGTTTCATCAATCCATACTCTAACTTTCGTCCATGGACGCCAAAGTGGTATCTTTTACCGTTTAGGCGACAGAACTGAAAAACCGATGACCACCCGCACGCTTCCCATAGGAAAATGTGTTCCATTGTGGGCCTCATAACCGTGCGCTAACGGCAGCAGTAATTTACACGCATTATAAGTGTAACGGGTGTTTTGTATGTCCTTTATCAGTAACGTTATTTAGTATTAAAGGTAGGCTTACCAGATGGTATCTTTTGGGAGGACATGTCCTCCTTTTCGATCAAGTGTCCTCCCGTCCTTCTTTGAGCTAACATTGTCCTCCTTTTCAAATTACTCGAATAATAATTTTCATATCCATTAGATATCTGATTATTCATTTGTTAGAATCTCTTCTATTCATTAGTCTTGAATAAGGATAGAGGATTAATTACTTTCAAATCCAATGATAAGTTTGGCGAACTTTCACTATTCTTTTTTCTGTATTTTGTGAATTTTCAATTTGGAAATAAGTTTGTGTTGTTTGATGTACATTTTATACGAGCTTAGAATTTAATATTAAATAGTTCTTTCTCACCTAGATAATGTTGTTTGGTCCTCAAAAGGACTTCAAACTAGACATGAAACAAATCTTCCTCATATTTTCAAAACCGTTATAATGTAAGAAATACATCTTTACACTCGAATGGAAAACAAGCGTTGTATTTTTTTTTAACAAAATTTGAAATCATTATCTAAAAATGCCTTTTTTTAATGAACTTTTTGAATTATCTCTCCGTTTAAAAAAAAACAGATCCTAATTCCTTGCATAACTAAAAACAAAAGCAAAATATTTGTTCTAAGTTTGCACTTAATTAAATATATATGTTATATATCGGTACATAAACTCGTTTTTATGATTCCTTGAAACTTTTTTTAAAGATTTCAGTTGTTTCTCGAACAAATGATTCAAATATCAGTTTTTTTTTTTCAAAAATTCTTTCCTTATCTTTTTTAATTCAGTTTTTTCTGGCGTGGCAAATTTTTAAAATATCCTCCAAATTTTTCAAAGCCATTAAAGCATTTTTTGGTTTTTCTAATACAGTAGTTCAAAATTGTGAATCTCATCAAGTAGCCTATGCTGGGTATTGCTGTTTGCATTTGACGTGTAAATCCAGTCTAACTGAGCTTCAAATGCGGTAACACAAAGTAACCAAAGGATACTTAGCAACCATGATCCATATCACCGCCAACCTAGCAAAGAAAATCAAATTTTGACTTCGCCTTCCTTGTTAAAAATCTTTTGGTGTTCCCGCGTTTTGTGTTCCCGCATTTGATATTTGCATTTCAAACGCACACAGCGATACATGAATTTTCTAAGTCAGTAGTGTCATTGAAGGCTGTAAATGCGGGAAATAGAACATTTTTCTACAGTGGATTTCGGTTGCCCTTAGCAACGGGTGTCTTGCTATTTTCAAGGCATTTTGCCTACAGCAGCAATAGGCGTGAGTTTCACTGGCTCCGCTGACTGTGATTTACTGCGCTTGCCTACTGTAGTGTGAATTTCAGAAATTTTCCCAACCCTGGTCTTGCTGAATAGCTGTGTGTTTACCTCACTGGCAATCTGGGCCTTGATGTAATGTCAGAAAGATATTGAAGATCGTTTTGCTGTGTCTAACAATTGAAAGAAAAGGGTAAATTGATCACTCAGTAGTTGATCTGATCTGTTTAATGATCAGCTGGCACAATCATTTGTCAAGACTTCAGAGTATGTTTCAAAATTTGCACATTATGATTTGAATATGTATAAAAGCATTGTATGAAAGAACAGCCTATATTTTAAAGAAGGGAAAATATTTTATGAAATTTCCAAAAAAAAACATTTCATCAAGTCCATAAGACACTACTACCTAATTTCATCGCCCATGCATATTTTATTTTGAATAAGGGGTCGTGCATAAATGAAGTAGCATTTTTTCACTGATTGTTTACACCCCCCTCCCCCCTCGTAGCATTTAGTCACAAATGACGATACCCCCCTTGGAAAATACGTAGCATATCAAGCGAATCCAACCACCCCCCTCCCAACATTTTTAATTTGTTTCCTCCGATTAGGCTAAAACAAAACAGTAAAATTCAGAAATTCAACACAAAGTTAGATATTAATTGATATTAATTACTGACTGAAACGTCAGGGTATTCTGACAAATGATACCGTAGCGCTCATAAATCATTTTGAAAACAGTATAAACAAACTTATTTTTTGTTCAAGTTACATAATTTTGATTCCCAGTTATATAGGGTAAAACCACAAGCAAGTTGGTTGCAGAAAATGTAGAAAAAAGTAAACATCTTGTTCGTATTGATAAAGCTAACAGCAATGAGTAAGGGTTCCAAGTATATATATATTTTTTTTTCAACTAAAATTTAGTTATATAATAGGATTTTTTTAAATTATTAGTGGTTGAAAAACAGATTTCAGCGAATATTGTTTACAAAATACCTTAATTTGGAATGGATCTTCTTCATTATTCTCTAAATTCAAATCCATTCAGCAAACTGTGGCCAGATATAGAAAAAATAACAATTGCAGAGTTTTGAAGGTTTCAAAAATCAGCGACTTTTATACAATCATCTTTATTAATATTTCAGCTGAACTTCATCATCGTTCCCCATACTGGAATATTCTTATACAACCCATAATGGAACAATGATATAATAAAAATGCTCTTTCGCTGAAATACCGAGTGATGTAGAAAACTGAATGATAGTATTGATAAAACTCGAATGTGATGTTCTCATTATTATCAAGCTAACGTGGTAACACAAAGTAATCAAAGGATACTTAGCAACCATGATCTATATCATCGCCAACCTAGCAAAGAAAATTAATTTTTGACTTCGCCTTCTTTGTGAAAAATCTTACCGCATTTGGTGTTTCCATATTTAATATTTGCGTTTCAAACGCACACAGCAATACCAAAACAAATCAATGATTTGACTGAGTGGAGATCTCCTACAACATTTAACGCACTGAATAAATATCTTTTTTTACGTGTTTTACTATAATAACGTTGATATTTGCCTAAATATGCATATTTTATTCATTTGAAGAATTGACGCTCTAACAGAAAATATGAATAAAACTAAAGCGGTTGGTTCTACGCTTTGTTAACAAATAAAAAAACAAGATTTTCCAAATCCATAAAGCATTAATTCTCACTTAACTTATTAAACTTTAAATTTATTTATTTTCATATGAAATAGTTTAGACACGAATACAATATAATATTCACATAACTATTTAAAGCTTCATAAAATCGGTTTGATTGTATTGACTAGGATTTTTTTCTATTTTTGATATGATCATATCAATGTTTTGAAGCTGAATCATCATTTTTTAACCCCTCCCCCTAAAATGCTACGTCATTTATGAACGATCCCTAACGGCAATGAATAGTCGCCGTCTAGACTGTCTGGTTTACCAATTTGACCAAAAATGCTGAGCTATGGTAAAGAACAGCTTTGTAGCTGGGACTGCATCGATAGCACAATGAAATCACGTGATCAAAATGATAGCCCCTTTAGCATTACTGAAGAAAAAATATATGGCTAATCTCTAATCAGTAATTCTACGTAATTGTACAGTAATTGCGTCTACGTCATTGATTCCCAAAGTGAGCGAACTTGCCTGGTGTCAATTGGTTGGTTGGTTTGACTTTATTAACGAGATTTTTAGCCCTGGGCTAGTTCATCTCGGGACCAACGGCTTTACTTCCCTTCCGAAGGAAGTCGTCACTATTGTCATGTCTACCTATCTCAAGTGATATTAATTATTCTGCCTTTTGGCTTGGTACCTTATATCTGTTCGTACCTACGGTATTTTTGAGCTATAAGTACTGGCTGCAGTTGGCGCAGAAGAGGGACTTCCTGAACTGTGGACTGATTAACATATTATTTTATTCTTTATTTGCAGGATATAAAAGTGGCGACGAGGATCATGGAAACGTGTGTTGGCGTTTTTCTTTGAGGTGGCGAGTTTGCCAATTTTATTTATTTGAGTGTGGTGAAATTACCAATTTGTGTTGAACCAAATTGTTCTTCAGAGCTGACGAAATTGTCGTTTATTGTGAACATAGTTGTTCTTTTGTGAAGCGATTGCTGAATGGAGATGAACGAAAATGTTCTTTAGTGTTGACGAATTTGTCAAATGTAATGTTGAGCAGTGAAGCGATTGCTGAATGGAGATGAACGAAATTGTTCTTTAGTGTTGACGAATTTGTCAAATGTAATGTTGAGCAGTAAAATCCAATGATTTGAATGTTTTGTTGTAGTCTTGGAATTAGCAAATTTGCGTATTTAAAATAAGATCGTGGAATTCTTTGGATATATTTTCGATTGTTCGTTGTATGAGTTGTTGCAACTTGTAGCTGGCTTTTAAAGAGTTATTAGAAAGTTTCTAAAGGGGAAAGGACTGTCATGTCTACCTATCTCAAGTGATATTAATTATTCTGCCTTTTGGCTTGGTACCTTTTATCTGTTCGTACCTACGGTATTTTTGAGCTATAAGTACTGGCTGCAGTTGGCGCAGAAAAGGGACTTCCTGAACTGTGGACTGATTAACATATTATTTTATTCTTTATTTGCAGGATATAAAAACTATAACTTTTTACGTCATAAGTGACTATGTCGGGGAAGGGATTCGACCCCCCAGGTCCTCGGCGTGAGAGGCGAGTGTTCTAACCACTACACCAGGTCCGTCCCCACTGGTGTCAATTTTCACGTCTAGGTGAGTGATAATTCTTTCAACTCCATTTTGTCCTTTTTCAAGATCTTCCATATTCCTAGGCAAACTAAATATCTTGGTATGCAATAATTTCTTATAGGATTTCTTGTTATTTCTTCCTCCTTCATTATATGCGTTATGTGTTACTTTTTATTTGAATTATCATTAGGATGGGAATGAATCGTGACTTTCCATCTTATTAGATTTTCTTTCTTGCAATATTGAATACAATTATTGAGTGGTCAACGTTTATTTAAATTAAATATTTCTACTAAATTAAAAAGGTAAAATAGTTTTTTGTCCTATTAGTCTACGAACGGTCGAGAGGGTGATAATAAAACCATCGGATTTGTTTTGAAGTTTTCTTGAATCAGATTTTGATAAATATTTTTCCAACTGCCCTCTTAAAATACCACATTTGGTCCAGAAAGGGGGGGGGGGAGGGGTATAGTATAAATATATATAGTATAAATCAAATCAAACTAAAGACTGAATAAAGTTTGATATTTTGAATCGTGGAACAAATTATGGGAGCCTGCAGGGTTCAACACCTCGTGTTCCGTGAATATAAGAAAAAAGGCTTTTAATGAGGGTAGTCCGCCATCCCTCATTAATAGCCTTTTACTATATTTATGTTGTCAATTTCCATCAAGTACAAAAGCATGTTGCAGTGGTACTCAAAAGTGATAAAACTGGACACACTGCGTCTAATTAGACGACAACGTCACGGTTATTAATCAAACATGTTCACATAAACGCTCTTTCAATAATTTTATATGCCATAAGTAGATTTACCAACGCCTTAGTCACTAATAGTGACAATCATAGGCTCTAACAAAATGCCAAAGGTTTATTGGTCATTGTGCAAATTATGCAGATGCAAAAGGCTCAACTGAATCAAGATTCCTTGGATCTGTAGGTCACTCCAGTGATATTAATACCAAACCTAGTAAAACACATAAGCATAACTTTAATTACTGAAGCAGTGTCCAATTTGCAAAAAAAAAAATCATAGTTCATCACCTATGTAGGTATGATCCCCCAGATTGCTTCACTGTTTAATCTTCACCGACTCTCGACCCTTTAAATTGGCCTTGAAAGATGCGTCACCATACTTTACGTGTATGATTCTCATCCCCGTCTACCAGAGGATGGACGAGATTCGCCTCAGAAGCAGCACCACTTACCCTCCAGCATGCATTATACTAAAATGTCAGTAGTTTGTTTTGCGCACAGTCTCGCTCGCTGCTGGAATGGATTGATTGACTTGGGTTACGAAGGTAGAATGTTTTTTTTTTTGCCGGTGACATTTGTAGAGCGTGATAAAAGAATTATAAACCCACGACGAGGGTTGAGACTGCGATGCTCTTTTGACCACGCGGAATTTCATTTCAGGAGAATATGAATGATTGATCAAACAAGAAGTAACAATGGATATCGTCTGTAGAATACACGTTGTGGGTTGTGGAACAAAAAAAACTCTCGTCTATTTTTTATCATACAAATAATTTGTTGCCGTTCAGGTCCTAATATTAAATTTTGCTCAAACGGTCCCCTATAAAATCACAAACGTATTCAGAGAATACACGTTAGCAATTATGAAAAACAAAAATTGATTGAGATCATCCCCGTACCTTAGTGAACATGGAGCGAGATTGCTATTCAGGATACGGTGAATTCGATTCCTGATCTAGCACAGTAAATGCATACATAATAGGTACACACTTGAACAAACCTACACAAATTACTGAAAACGATTCGCACAAAAACATGCTCTTCTGGATCAACACATCATGCATGTAGTTTTAACACCTACATTCCCAAAAACTGCTCCTGAGCTGATTTTTCCTTCTCTTTCGCAATGCATAAGACACGTATAGCAGTTTCGCTATTCTAAGCATCTCTGTGTGTTGTAAAATTTGAGAAAATGAAGCAAAAATCAGCACAAAACCGATTTTTGAGGATGTATAAAATTGTGCACGTGGGGTGTTGGTCCAGAAGTGCCCGATGTTGTGTAATTTTGTTTGAGATATTAGGTGCAGAGCTACTTGAACACTTTTATGATTCACTTTGGCAGGGGGGTTTGTCTGAATTGCCGAATTGTCTGAAGCTTTAGCGCTTTAGTACGACGCATATTGTGGCCAAATATGAGCTCTGTAGCTTTCAAAAAACCCCACTGCCGAAGTTAATCAAAAGTGCCAAGAAAATGATCCGGCTCCTATCTGCCAATAATGTTGGATAAAAAGAAAACAAGAAATGCGCAGTACGTTCGTCGCCTTACGTAGAAATCAGCTCACTTGTTTTCTGTACCTAGTTTCTTACATGGATGAAATAAAACTCAAAAACCATGCGCCTCCTCCGTTCCGTTCCTCTGTAGAGGAGAGTGAAGGAGTGCGGTATAGTTAGCTCATTCAAGCTTAAAGCGAGAAATTACAACGGACATTTGACTAGGGTTACCATCCGTCCTGATTTAGCAGGACATGTCCTGACTTTCGAATTTATTTGAAGAGTCTTATCTGATTTTCAATATTTGGTGATATGTCCTGATTATTCTGATAAAATATTATTCTTAAAATAAACAACATTTCAATCCTAACTTTTGCCACTTTAGAATAACGTTAAAATATAATAAAAATGATTTGATACGTCATCATATTTCACATGTCCCTTTTTTTATTACAATGGTGAAGCACTTTTGAAATCTATCATTCATTTGCTTGCAAAATATCGCTTTGATTTATTTTGTTAATATATAACATGTATAAGTTCAAAACATATGGCAATGCTGACACTAAGTAGAATTTGTGTGGTTTTCAGATTAAAAATTATTTGGAATTTTTATCAATTGTTAATAGACGATAAAAGCATAGATAAATAAATTTGTCTGTTGAAGATGCATATCAAAAATATTGGTGTTAATGTTTTTGATAACAATATGCTGTTTAATCTTGTAAAGTTATATATTTTTTACTTCCAAATAGTGGGCTTTAACCATACACAGTTCGAACGAAACGTGTAAATTTCTGAGACATATAATGCACATAATTGGAGCGTGGAATATCATGGATATTTACATGATATGTCATGTAAACTTCAATTATATGTCATGTAATCTAGCAGGATTCTGAGTGATTACATGACATATAACACATTTTTACATGATTTCAAACTGAAATTTACATGACGTCATGTTTACATCGCATAAATGAAGTTTACATGACGTGTAATCTTCATTATTTTTAACTGTGTAACACCTATTTTATGGGCCCAGATAGCCGTAGCGGTAAACGCGCAGCTATTCAGCATGACCATGCTGAGGGTCGTGGTTTCGAATCCCGCTGGCCGAGGATCTTTTCGTAAAGGAAATTATCTCGATTCCCAGGGCATAGAGTATCTTCGTACCTGCCACACGATATCCACTTATCCGCGAGCGGGAATGGCGGCTTGTGGGTGCTGCTCGATGGTGGGTGGGATTCAAAATTTGACGTTTGTTCGAGGTCGTCAAAGCAAGTGCACCTACCGGAGACAGCAGTCTTCTCACCCAGAGGAGAAAAAAACGCATCTACCGGAGAGTAAATTTGGCAATTGTCAAGCCATGATAGTTTTGGAAAAAAAATGTAAATCTCAATGTGTAAATATATTTTAAAATGCATCCCGGAAACAGTGTCGTTCCACATATTCCCATCCTGTCCCAATTCTAAGCAAACAGAGCGTCTCCGGTGGTACAAACAAGCTAGGATCACCCATGAAAATGAATGGATATGCTACAAGAAGAGTGTTTTGTTTTACGAGAGGAGCTTGGTGAGAAAGTTGTTGTTCTGAAAGCTTGAATTCTTTTGAAATTGATGTTGGCTTGGTTGGGCGAATTACTGGTTATAAAAATAAACTTTCTTCGGACAGTGTGCTCACTCTAGCAGATGGTATTTCAACAACTTTTCTACGATGGGATTCGAATTGTTCAAGTTAAACTTTTATCAAAACGTACCGCTCTTTCACATTGATATTTTGCAAACATCAAACCCAGCGTGGACAAAATTTTCACTGGTAGGTGCCCTTGCTTTGACGACCTCCAACAAACGTCAAACTTTGAATCCCACCCACCACCAAGCAGCACCCACAAGACGCCATTCCCGCTCGCGGATAAGTGGATACACATGCAAAAATGGTCAATCGGCAAAGAATGCTCTCAGTTAATAACTGTGGAAGTGCTCATAAGAACAGTAATCTGAAATAGCAGACTTTGTCCCAGTTGGGACGTAATGCCAGAAAGAAGAAGAAGACCTATTTTATGGTTAGAACAATACACTAAAGTCTTTTTACACGGTTTTTTTGCACGTTTTATTTTTACACGGCTTTTTTTACACGCCTTTCGGAATTTACACGGTACTTTTTTTGCACGGAATTTGGAATTAACGCGGTTTTTTTACTTATTTATACGGATTTCGGAATTAACACGGCTTTTTTTTCTCATATACACGGATTTCAAAATTAACACGGTACTTTTTCTGCGGATTCCAGAATTAACACGGTTTATTTTTACACAAATTCCGGAATTAGCACGGTTTTTTTTTGCGCGGAATTTTTTTGCACGGCACGGGGGACCGTGTTAAAAAAGACCTTAGTGTATATTACAGTGATATTCCGTTTTTGGCATGCTCCATTTTTGGCACCCCCCGATTTTGGCAATAAAATGGATCAGCTTTTGGCAACATTTCTGAATATCATTGAAATTTGTAATTTTTCGTAAATGTCATATATCTTCTGTTTTAGTCATTTGAAAGGCAGGTAAGCTTCACGCCTACCGCATTTCAAAGCTCATTTTTCGTCGTTATTCCCTCTAATATAACGTACTGCTAGGGATATATTGTGCGCTTATTAAACTCGAAATGGTCATTCGTTCACACTGTTTTATGAAGCCATTTATCTCTTTAAGTATCTCAACTAGAGTTCCATTTTTGTCTCACACGTTCACACTTTATGACCAGCCCACCTGAGTCTGCCAATGGGTGATAATCAATAAAAACCATTCGTTCGCGCCCATTGCGGTAAATCTTTCGGGCACCAGTTCAGAACTCGCGTTTTTTTTTATCAAAAACACCTTTTTTCGCGAGCACTAACTACAATTTATTACGGTACGAGAAAAAAATATAACCTCCAAATTTGTTCATTCGGTCCTACAGAAGCTACTGTAAAAATTTAAGCGGAATCTAACTCAAAAAGAGAGCTAAACAAGCTTCAAGTTAGTATGGAGGCAAATTATATGGGCGAGACGGTTCTCATCACATTTTCGACCATATATGGCGCTGAAGTTGATAAATTTCTTTCATTATTCATGTGACGATAATCCTATTAATATAAAGAGACAACAAATCGGAAGTCCGTATAGAAACAAAAAAGGTATACCTTGGGAAACCAAAATTCGGGTTTCCCCTTGGGTGGAACGATGGTTTTTAAAAGACGATCCAATAGTATATACTACGGATATTCAGGCTGAAGTATACTGCTTTTCATATCAATATTTTTAATCAACATACGCCGCATGAAATAATCAAAATGTTCTTTACGGGATCCTGGTGACCCCTAACTAGGTATAGTAGTTTTCTAACTAAATCATGGGGATTCCTCACGGGATCCTATATTCCTAAAGTAGGCTTCTGAGAATTTCCAGAGCAGATTCTTAAGGATACTAAGCGGAAACTGAGTATTCCTATCGGGCATCAGATGTTTCTTGCGAGTTCCTGAGAATGTTTAATTAGTTATTGGGGATGCTACACAAATCCGGCGATTGCAAGTAAACGGTGAAGATTCCAAAGGTGTCCTGTGAATTGCTAGTAAAATACTATGGATTTCTAGAGGTATTTTGAGTATTTTTGGCAAAATTTTGAGGGTTTTGAAAAGGTTTCCAGCAAAATTTGGGGATTACTAACGGTAGTCTGGGAAGTCCAAAATAGACTTTGAAGAATTTCCATAGGAGAGTTCAAAATTTTCAAAAATTTCGCTGCGGAATCTTAAAATGTCCTCAAAGTTCCAAGCTGGCAGATGTCAATTCCTATTTGAATCGTTAGCAAAATCCTGAGAATTCTAATGAAGATCCTGTAGATTGCTAGCGAGCTATTTAAGTATCCTAGCAGGCTCTTGTGTATTTTTAACGAACACCTGAAGATTCTTTCGGGCTCTTGGGGTTTCATAGCGAGACTTGGTGAATTTCGGTTGATTCCATATAGCTGATTAATAACATAAAGCTTCGAAAACGCATTTAAAACTTATTTCAAATTTAGGTGATAAGAAGCTTATTGATGAATTTGTATACGAAATTAAGGGACACAGTTATGGATCATGAGGGCCTCATGTGGCTTGAAGGCTGCATGTTGAGCACTACTATACCATTTTGTAAAAATTTCTTTTGGGATTTAACATCCATATTTCAATGGAAAATCCTATTGAAGGCCTAGTTAATATTCTGTGAATTTTTGTGTACAGCAATTGAGTTCAGCTCTTTATTTTCATCCTTTTGACTGCAGGCATCTCACAGCCTTACTGTGCAAGAAACATATTTTTGAAGCGCGATTTCCACACGCGCGATTATAACACAGTCTTAACATTTGGAGCAAAGCCCTACCCTACGGAAATCAGTTTAGAAATGGACTGTTCCGAAGTCTGGCCATTATTTGGTTCCATAAAGATGATGTAACAACATCCTGATTATAGTTTTGAGAGTAATAAAACATGGTTTCGATTTTGGCGCGGTTTCGTTTTTGGCAACTGAAAATTTCGGCTTTGTTGCCAAAAACGGAATCCCACTGTAATATATCTGTGTTGCATTAGGGCGATTAAAAATTTAAAAAAAAATTTGAAAATCCAATTTTCCACATCTTTCTTATCATTCATAAAAATAATGTTCTGTAAAATGTTCAGCTTTTTTGGTGGTGATTGAAAGGTGGCCCAAAGACAATTACTACAGGTTGGACTCGATTATCCGGAGTATCGAATCACTAAAGGGAAAAATGAAATCTGCGATATTAAATATGATCGTTTAAGTAACGTGCAATTTATTTTGCAAAAACTTGCGATAGACCACTTTTACCATGTTTGCAGCTCAACGCAACGGAACGCAATTCCTGTGAAATAATGACAACCCTGTGCTACGCTAATACGCGCATTGCAATCGTAGTAGCCATGAATAGCATATGGTGTGATTGTGCTAAGATATGAACAAGTAAATTTTAATTTTTCTATATTGCGCCTTTAGTATTACATTTCCATAATATTAGTATGGATCGTCATACATCCTCAGATCCCCTTTTTTCAATAATGCTTTATATTTTATGGACATTCTCCAACAATTATCTTGTGAATTATATAAATAGTGGTAAGATTACATCATGCCATAAATGCTATCAAGATTCAGAAAACGTGAACTAGGCTTCTCCTTATGTTTTATCAAAGATGCGGTATTGGTATTTGTGGAATTTTGGAAGAACTTCTCTTCTGAGATCCTTAAAAGTCAGAATACTATAAAGTAAACTTGGAATTCTGGCACAAATAATCTCGGCTTATCAAGGTGGTCGAACAAAAATACCGCACCACTATGGGGTGGACAAGTTGTGGTTGTGTGTTGTGGTTGAATTCCTCGTAATACTGGATTTTTACTAGGATACCTGGACATTAATGATGCCATGTAAACTTGGAACTACAGAAGCGTTTCAAATGTATGCCGTTTCAGAAAAATTTCGTCATTGCATTGACCCAATGGTGGCTGTAGCAAAATTCGCATAATCTACGATTAATATTGCGTCACTCTGAGCCACGGCTAACTTCAATGTCTTCCATAAACATGCTAATAAAAAAAAACGAAGAAGAGTCTTATGATCTGTTGATAAAACACATTTTTAATAAAAAAAAAAAAACTTTTATTAAGATGAATTAGGTTTCAAGTACACAAATATCTTCTTCTTTCTGGTATTACGTCCCCACTGGGACAGAGCCTGCTTCTCAGCTTAGTGTTCTTATGAGCACTTCCACAGTTATTAACTGAGAGCTTACTGTGCCAATGACCATTTTTGCATTCGTATATCGTGTGGCAAGTACGAAGATACTCTATGCCCTGGGAAGTCGAGAAAATTTCCAACCCGAAAAGATCCTTGACCGGTGGGATTCGAACCCACGACCCTCAGCTTGGTCTTGCTGAATAGCTGCGCGTTTACCGCTACGGCTATCTGGGCCTCCTAAGTACACAAATATACTCATTTCTATAGACAAACATATTTACTGATTAGTAGTATTATATCGGTTTGGCATTATATTTGACAACCAATATGACCGATATGAATAATAAAATATTGTTATCGATAAATATTGTTATCGACTTTTGTTTCACTGGCCCTCATCTAATCAAGTGAAGGAGGAATATGAAAAAAATACATAAATTGAGAAAAACAGCTTCAATCTCCTCGATTACTAAATTTCCAAAAAACTAGATTTTCTTATTTTTTTTAATGCTTTCAAACAAATTTACAAATTTGACCCAAAGCTTTTGAAGAGAGGAGACAAACAGTCAAATTCTTATTTGCTTCTTTGCCTTCCTTAGCCTAGTGGTTAGAGTATGCGGCAACAAAGCAAAGCCATGCTTTTTTCGATTCCCGGTCGGTCAAGGATCTTTTCGTAATGGAAATTTCCTTGACTTTTCTGGGCATAAGGTATCATCGTACTTGTCGCACGACATACGAATGCGAAAATGGAAACTTTGGCAAAGAAAGCTCTAAGTTAATAAGCTGAGAAGCAGGCTTTGTCCCAGTGAGGAATAGACCTGTAGCTCCATATTGTGCTCGTGTTGAAAGATTTCTGAGAGTGGCATTAGATACACCAATCTCTCGCATCTTAAGACAATTTTTAATAACTATTGGAACATTTATGCATTTTTGAAGAATTTTGTAAGCCATAAATAAATATTAAAAAGAAATATTCTCCAGAAAGTTCTATAAGTTTGTCATGTTCTTACAATGTTATTAAATGTAAAAATAATATTTTATTTTGTAAAAACACCAAATTTTATTGTTGAACAAAATCTTTAAATAAAATTACCAGGAAAAAACAGGTTATCTAAAAATAAAATTTGAAAAATCCAAAACTATGCACCCGGTTCTGGTTTCGTACAGTGCAAATAAAGTTTTCAGTTTAAAATTTCAAGAACCGTGCAAAAAAAAGGTCTTGGCAAAAAATATGTATGGAAACTTTTTTTGCATTGCCGTATAAAAAAAACATCCGTGCAAAAACAGAATCGGGTGTATTTTACTATATATTAAATGAGAAAATATGTCCAACACAAAAATACGTATTTTAGTAAAGAAATCATACACTTGTACGTAGTGAATTATTTAAAATGGAAACAACACTCAAAAATTTAAGGACAATTGAAGTTTAAGACACTGACATATCCTGTGCTTTTTTGTTAATTATATATCACATTTCGATGATAACAATTGAATCCTATGGGGATTTGTTATTTCACATTTCACCGTGTACTTACCCAATCAAGTTACAGCTTCACGAAATGTCAGCTATTGCATATGCTCCTTCAATCCAGGATTCGTTGAATGTAGTTCGTTACTGCTGTTTACGTTTGAACGCCTGTGTTTCTGCTGAGGTACTCGTGTTTTTGTTCGTTTTTAATTTGTTGATCGTTGCTTATTCTATTTGTTTTCGATGAGTAGTCACTGTTTGTTTCCTAGGTATTTTCACTGATTTTGATTTTCCTTTATTTCTTGGATGAGTCGATCACTTGCACTTTTTTCAATTTTTATCTTTGAGACTTTTGCTTTCAGATTTTCACTTCTTAATTCACTCAAATCACTTTCAGATCCCGAATCCAAATAAGCTTTTTTTTCTTCAATTAATCACTTTGCCGAGAAGAAAATAGTGTATTATTTTCGAAAGCACCGAAAATATCCTTTTCTCCACTGAAGCGTTAAACTGTTAAGAGCTGAACAACAAATCACGAGTACGGCCAAGCGGCAAATAGACAATCTTGAACGCCCTCGCGTAAAGATGTAGCAGAAATGAAGAGACGAACGTCTTTACACTGTCGCAACCAGCATCAGAATGTTTCGTTTGAAAAATTACATTCGATAGTTGTTTCAAAACAACGAACCCGTGCACCGTAAACTATAAATTTTTAGCCAAACAAATTATGCTTCACGTACATCTCACCGAAGTCAGTCTCTCGCTCTCAGTTTAGTGGTAGGTCTATTCATTCATTTACTTACTACTCCATTCATTCACCTTCCACGCGGGTCTCTATGGTTACTTCTAGGTATTGTTGTTTGTGGGATGTGTTGCAAACGAACGCGCGCGCAGACGACCACGAGAGAGGGAGAGAGAGAGAACGTCCGAGATGCATCCGAGGGTTCCAAAGATAATGCGCCTCGAGAAGCTTTTCGCGCTGCCGAAGAAAATCCGCACGCACAGTGGGACAAAAGTGTTAAACACGATGGAAATAAACATTTTGAAAGGATGTGATTTTGACATAGCCTTGGATAATCCGAAACATCTTCGGTGTCTGGAGGTCAATATGCACGGCCAAGTATATTAAACTAGACCAAATTTTCCACCGTCGAATGCTTTCGGATGCACACAATTTCATCAATTTCTCAAAAAGTTATTAGCATTTGAATTTGGGCAAAATTTTGCCTATCCCCTTATAGTGGCAAATTGCACTGGCAATAAAAGATTGCATAGATTTTTGTCCAACATTATTGATAAGTTCATTCGTTGTTTGTTCCAGTATTCTAGCTTTGGAGGATATTCTATGTATTGAAGTAATCTTTTATTCTGCAATCTAAGGTTTCTTATAAGACAATATACACCGTCTTCAGCCAAAGGCTGCACAGATTGAACAATCACGAACATTAGGCAACGGACAACGCGGAAACCCAGTACCCCAGTGATGAATTTTTCGTTTTGACGAAAAGCTTTCACCGACTAGAGCGGGAATCGAACCCACGTGATACTCACAATACGCCCAAACGACTGACGCCGCACGGCCACGAAGCCCACATCTAAGGTTTCTACTCTTTATGAAGTTGAATTATAGTTAATTGATATCAGCAAAAACGATTTTATGTAAATGCCAGCTCAGATAAAAATGAAGTTTAAATACATTGGTTACTGGAACTACATTTCGGTTCCGAACTGATCTGAAGTTCACAGCTAAAAATATGTTGTAAATTTAAGTTTATTTTCATGCACATATTTGGAGCATCAAAATAAACTGAAATGTCAACTATAAATAGCTTATTGTTCAATCAAATGCACTTTAAATTCACACGATCATGTAACATTCAAGTATATTTGATTGAAAACTAAATGAAATGCTGTAAAAATAGATGAATTTGGTTTATTTTTAATCTAAACCTCAGTTTACACTACATTGGAATTTAAATATTTTTATCTGTGTTCGCCCAGTCTGAATTTTATCCTAAGATTACGCTACTGATGGAATATAAAATTTCAATAATATTGACTTTTTTGCGCAAATATTGAATTTGATATTTCAAAGTAAACTATATACTTTAAAAGCATTATAACGATTTAGCGTTTTGGAAAGTCTTTGCAGTATATCTGCAGGGAAAAAAGATCTGAAGAAACTGAAACTGAGAAAAGAAAATGTGTTTCCGGTCAAGATTTGTAAAATCGAAGCCTTCGCGAGATAAAGAAGTGCTATTAGACAACACTATCATCCTAATTTGGTAAAACAAATTTAAGATTTTATTAACATTTTGTTAACAACATATTACATTTCATTTGCCGTAGCAGTTCAAATTTTTTACAGGTGAGTTGATTTCACCTGCTTATAAGAGAAAAAAACGCTTTAAATTTACTTAACCTAACTTAACCTAAACATACAACGCATTAATCGTGGCAATAGACGATTGTAACGATTTTTGCCTGAGATTATTAATTATTTTATTTGACATTTGTTCCAATGTTTCAACATTGGATATTCTATGTAACTCATTGGTACTACATATACCAGGGAGGAAGCTTCAGAATCATTTTCAAAATTTTATTTTGAATTCTCTGCAGAGCTTTCTTCTTGGTATTACAACAGCTAGTCCATATTGGTACAGCATACAACATGGCTGGCCTGAAAATTTGTTTGAATATCAAAAGCTTGTTCTTAAGACAAAGTTTTGATTTTCTATTAATAAGGGGATAGAGACATTTTACATATTTGTTACATTTGGCTTTAATGCCTCTCTGCTCGTGACAACATGTCTACTTGAAGGTTTCAAATAAAAAGCTTTTGGTTTATGTGGGAATATTTTTCGTTGAGTTTTGGAAGCATTAGAAGAAATCTTCAATATTTGCAAGTATGAAGAAAAATTATCCAAACTTTTTTGCAATCGACTACAGATGACACGCAGGCTTCGTCCTTTGGCGGAGAGGCCTGTGTCATCCGCAAAAAATGACCTGAGGTAACTCAGGTAAGTCAGATGTGAAAATATTGTATAATATTGGTCCCAAAATGCTGCCTTGGGGACCACCAGCTCTTACTGGAAGTCTTTCAGATCTGGAGTTCAGGTAATTAACCTGAAGTGTACGATTTGACAGATAACTTTGAATTACTCTAACAATGTATGTTGGAAAATTAAAGTTTTTTTTAATTTTACAATCAAACCTTCATGCCCAACACTGTCGAATGCTTTTTCTATGTCTAGAAGAGCAAGACCAGTAGAATAGCCTACAGATTTGTTAGAACGGATCAAATTTTTTACAGTTCAAGTTGAGTTTATTTTGCATTTCGCTGTGGTGAAAAAGGGTAGCTTCGGCAGCTACAATGGAAGATGAACTACCCATGGAGACATGATTTTGCGTTTTAATGTCGAAATTGTGACTTCAATCGAGGATCCATTACCAACTGGTGAGTTTGTTCCATGCTTGTGATATTCATAAATTTGTATCGTGGCAATGTTTCATTTATTCGATATTAAAAAAAAAAAACTATGGATGGGTCGTCACAATAAGTGTCAGCATAAGCCCTTATTCCTGTTTTATAAAAAAATGAGATAGCGAAATTTGGGGCAAGTGTGCCATAGGGGCAAGTGTGCCACCCCTTATTTTTATAAAAACTACAAAATATATTTTTTCTTTGAGCTTAACTATATGTTCCCTAATAGTTCATAAAACGATGATTAAAATTTGACGAAAATTGCTCTATTTTTCAAGTATTTACATCAATTTTTGTATGAACAATAAGATTTCAGTGAATTTTTATAAGATTTCGTTGTTTCTTAATAGCATGGTGAGAGGTAAAATGATAACAGATTTTTCAAACGTACTGTACATCGTGAAGCTATACAAAAGTGTAAGTTATTGTGACATTTGGACGAAAACAATATTTAGTTTCATATACGAAATCCATTTTGGTTGAAATCTATACTTTTTGGGGCAAGTGTGCCACCTATTTGGTAAACACAAACGGTTGGAGTGAAATTCATAAAAATGTAAACAGCTTCCACAAAATCATAATAATGAACCAAAATGAGGCACCAGTAGTAGTTTCTGCAGTGTAGAAGGGGAATAGCGAACATTTTTGCTCCCAAAGTGATTTTTTCTCCAAATATTCGATAATATCATGGTTTTAGGCGTTTTAAGAACTGTTTTACTTATATTCATCAATATTTTACCGTTATTTAGTGCTGATCTAGGGTAATATTATACAGATCCTCCGTAATAAAAGGGTAATTCATATATCGTATTGAATGAAGACAAAAATAATTATTAGAGTTATTCGAATTGACTAGTAGAGAGTTCCGCATGTAATGACCCTTGTTATAAAGCATCCCCTCATCACGGTAAACTTAAAAATATTTTTTAAATTATCAATAAGTCTCTGTTTTGTAAGTAATATCAATATAAAATAAAGAAATTTTTATTACAAGTAGAATTACATGCGATGTTCATTCGGTGGCCGTCTTGCCCCATATGGGTGGCACACTTGCCCCATAGTGTTGAAAATTAGGTAATTTTGGATGATTTTTGAAATGCTCCAAAACTAATACTTTTTTCAATTATTTTCATTTTAAATGGCAAAGTGTTTATGAAAAGATGCTAAACTAACATCGTGAGGCTAAATTGGTGGGATTTTTAAGCTTTAGACAAACTTAGAGAACAATTTGCTTAAGGTGGCACACTTGCCCCAAATCCCGCTACATGTACCTATTCTTTTATTTTTTCGCCATTGCTAAATATAACCTTTAAATAGTTCGACATTAAAATTGTCAACGCACTGATAGATAACTTTTTCAAATTAAGGCTACATGAATCGCATCACTTATCAAGGTGAATCCTGATCATGTAGCTTTTGAACCTTACCACTAACAAAACACCTTCCTGTGTAAACCAGTGGAGATGCAGAGGTGATCTCGGTCTTTAATAGCAATAACACACTAACATTCCTTCCCTTCCCCCGATTACCGTGAGGACGTGGCCGGTGCCGTTATTGACATCACTACGTTTGGAGTTCTCGAAATTGTGCATTGAAGATGTATGCTGGATATTTCCTGTACAATTTTTACTATTCCGGTCAATCACTGAGTAGCAACTACGAATTGTAGGTCATCAATGCTTATTATAACGATTTTCGATCTAGCATGCCTCAACCCTTTTACCCACTGTTCAGTGGCCAAAAGAGAAAGAAACACGAGAGGACCTACAAGATTCGCGCGCTCCAAGTACAATATTCGTGGCGAGACGATGGTCGATGATGCTGCAACTAATAGTAACCATCACCACACGCCCGAAGCTGAAGCTTCAGCGCAACGATGGGTCATGCCAGCAAAGGCAGAGATGTGAATCTCATGGGAAGCAGCCGAAAGAAACCCTGCATGTGGCGCGCAGTTGCACTGAGTTTGCTGCTCACGGCTCGCTGATGCGCAGTGGCGCGACTTTCAAAAATGCTAACTATTTGACATGACATGATTTTTGAAAGCAATTTGATGGAAATGGTCGCTGAAAGAAAGAATCGATATTTCCGGTACATTGAACAGAATTTGTTTAAATATCCTAAAATAGCATTTTTCTTCAAATTATTAAATGAAACCTTACCAACATCAAAATAAATATGTGATTAATTGCGTGCCAATTCAAAGTTGAATATCGTGAGCAAACTTTGTGTGGTTTCCCAATAATAAGTACGATGATTGAATGGTCTGATTCGCATTGTAACAAAAATAAATACATCCATTATTATGGAACATTTGCAACACATTGCGAGGTAAACGATCATTTAAGAGCGTTTCATAGATATCTTACACTAGCTTTGAAAAATTGTCAAATTTTTGGAGAAGCTCTGAGTTAAAAAATTGCTGACATTCTCAAATAGTAAACATGGCGATTCAATACATTTTCAAAACATACAAAAATATGGTATGTTCTTTCCAATGAAACCGTTTGAGACAGAATTGGTCATGATCTAGCTTAGCTTAGCTTAGCTTAGACTGACTACACATATCAATGGTTGCTATTCCGTGATTGACCGAAGTCAGTGAAAATGCACAAAGAATCAACTAGAAGTTCGGCTGGGATTGGCCATAATCTTCTTCAGTGTGCATAATTCAGTGCCTCTATTTATACATGGTCAATAACGGCGCCGGCCACGTCCTTGCAGTCAGGTGGGATTGGGGGAAGGAATGTTAGTGTGTAACCTTTGCTATTTGGAGACCGTGTTTGCCTCTGCATCTCCACAAAGGTTACTGGGAGGGATGTTTGTTAATGGGAAGGATCGTTGGGTCACAGGATTCACTTTGATTAGCGATTAGACCATGATACATAATTATTTGTGAGATATAAACATGCTTATATGTAAATATAATATTTTCATTTGATATGAACAATATCTATGTAGAGAAAAATTATGCCGACACTTGAGGTGACGAACCTTTCAAAGTTTGTTGAATAAAGTGAACCTTTCGGAAGTCTACACTTGAAGTGTCGAACCATTCAAAGTTTTATTTTTAATTACAAAAATAAAGGTAAAAATAAGAAGGTGTATTGAATAAAAAAAAATTAGACATAAATAATTTATGAATCAGAGTTTATGTCGACACTCACAGTGACGAACCATTCATATTTTTTGAAACATCTAAATATGATCTACATCTACGATTAACGGTACAGTCATACATATTTTATAGATTAGGAACAGTAGTATGAAACGAGCTCACCAATTGATCCGTCATCATTGAGCAGCAACAATCCTCTTTCAGCTTCAGTCGTTTGCTCGGCTATATAAAAGCACTCAGAGAAAATAGGCGCGCGACCCGTGAGGGAAAACAACTGACGACTACTCGGGCTTTCTTGAAGCACTGCCCAGGAGCAAGCGTCAATGTCGGAAGATCAAACACAACTGAGCGATCGCGGTTTTTTTTTTCACTTTCACTCGACCGACGCGCGACATGTTTGATCCTGCCCTCATCGCCGGCCCCGCAGGAGCAAGCGTCAAGGTCGAAGGATCAAACACAACTAACGGATCACGCCACTTTTTCACTCTCACTCGACCGACGCGCGACATGTTTGATCCTGCCCTCATCGCCGGCCCCGCAGGAGCAAGCGTCAAGGTCGGAAGATCAAACACAACTACTGAGACAGAATTGGTCATGATCTAGTACAGAAACTGCAATTTTGAAAGAACAACATTCACGAAATTTGTAAAACTCAAAAGGGTCAATTTCAGCTGACATATCACAGGTCACATAGTGAGAAAAATCGAAATATACACCGATCTACCCGAAGCTTTGAGAAATTGTTATTCAATACTAAAGAAACCAAGAAAAATATATGTAAAGGAATTTGCTAACTTCATTTTTTTATTTTTTTTTTCCTGCCATGCGCCACTGTGTGGCGGTTACAACCGAAGGAAATGAAGGTGGAGGCAGCAAAAAAAAAACGCGATGAATACCACATAGAAAAGAATCACCACACTTATCGTTGCTCTTGCGAATAGCTGAATGCATAGTTACAAATAGTGCTGAAGCGAAGCGACCGATCGAGCGTGATGGAGGGAGCCTCCGCGAGGTCGTCCGACCAGTCAATGACGCGTAGTTCGTTTTCCTCTTTCGAAAACTTGGGAAATGTCAATTCAACGGCAAAGTTCGAGCGATGGAAACTGTTTGATCTTGGAAATGATCCGCCTTCGTTTCTTCGAGACTGAGTTGGGCATTCAAAAAAAAAAAAAAAAGCATATACCTTGCCATAGTTGTACATTATTTCTTTTAACTTTTGCGGTTTGAACATAATTTTACAATACTCCTACAATTTTTCATTTTTCTAAGTGGGCACAGAAAAATCAATAGAGAACACAAACACAATAGAGAAATGTGAAATAAGAAAACGTAGAACTTATAATACATTTTACTATTAATTAATACAAAATTTATTCAAGTTGTAGCAATATAATGTTACTTTTATTCTATCAATAATTTACAACACCTAGAGTAAGGTGGGGCAAAAGTTCGACCTTAGTGGTATAATCAAAGTTTCCAGGAAAACAATAGCAGTTAAAACAAAACAAATACCATACAGTGAACCTTCAACATATTGGCTTTAATTTTGCTGAACAAACTTGTGTCAAAATATTTACCCATTTTTAGTTATAACAGTTTCAAAATTGATTGTCTTATTCGAATTTTTGCCCCACCGGTGGGGCAAGAGTTCGAATCTAGTATGGGGCAAAAGTTCGCTGGGTAAAACACAAAATATCGATCCTTTTATGACAGGCATCAGGTATCAGGTATCAGAAGGCCGGCTCCAAAAGCACGTTCCCCGCCAGTTGGGAGATTTGTGCCATCGCCATATTTGAGCCTATTTCATCATCTACCCGATGGGAGAGGAAAGGGAAGGGAAAGATGGGAGGAAATAGGAGGGGGGTCCCTTGAAGAGGGAAGATCGCATAAGCGAAATGAGAGCATGTAGCTCCATACCACAATGGGTTCGAACAGCGCCCTAAAAAGGGCACTGCAAAACGCATGAGCGTAGAGAGCCTATAGTTCATTACCACAGCGGGTTAAGAATAACAGAATGTCCTGAAGATTCAAGCTTCTGAATTCAGTTTCACTTAATAAGTGTTTACCAAGTAATTGGAATCGCATTTGCGCAAAAACTGGACAGTTACATATCAGGTGATACGAAGTTCCATAATCGGAGTCACAACTATCACACACAAATGAGTCAACACGCTGAATATTTGCCATGTGATAGTTGAGTTGGCAGTGTCCTGTCAACGCTCTGACCAAGAGACTGCAATTCTGCTTTGACAGATTTGTTAAATACTTCGCCACCTTTGGAGATGGCTCAGTAATGTACAACTTTGTTTGACGACATGACTCCAAACTATTCCAATATTGCTTGTGCTGAGTTGCCACCCAAGAATTTATCTGAAGCTTCACCCAGCACTTCGAAATTGGAATAGCCGGCTCAGGGCCAATGAAGTCATGCGATGCTCCATCGCGAGCTAGCTCATCAGCCAATTCATTTCCAACGATGGAAGAATGGCCAGGTACCCATACAAGGTTTACAGAGTTGACTGAATTCAGTTCCTCAATTTGAGTTCGACATGCGATAACAAGCTTCGACCTTGAGTTGGCCGAAGCGAGAGCTTTTATAGCAGCTTGACTATCTGAACAGAAGTATATGACTTTACCCATTACGCGCTGTTGAAGTGCTGATTGCACTCCACACATAAGGGCAAATATTTCCGCCTGAAAAACGGTGCAGTTTCTACCAAGTGAGTAAAACTGATTCAGCCTTAGCTCACGAGAATATACTCCTGCACCAGCTCTACCTTCAAGAAGGGAGCCATCAGTGTAACATACTATATTGTTTGATATACTTCTTTCCAAATAGCCAGACGTCCACTCTTCCCGTGAAGGGAATTGTATGATAAATGTCCTGTAAGGAAAGTGACAAGCAATTGTGAGATCACTTGGAGCAAGGACAATTTTGTCCCAATTCACTAAAAGTGGAAACAACGAAGTGTGTGTAGATCTACGATTCACTGGATTTTTCTCCAGTAGATCCAGTACCCATAAACGGTAAGAGCAAGAAAGTGCTTCTTGTTTAAGATATATGTGTAGTGGCGCAACGTCGAAAAGGGCCTCGAGCGCTGCTGTGGGAGTTGTAGAGAACGCACCAGACATCGCCATCAAGCACATCCTTTGGAGATGGCCCAATTTTGATTGGATTGTTCTCACTTCGCCCTTTTGCCACCACACAAGACATCCATATGCCAATATTGGTCGAACAACTGTTGTGTAAATCCATTTGATATATTTGGGTTTGAGGCCCCAAGTTTTACCAAAGGTTCGCCGGCATTGACCGAAGGCCATGCAAGCTTTTTTGACTCTGAAATCAATGTGAGGTGTCCATGAAAGTTTGGAATCTAGAATGACTCCGACATACTTTACTTGATCAGTCACATTAATCTCAGTGCCAAAAAGACGTAAAGGTCGAATTCCATCACGGTTTCGTCTTTCTGTAAACAGAACAATAGATGTTTTATTCGGGTTAACCGAAAGGCCATATTGGCGACACCAACTCTCGACTACCTGAAGTGCACTTTGCATCAGGTCGAATAGGGTGCTTATGCACATACCAACTATCAGAGCTAGATAGTCGTCGGCAAATCTATAAGTTGAAAAACCGCTATTATTGAGTTGCCTCAATAGCGTATCTGCTACGAGATTCCACAAAAGTGGTGATAAGACTCCCCCTTGGGGGCATCCGCAAACACTCAATTTTCGAATCGCTGCTTGACGCAATGTCGAGAAGAGATGTCGGTTTTTGAGCATTTGATGAATCCAATTGGTGATCAATGGTGATTCTATCAATAATTTACAACACCTAGAGTAAGGTGGGGCAAAAGTTCGACCTTAGTGGTATAATCAAAGTTTCCAGGAAAACAATAGCAGTTAAAACAAAACAAATACCATACAGTGAACCTTCAACATATTGGCTTTAATTTTGCTGAACAAACTTGTGTCAAAATATTTACCCATTTTTAGTTATAACAGTTTCAAAATTGATTGTCTTATTCGAACTTTTGCCCCACCGGTGGGGCAAGAGTTCGAATCTAGTATGGGGCAAAAGTTCGCTGGGTAAAACACAAAATATCGATCCTTTTATGACAGGCATACTTTACAACAGCCGTAAACTTAAGTTTGACGAAAAATACACACTAAATTTTCATCAAAAAATTGCCCAAAACCGGGTTAATTGTTATATACTCAAAAATAGCAGTTTTTCGCAAAACTAAGTGGAAATGTAAAATTTTGGTGAAATTTAACTAAATTTGAAGATAATATGTGGATTTTAGGCAATTTGCAAATTTTTCCGTGATTTTATACATGGGTCGAACTTTTGCCCCGCTGATTCGAACTTTTGCCCCACTATGGGCCAAAAATTGTTTTCAAGCATTTATGCAAAAACTAATACACCTCAAAGCAACCTTATGATAAGCCTAGAAACGCCCTTACATAAAATATTGAAAAAGATTTTATCTTCAATTGGTTCCATGCAACGAAAGTTTGACCAAAAATTACAATATTCACGTCGAAAAACAACAAATAGCCATAACTTTTCCAAATCTCAATCGTTTTTTATGATATTTGGATTGAAAGTCTCTTACTTGAATAGCATTCGAACCACCATGACATTTATAAGATTTGTTTTGAATTGAGCTAGAAATCTTAAAAAGAAACTCTTACCCCACTCGAACTTTTGCCCCACTTTACTCTACACACTTTTGGTGACCTAGGCTTCTTCAATGATATTAGAGTATTTCACTACTTCCACAGTTATGTACCCCAGGACACTATTGTAGGGGGAAGTCCTCTATGGCCGGATAGCCTCTATGCCTGGACAGATTGATTTTTTCAAAAAACGAATAATGATATAATGATTTTAGTATTCCAGGATTACACTAAAACACATTTTTGCAGTGCATACAAACTTTTAATGTCAAAACGTAAATAAACAGTAGCTGTCAAAAGTTTCATCCTGATTCGATCTATCAAAAAAATTTGAAACGAGAAAATTTCATACAAGTGTAGCCAGAAATGTTTGTTATAATTTAAGCTGAATTGTCTCCGTCCTTCCTAATTTCAAAGAAAAGCAATCCTTTTATAAAACCATTGCAAGTCCTCTATGACCGGACAGTTAAAATGTTAACCTAATAGCTGGGATCTAATTCATCTAATTCATTCGCATTTTTATGAATGTAGGATATAAAAAACGAACAGCAACAAAAATGTAGCATAAACAACGAAAATGTTGGTCCTTAGAGGCCTTAAAATGTGCTGTAAACATGATGTGTTTAAGGTAAAATATGAGCGTACGAGAAGCAGCCACAAGAAATGATGTACAGTCATCTCTCCATAACTCGATAATGAAGAGACCATCGACTTAGGGCGGTATCGAGTTACAGAACACTAAACCAGTGCAAATGACCATCGAGGTAGCCATGAACACCAAATTTTGCTATGCTTTTCTAACTCGATATGGACCAATGCACGAGTTCACTATTTGACGTTTGAGCGGTGCCGTGTTACTTACGTGACCATGGTAACGTATGAATTCGGCACCGCTCAAACGTCAAATTAGTGAACTCGTGCATTGGTCCATTGAGATACGGAGTATCGAGTAAGGGAGAGTTGGCTGTACCTAAGAGCACATTTCAAGACCGCATAAAAACCTTCGAGCTCTTAAAGAAATGGTCAGGAACTACTAACGCGGTCGATTCCCGAAGACATTCTCACCTGAATACGAGCAACTGCTAGCGCAACCTAGACTTATATGGCGCTGACCAACAAGGAGTTTATGGAACTGAGCAATAGTCTCGCTAACGGCATGTTCACAAATTCCATAACGCTGAAGGGGGTGGGTGGCAGTAGCGTAGCTAGGGGGGTGCGGTGGGTGCGGTCCGCACCGGGCCCCGAGTTCATAGGGGCCCCCAAATTATGGCAAGAATTTAACTTAATATTATGTTATTGGTTTTTAGAAAAGTAACACGTAAACAAGTAGATACTAATTCAGTTTGAAGGTGACCTTGATCAGCAATGTGTAGGGGCTCCATGTTCAATGATATTAGTGATTAGAATGAAAATAAATTGCCTTAGGTATTATTCAAAATTCATTCTCGATAACTCGGTTAAATTTAGTAATTCAGACAGATCTACCTAAATGTGCGAGGCCCATATTTGTAGTCCCTTTTTTTATTATGCTTGCAGTGAATCTTGCTTCAAGAGGTTCCAGAGATACCTTCAAATACTATTACACGATTTTTTTCACAGGCTTTTCAAGAGTTCCCTTTCAGATTCCTAGAGAAAAAACTTTAGGAATTCTCCTAGTGATCTATACAAAGATCTATTCAGGTATACTTATGAGATCTCCTTCAGAAATGTCTCTATTGATTCCACCACCAAGTCTTTCAAAAAAAATTCCAGTGTTGCTTCAAGGGATGGTTAAAGGATATTTTTCGTAATATGCTCCAGGAAATACATGGGCAGTACAACGTTTTTCTTGACTATTTTAATTTTCCCAGTTGTCACCGTAGAAGATCTTCCAAAGTTTCCTATAAGAGTTACGTTAAGAAAAAAAAAAAACAGCTTACAATTTTTAATTAAATTCTTTTGGGGATTTTTTCAGGAAGATCTACGAGAATTCCCAAGTAGCACGCAAAACATCTTTCAAAGAAATACTTCCCAAAAATGATTTCAAAGATGTATCAATAAAAACATCTGTAACTTACCTAGTTCTAGTTCCGTTGCATATCAATCAAAAGCTCATAAGGTTTCATTGTCGTTCCAATGAACTTGCATTTTACCCCGTGTTTGACGACTAACAATCTTAAAATGGCGAGATTTGTTACAAATGTCCTCTGCAAGCATCAATGAAGTCAAGTTTATCAAGATGTGTCCTGTAACTTTTAAAACAAACTCTTGCAACATCTCAAAAAATGCCAATTTTAATGTTATGTTTCAATATCCCTTTCGGGACGAACCAGCACAATTGTGCTGTTCGGCACCCTTGACATCGAATGACTATTTCAGCCAATAAACCATTGTTTTACTAAACTTTTTCGATTTCGATTATTGAATTATCATTGATACTTGTAATCAAGCACAACAGCTTTTGTTTACATCGTGTTTAGAAAACACCAGCTCAGGGTAAACAAAAAGTAAACAAACACCGTAAGAATTGAAAAAGTTTTATCTGTCGCAACTTTTCAACTATTCGTTTTTTCTAGGTATGCACAGATACGAATCGAGAGTGAAAGAGTCATTCTTTGAAATGGTGAAGACCAAATGAGAATTGATTCACACAGCAAATATTTCTGGAGGGACAAAGTGGGACCAGCACAATTGTGCTGGTGCCGGCACTTACCCGGTCGATGTTCGTTGTAGACTACCAATTTTCATTTTCAGTATTTTGATCGAATTAAGTGGCTGAATCTGGTTCTAATGTCCACAATAGTGCATAATATTGCATTAAAACATGAATGAGTGATTTCATACGAATCATAAGGATGATGTACCGTTCGAAAACTATGTAACAGAAACTCATAGCTTTGGTTTAAAAACTTTTATTTTTTATACGTCCATATTTGAAATAGATTGGGAATCACATTTAATATTTTAAATCTCCTTTAGCAAAGTTTAAGACAATGTAAAAGTTTAGGGGAACGTTCAAAAATTACGTCATTCATTTAGGAGAGTAGAGGTGTATGAAAGTGCGACAGTGCATGTGGGCAAAAGCGTGATAGTGGATATGGGGAGGATTTAGATTGACTTAAAAAAAATGGACGTAATTTTTGAATTTCCCCTTGCTTTGATAATCGATCAATACCATGTTGACGCGATAATCCATTTTGGTGTTGTACAATGGATGCCGGTTCAATATCTACCATAATATTTATGAAATTTGACAACTGAAGCTGAAAACCTTTACTTACTATTTGCTTCCGAACCACAGAGTCTATTAAATGGCATACTATTGATGTATGCAGCCCATGCTAGTCTTCTTCTTCTTCTTCTTCTTGGCATTACATCCTCACTGGGACAGAGCCTGCTTCTCAGCTTAGTGTTCAATGAGCACTTCCATAGTTATTACCTGAGAGCTTGCCAAAGTTGTCATTTTCACATTCGCAAGTACGATGAAACTCTATGCCCAGGGAAGTCAAAGAAATTTCCATTACGAAAAGATCCTGGACTGACCGGGAATCTAACCCAGACACCTTCCGCATGGCTTTGCTTTTTTGTCGTGGACTCTAACCACTCGGCTAAGGAAGGCCCCTGCTGGTATTACTCGCAAATATGTTGTTTCTGATGTATGAAATGCGTTTGAAATAGTCTACTTAACTATTAAACAATGTATAAAGTTATGGAGTCTAGATTATCCGCTCATATAAAAAATATCGTTTCATTCCTTTTACGCTTAAAAATATATTGTCTAAATCTGGAATTTTGAGACTTAGATAAGCTGATATATCTATATAAATAAAAATGGAATGATGTTTGTATGTCACGAAATGGCTTGAGAACGGGTGATTGGACTTACATGATTCTTTCACTGTTGAATTCGTCCAGAGCTCCGACGTGTTTGTGCGAAGAAAAAGTTTAGGAAAGTCTTCGGAATAGTAGGGAAAACGGGGGAAAACTAATCTGACATGTTCTACACGGGACTTGCATAGCGTTTTTCAACAGCCTACTCGATGGCAAGACAAAGTTTGCCGGGACCACTAGTTAAAAATAAAAATCTGTACTTGGAAAGCAACTAGCAGTATCGATCAAAGAAGTTTAGGTTCAATTCCCGCTGCAGTATTTTTTTCGTCAGATACGTATTACGATTGTGCCATTTGGCGTTGCATGCTAGTCCGTTGATTCGTGTGATGCTTCCTTTAAAGGCCATAATCGTACATAATGCTTTCCAGGAAACTTTCTACGGTAGGATTGACAGCTAAAAATGTACATGCAACCGAAACGAAAGGGAAAACAAAACTTACGAGTATGGTCGAGCTTTACATTTTCCTTAGTAATCTAACGGTCACACCGATTGCGAAACTTTAAAAGCTCATGGAAAATCAAAAAGTCTACTGTTTGCAGCTGTCTTCTGTATTGTACTATTAGCATCATTGTCAGTGTCTTTATTTTCAAATCTGGAAGCTTCCAAATATTTAAATACATTAAAAAGAAATTGATTGTTCTATGTAATTTTTAAATTAGCTGGAATAACAATTTCAAAAATCAAATTCATTCTTTAATATGGTTATTGACCTGATTTTGTCAATCCTTTTTAAATGGGTTTTTGAATTCCCTGTTATATGTAAGCTATCCGACATAGTTCTTTCAATCCTACACACTACTAAAAACTAATACAGTACTGACCCGATTTTGTCTGCCCTCGATTTTGTCAGCTTTTTGACCCGATTTTGTCAGCCTATCTTGAATATATCCAAAAATTGTCTTCGTTATGTAGTACCCGTTTACATTAATACTGATGACGATGTTCGATGTCATGCACGCATGGGCGTAGCCAGAGGGGGCAATGGCAATCTTTCTTCCCTCTGTACAAAAGAACAATTGTACTATGAGAATTAATCTTGTGTTTGAATTCTTCAAAGATTGTCTCCAGCACTCGTATTTATGCAGTAGTTACGTCATGGTAGATTATAAAACTTAAAAAGTCTACCAAACATCAGACTTTTTGAAAACATCTTGCCAGACATTGTTCGAAGGTTTTATCAACAGTCCGCAATGGAGATATGCACAACTGAGTAGTCGACAAACGAATTACATACATTCTCGAGTATCAGTAATTCGTGCTTCGTTACTTGGCAACCTGGCAATTATTTGTTAAAAATGAAAAACCGAAAAACACAGCCGAGTTCACGAAAAAGAAATTTGGTATGTAGGGTCATTCATGAATTCCTCTAAAAATTTCTCTAAAGGTTAAGATGCATTGAAGCCAAACCTCGAATTTTCAAGAACACATATCTAGAGAACCAGGTAACCGTTTGTACTGGAAATTTAACTCATTAGTCACATTTTGTTACATTCTTTCAGGTTTTTTAAGTAATATCTCGAAGATTTCCTTTAAAATTTCCTCCTAATGTTTTATTGGTTTTCTGCCTTAAATAACTCTATAAGCTCTTGAAAGTATCCCTTCAAAATTACATTTTGATGAAATTTGCTCACAGTATTCTTAATGTAGTTTGGCCTAGGACTCATCAATAGTTTCAAAAACTCCTCTCAAAACTGTCTTAGAGATTTCTTCAGAAATTCCTCTAATTTCACTTCTATTTTTTTTGCAAAACTGCTAAGATTATGAAGGATTCTTACTGGAATCATCTCACGAGATTTTTCATCAATTCGACCAGGAATTTCACGAAGATCTTTTTCAAGCATTTAATCATCCCATAGGTATGGCAATAATTTCAGATATTTATTCACGACTTTATCGAATGTCATTTATGAATACCTCTAAGAACACAAAAAATGGCACACTAAAGAAAGTTTCTTAAAATATTATTTTTTAATTTCCATACTGGAAACAATTTTTTTACAACAATTCCAGGTCAAATTCTTGATGAAACTTTTAAAACAATTCTATAAAAATCTTAAAAACAGTTCTGGATGAATTTAAAAATGTTTTAAAATTTACATAGAAATCTCCAGTTGAAATATTCTATTGATTATACTTAAGAAATTGCAAGAAGAGCTTCGAGGCAATTACTGATGCCATTTTAAAAGAAATTCTGGTAAAAAAAACCTAAAGAAATTTTCGATTGATTTTTCTTATGAATTGCGGTGTCCTAAGAAAAATGCTTAGATAATTCAACGGTTAGGTAGAACTAAGATTCAGATTGATGCCGGTTGTCTTACAGGCCAGAGCAAAATTGCCGATTAAAGGGATCCTTTGGCGTGAAATTTGAGAATGAAATTGTGAGGGCCGCTTTTCTCCCCCTGATAAACAAAAAAAAAACCTAACTACGCCCATGTCCCTCGCCCCCCTTTAAAAGCTATGTAGGTCTTAAACGTAGTTCATAAGCAAATATTAACACGTTAAAATTTGAAAAACAGGAAAAATTGTCAGGTTCCCTATTTTGTCAGCCTAAAATTCATCGGGGGCTGACAAAATCGGGTCTCTACTGTATTACAATGACTTAAATTCCATTTTAAGCAAATAGACTCGATGTAAAAAATAAAATAAATCAAATTTGATATTGGGAGCCAGATAGCCATAACGGTATACACGTAGATACTAAGCAAGATCATGCTGAGGGTCGTAGGTTAGAGTCCAGCCGGTCGAGCATCTTTTCGTAAAGGGAATTTTCTCGACTTCCCTGAGCGTAGAGTATGAACGTACCTGTCACACGATATACACATGCAACATTGATCGATTGCCAAAGAGAGCTGTTAGTTAATATTTGTGGAAGTGCTCATGAGAAGTTGAGAAGCAGGCTTCTTTAGCGTCAGAAAGAAGAAGAAGAAATTTTATGGTAATTATTAGCACTTAAAAACGTCCAAGCTGTCGGGCACATATGACGTAAATTTACATGAATTTTTAGGAAAGCTGCTTACGCAGACTGAATATTTTGACGTTTCCATTTTAGCTCTAGGAATAAAATGAATGATTCCACTTATTTAAAATAAATTAGTTCCATGTTACCAACCTTAACAAAAACATCGTTCAAGCATCATTTGAAGGAGGGCTATGTGATTTCAAAAGTGATAGTGTATATGTTAGGTAAAGTGAGTGAAAGAGGTTGGAGGGAGTCTCTAAAAAAATAATTCAATTTTCGAGTCTAGCACACGACTCTGACAACGGCCTTATAGTGGAGGTCGAATTATGTGTAACTGTCAAAGGATACAAACTGTAGTGGAATAAAATGATATAGTTCTCAATTCGGTTTTCATTTATTTATAGGTATTCCACTAAACAATTCGAAGGTTTATTATTATTTTCAATTTTAATTTTTATTGCATAATTGTTTTTGAGGAAAAATCCCACATAATTTAGGAGGATATAAACAAACATAGCAAAACAAAGACGATTTGATTGAGCCAATTAGTTTTCAAGTTATTCATACATGTATGTTTACCCATTTTTATATGACGTAGACTAGTTCTTGAATAATCTCGATAAAAGTCATCGTCACGTGATGCTTTGAATCTTAGAGAGAATATGAAGTATTTTTATCTCTCGTACATGGTTCTCGTTCCATTTATAAAAAAAATCATATTAATTAAAGTACATTATTTTTTTAAATTTCAATGTGCATTAAAAAAAAACATAATTATTTCTGAATTTTTGGGTCACCCTATCTCACGAAAGAGCACCCTAATGACGAAATAAAAAAATACGGGTCCAAAATTTTTTAAAAAGGCATGACTTGAAAAACTTTCTAAAAAAATAAAAAAAATATTTTTTTTTTTCGAACATCGACCGCCTTGGGGACGGACCAGCACAATTGTGCTGGTCTGAATTTGACCCTAAAAAGTTCATGGAGTGATAGAATAGCCAAAATAAAGAATGTTTTGTTCTACGAGATGATGAGTTTATAAGGTAAATTTTGAAATAATCACTCAAATATGGTCCGTCCCGAAAGGGATATACTTTCATTTAGAGCATCCGCAACATAACTTCATTGCATGCAAGTTGCGTTTTAATATCCACAACTCAAGAAAATTCATCCCAGTTGCATGAAAGTTGCACTAAACTACGTGTTTGACAGCTAAAAGCTTGTTTGTTTCAATCAAGTTGCAGTATAGTTGAGTTGCACCTCAAGTTAATATCATGTAACAACGAAAACATGTTCTAGTAACAGTTTGTTTGTTTACATGGTGTAATTCATATGTTGCACAAAAGTTTTTGCAAAAACTTTAGCTCTGTGGGGCGTGTCCATATTTCGCCAGTAAGTATTCCGAAGGGTGCAGTAAAGTAATAAGCAACAAAGCAATGTGGACGCTTATTTTTCGAACAGCTGGTGGAGGAGTGAGTAGAGGAGAAGATTTATGATCTAAATGTCGGGAGTTCAATTTTCGTTTATATTTTTGTCTTTATTTTTTTCCTCTTAAGTATTTTGCAATAAATATACATTTTCTCTAAAACAAAAACAAGTTGCAAACAGGCTCCGCCTTTTGCACTTTTTGCGTTGCTATTCAGTGCAATTGAAAGTCATATTTTCAACTCTGATTAGTTTTAAGATATATGCTTATTCTTGAGTTGAAACAAACTGTGTTGCTTGAGTTCCTATCCCGCTCGGGACGAAGGATCACAATTGTGCGGGACAAATTTATTAACCATGCGGATCTGTTTTTTGGAATGGAACGTACAGAGTCAAATTCACATATAATTTCTTTCCGTCTTCAATTATCCATAGCCAATGACACCTTATGAAGTGCACAATTCATTCTGGAGCGTTACCACTTAGCAAGAGAAAAATGATTCTAAAAGTGAAAAATCGTCCGTCCCGAGAAGGCTATGCCAGTTCCTCGAGTTCCTGCATTCCCTCAAGCATTCTTCCACATTTTCCCTAGGAGGTGCTCCTAAAATTCCAGGTATTCCTTTTCATTGAAGAGTCTTCTAATTTGAACTGGGATGCCTCATAAAGCACCATCAGAATTAACTCTAAAGATTTCTCCCACATTTCATGCGAAATTAATCCTGCAGTTCTTCCAAAAAACTTCTCGTGTATTTTTTCAAGTAAAACCTTCATGGCTTCTTCAATAGTTCATTTTAGAAATTCACTTACGAAATCCTTCGAGACTTCCCCAAGAGCTGAAGAGTTCTTTCAGAGAACTTAGTGGGAGTTCATCAAGAATTAGTTCAAATCGAAATCAAGTTTCATCAGATGTTACTTTGACATTTCTTCCGGATTTTTGAAAAAAAACACCAGTAATTTCTGAAAACAAAACCCTCGATCACTTTCGGGAGATATTCCTCAAAAATGACTGGGGAAATTCTTTGAAGACATCTTCGGGATTTTTGCTATAATTTCTAGAATCATTCCTGAAGAAGTAGTAACAATCACTGGAGTAATTCCTGAGGGAATTCTCTGGTTGAAATCAGAACAATAATTTTGAAGTAAATTCTAGAAAACCCCTGGAAAATAATAATTGAAATCTCGAAGAGTATGCAAATGAGAATCTTGAAGGAAGTTTTAAAAAAGTGATGGTAAAATCATGGGGTACATTCCTTGAACATTTATGATTTTCTTGAAAAAATTCTGTTGGAATCTCTGAGGTACCTTTTATGATTACTCGCAGAAAAATTCTACGTTGAATTTCAGAAGGTCTAAAATGAAATCCTTCGGAAGTCCGTGAAAATCATAAAATGGGCGGCTGAAGAAAACATTGGAGTTCATTTGGTAATTTATTTCGAGCAAATTTATCGATCTGAAAAGCATTTCTTTCATCAGGAATTACAAAATCAATCCCGAATTAAAAAACACAAAATTAAAGAAATATCCAAATTTTCTTAGAACAGTTAATTAAAGCTGGAATGAATCATTGCTGTCCAGCGTTACTTCGCTAGCTAATATTGCCACTTCCATGTCAATTAACTGGAAGTCCTCTCGATAATTTTATGTTTCTGAACAATAATTAAGGAAAAAAGAGAACTGTATTCCCATTAATTGACATTTTTTCCATTAAACTATCACAACAACATATCAACATTAGTTCAATCACTTTAGTCATAATTCTACAATAGTTATTTATGCAACAAGATGCAAAATGATGATTTTTTCAGCACGAGTTGTACATTTATCCAACGAGACTCACCGAGTTGGATAAATACAACGAGTGTTGAAAAAATCGAGTTTTGCAACGAGTTGCATACAACATTTTTTGCTTTTACGAAAAATGCCCTTCTATTGAATTATTTCTAACAGCACAATCTTATTTCAAGAGTATCCACATGGCCTTTCATGCGACGCATAGACTTAGTAGTTTTTAATTAGGTAGGATGTGACACAGCAGCCTGATCTTCATTATGACAGACACAAATTTTCACGCTTCAATCGAGATTCTATTGTTCTGATTTCGACGAGGGATCATGCTAGACGACGCATGCAATTTTATTTTTTAAGTTATTCCTCATGTACCAAGCTGCCTGCACGAACCGTGAAGAAGCGTGAAGTTAGGTTCCGGATATTTTGGGATTTACCCTACAGCAACTTTTACAAACACTGGATGAGTTGCTTCTGAATCAGAATGGCTCTCTGATCTCCCTTTACTCGGATACCAATCGCCCAATTGTTGCAGAAGCAGAAGCATGCATGACCATGGTCAAAAACGTGAGATACAGGCGTAAAGAGACGATAAATCTCCGAGCTGTTTAGTGGAATACGATGATTATGGAGAGACGCAAAGTTGGTGACTTTCGAAACAGAACTGAAAAGTGCTACTTTTCAGCACCGAAATGAGTGCTGAAAAGTAGCACTTTTCAGCATTGTTATTGTTGTTAGGAAAAGTAGGCCGTTATGTTGTACATTACATTGATATAAAGTAGGCTTATATGCAACGTAATAGCAAAAAAGCGTTTTGTTCAATGCTTATTTCAACAGTCGGTTTCACATTAGCGTCTTACATTTAGAAAGCGTTCATCCTAATTTTGAGGGCCTCTAAATCGAACTCCGCACCGGGCCCCAAAAACCCTAGCTACGCTACTGGTGGGTGTTCTCAAAATGTTACAGCTCAAACAGAATTTATAGAATATTCATACAAAAACCGTTACGAGGGAGTGGATGGGTGTCAAAAATAGTCATTTTCGGCGTTATGAAATTTGCGAATGAACCCTAATATGCTTCATACGCTGTACATCATGCAAAGATTGAACCCACAAGGCATGTGCTGACATACGAAGCACCCCTTGGCCTTTTTGTGGGTTTGGTGTAAATTTTGACGGTGCAAATCATAGTGTCCGAGCATAGAGGACATAGTGTCCGGCCATAGAGGACATAGTGTCCGGCCATAGAGGACACATTTCAGTGCATACGATTTTTGGTACATAATGTAACCCACCATAAAAATGAATTCTACAGGTTTATTTTTTTTTAAATTGTTAATTTTTTAGACTGTACATAAACAAACGGTAAAATTAATGTAGATTTTGAAAAATCACCAAAAAACAAAAAGTGTCCGGGCATAGAGGACTTCCCCCTATGTGTTTGGTCACAATAATCGCAGTCATAATGACAAAACACCTGAAGTTACTTAAGTTGCTTTGGCACCATTTTCCATTTTGAATTATATGTGAATTATACCATTGAATACTGATAAAATAGTTAAAAAAAAAGCCATACAAAGTTTATATGGAAGTAGCCAGTGATTTACTATATAACTTAATGTTCAATAGTAATAAATAAAAGGTGACCTATATCTGAATCGTATCATCATTTCTTCATTTTTTATTTCACATTGCTTTAATAAGTGGTGTATGGGAAAGCTGTAGATCTAGTTAAAACCTACAACTTTGCTCAGGGCAGCACGCCTATAAATTAAAAATCTTGTGAGTTACAGGCGAATTTCGAGTTATTTTTGAAGAGAGTTTTCTAAATTTACAAAAATGACGTACTCACAGTTTTTGCAGCAAAAGTTGCCTAATGTATGGCTTTTGAATGCCGCCAAAGGAAAAATTTAATCGAGCCAACTCCATGAGTTATGGGCATCTAAAGATTTCATAGTTTTTCAATTAAATTTCGCATATAACTTCAAAACCACAAGAATTACAAATTTGCAATGTTCAGAAAAAATGTGTATAATTACTTTTCGGGTCCACCCGAAGTTAAAACTTTCAGAATCAATTTACTTAGTTCAAATGAAGAGTTAGAACAAAAGTATCTTAAACAAAGTTGTTTACAATAACATTTTTTAAAAGTTTGCAGAAGAGCTAAGCCACACATTTCATCGAACACAAAAGTTTGAATCAAAATTAACACCTTAATAAGCGCCACCCTATTCATTTTTTTTTTCTTAGGAGATGCAAAACTCAATTACGAATAACTTCTCTGAAGACATCGAATGTCTAAAATCGACGAGAACAGAGAAAACACTTTTTTCCTGCTAAATGGTCGATTCGAATCATTGTGCAATGCTGAATTGTTTATTTGTGTATAGTACTGTAATTTCGGCTGAAATTGATCATGTTTTCAGCTTTTTTATCTGTTTTCTATTATGTTGATAGTGTCAAACATCTGAATTCAGTAAAACAAGTAAAAGTATGAACCTCATTGGTTAATATACAAATATTTACTAATAAATTTGTTTTTAATGCTAAAAATCATCTCTAAAATTAATAAGAGGGACGGATCTGGTGTAGTGGTTAGACTACATGCCTCTCACGCCGAGGACCTGGGATCGAATCCCATCCCCGAGTTAGTCACATATGACGTTAAGGTTATAGTGACGACTTACTTCGGAAGGTAAATAAAGCCGTTGGTCCCAAGATGAACTAGCCCAGGGCTAAAAATCTCCTAAATAAAGATAGAAAAAATCTCTAAAATTGAAAATCGGGATACAACTTCGAATTGAAATTGATCACTTGTCAATGCGATAATTGTTAATTCTGAAAACAATATTTATGGACATATTGGAGGTTCAAATTTCAAGAATAATACCGCGGAAAACGCCTAACATCGAACAATCAACAAAATGAGCAATTCCGTACAAATTTTGATAATAAAAAAAAATTTCGGGGACATGTTGTTGGCATCCACATAAACTTTCAGGCTGACACCATGTTCAAAACCTTGCTTAGAACTAGAAGTTTATAAATGTCTGTCAACACCACAACGTACATGATTCTGGAATTTTACATTATTTTCATAGAAATAAACATTCTTTGACACAAAAACCTTCTTAAAACACAACTCGACAATAAATAAGTCAAACAAAGGTCATTTACTTCGGGTTACATTGATATGGATACTCTTTGGATGAGAAATACAATAGTGTCACACGGTGATCAATTTCACCCGAATTTACGGAACTTGAGATGGTACTGATAATAGTTTGAAAATAAATTGAGGATCTCACCGGTTTTTTTGTATTTTTCATCCTTGGTCGTCAAATCGATGTCGTCGAACTATTTCACCGTTAAGGCCGGTTTGCTACTGACAAGAAAAGGAATCGCCTATCTCGATGCGTGGAAAATTTCTCCCAAGAAATGGTCAAGAAAATCACTTTTTTCTGATCGCAGTACGCAGTTGAGAAGAAATGTCACTTCAAAGGGGACTCTCTGTAGGAAATTTCTTGACCCTTTCAGTCAAGAAAAGTAAAAATTTCTGCTCAAGAAATGGTCAAGAAATTTCTTACAGTGAGCTCCATTTGAATTGACATTTCTTTTCAACTGCGTACTGCGATCAAAGAAAAATGCTTTTCTTGAGCATTTCTTGTAAGAAATTTCCCACGCATCTAGATAGGCCATTACTTTTCTGTTGAAGTGCATACTTCGCTTTAACAATAAAGTATCCGCTTGCTGGCCTAGTCATAGCGCCCTGCCTGAAAACCGAAAAAAAAAACAAACTTTAGTTCCGGCGATGCTACAATCGAATCCGGTTGCTGGCCTTCTGAATGTGTTCTGCCCGAAAACCGAAAAAAAAACAAACTTCAGTTCGAATCTGCTTTCTGACCTTCTTGAAGTGAGCGCACTGCCCGAAAACCGAAAAAACCAAGCTTCCACTCCGGCGATGCCAAATCGAATCCGGTTGCTGGCCTTCTGAATGTGCACTGCCCGGAAATCGAAAATAAAACAAACTTTAGTTCCGGCGATGCCACAACCGAAAACGGCTGCTGGCGCTCTGAATGTGCACCGCCCGAAAACCGTAAAAAAAACTTCCATTCCAGCGATGCCAAGCTCAAATCCGGTTGCTGGCCTCCTTGAAGCGCGCTGCTTGAAAACCGAAAAAAAAACTTTCATTCCGGCAATGCCAAATCGATTCCGGTTGCTGGCGTTCTGAATGTACACCGCCCGAAAACCGAAAAAAAAACTTCCATTCCGGCAATGCCAAACTCAAATCCGGTTGCTGGCCTCCTTTAAACGTACTGCTCGAAAACCGAAAAAAAGCAAACTTCCATTCCGGCAATGCCAAGTCGAATCCAATTTCTGGCGTTCTGAATGTGCACTGCCCGAAAACATAAAAAAAAACTTCCTTTCCGGCGATGCCAAACTCAAATCCAGTTGCTGGCCTCCTTGAAGCGCACTGCTCGAAAATCGAAAAAAAAAAAATAACTTCCATTCCGGCAGTGCCAAAATCTAATCTTTTATAACATTCTACAACGTATTACGAAAACTCATCTACTTGTATTATTACATATGCTTAGGACTCCGATGTGTTTGTGTTAAGAGAAAATTCCGATGCTATACTGGTATAATTATAGAACTATGGAAAATCTAAACTAGAATGCTGAATATAAAACGTTTGAATTTCAGAGGAAACATGACTTTTCCGAGTTTGCAAGTATTTTCTAGAGTTTTTTTTTTCAATAGATTCGGCACATCTTATTAAATAATGATTGTTATCACAAAAGTATAAATGCTTCGGATTGTTACAAAACTTACTGCACAGTTTTAAAGATGTTTTTCTCAGATATACCGATATGTATGCCTACACACTTAGAAAATATCACCGACTCCGGTAATTTTTTTACCGAAATATAAACCGCTGAGCGCTCGGTAATGCTTCCGGTAAAGTTAAGGATTACTGAACAATCTGTAATTTCAATCGACACGCAGCTGTCAAAAAATTACAATATGCTCGTGAATTATTACCGAACGAATTGTAAAACAAATTACCGAACGCATTGTTCGTAGCAGCAGGCAGTCGGAATAGAATAGGATGATCAAAACAAAATAAAAACAATAAATTTCATATTGATAGCAAATGTTTATGGATTTATTTTGCGTTTTCGTTTTAAATCCGTATGAAGATGAACTGCTTGTCTGCTAATGAAGATGGGAAACCACCAGAGGCATCACCAACAACACGAACGCGCGCTTTTGCACAAAAGCGCCACCGATTCCGTCATGGGTGGTTATGCTCGTTAATGTGACGATTCTATCCAGAACCGTAATTGGGCAGTTGGATACTATAACGAAAATATTTTATTCGACCTTAAAAATAGGTTTTTTAATAGAATCCCTCAGCTCATACTTACGGAAAAGTAGTTCCAGGCGCTCATCCTGCTGTTGAAGCTTTATTTTTTTTTTTCAAAAAACAATGGACACTGAACACAGAATATTAAACGGTATTGGATGCGAAACTATCATGTTGACTAGCACATCAAAACAAATATGGCGGCCACAAAAATATCAAATCACAATTTGTTCGGTAAAGCATTGTGGCACTATGAACTGAAGTACGGTAAAAAATTACAGTCTACGGTGAATCTAAACGATTTACAGTTTTTTCGGTAAATAAAACGACGATTTCGGTAAAAGTGGACGAATATTGTTTTGATTTTCTTATATATTCAAGGGTGTTCGGTAAATCTCGTTTGTAATACCGAAACTTCAGTTAAAAATTTATTTACAGTACGCTTTCGGTAAAAAAAATTACCGAGCAACGAGAAAAAACCTAAGTGTGTATAACAATTTTACCGAAAATAAAGAAGTAATCAAAAGTTACCTCATTTGATTCATTTGTTTAGTAAGCATCTAAACAGAAAACACTGAATCAACATTTTCACGCCACAATACTTGGTTCTCTCCATCCTCAGTTCTGCCCCACGCTCGCCAAATCGATGTGCACTTGACCCACACCTAGATCGCTGCGCTACACGCCTTCTTGCACCAACCGGATTCGAAGCGAACACCATCTTTGCAGAGTTGCTGTCCGGCATTCTTGCAACATGCCCTGCCCTGACTTTGGCCGCCTCCTGGATACTGGGTTCGCCATAGAGTTGGATGAGCTCGTGATTCATCCTTCGCCGCCACACACCGTCCTCCTGTATACCGCCAAAGATCGTCCTAAGCACCCGGCTTTCGAAGACTCCAAGTGCTTGCAGATCCTCCCCAAGCATCGTCCACGTTTCATGCCCATAGAGGGCTACTGGCCCTATGAGCGTTTTGTACATATTACATTTGGTGCGGGTTTGAATCTTTTTTGACCGCAGCTTTTCGTGGAGGCCATAGTAGGCCCGACTTCCACTGATGATGCACCTCCGCATTTCACGGCTAACGCAATTGTCAGCCGTCAGCAAGGATCCGATGTAGACGAACTCGTCGACCACCTCAAACATATTCCCGTGACGGAATCCCGTCTATCGTAACATTGCTACCTAGACGAGCCCTGTCGCGCTTGGCCTCACCAACTAGTATGTACTTTATTTTGGTTGCATTCACCACCAGTCCAACTTTTGCTGCCTCGCGTTTCAGGCGGGTGTACAGTAGCCTGGGACACGGTTATATGAAAAAATGAGATTCTCGCTCCAGTCCACTTTTTGGATTGCATTTAGGTCCCATAACAACTGTGCAAAATTTCAGCTCGATCGGAGAAACTATATTTTAGCGCTAGCCGTTCAAAGTTTGTATGGGATTTACTATGGCAAAACTTACTTTTGCATAGAAAAATCGCCAGAGGTCGCCCATTGTCCTCTATAAAAATTCTGAACACAGATCTTGATAGGTATTTTTTTTTTATGCAAAAATGTCACGAAAAGTTCTTTATTTAATCACGGTGGGCTTGAAACCGTTATTAAAGCAAATATGTCCACGAATTTGGCACCTAACATTCGAGAGATATAGCATTCAAGCATCTATTCTGTGAATTTGAAAATATTCTAACGTGGGAATCGAAGGTTATCGTGATTTGAAGGTTTTGAGCTATTTTGGAAGAAATTTTCACTTGCTTTAAAATATTCTCCAACGGCGCATCAATATTTATTTGTAAAACAGCCAAGTAATCATCAGCTTCGCATTAAGCATTCAAAACATATGATATCCAAGCATCTTCTCTGTAAATTTGAATTCATTTCGTGTAGAAAATTAGAATTCACAGTGATTTTTATATATTTACCATTATTTCAATTAAGTTTAAATTAGAGCTCATTTATATGGCTTTGTTATATCAATGTCTTATATCTAGGTGTACTGTGTTAGGCAACACTATGAACCTAATTTTGTAAAACTAACAGCATACAACATGGCTGGCTTGAAAATTTGTTTGAAGATCAAAAGCTTGTTCTTAAGACAAAATTTCGATTTTCTTTTAATGAATGGATACATATATTTTATATATTTGTTACATTTGGCTTGAATGCCCTCAATGTGATTTTTGAAAGTTAAATTCTTATCTAGCATAAGCCCTAGATACTTTACTTCATCTGACCAATTTATTGGAACCCCTCTCATCGTGACAACATGTCTACTTGAAGGTTTCAAATAAAGAGCTTTTGGTTTATGTGGGAATATTATTAGTTGAGTTTTCGAAGCATCAGGGGAAATCTTTCATTTTTTACAAGTATGGAGAAAAAATATCCAAACTTTTTTGCAATCTACTACACATGACACGCAGGCTTCGTCAATTGGCGGAGAGGCCTGTGTCATCCGCAAACATGTGAAAATACTGTATAATATTGGTCCTTAATTACAGGAAGTCTTTCAGACTTGGAGTTCTGATAATTAATTAAGGGTCCTAATTTTCGGTTCATTATAGTCCGTTACATGTCTACCTATCATGTATTCCATCACATTTTAATTACCATTTAGTATAAAAGTACTAGTGACTCAGTTACACCAGCAGAAACATTTTTGCAGTGCAAGCACGGTCAATGAAGACTGACCAGTTAGCCTAATTTCAACTTCCGCTACACAAGTCCACGATTATATGTATGCAAATTATGTAAAATTACAACCCTTACAAGAGCAGAAGTAAAATCTCCAAAATAGTCATTTCTTCTCGTTTATATAAAAAATCGGTATAAATATCACACATAGCTTCACAGGAGTTTTGCCGACTATATTCAACCAATTCTGCCGCAAAAATGTTCAATCAATTTCATGGTGCGTGAATGGAGTATGCTTTCAAAAACCGTGGTAGCTCAAGGGTTTTTCTTTCTGTATACGCACGCATGTGGGTGATCGATGATGATGAGACATGGCCAACTGGCTGAACGATCGAGCGTCGACGTGATCACGAGTTCAAAATTTCCAAGTTCCGCTCGCGACTCCGCAACGCGCTAAAATGTTTGCACAAGGGGGAGAAGGCTGTTGTGCTAGGCAGCCTATTAAAAGCACCAGTAAAAATTGTATAATGCTCCATAGACAATAGGACAAAATCACCTGTACTGTAATCGGATTTACGGTGACACTATTAAAAGTTTATACAAACAGTGTCGCCATCTGATAATTGCATTATAAAACTTCAAAGGCTCAACCACAGATGACACCAACGGCACATATAATTTCACGTATACGGTAGCGATAATTGCATATTGCCCAATTTTAGTATGATCAGTGAATTATATCTTTAATAGAGTTAGGGTTTCATTGCTAGTGATGAACCCTTTACAAGCTGAAATTTATTCCAGACGATTTTCTGCAATGATATGTTAGACAGATATACATTTTATGCTGCCTAACAGCAATTCTCATATCTCTACTTCATAGTACGAAAAATCAAATGATTTTGTATATTTTATTTAAAGCATACAAAATCATTCGATTTTACCAGAAAAATATATATGTGTAGAACTGTTTCCCCGCCTGTGTTTTTAATAGGAATTGTGGTACCGTCGATGGGGGTGACAATGGGTCTAGGGGGTGAGATTGGGTCAAAACGGAAAATTATGATTTATGAAATATTTTAGCAAATAACGCTTATAGGGGGACACGGGGCAGTATGGACACCCTAAGGAATTTGCCTATTTTGACTGTAAATACATGAATATTATACTGTTTTTTATGTACAGTATGCTTTTTTAAAGTTCTTAAGCATTCGTTAAACACTGTTGCATAATTTGGAAAAACATATTTTGTTTTCAAAAAAAGGTTCAAAAAAAGCTTATATTTGGTAGTCGCCATCAAGCTAGCGAGGCAAAGTGGACACCCTCATGGGGCAGTATGGACACCCTTACATTTATAGGAAAATTGTCCCGCGATTATTCTCAAAACCTAGAAAAATGAAGTACATATTCAGGGAACCATAGTGACAGGCCACTGTGCTACTGAAAACATGATTAAAACCAATTTACGACATTTTTCGTAGAAATGCTTTCAATTTTGCCTCCAGGTTAGTTTTAATCAAGAATTGACGATTTTCAACCGATTTGTGGTTCCGCTTCATAATCATTGCATTGAATGCTCAATATTTTTGGATAATTTTGTGCTTGAAGTTATATTTTTTTCTCTTTCAAGTGTCAGCTCCACTTTATCACCAGGTGTCCATATTGCCCCAACAGTATAAGAAATGTTCATATAAGTTTTTTAATGTCTCAAAGAACTAGAAAAAAATCTACTATATTTTTGAATATAGCATAAATAATTGAAGATTCAATCAAGAGCTACATTATTGGTCAACTTGCAGTCATTTGACCCTGAAACCGTATTTGATGAGGTGTGAATGTTATAATTTTCGAACCAAACAAAATCATGCTCAATTTTTCGGTTTAAAATTAATGCTTTAAACATTGTTTCTGAAATTTTTGTGGATAATTTATTCTTTCAACAGGCAATTGAAATATTGTTTGCATCGAAAGTGTAAAATTATTTTCTTATGCAAAGATACAGGGGGTGTCCATTCTGCCCCGGGTGTTCATACTGCCCCCGGTACCCCTATCACTAGAACTAATAATTCATATGTTGGGGAACATATTATTACACATAATTCATCAAAATATACATTTTTATAATTATTAGTTTTTGTTTACTACATCAATAAACTTGTATGTTGAAACTAGATAAAATTTACAACATTAAATTTCTCCTGTGCAAAGTATAACACATGTACTTTAACCTCTATCGTTGTATCAGTAGTAGGTTGAAAGTCTTTTCACTACACTTGACACGTATGTTCCGGAATCTAATTGATTTTTCCACAGAAACATTTTTTTGTCGGTGCGGTGTCTAAAACATTAAAAATGGGGGTGAGATTTGGTCAAGCAAGAACGATAGTAAATTAATTTGCAAGACCACTTTTTTGACATTTTATGGTACCGGGTGTCATTCCTCATTGAGATGTGTTTATTTTTTCTAAATACAGCATCTCTGAAACATCAAACAAGTCTACTTGAGGATTCCGTGCATCGAATAACATTGCAACGCATTTTGACAACTTCTCAAATCAGCAACTGTGTTTCGTGCGCAGCAACATCGTTAAATTGTATCAAATGGATTTTTTTTTCATTTAATTATTTGCTAGTGTTTTCATATTATAGAAACATCTCACGAAAGTACAAATGAGTTGGATCGCTGAAATACCGGGATTATGATGTCAACATCTGCCTGAAATGATCGAGGAATGTCGCACCGAAATATAACTATTTGCGAAGCTTTAAAATAATCACTGTTTCAGTACACCTTTTAGAAAACTGAATAGGCTTTATGGCAATGGGGATGAGACTTTGAAGTTAATATGAGGGTAAAAAAACAAGAAAATTTATGTAAACTTAACGATAAGTGTTGGGTCTCATATTTTTTCTCATAGCTCTTAAAATTTTTGGTATAATCGTTTTTTTAAGTGGGTTTAACATACGTGTGAAACATCTTAGATATCTTTTCGTCCTGTTTGCATCGTATTACATCAATATTTTTCAGATGTGAATGGTTTTGCAACCATATTCTCAAAAACGATTTATTTCAATAACAGTGACCCAATGTCACCCCCTCTATGGGGTGAGATTGGGTCATTTTTCATTCACTTGTAGTGCCGCTGTGAATAAATATTTTTCTTTAATTTTTTGAACAGTTGTTAATGTACCATCAAAGTACATGCACACCAAATTTGAAGTTTATTGGAATTAAATTGCGATAGTTATTCAAAAAACAAATCGTACATATGCCTTTTTGACCCATTCTCACCCCCAACGACGGTATTCCAAATACAGATACAGATACAGATGATTCTGTACTAACTTACGTTTCGGATTATTCGCAGTAACACAATTTCACCAAACACGTCTTACACTTCAGGATTTCGTTTTTACTACCACATCTATTGCCTTTTCAGTTTTGAACATGTCCCTATTATGAACCCTCTTGTGTGGCTTCATTTACAAAACTGATGAAATATCTGTATTAACCTTAGTAAGGACCTTGGGTCTTTTTCGACCCATTTCAAAATTCAAATCAATGTAACTTTTGATTTAAATAACCTAGCAATTTGAAACTGCCTGACAATTTTTTTTTTGTGGGAAATTTTGTTTTAGCGGAAACAAAAGTTTTGAATGACCCCTAGGGGAGCTTCCATAAAAAAAAGTTACAAATTGTGACTTAGGATCATTTTCGACCCGAAAATTCAAACAGCTCGCGAAAATCAGTGTGTTTACCAAGCAAAATATTTGTTCAAATGTGCATTAACCTTTCCTAGTCCCTTACAAAAAGTTACAAATTGTGACTTAGGGTCGTTTTCGACCCGAAAATTCAAACAGCTCGCAAAGATCAGTGTGTTCACCGAATTTAGTTCTGTTGGGCTTAAATTAAGGGCACACATGTCTAGTTTCAGAAACCCTCCCGAAGATCCGGATTTGGTCACTGTGGCCACCGGGAACTTGCTACATATGAAAAAAGTCCCTTTAGAGACCCTCTCTTTGGCGACCTGTAGTTTCGTAACTAAACAAGTAATCTGGACCGCCCTCATATTGTTGAACAGGTATTACCGTGGACTGTGAATAGAGATTCTAGTTATTCATACCGGGTTCTGGAAACTCGGAACATCCGAAAAGTAAGTTTCCATCGCAGTTCTGTATATGTAATTCACATCGGCACTATTCGGTTGATGGATATTCCGGCATAATTTTTTTCTGTAATAAGGAACCAATTACCGGCGCACATTCCCTGAAAAATTCGGTCGGAACCGGTTCCTGGAGTCCCGGGAGGTGGCCAATCTGGACAATTCGATGAACTTACTCAGATTTGAACCCCAAAACCAAATGAATTGTGTCCAATTCTCTACGATTTTTATGTTTGGATGTATTTTGCCAAAAGAATGAATGGATGGTTATTCTGGTCCTTTTGGAGCACCGGAATGGCCACCGGGAAAACCGTAATATGGAACCACAAAGTTTTAGCACCAAACGTAGGCATGCGACGGCTCAATCTTCATGATTTTGCATCCCTGTGATTCTGCTAGTTCAATTATTGATGAATGACCATTTTGGTTCTTCTGGCCCACCGAAATAACCCAGGAATGGCCACCGGAAATACCCGTATTGTGGGACATTTCAGTTTTTGTACCAAAACTAGACATGCGATGGCTCAATCTTCATGATTTTGAATACCTGTGACTCTTCTAGTTCAATTATTTATGAATGACCACGTTGGTTCTTCTGGCCCACCCAGATAACTCAGGAATGGCCACCGGAGACGGGTATCTCCGGTGAATAATGGAACCACAAAGTTTTAGCACCAAACGTAGGCATGCGACGGCTCAATCTTCATGATTTTGCATCCCTGTGATTCTGCTAGTTCAATTATTGATGAATGACCATTTTGGTTCTTCTGGCCCACCGAAATAACCCAGGAATGGCCACCGGAAATACCCGTATTGTGAGACGTTCCAGTTTTTGTACCGAAACTAGGCATTCGAAGGCTCAATCTTCATGATTCTGGATACCTGTGACTCTTCTAGTTCAAATTTTGAAGAATGACCACTCTGGTTCATTGTTACCACCAAATAACCCAGGAATGACCACCGAAGATAACCATATTGTGGGACATTTCAGTGTTTGAACCAAAACCAGGCATGCGACGGCTTTATCTTCATGATTTTGAATACCTGTGATTCTGCTAGTTCAATTATTGATGAATGACCACGTTGGTTCTTCTGGCCCACCGAAATAACCCAGGAATAACCACCGGAGATGCCCGCATTGTGGGACATTTCAGTTTTTGTACCAAAACTAGGCATGCGACGGCTCATTCTTCCTGATTCTGCATACCTGTGACTCTTCTAGTTCAATTTTAGATGAATGAGCACTCTTGCTCATTGGAACCACGAAATAACCCAGGAATGACCACCGGAGATACCCGTATTGTGGGACATTTCAGTTTTTGTACCAAAACTAGGCATGCGATGGCTCAATCTTCATGATTTTGAATACCTGTGACTCTTCTAGTTCAATTATTGATGAATGACCACTCTGGCTCATTGTTACCACGAAATAACCCAGGAATGACCACCGGAGATACCCGTATAGTGGGACATTTCAATTTTTGTACCAAAACTAGGCATGTGACGGCTCAGTCTATATGGTTTTGAATACCTGTGACTCTTCTAGTTCAATTATAGATGTATGATCATTCTGGATAATTTTGACCAAAAATAAAACCTGACGACACAAAAGTCAATTTGGACATATTGCTATGTAGAATTTGTGAAAAATAATGAAATCGTTCTGGTGAGCTTCGAACCCACGACCCCCAACACGCTAGACTGGGCGCGTTAATCAATTACGCCACAGAACGGGTAACGATTCAACAGGGTAGTCGCCCAACCTGAAACCTGATGACCTGAGTGGACTTTTACTTATTATTGTGTGAGAAAAGTCACATGCTCGAAAAACCAGGAAGATTGAGCCGTCGCATGCCTAGCTTTGGTACACAAACTAATGTACCCCACGATACGGGTTTCTTCGGTGGACATTTTTGGGTTATTCCAGTGACAGCAAAGGACCAGACTGACCATCCAGACTGGCCATCCATTCATTATTATGTGAAAATTAGGAAAAATGAGCCGTCACATGTCTAGTTTTGGAACTAAATCTGAAATGTCCCACAATAGAGATAACACCGGTGGCATTGATTTGGTGAGCATGTTTCATTGTACAGTGAAACCTCCATGAGTCGATATTGAAGGGACCATCGACTCATGGAAATATCGAGTCATGGAACAGCAATCCTATGGAAAGCTGCTTCAAGGGACCATCATAGTAACCATGAAATTTTGTTTTTAATATGGTTCCATGAGTCGATATCGAGTCATGGAACATCGACTCATGGAGGTATCACTGTACAATATTTTAAGAAACATGTTTTTATAATGACAACGGTGGGAATGTTACTTAAATGATTTCATTTAATAAAATATGAACAGTTCGTCACTGTAAGTATCGATATAGACTCTTGTACATAAAAAACCTCATACTTTTCCTTTAACCTGATTTTTAAAATTATAAAAATAACCTTTGAATGGTTCGACGCTAAAAGTGTCGACTAACCGTATGTTCACGTTGTCTTTAGAGGATTTTTTTATTAGGGTGACCATTTCCGAAATAGGGTGACCAGAAAAATCGCGACTTTGCAAAATTTTTATTTAAAAAAAAATCACAACTTTTGAACCGCTTGACCGGTTTTCAATTTTCTTGGACGAAATGAAAGCTAAAGACTTTGACCTTTCAAGAAAAATATAAAATATCACAAAAATTGTTTTTTTTTTTTACATGGAAAATAAATCATAAATTTCCGTTTTTTCGTGTTTTGAAGGCCTCGGGACCAAAGGGGCTATTGCTGTTCTCATTTCAGAAAACTTTGCGTTTACTGTCAAATTTCCAGCGATGTTTGTTTTTTAGTTCTTGAGATATATTTTTTTGAAAATAAAAAAACAGTCATTTTTTATCGGCAGACACTGTCTCAGCGCATTAGATTTTTTATTTTATAAAAAATCATAACTGTTGATCAGCTCAACCGATTTCCTATCTTTTTTTTATGGAATGAAAGCTTAAGAATTTTACTTTTCAGAAAAAATATAAAACTTTAAAAAAACCTCTTTTTACATGAAATATGTAAAATATAAAAAAAACTACAAAACTTCATGATTATAATCTGATTTACAATTTATAATGGAAAAATAGCTTTTATTTATCGTGGTGCAATTTTTGACTCTCTTCTTTTCTTACAGTCGCAAAAACCTTTTGCCGTTGTATTAGTTTGCCCATTCACTTTGTGTCTAATAGCATGCGCAGGTCGTTGCACAGAGTGCACATGTTCTGAACTTTCGATAGCTCTTTGCAGATCAAATTCCAAGTTTTGGATTGCCTTATTTTTTGCTCTCACCACTCATTGGGAGCCCCGAAAGGCCGCCATCAGTCGAAAATGCTCTGCAATGCGGTAACCATCTAGTTTGGCGAACCATCAATTATCCAGCAGCGTTTTATTGTCGTCAGTCGGTATAATCATCACGGGCTATTTTTATTTTACCGACTGGGTTATGAAAGTGAATGAAAACTGAGATTTGTGCAATGATGTTAACGATCGCTAGGATAGAACTCGGAAAAACGATCACCGATCGTGATCGGAAGCACTTTTCCATAGTTGCCCGAAGAAAAAAAATCAAGTTTTCTTTTGTTGAAATCGTATTGATCTATCTCGATTACTTTTTCAAATCATACTTTTATTAGAAACTTGATGGAAAAGAATTTTTTTTTCTAAAACTGTTTTAGAATCAATCTTTTTTCAACTTGGTGACAATATGATACACCATTCTATTCAATTACTTAGGGCGTTTTTGTATCAGATCAATCACGGAGAAAAATAATTATTAAAAAGAACCATTTATTAGTTGATTTCAAACATTAGTTTGAATTATGCACAAACAAAATTAGGCACAAACAAATCAACAGAATGCATTGTTAAAAACAAACTTAGATTTCATTTCTAGATAATTTCAACAAAGCTTAGTTTAAAACAACAAAATCATTTGTTGTTCAGTTTGATACATCGCAAGAAAGTCTCATAATGATTCCCAATGTACATACTTTGCAAAAACATACGTCACAAGATAGGTTTTGTGCATTATCGCAATGTCCTCAACCCCGAGGGCATCAGGTTCCCGGAGTGTCCATGTCACCGCATAATGTGGTCAAAAATCTCAAAATGAATCCCAATGTGCATATTTTGCAAAACCATGAAGTTTGATGTGTCACAAGCGGAGTTTTAGATGCTATGAAAAAGCGGCCAATTTCACGCGAATGGAGGTTACCCCAGTACTCCCCTGAATGTATTCGGATAATTATTGGAAAGTCGAACTCAGTCCCTAAAACTAGAAGAATTTTTTGATCGATCCATGAAAAAGTCTTCAAAATCCTTCAGAACGTCAGAAAACGGCAGAGAACCATTATTTTTTTTAATTATAGTCAAAATAGGGACGTACGTGTTAATTTAATTTTACGGTAAAAAACTACTTCATAAATCGAGGTTTTGGTGCATAATTGAAAACGTAAATAGGGAGCCGTTTCGAGGGTCATCTTTGAATTTTGAGCAAATTTGAATTTTGACAATTCTCCACAACTCAATATTCCGTATCTCAATATAGAATTATCGAACCATAGTAAAAGTTGACTTTCATGGCCCCCTTGAACCACAGCTGCACTGAAGTTGAGTTCTTTAACTTGATATCTCTCTAACTCGATGGATGATCCTTTCAAAGTCAAGTTATATAGATTTAGCTGTTTTTAATGATAAATTTTATAGCGTTCAATATTCAAACACACACAATTTGTAGTCGGGATGATCTGGACTACCAAACACCAATCCTGCTAGTTGCAAATCGTTATCCAATTATAAATCCTCTTCCCGTTTTCTGAAACGAGACACTGATAGATTATCTAACGAACGCTACCCCAACTGCAATGAAAATATGCAACGACTCCATTAGAGTTCGTGATCATCCATAGTGCTCGTTTCTCGGCTTTTTTTGTCACCATTCCTCCTCTTGTCGACGCGACTACTTATCTTCTGAGTTTTACCTCACTGCAGATGCGCCTACTACTCTCAACAGTGGGTAAAGTAATCATAGCTTATTTTTTAAGCATCACATTTCCCGCTTTCGTTGTGCCTTCTCGCTTTTCGTTATTTGTAATTTATCATGAAAATTTATGAGCTTTTACGTGAGAAACACGGCGGGGAAATTCAACTTTTAACAATGTGAAATTCTCAAGAAAAGTATCACGAAACGAAAAAAAATAAATGTTACGCAACGTAGACCTATCGGACACCTAGTAGCCTGGTTTTTGTGGAATTTGTACTTAATTCACTTACGTTCTTTGGTTCGAGTGACAAAGCACTTCATTAATCGTTAATTCAATTAAGAAATCTAACCTAGTTTGCAGGGGTAACCGTCATTATCTGAAGATGCCCAAATGACTTTATGATACTCTCTGTGGAGTGTTGAGTAACATTGTCTTGTTCATTGCTGAGTCGTGTGTTGACAATATGTCTGCGGAGTCACCCACGTTGGTTATTTCTTCTCAAGGAAACGATGTGAGGGGATGATAGCCGATGAGACAGAACACAAACTGTAGCAAAACTGCAAACCATGCAGCCTTGAACTTTTCCTCCTTGGACGGAGCTAACCAGTTGGTGCTACATGCATGTGCTATGAGGGCAAATGCAAAGTAATGGGTATCTGAATCGAGAAGATTTTAATAATGCGATTTCAGGCGCAATATATTTTGTTGCTCCATTGCTCTGAAATATTAATTTAAGAAAACTGTAATTTAACCAATGTAGTTAGCAATTACGATTTTCAAGAGATTTTTCATCCTAATGGGAAGCACTTCAACAGAAAAGTAAACGCCTATCTCGATGCGTGGGAAATTTCTTTCCAGAAATGGTCAAGAAAAGCACTTTTCTTCGATCGCAGTGCCCAGTTGAAAAGAAATGTCATTTCAAATGGAGCTCGCTGTAGAACATTTCTAGCGCAGAAATTTTTACTTTTCTTGAGCGGAACAGCATACTTAGCTTAAACAGTTTTACAGCATTCCGTGTAAAGCTAAGTTTGCTGTTTCGCTCAAGAAAAGTAAAGAAATTCCTTGACCGAATGGGTCGAGAAATTTCCTACAGAGAGCCCCATTTGAAATTAAATTTCTTTTCAACTGCGTACTGCGATCAGAAAAATGTGATTTTCTGGACCATTCCTGGGAAGAAATTTTCCACGCAGCGAGATAGGCGATTCCATTTCTTGTCAGTAGCAATCCAGCCTTTACACGTTAAATGAGATCTAGCCATAGAAAAAAGTTATCAAAATGTCACATATGGCCAAATAAGGAACTACTACGGCCATAACTGGTACACTTTCCCTAGGTACACACGCTTTAAAACTGCATGCAAAATGTGCGTACATCGCCTCCACTTTTGTACTCGTAAACCCTATCATAAACGATCATGTGTTTACTGGGTTATTTCACTAACAGGAGAAACATTATTAATATAATGATTAAAAAAAACATTCGTTTTATAATAATTACTCTAGTGGTAATACAAATGTTTAATGATGTAATAGAGTCAAAGACCTGAACATTATTGAGGTTTCAAAATTTACATTCATTGATTAGTACTGCTAACAACTTAATTAAACGCTCCTGCATAACTTTCATGATGCATACACAATAAAAACATTGTTTATTGCCTACCTTAGATCAGTGCTCGAATATTGATTATAGTATGGTCACCTTTTTCAACAGTAGGGGGACATGGGGCAAGAGTGACACCCGAGGCAAGAGTGCCACCTCCAATTTCACGTTGTTCAAATCATTTTTTTGATGTTTAACCCAGGATAAGTATAAATTGAGCTCTAATTTATTACACTTGACAATTTTTACTAAGAAAAATTTGAAAAATGTCTTTAACTCACCAACGCGAAAATGGTAAAATATTATAATAATGTAAGATTGGAAAATAAGGTTTGACTCCCATTAAATCCAAAGCACAATGATTTTTTCGCACAGTATCAATGATTTATGATTGTTTAAGGTGAAGATGAATCGAAGTCAAACCTCAAATTTTCAAGAGCACAAATCTGGAGAACTGAACATCCGTTTAAGGTGAAAACTTAATCGATTGCACAATGGTCGAAAAAAAAAGAAGTTTGGCCAAAACTAGTTTTATTGCCTTAATCGATGAAATATGTAATCTGAATATGTGATTTTGCGTTTTTATTGTTTCAGAAGGGGTTATTCACATATTACGTAACTTTTTTTAAGTTTTTTTTTATTAAAATGCAATCAAATTTGGCTGAAAACACAAACTTTGTTTGTATTTTAACGTGTTTGATCAAAATATGTATGAAGAGTGGTTAAATATATTTTATATCAACTTTGTATGAAAAATATCGTCAAAATGTATGAAAATATTGAATTATTCAAATTATTATTCTAACTTGCAAATCAGCAAATTTCTGCAAAAAATTTAAAAGTTTTTTGTAAGATCTAAGGTTGTATTTTAAAGTGCAATTTTCGAAATGGCGGCGACATGACGCGACAAGAGTTGTTTTTCATGTTCAAAATCATCAAAATTACTAAAGTGTAATATTGAACAGTATTAAATCCTCAACCAATTTTTTTTTTTCCATTCTCATGCTCGACAAAACTGTTGACCATAAGCTTTCAGCGTAACTTTGGAAAAATATCGCATGCTTAAAATATGAATTTTGTACTTTATTTTATTGTTACATTTTTCAATTTTTTGACTTCAGTCAGTTTGACGTCATGAAAGTCAAAGAAATTTAAATGTTAGAACAATTTCAATCAACCATTGTGGATTGGTCACCAGCTGGTGGTGACCAATCGATTAAGTTTTCAGCTCAAACGGGTGTTCGGTTCTCTAGATTTGTGCTCTTGAAAATTTAATGTTTGGCTTCGTTTTATCTTCACCTCAACATAGTTGTAAAGATTTTTTTTTTCGAAAAAGTTCTCTTGACATTAAGTTTTGCATATATACAAACAGTATGTCTAATGGGGCAAGATGGACACAGCAATTTTCTCATATAAAATCAAATGGAGTTTTGTATTTCTTGTTTAATATTGCAATAAATCAATTTCTCCTACTAATTAAAATTAAAATAAACCATCCAGGACATTCAAAAAGGTTTCAAAAAAGTTTAACTATTATTCCAGCAGTCAAATAGGATGGAAACTAAATCAATTTCGTAAAATTACTGTTTAACTATAACATCAACTTTGATCCCTCAGTTATCATCTGTACTTATTCTAGAATGTACCGTTTAGGCGGGAAAATAATAATATATAGGGGAACCTGGTCCAATTCACCCTGTTCTACTTCGGACCATCAAGCATTTCTCAATACTGACGCTACTGTGAAGATCATGTGTACCGTTTTTCTACTCACCTTCCGGCCTAGATTTAACAGAATAAAGTTGAAACCTTTCAGTTATTTCGTTTGATTTTTATATTAGTTTGTTGTTTTGATGTGCTCTAGTGTACTGTCTGCTGGCATTTTTCCAAGCTTCTGTAAGCGTCAATAATTTTCCAATCTTTCTGTACTATTTTATAATGGAATCCCCAAATTCTAAGCAAATCATATGGTTTTGATATATTTATGCACTGTTTTTGCTCAACTAGTTCGAACATCACAAAATGTGTGTTGGTCCAATCCGGACCTTTTGATATGGTTCAATACGGACTTTCTGGTTTTAAATGTGTACTTAGTCTATTCTAAGAGCTGCACCCGTGAATGTCTTCTCAAGAGTGTGTTGCGGTCAAGAAAATTGTTAAAAAAATCTAAGAAATACGGTAAATCGCTAAAACCAAAAAAATCAGCTATTTGAAAAGCATCTCCACCAATACCACAGGCAAGCTGTATCCAAAATAGTTTGGCAATACGATATAAAAAACGTTTATAAGTGCTGAGAATAATAAAATAACAAAAAGCTCCAAAATTTTAAAAATATGTGTTCTTTATCTCGCTCTCCCATACACTATGGTCCATTCTAAATCAAATTAGGGAGAGTTGTCTGTATCTAGTTTTGAACCAGCTTCGGATTTCACTCATATTTTTTTAATGAAATTCACATTTGAGCAGGTTTTGACTCGAATTTAATTGAAATTTGTTACGCATTAAGTTTACTTCTTATGCTTGCGCTTACAGAAGAAGTTCAATAAGCTTTGAAGTCAAACAAATTGGAGTCATATTTTATTATTACCATAGCAAAAAAACGATAAAATATAGGGTGGTCCGAATTAGAACATGGGGGGTCCGAACTGGAACAGGGTTGGTCCAATTAGGACCTTCTGGAGAATTTTGTACAAACATGCCTAGTTATGTCCTAGTCGGAGATATCACGAAAGTCTCTGAGAGAAAAGTGTGCGCGCTGAATCAGGCTTCCACGAAAACATACAACTTTTCATGTAGTTCACCGTGCAAAAAAGATATGACCGAAAAACTGTTACTAGGTCCGAATTGGACCATGTATTTTCACAAATCTGAAATCAACATGTATTTCTAATATTTTTGAAGACCATCGATAACATCATTTAGAACAAGAGGTGAGCTTGCCGCTACACTGGAATAATCATCAAAATATGTGCTAATCATCCATGATTTCAACCGATATAGCTTAAGGTGTCCTTCTTGCCCCCAGCCCCCCTACATGAAGAAATAGTAGAGTCATCGTAATATATTTTTGTTATTTGCTTTTCACTAAAGAGACTAAAATACAAAGAGTCGAAAACTGATAATTTTGGCTAGTAACTATGCGAATCTATCGCACAGCAATGTGTCAACAGAACCCCACGCTAAAAGTGGCTCAAAGGATTCATGTTTTGAGCTTACACAGGTTTGGGTAACGAATGAAAAATTGACTGAATGTGAATGTGAAAACTTTATGTAAAATATAAAAAATGCAACCGACACTCATTCAGAAAATATGCTACTTCAGAAGAAGCAACATTTTCGTGGACGGTAACATTTTTGTGTGAGCAGTTTTCAGCGTGCGTAAAAAAGTATTTGACAGGTCTCCTGCTCAATTGGAATGACATTGACAATATAAATTTGGAATTCCAATTCGAACACCACATTTTGATTGGACATCAGGATAAATTGTTATTCGTCATCATTAAGTAGGTTTGAATGCAACTTGCATCACCAACTATTCGGCAGGCAACAGTGATTGCTCCTGGCCGGAAAAATAGATTAAAGTAATCCAGACTTCTATGTTGTACAGCAAAAAAGCAGTGCTGCTCTGAAAGTAACTGAATGATCATCTCAGCATTTTTTAGTATTTGTAATCAATACTCAATACTTACGTCCCATCAAAATGTGGTCTTCGGCCACGGCATAAAAATTAACAAGTTTACTGGTGTAAACATCGAATTTGATTGTAAATATGTGACGTCACTATTATCGTACCATATACCATCCGGACCACTAGATCACTTTTTTCACAAATTTTTCAAGATGGATAGGAGAATGACGTCGCCAAGAAGCTGTCAGTTTTCGGAATTTATCAACTTCTCAATATAGTACACCGTGGTCTTCGGCAAAGTTGTAGCTGGGAACATTTCACATGAGAAGAGTTTGTTCACTTTTTCATAGATTCCATAGATATGACGAGCAGTTAGAGGACTGAACACAAAATTCTTTGTCTTTTCCATAGTAACTTCCATATGAACTTCGAATGGCGTGGCACAACAAATTGTCTTCCAAATGATGAGCAACAATCCGCTACGTTGAATCTACGCCTAATGGATAATTCTTCTCCACTGGGCTTGGTCCTAAGCCAATGGCTTCAAGTCGCCCTGAACGTTAAGTGCCCTTAAATCCTCTTCAACTGCAAAAAAACCAACGTGTGCGCGGCCTACCACGAAGCCGACGGCCGCGTTCGGGTTCTCTACTGAATATTATTTTTGCTAGTCGTTCTTCCAGCATTCGTACCACGTGACCAGCCCAACGCAACCTGCCGTGTTTTATGAGCTAGACAGTATCCACTTCTTTATAGACTTGGTACAACTCATGATTCATGCGACGCCGCCTTGTTTACCGCCGCAGCACTTTACGCTCAAAAACTCCAAACTATTTCCGGTCTACCTCTTTTAACGTCCAGGATTCATGGCCGTATAGAGCATCCGGAACAATTAGTCTCTTATATAGCGCGAATTTTATATTCGTCTGCAGGCTACGGGACTTAAGCTGGTTACGGAGCCCGTGAAAAGCCCTGCTCGCAGCTGGAAGACTCATTTTCACCTCGTGGGTAACATCATTATCGCACGTCACTAAAGCACCAATATACACAAATTCATCTACTTTTTCAAATTTTTCACCACCCAGCACCACTCCGCTACCAACGTCATGATTGGAACCACGCTGTGTACCAGCGATCATGTACTTTGTTTTTTTGGTGTTGACGGCAAGTCCAATCCACGCTGTCTCCCTTTTAAAAGGCACGAATGCCTCTTCTACGGCTCAACGATTATTTCCGATTATATCGATATCATCCGCAAAACCCAGGAGCATATGCAATTGAGTGACGGTGGTACCGCTTCTTTACATGCCTGCTCTCCTAATAGCTCCTTCAAGCGCAATGTTGAACAAAAGGTTTGAAAACAGATCTTCTTGTTTCAATTCATCTATGGTAATGAAGGAGGTCGAAATCTCATCGCCAACCCGCAATCTTAATTTCGATCCATCTAACGTTGCACGAATCAGTTTAACCAGTTTCGTCGGAATACCGTGTTCTATCATTATCTGCCATAACTCATTTTTCTTTGCTGAATCGTACGCCACCTTGAACTCATTGAACAGATGGTGAGTTTGCAAGTTGTCTTCCCGGATCTTATGAAGGATTTGTCGCAAGGTAAACATTTGATCCGTCGTTGATCGGCCCTCACGAAAACCATTCGCCGATGAAGGACTCCTCCAGTGGTCTCAATCTGATGAACAGCACACGCGACATTATTTTGTGTGCCGAATTGAGGAGCGTTATTCTTCGGTAATTGGCGCACTCTAATCTGTGTCCCTTCTTATACATAGGGCAGATGAGGCCTTCCAGCCTAGTAGGCAATTCTTCTTCCTCTCATATCCTTAACAGAGTACGGTGCAGTATTTCGTTCAGCTGTTCACTACCGTGCTTGAAATGTTCGACCGAGAGCTCGTCTTTTCCAGCAGCCTTACAGTTCTTCAACTCCTTGATCGCTCTTCTAACCTCATCTAGCGTCGGGGGCTCCACAGCTTGTCCATCATTGCTGATGGTTAATTTGTTCTCAGACGCGTTCGTGTTTTCTCCGTTCAACAATTACTCAAAGTGCTCTTTCCACCAAGCAGCCACCAAGATTTTGTCTGTCAGCAAGTTACCTTCTCGGTCATTGCACATGACGGGAGACTGCGCTGTTTTTCTCCGTACGCTATTGACAGTTTCGTAAAATCTCCGCATATCATTTTTTTCCATGTTGTTTTGTGCCTCAGAAATGATATCTTCTTCATACTGCTTTTTCTTTCTGCGGTGAATTCTTTTCTCGGCTGCTCTAGCTTCCTTGTACCGCTCTATTCTGCCGAGTACCAGCCACATCCGGCTTCTGGCAACATTCTTCTCATCCGTCACATTCTGGCACTCCTCATCAAACCAACCATTTATGGGTCGTCTCTGAGCAGTATCTATCACCTTTCCTGCTGCAGTGCTCATCGCACCGTGGATAGACTCCCATAGATTGATGAGGTTGTCGCCTACGTTGGTTCCCCTTATCCACTCATCAAGCTTCCAGCGGCCCTCGTCTGCTACACCTTCTGTTGATAAGTGCTGGATATTGAAACGGATGTTTTTTCGTGCAAAGTAGGTGCTGTTGATGGTCATATTTCTAACTGTAGCGAAAGTTTTTAGTCTTAGGCCGTTGTCATTGGTGGCGGAGTGAAGGATCTCCGTACCAATTATTTTACGGAGAAAAGCCTTTCTTCCGACCACTCAGGCATCCCCGATAACAATTGTCACGTCATGTTTTGAGCACTCTCCGTAGATCCTTTCGAGACAATCATAAAACGCATCCTTCGTGTCGCCGGGTCTATCGTTTGTCGGCGCATAGATGTTAATCAGACGCAGATACGTTCATTAATCGGTTTCCACCTCATAACTCGCTTCATCTGTTTCCCGATCACAATGAATCCGACGCCATGCTCTGCCTTAGGCAGCATCCACAAATTACGTAACGCTATGGGGGGAGGGGGGCAGTAGACTCAAGCGTTACGGCTCATACAAAAATTTGAATGTTTTCATACAAAAAGCGTTACGAAGGGAGAGAGGGGGTCAAAAATTTCCAATATTAGCGTTGCGTAATAAATGGATGCTGCCTTATCGCTGCCACTATGATAGATGTTGCATTCGAAAGCTGTGTTGGCGACGTGATCCATCGCCCTAGATTCACATTCTCCAGTTCTAGTCCATTTTACTTCCAGAATAGCAGCCACGCTCACTTCAACCTTTTGCAATTCACGAGCCAAGAGGCTCAATTGTCCGGGTTCGTTTAACGTCCTGTCATTCCTGGTACCGAGTTTCCAATCATAGTCCTTATTTCGTTGCCAGGTCGGTTGCCGAAAATAACGTTCGTTATTACTTCTTTCTCCATATTTCGTGGTAGGTGAGAAATTCGATATGCTACCTTACCAGGGTCACGATACCTTCATCACGATTGTGGGGTTGCTACCTTAGATGTAGCTGACGTGATACAGCATTTCATACTCAGCCGTTGGATGCCAGAACAGACGCTGTTTGAGCCGCACCTCCTTTGTGGACAGACGCTCGAGACGCACCTCCTCACTCTAGCTGATGTCAGAAGGACAACAGTGCCCAGGCTGCACTACCAGCTAAGTACGCAACCCTTAGCTGGCGTTTGACCCATGGAAGCGTGAGGTAGGGACTTGTGAGGACCAAAGCTATGTTGGACGCTCCTTCCTGGTATATATTCATATTACCCCCTTTATATCTTCATGTTACCCACATATTTGAAAAAATTACTTTGTCGAAAGTTATTTTAAATATTATAATAATGATGATGAAATTATGTATCACAGTATTTCAACTTGTTACATGACATAAACATCCTTCTTCAATTCTGAATGAACATGAACATGAAAATGGCTCAGGTTTTTTTTTTCATTTTACCCCCAATTCCCCAACAAAATAATTCAGGCAAACACATTAGTTCATTTGAGAGGCTACAATAAGACTTTGGATTTTTCGTGTTATTCAATTTTCGTCTTTAAAGGTGTTATACCGAGAGCTGGATTTAACAGTCGAAGAAAGATTTACGTCAGATCCAAAGATGATATGAACATTGTTGACCGAACATTTCAAAGTGTGACAAAGTTTTACATCCGCTTAAAACGTGAGTAGATTTAAAATGTAAAGCTGAGAAGGGTCAAATATCATCATCTTTGGATTGATTCAATCTAGTTTATCACGCTGTCACTGCAATTCATTCGAAAAAATCAGTTTCAAAAATAATTGATTTTTGATTATATTACTGTCAAAAACTTCGCTGACTACTGGTAATAATTTTAATTGATGAATTTTCTATGTTATGTACGTTTTGCTCACTCATTTTTGTCAACGTATGCCACCCAGATGGTCTTAATTTCTTATTTATTTTTTTCGCTCTGTCGAAAAAAGATCGTCTCTCTTTCTGGTGAAGAGATCAAGTACGCTTAAAATACAAGAGATAATTCACCACCGAATGACAAAAAAAAGCTACGTTTACGGCACTTATGTCGGTAATTCAATTTTATATTAATTGCCCATAACTTATAAAACGCACTTGGCAGGTGAAATAAGGCCTTTGCATATGCGTAACACCCTAAAGCTTTTTCAAGCGCCCACTTCTTGTGGCTCTCCATGTCCACTATGGTGATAAACAATTTACTAGGAATCGCACATGTGCCGTTTCCACATTATAAAAAAGTATATTTGTTTAGTCTTCTCCACACTAGTTCCATTATGTATCAATTAACACAATGCACTGTTTGCGATGATTTATTGCTAAAATATGTAATTACACAAAACTAAGGCACATACCGGAGAAACAGCTTATGAAATTGCTTCTGAATATTATTTCATATAATTGTCTATTATAAACGCCTCTTACCGAGCAGTAACGCATTGTACTCAATAGACCGTTTACCAATGGTTCCATCATGACTCCGTTTGCTCGGCTTTGGATTTCATTCATTCCCTTTATTTCTAGCTAGTGTCTAACTGGCGAAACAGATGTTGATGATAGAACAACTCTGCCAGCATCAGAGGGCATCTCTCAACACTAAGCCAACAGCTTCTCACCTCGATCGGGTGGAGCTTCATGGAATGTTTTCGAATTGGGGGCGAAATTATGCACAATGACGAAAATTAAATTATTAACAATGCTCTCGTCGTTATATAACCTTTCATTGGTGGCTGAGGTAGCACAACTTTAGTCTATGGGAACTGAAAAGCGGCTGGTTAGGTGCTTGATTAAGTTTCATCAGCTCGCATCTCAGAAGCACTCTCGACAGCTAAGTTGAAGAGTTCTTCCTCGCTTGATGATGTAGGTCAGCGCAAAATAGTTGCGCATATTTTTGCAGTGCTTTCGTGGCAGTAAGCCTACCTGACCAATTACCCACGAGATTTAGTTGTAATGTGTAATCGATAGCATTCCGAGCAGACACGCGAACAAATGTTGGAATGTGATATGGAATTTATTCAGTAAACCACTTTAGAGAGGGTCACATCTATATTACTTTTTTTGATAAAAAGGGTGAACGCGGTTTTGACCTGAATAGAAGAAAACATTTTTGAAAAAAAAAATATGGAAAACCCATACTGCAACTACAGTGAAACCTCCATGAGTCGATATTGAAGGGACCATCGACTCATGTAAATATCGAGTCATGGAACAGCAATCCTATGGAAAGCTGCTTCAAGGGACCATCATAGTAACCATGAAATTTTGTTTTTAGTATGGTTCCATGAGTCGATATCGAGTCATGGAACATCGACTCATGGAGGTATCACTGTATGTCAAATTAAAGCTTTCAAATCGGAACTGAGCATTAGGGTGCGGCCTATTTTCAGAATGTTTTCTAAACTAAAAATTCGTGTGCTCTTCTGATTACAAATCACATAAAATGGAAAACCTCAAATTTTGAGCCAAAAATATTAAGATTTAGAGGTGACGCAGATGATTTCAAGTTATGAAATATGACCTTCAGTGAAGTCTTCATAACTTTGTTATTTTCTAACCAATATTGAAACTTTGAGCAGATTGATGCAAAATTAAATTAATAAAAAAATTATAGAATATCAAAATTTGTCTAAAATGAAAACTACTCCTAGTTGAAAGCTAGTTTTTTTTGGTCCTATTTTAACCATTGAGAAGTGCTTGGACTTACAATTGGAGGAAAAAGACGTTGAACATCAATTTGGTGAGATCTATTTGATTATTTGTAAAATGCTTGCTATGGACGAGTCAATTCAAGTTTCATGACAAATTTGTGTATGGATGTAATCGTGGATAAGTATTTCACAGCGTCATTTTCTCCGAGACAGCATCACTTTTGCTACTTGCTCAGCCTCAATTTTGTTGGCCATGCATGAATGCATATTCTTGCTCCTATGTTTTCCATAAATTGATTTAATTCACAATAGGAATGGGAATGTTTTCCTCTCATTTCAGAGAGCTAGTAATGGCGCTTAAGCCAAGGCTCTACAGCCAGGGCATAAGGCAGAAATACCTATGTCTCATTCCAGGAATAGGAAAGTTCACTTCGATGGAGTGCGCCTTAACAATCTTAGCAAAGCAACTACCAACGATATTATGTATCCCCTGAAATAAAACGGTTGGTACGGTTGCACTATGGGGGATCCCCATACAACGAGACGGTCAAAAATATTTTTTAAATTTGTAAAATATCAGTATCACGAGACACGCCCACTCCTCCTCCCCCTCTCCCTTGCAAAATTTCAACGTTTTATGCAAATGTTTCTATACATGCCATGAAGGATTTTGTGACATATTTGGTAAAACGGTTTTGGAGAAGGGCGTGTGGTGGGGATAAGGGAGGGGGAATTTTTGAATCCGATAGGCATAAGACAACGTCCACAGATAACGTAACGCTCTAGGGTGAGGGGGGAGGTGTATATGCTCAAGCGTCAAGGCTCATACAAAAGTTTCATATTTTCCATACAAAAAGTGTTACGGACGGGAGGGGGAGGGGATCGTAAATTGTCAATTTTAGCGTTACGTAATAAATTAAGGCTACCTTAGAAGCAAAAGGAAGGCAATCTTAAGAAACCTGGTACCATGTCCATTGTTTTTGCTTTCAATGCAAATGACAAGACCATCGTTTTTATTTTCCTTTTTTTGTTTATTACAGAAACAATACAACACTATTCTTAATATGAGTTAATTGCTATATCATCCACAAAATTTTCGTCAATTTCATCAACGATGTCCATGAGATCACCAGATAAATCGCATTTAGAATCCTCGAATATCATAAAATTTTGCACTATTTCAGGGTAACTCACAGAAACTTTTTTTTGTTTTCGTTTTGTTACCCAAATGGAACTTAAAAATGGATGACTCATGCAAAGCGCGAAGAAAAACGCCATACAAGTTGGCCTCTCTGGATCGTTTTCTTGCATGGTGGGTCCTAACTTTTTTCAAAAGATTATGCTGACATTCGGCAGCTTCTTAAGCTAGTGAACCTAAAGGTGCAGGTGAGTGAATCATTATTTCACCAGCATGAGCCACAACTTTTTGAACAGTGACAGGAATTTTGTAGCAACTATACAAATTTAAATATTGTTGGTAAGTTTCTTTATAATACTCATCAATTTAATCAGGGTTTATTGGCTCTTGACAGTTGATTGCTATCAGAATATTACGAAATCTTTCGATAAATTTTTCATCTATATCCAACGCACTACTCAACAGTTTGGGATTAGAAAATGCCTTTCTACAAACATTTCTAGTTGTGCTGGTACACTCGTACAAAGTTAGTCGAATCAATTCGTATCAGCTTTGATCAACATTTGTTATCATAAGTTAAGTCGCATGAGATCACAGGTTAGTTCAGTACCGTGTTGAACCAAAATCCGAGCGGTACCAATATCCGGACACTCTCGTAATTTTCATCGATTAATGGTAAAATTTAATGGATATACGTTCATTTTAGTTTATATTTTCTACTATGCACATAACGGATCATTGTACATTCAGTTGTTATCTAGTTACCACTGCAAAATAGGGAATAATAACGAAAACAGTTAATTGCTTCAGTCAAATGTAATTTTCTCCGCTGTGCAAGTGATTTTGAAGGTAGCGTCGATGAACGAACCACAACACGTAATGAACGACAATATTTGAGAATTTTACTAATAATGTTAGTTTTTCTAACATGTTTTGTTCATGAAGTGATAGTTAAACAGTTCTGTGGTATCATATCTCTGATATATGCAGTAAGTATCTGCTAAAATTGGAGAAAAGTGTTTGTCCGGTTTTGGAGCCAAGTGGATTTATATCCGGACATTGAATATAATCCGTATATTTTAATGGTGTAAGAACATTATCTACAATAAAAACAAAAAGAAAACATCAAAAAACTATCAATATTTATGGAATGAGTGTTCAGACCAATGCGATGCACCGTTTTGTGTAGAAAAAATGTAGAAATCAGTGATGGTTGCAACTCGAATCACAGGCGTTTCAGTTCAGGTAACTAAATCATAAATTATTCCTACATTTCAATAGCATTCACTAGTACAGGAAAAATGCATTTCATAAACTTTGATACACAATTAAACCTCAAGAAAATTGCGTGATTAATTTTAATTATTCCACGTTGATTGCATCTGTCCGGATTCTGATTCAAAAGTGTCCGGATTTATAGACATGTTTTGCTATAGGTGTCCGAATTTAAGGATAAGACAACCCTAATTGTTTTAACTATTTTCATGATAAAATCTCAACTTTTATCGGAAATGTTATCAATTATACTTAGATCTGGCATAAACTCGTTCGCTTAATACAAAGATTTTAATTTAATATGAAAAACACTTAGCCAAAACGGAGGATTTGTGCTATCTTGAGCGTCCGGATATTGATGCATCACGGTAGTTTATACACTCGCATTGAATGCTATTGTTCGCACGTATATCGCCTCTAATTTTGTACGTAGAAGGCCTTCTCGCGACATCTTATAAGTGAAATTTTGCACATGAAAAGCCTCCTAGTGATTTCGTTATATGTACATTTTGGTTGTCTGGGAATTCATTAAATTTCTATTTCTATTTCAATTTTTGTGTTAAAAATTATTTCTTTACTTTCTTTAATAAATTGAAGTATTATAAGCCTACAGTACCTAATACTTTGTGGCATGGGATTAAGCCAAACATTGTCGTTTAACATAAATGATTGAATAGGAGTTAATGTGAATGAGAAAACGTCAAAATCATCAACACATCCTTCTAGCAATGGTTGATTGTATGGACCGATGCACGAGTTCACTACTTGGCGTTTTAGCGGTGCCGTGTTATTTATGTGACTATGGAAACTAGTGAATTCGGCACCGCTCAAACGTCAAATTAGTGAACTCGTGGTCCATTGGGAATATCCAGTAGAACCATCCATTCCCCAAGAATTCAATAAAACTTAATATAATCTAAACCATTGACATCTAGATACTGGTGGTGGTCATGAATATGAATGAAAAAGTAAAAAAATATCACGAATTTACTATTTTTGGTTTAAAAATAACAAATTGAAAATCGCTTCAATTTGGATTTCCTAAAATCATGTTTTTTGGCCACCCTATCTTGAAGATGGCTACCCTAGAGGCAAAATAAAAAAATATTGGTCCTGCATTAACCACAAAATTTGTAGGACAACTAAAAATAAAGAGATTCTGACCATCTGTAAATGTTGTTAATGTGGAAGGAAACTTATTATAAGCATGCACGGTAAAAAAATTAAATGACCAAAAATATGAAAAACGAAAAAACTTTCAAAGTTGCAATTTGTTGCAAGATTTTTCTGCGGGACATGTTTGTTGAAGTTTCAAGCTTGATTTCTATCTAAACAGAAGTGTGGGGAAATGCGAGGAAAATAAGTTTCTGTCTATCAAAGTCCAAATTTAGTATTATTTTCTATAATTTTCAGTTTATTTCATTTTTAATATATTTTTTTATTAGTGATATGACATTATTTTAATATTCCTGCAGAAAGCTTATGTAAAAACCTTTATGGGGACGTATTTGGATGAAGACTATTAATTAAAAATGTAATTGTTTGATGAATTTGAAAAAAAAGGTTTTTTTCGCCGAAAACTGTAAATTTTGCATCAGTTTCTGACTTTGATAGTATATATCTCAGAAACTAAAGCAAGTAGGATCTTAAAATATTGGATCGCCTCGTATCTTAATGTGAAAAGTTTCTGTAATTAATCTAGTGTAGCTATTCGTAACTTTGTCAAGTATTTTTGTCTTGTCAAAGTCGAAAATATGTCCTTCTTCTATAGTGTGTTGTGACAATCCTGTACCAGATATGTTTTTTGTTTTTACATTATACCTATGTTAATTTAGACGTTTACACAAAAATTGACTTGTTTCACCAACGTACGATTTTTCACATGCACCACAAGGAATCTCATATACTACATTTATGTTTTTGTCTTTAGATATTTTGGTTTATAAACTACCTTAAAGTCGTGTTGTCTTAGATATCTAGATAGCTTTTCACCTAGTCCTTCAATATATGGTATCGTTATAAAATTGTTCGTAGCGTTTTCCTTGTCTTGTAGGGTATTGTACATTTTGTGTAGTCTTTCCTTAATAACTTTTTCTACAAGGAAACACGGGTAGTTGTTTCCTGTGAGAATTTGTTTAACCGTGTTCAACGTGTTTACCCGATACTTAGCATGAGTTAACTTTAAGGCTCTATCTACTAGTGCTATTATTGTATTGTTTTTGTGTATGAAAGGACTAACAGAGGTAAAATCTAAATATCTACCGTCTGCATCTTTCGGGAACCACTCCGTTGTGATCGTGTTGTCTTCACGCCGCAGAATCATGTCCAGAAATTTCAGTTTTCCTTCTACTTCTAATTCTACAGTGAACTGCAGTCGTTGATGGAACCCATTGAACACGTTCAAAATTGCCTCCACTTCCTCCTTTCGCGCACACAACAAACAATCATCCACGTACCGCTGGATTTTTTTTAATAATTTTCTTAATAATTAATAACACAAAAATAACCAACTTTTATGACCGCCTGATCCCCCATAGTGCACCTGAAACGACTCTGAGATTCAGGTTTACCAAAAGAGGCATTGAGTGCCCACCCCAGAAGTTGCCGTCAGCTCTAGACCAGCAGCTTAGGGCTTAAGCAGGTTCCCTTCTGGGATTTTGCAAGAATAGCTGTGTCAAAGAAAATCGTATCAATTTTTATCTAGCACGAGTCGGAACAATTTATTAGAATACTTCTCACAACATGTCTACTTGATGGTTTCAAATAAAGAGCTTTTAGTCCATGTGGGAATATTATTAGTTGAGTTTAGCAGCATTAGGAGAAATTTTCCATTTTTGCAGAAATGAAGAAAAATATACAAACATTTTTGCAATTTACTACAGACCACACGCAGGTTGCGTCCTTTGGCGGTGAGTCAGATTTGAAAATATTGTATAATATTGGACCCAAAATGCTACCTTGAAGAACACCAGTTTTAACGACTTCCTTTCAGACCTGGAATTCTGATAATTAACCTGAAGTGTACGATTTGACAGATAACTTTGAATTATTCTAACAATGTACCTATGTCGGAAAATTATAGTTTTTTTTTTAATTTTACGATCAAACCTTCATGCCAAACACTGTCGAATGCTTTTTTTATGTCTAGAAGAGCAACCTGTAGAATAGCCTTCAGATTTGTTGGAACGAATCAAATTTGTTGAGTGGTCAAATGTCCATGGCGGAATTCGAACTGTTCATTGGCAAAAATTAAATTTTCGTTGATGGCCTTTTCAAAAAGTTTACTGATGGAGGAAAGCAAACTGATTGGACGATAGCTGGAAGTGTCTGCAAGATTTTTGTCTGGTTTTAAAATTGGTACAACCTTGGCATTTTTCCATTTGCCAACAAAATATGCCAACTGCAAATTTGTTTGAATATTTCAACCAAGAATGATAAGCTACTCTTCTGAAGTTTCTTGATAAGGATGTAAAAAGTTCCATCATCACACAGGGGCTTTCATATTTTTGATTTTTTTAGTAATAGTTCTTACTTCTTCCAAATCAGTCTCCCAAACATTTTCGAAAGCGTTCTCTTGATTGAACTACACAGTTAAAAATAATGAAGATTACACGTCATGTAAACTTCATTTTTGCGATGTAAACATGACGTCATGTAAATTTAAGCCTGAGAGCATGTAAAAATGTGTTATATGTCATGTAATCACACAGGATCCTGCTGAATTACATGACATGTAATTGAAGTTTACATGACATATCATGTAAATATCCATGATATTCCACGCTCCAATTATGTGCATTATATGTCTGAGAAATTTACACGTTTCGTTCGAACTGTGTACACAGAAAAAAATCCGTTCTCGTATCCGTGAACAGCAGGCGTGAACTCGTCAACAAGCAAAAATACACCGTGAACTAGATCATGTATACGAGACATCATGGTACAACAATCATGGTAGTTCACGGTGTATTTTTGACAGTTCACGTTTTCCAGAACGCTTTTTTGAGCGTGTAGGGCATTTAGTTAGGGCATTAGTTATATTAGGGCGGTTCGACATTTAAAAAAGTTTGAAAATCCAATCTCTCATATATTTTTTATATCTTCCTAGCATAGCAAAGCATTATCGACTTTTCAAATCGTGGGTGGCTGTACAATGCTCAACTCTATTGGTTTTGAGAAATCTACATGTAGTGTCGCAAAACAACGTCGCAAACATAATAGAATTAAACAAAACAAGCATCACATTGTACACCTGGCCACGTCCTTACAATCGCTGGGGGAAGGGAAGGAATGTTAGTTCAACGTCTACTTTAGAAGATACAGGGAACCCAAACAATCTTCATAGACGTCACGGGATAGGGAGGTTGTGTTAGTAGGGTAGGTTGTACAGGAGGATGAGCTCAATTCGAAAATTTAGAGCATTATAAATAACACTGCGGAACTCGTTTTTTGTCTCCAGCACCAAAATACCGCTATTCACTTAATTGAGGCTTGTTGAATCCATTGCCGTTTTTAGAAATATCATGGCACGTCTAGTTTTTGAGATAATGACTGTTGAAAATGCGAAAATTGACTATTTCGGCCAACTTGCATGCAAGTTTGCCAGCTTGTACGACAATTTATTTGCTTAATTTGCCACAGAATTCAAAATGCATGTGTATAACAACAATTTTCATCAAAGTTTATTATACTTTCGATGCGGAAAAGTTATTTTTTGATGGTTTATAATATTATTGCATTTGCCATATAAGAGAAACGAATAATTTTGTATGGAGACTGCAAGCATGTTGAAAAAATCGGTTTAATCAAAATATAATCGTGCAATTTCAGTCAAATTATATCTGAAATGAAAGTTTAAGTTTTTTGCATGTTTGGTGGATTAGATTTCTCGAAATTTCTCCAAAGTTATTTTCATATAAACCTACTTTGCCTTTGGACCACCTTTAAATCGCCACTGACAAATCTGAAATTTCACAGAACTCTATTTTTATGGTAAGGATGGTAAGGAACATAAGGGAGATTGGAATTTCGAACTTTTTAAATTTCGAATCGCCCTAGTTAGAATACATACACACTTAGAAAAAATAATTTACGTCAAATGTGCCCAACATATTAAAGCAAGTAAAATGACTTAAATTTGAGTTACAAAAGACATAAGTTTCCATCACCTTGAACTAAATATTATCCGGATCACAACAATTTTCAGCCACATTGGACGCAATGTTACAAAAATAACGTATTTTTAAGTTCAAACACCGCTACGTTATTTATTTTTTTACATCGAGTCTGCTTGTAATCAAATGTAATATTAGGTTTTTCTTAGTGTGTATTTTAGACTAAATGCTATTGAATTAAATTTTTTATACAGTCGACTCTCCACAACTCGATATTCTATAACTCGATATACCTACTCTGTAACTCGATGGATTTTTCGGTCCTTTCTAATTCCCATACATCGTACTCTCCATTAGTCGATATTTCTATAAGGGGCCGTCCATAAATGACGTAGCATTTTTTCACTGATTTTTTACACCCCCCTCCCCCCTCGTAGCATATAGTCACAAATGCTGATACCCCCCTTAGAAAATACGTAGCATATCAATTACACCCCCCACCCTATCATTTTTTTAAATTTTCCTGTTGAGGTTACATGATTTTGGAGCAGATTAAAATTAATTTGTAGTATTTTGCTATTGTAACTATGCAAACCTTAACAAAGTTTACAGCTGGAAATGTAGAAAAAAAAAGTTAAAATCTTTGTGCGGATTGGTAAAGCCAACAGTTATAAGTACAAAACATTAAAAAAATGACCAGAAGTTCCGTTATATTGTTTTTGCTTAAGAAGCAGATTCCAGTGAATATTATCAACAAAACACCTTCATTTCAAATGGATTCTAGTCATTATTATCTAAATTCAAATGCATTAGAAAACTGTGGCTAGTTTATACAAATTATTCATCTTTAATAAAATTTCAACTAAACCTTATTATCGTTCCCCATACTGAAATACTTTTATACAACTCATAATGAAACAATAAAATGATAAAAATGCTCTTTTCCTGATCTAACGAGTGATTTAGAAATCTGGATAATAGGACACTCCAATTTGATGTCCTTATGAAGATCATGAAACGCATAATTTACTAAATAGATATCTAGTTTCACTACAGTAAAATTTATATTTGCCTAAATAATCATATTGTACACTTTTGAAGAAATCTAATTCCAACAGAAAATATGAATAAAACGGCTGATTCTAAGTCTTGTCAACAAATAGGAAAACAATGTTTTCCAAGTAGATAAAGCATTGATTTATAATTACTTTTTTCAACGTTTAACTTGTTCAATTATAAATGAATTAATTTAGACGTGAATACAATATAATATTCACATAACTATTTAATGCTTTATAAAATCGATTTGATTATCAGAAAAAAAAGAAATTTTTGTTCTTTTCATACTATTGTTATAAAGCTGAATCATCATTAAATAACTCAAAATCAACTGTTTGTCATTTTTTTCAGCGCATCTTTTTTCAACAACATTATTCAAAATGCTACGTCCACTAGTTGGCACCCCTCCCTCCCCCTCGTCACACATCGTCACGAATTCATGAACACCCCCCTCCCCCTTAAAATGCTACGTCATTTATGGACGACCCCTAACTCGATATCTCCATTAGTCGATGTCACGTGAGAGGAAAATTTCCCTCCATAACTCGATATCTATTTTATAAACCTTCTTATACGGGAAAACTGGGACAAATTCTTGTTTGGAAGTGAATGCAACTTGTAATAATTGTTTAAAACATTAAAATAAAAAAAATATTGTATGTAAAAAAATGGGATCTTTCGAACATTTCGAAAAAAGTTTTCAAATAATTGATTGTAAAATAATATCAACAAAATATTATTGCTTTCTTACAGTAGTAATCATATATGTATTGGAAATGCAAAAATTTGTTTCTTCGATTTTGGGATTTTTTGCGTTGGTATATTCTATAACTCGATAATTCTATAAGTCGATGGTCCCTTGAATATCCAGTTTTATGGAGAGTCGACTGTACATTGAGTTGGAGTAGAAAGGTTGGTCTCCCGTTCAATTCTATATCAATTGCAATTGATAACTGACATGTCTCTATTCATAAAAAAAAAATTAAATGAAAGAATTTGAGACGGTTTACAGAAATTATAAGATATTCTTCGTAAAAAATATTAAAACTCCTATTGAAATAATACATCTTTTCATCTGCGAGCTAACACAACTGCGAAATATAATTTTGACACCCATGCAGAAAATCAATTCCCATCGCATACAATCGGAAGTCGTTGATCGCAGTAACCATTTCACTTTATTCACAAAAAATCTTCTAAACGTTGAATTAAACGTCACAAACTGATAAAGAAGAAGTTCAACCACAATGGCTGCAAAAGAAGAATATTTTAATCCAAAAACAGGAGAAAATCATGGAATCTTTGGCTACAAATATTTGAAATTTCATCGTATGAGAGATCCAAAATGGACTGCTGGAGACAAAATGATTCAATATGTTGGAATAACCAAAATCTACGGTTGGTCTTCTATTACTTATAATATTCGTGCCTATTCTGCGCGGCGTGTGAGGTGACACGAGTCGAATGACGTGACAATTGTCGACTCGCTCCCATTTGAATAACATTAGTCGTCTCACGTCACTCGCCGTGAGAGCGACTCGTTTCGACTCACACGCCGCGCAGAATAAGCACGATTGATTCAGAAATCGTTTTGTGGGCGACCTTTTCGTTAGAAAAAAAAAAACTGGTTGTCATAAGTCGATTTCTCCATCAATCTATGCGTCGGACATTCCATGCTAAATATCACTCTTTCCAAGATCGTGACCGCAAGCTGCAAGCACTGAAAACAATTATGGCCCGGAAGAACAAGCAGCAATACACTCGAAGGGTAAACAAAATGCTCAAGGACGACACCGGTTACCTGAATGTGGCAAATGTTGGCGATGCTCAGCGGATCAAAAATATTTTCCAAGGCCATTTTGAAATGCAAAGAGCGTATCATCCTTTGATGATTGAGGTATGTTTGGAACCGTTTTTATGTGGCATAAGGCCTTTTTGTTCAATATAAACCTTACACGATTAACAGTAGGTAACAGTAACAGTAGGCAACTTCTTCGATTGTTCGAAAAAATGATCAATTTTGGTAGGCTAGTTCTCTGTTATTTATGGACCAATTTAAATTGAATTTACCCAACATGTCAGGCATGACTTCAATTCCAACATAGAGTAAGGACCTAAGTAGAATCATCAATATTTCCAGAATAAGTATATATTAGACGGTTAACCTTCCGTCAGTCGCTCAAAAAAAAGTTACACCAGCGGTCGCATCGTGTACTGAGTACACGCGGAGCAATTTTAATTGTACATCCAAAGCTAGGCAAGATAGAATATGGATGTCTTCGACAAATTTCTTCAGTCCAACGGTACCAATTGGTCAGTGGACAGAGAACACTTTGGAAACATCCTCATCTTCCTGTGGCCATCGGATTGTGCCCCGGGGGAACCGATGTAGTGGACATTTCGCAATGCAACATCTCGTACACAAATATCTCAGGATCTAGATTTTTTAGCAAGATGGTGTCTTCGGCAAAGCTGTTCAGTAGGTCAGGGCTAACATGTGATAGGCTGCTTGTTTCGAAATTCTGCCACCAGATGGTGCTAGTAAGCATTTAATTTTTCAAACACCGATATCTCAAGATCCTGATTACCTAGAAAGATGATGTCTTCGACAAAGTTGTTTAGTAGGTCAAGGACTAACATATGATAAGCTACCTAACAAGAAAAACTGCCACAAGATGACGCTAGTGAGCATGCAATGTTTTAATCACGGATATCTCAGGATCCCGATTTTTTAGAAAGATGTTGTTTTTAGCAAAGTTGTTCAGTAGTTCAAGGGCTACCATGTGATGATCTTCTTGATTCGGAATTCTTTCAATAGATGGCGCTAGTGAGCATGATATTTTGCGACCACATATATCAGGATCCAGGTTACCTATAAAGTTGACGTCTGCGAAAAAAGTGTTGAATAGGTCAAGGTCTAGTATGTAATATGCTACCCAACTTGAAATTCTACCACCATATGGCACTAGTGATCATGCCGTATTTTGATCGCCAATATCTTAAGATAATGATATTTTAGCTAGATGGTGTTTTCAGCAAAGTTTTTTAGTAGATCAAGGACTAAACATGTGATATGCAGTTTGATTCGGAATTCTTCCACAAAACAAAATTTTCGAATTGAATTATTTCAGGATCCTGGTTAGGAAAATAAAATTAGATTACAAAGTTGGTGTCTTTGATGAAGTTGTTCTGTATGTCATGGACCAACGTGTTAAGTGTAAAATATACCTACTCAAAATTCTTCCACATTCAATTCAAAATGCAATGGGCTGCTAGATTTCAAATACTTCCATCAGGCTAGAGAAAGAGCTCCTGGTTTAATTTTTTTCAAATACAGAATCTCAAGTTCCCGATTATTTTGAAACGTCCTCATCAAATTTATTAGGTAAGGAAAGTGCTCACATGTTATTGGCAATTATATTTTGAATTATGTAACCCTGCGCCAGTGAGCAAATAATGTTCTGAACATCTTATGATACTGATCATTTGGGCTCATCAATATACGTTTTGTCAAATGTTAAAACATTTCGCTACAAATAAATTAATAGATAAGCACAAAATAAAATTAAACATATAGGGTTCATTCTACTTCAAACTCTAGATTCAAGTTGAACAATATTATTTTTATATTCAGTAGAAAAGTAGGACGCAAACTTCTCGTTGCTGGTGATAATTTAAATTCGTTGCTACACATCTCGGCCCAGATAGCCGTAGCGGTAAACGCGCAGCTATTTAGCAAGACGAAGCTGAGGGTCGTGGGTTCGAATACCACACCGGTCAAGGATCTTTTCGGGTTGGAAATTTTCTCGACTTCCCAGGGCATAGAGTATCTTCGTACCTGCCACACGATATACACATGCTAAAATGGTCATTGGCATAGTAAGCTTTCAGTTAATAACTGTGGAAGTGCTCATAAGAACACTAAGCTAAGAAGCAGGCTCTGTCCCAGTGGGGACGTAACGCCAGAAAGAAGAAGCTGCACATCTCGTGAGACCACACTCTCGCAGTACTGGTCGGGTTTGATATTATGGGATATTATCAGCTTGAGAGATAGGCTTATGATTATCGCCGTGACCGATAATTTCACTTACTGGTTGTTTACAAATAAATTCAAAGTGCTCTTTGTGCTAGTATAATCATAATATGATAATACTAGCACAAAGAGCACTTTGAATGGATTTGTAAACAACACAGGCAATGACTATAACATTTGAGGAGATTCGAACAATGTTGTAGTGTGCGTGCCATCTCGTGAGTCGCCATGAGAAACCGAGTTTTTCATATCACTTTGCACTAACACACATCCACCTTTGTTTTTGTGTAACAGCTTTCTGCCGCTCATGAGCCTCTGTACGTGCCATAAGTTCTTTTGTTCTTTTAACTTTTACTGTGCCCCGTATATTGGAGCTGTCTCGCTCTCTCTCACGGGCAACTCGAAAACAGCGCGCACAGAAAAAGTCAAACGTTTTATAGCATGCATAGGCTCATTAGATATTTGATAGGCCTTTTCATTTTTTTTTTCAAATGGAAGTAGAAATGAAAAGCCACGTGTACTAAGTCTAGCACCAGTTTTAAGGCTATTATTCGCATTATTTAAACCAATCAATGTGTTTGAAATATACTGTTTGAAAGCAGAAAAACACTACGTTTACTGCAGTATGCTATTGACAATTTTATCAGAAAATTCAGTTGAATTCACAGAATAGATGTTTTCTAGAAAACCTAATACGCCTTCATAATATTTGATCATTATTTTGTATAATTGTTTACCTTATAGAACCACCGACACGTTCGGCATTTGCATAGAAGAACTGTCACAGACCTTCCGAATCAGCTGATTCGAGACGTCTCGTGAAAAAGCCTATTGCTCAATTGTAAACACCATTGACAGTTCTTTGATTTCAGCACAGACAAAAAAGCGTCACATTCTCATAGGTGTCCATCGATCATTTTTTTAACGACCGATTCGTATATATGCGACCAACTGCAGGCTGCAATGATTTTGATCGTCATATTTTTAAATATAGTCAAACCTGTATTAGTCGATGTTCCATAGTTCGATATCGACTCATTAAACCATACTTAAAACAAAAAAATAATAATTACTATAATGCTCCCTTTTATCAGCTTTCTAAAGAATATCTGTTCGATGATCTTTTGAGTATCGACTGGAAATTTGACTGTCCTTGAAATTCTGAAGTATATTCTGATGGGATTTTCATGCTGAAGGGCACCGTTTTCGAATCAAACGGTTTTATTACATGTTAAACATGCTTCAGTCTTGGACAGAATAAACAACTTAGTTGAAGCCGTCATTTCCATGATTAAGCAATCACGATCCTAGATATTTGGGTTGCAAATTGAGCATACTCAGTGGCACCATCTAGTGGAAGAATTTCCAAACAAGTGTGGCCCATCACAAGTTTGTACTTGACTTACTTGAGATATTTGCGATCAAAATACGCCATCTGTTGGTAGAATTTCAAGTTGGGTGGCTTATTACATGCTAGACCTTGACCTATTCAACACTTTTGTCGAAGACGTCAACTTTATAGGTAACGTGGATCCTGAGATATCTGTGTTCGCAAAATATCATGCTCACTAGCGCCATCTATTGAAAGAATTCCGAATCAAGAAGATCATCACATGGTAGCCCTTGAACAACTTTGCCGAAAACACCATCTTTCTAAAAAATCGGGATCCTGAGATATCCGTGATTGACATATTGCATGCTCACTAGCGCCATCTTGTGGCAGTTTTTCTTGTTAGGTAGCTTATCATATGTTAGTCCTTGACCTACTAAACAACTTTGTCGAAGACATCATCTTTCTAGGTAATCAGGATCTTGAGATATCGGTGTTTGAAAAATTAAATGCTCACTAGCACCATCTGGTGGCAGAATTTCGAAACAAGCAGCCTATCACATGTTAGCCCTTGACCTACTGAACAACTTTGCCGAAGACACCATCTTGCTAAAAAATCTAGATCCTGAGATATTTGTGTACGAGATGTTGCAATGCGAAATGTCCACTACATCGGTTCCCCCGGGGCACAATCCGATGGCCACAGGAAGATGAGGATGTTTCCAAAGTGTTCTCTGTCCACTGACCAATTGGTACCGTTGGACTGAAGAAATTTGTCGAAGACATCCATATTCTATCTTGCCTAGCTTTGGATGTACAATCAAAATTGCTCCGCGTGTACTCAGTACACGATGCGACCGCTCGTGTGACGGGCCCGGTAAAAAAAAGTTACACGAGCAGTCGCACTAAAAACTTAGATTAAAAACACGATGTTTTCGAATACTTTTCGTTGATTTTTTCGAAAAATTTCTTCTCTACAAGCAAGAAGAAGAGTAGATCTTGGAATAGGACCAACACCCGGATCAATTTGAAAGGATTTTCAACGTGTGTTTCGACTTTTCGCAAAGTGCGTGTACTCAGTACACTAGGGCGACCGACGGTGGGTTAAAAAGAAAAAAATATCACACCGTAAAACTTCTACATATTGGCTACAATTTTGCTAAAAAAACTTGTGTCGAAATATTTACTTATTCTTAGTTAAAAAGGTTTTAAAATGTATTGTCTTTTGCCCCATCGATGCACAGTGATGCGAGGGCAGAAAAAAGTCGAAAAACTAACTTTAACTAGGGTAGGTGTACCAGTTATGGACATAGTGGTTCCCTATTTCGCCATACGGGATTACTTGAATGTTTTCACATTTTGAAAGATTTTGTGTGTTGTAAGTGTAAGCTTTAAGATATATCTTGATATTTAAACATTCAAAAAGATTTTAAATGTGAAAGTTATCGAAATTTCACGTATGGCCAAATAGGGAACCACTATGGCCTTAACTGGTACACTTTCCCTATTTACTCCCAAAATATTTGCATATTTGAATTGTATTGAATAGTCTTTTCCCAAGATTCGAAAATAGAAAGTTTAAGAGCATTTTGAAGAACATGAACGACATAGTTGTATTTTTTGCTCCTTTGTAATATATTTGGGAAAACCAAATGAAATTCAACTTAGTTTTTGAATGTGAGCACACACTCGCACACTAGTTTCAATTTGTGTTTTTTTTTTTTGTCTAGTTCCAGCTTAGACTCATCTTACGCAAACTTGCGCAACGTAGGTTTTTTGTCAATTGACTAACCAGATTGGAAGCGACAATATTAAGTACTGTCATATATTAATGAATGCTATGAGAACTTCTGTTTGGGTGCCAATAGAAGGCATATTTGTTCAAAAATAATTTAGAAGGATACTAATAAAAGGCATATTTGTTTGAAATTAAAAATCATTTAATAAGATACTAATATAACACCGTTTTTGTCTAAAGCACCAAAATATCACTATTTACTTAATTAAGGGTTGCTGAATCCATTGCCATTGCTGAATCCAAAAATATCATAGCACGTCTAGTTTTTGAGATATTGGCCGTTGAAAGTGCAAAAATTAACTAGAGGAAGAGCACCGATTTTCGACCCAGCACTAATTTTCGACCCATTCATATAATTTTGGCCTACTTTGTATGGAAATCCGAAAATTGGCACCGAATTCTTGTATGTCGAAAATTAGTGCTTTTCCCCTATTTCAACAAACCTGCATGCAAGTTTGCCCGCTTGTGTACCAATTTGTTTGCTTAATTTACTATGCGTAAAAATGCTTTTCAACAAAGTTCAAAATCCTTACGATGCTCAAAAGTTATTTTTTGATGGTTTGGAAAAGTATTGTATTTTGCCACATAAGAGAAACTTTATATGGAGTTTTTATGGAGACTGTAAGCATGATAAAAAAAAATCGAATTATTAAAAATTTAATCGTGCAATTCAAAACTAATTTTATCCTAAATGAAAATTAAAGACCCATTTTGCATGTTTCATAAATTAGATCACTTAAAAGTTTGATAAATCAAAGAAACCTGTGATTTTTACAACTTTGGCCTTGTAGCTCAAAATGATGACGTGCTGGATCATTTCTGAGAACGGCATAAGATTCAGCAAATCCAAATATACTGAAGACACATAATTTGATCCTTGGGACACGCAAAAAATTAATTTTTGTTACGCTGTGTAAAAGTAGATAGCTTGAATTTCGCGAAACTCACGTGGCTCTCCTCACTACGGTAGTTTAAATGCGCGAATCTCATCAAGTAACCTACGTTGGGTGCATGAATGTTCTGAATCAATATTGTCATTGCAGGCTGTAAATGCGGGAAATACGACATTTTACCACAGTAATTTTGGGTTGCCTTTAGCAACGACAGATACGCAATGATTCCAGACTCGTCACGCAAATGGCGGTTTCAGCGGAAGGTAAAACATATGGTTGTCTGATTAAAATGAACAAGAAGAATTAAAAGATTATAACCCATTCAAAAAAAATCTTAAGGTATCAGATTTGACATCATATCATAACGATATCCACAACACTGAAAAACCTCAAGACGTTACGTAAGTTCTATTTTTCAAACATGGTTTTCTAAAATCTTAGTTATTGTTGATGTTTTCACTTTAATCAACTTCCGTATCAACTCGAACACTCTGATATATGCTATAAATTGCCCGTGCGTGATAAAAAATAATTGAAATTTGATTTTCCTCGGTAAGAGACACGGTGTTCATTTAACTACACAGCTAAAAATATGTTGTAAATTTAAGTTAATTTTCATGCACATATTTGGAGCATCAAAATAAACTGAAATGTCAACGATAAACCGCTTATTTTTCAATCAATTGCACTTTAAATTTACACGATCATGTAACATTCAAGCATCTTTGGTTGAAAACTAAACGGAATACCGTAAAAATAGATGATTATTCTATGCCTCAGTTTACACTACATTGGAATTTAAATATTTTTATCTGTGTACCCCTGTTAATTTTTTCACCACTTCCCCTATACAAAAAATGGATCATGGGTCAGTCACCAATCCGGTTTATACCAATGTTTCTGTGGGCCTATTCGAGACTCATTTTGTTCAAAATAGGTAAATTTTCGCTTTAGGCAACATCATTTTTTGGCACGTTGCCAAAATCCAACGGGCATTGTACCGCTTTGCATCGAATTCCCGGACGCTTCGAAAGCCGGACACTCAGTACAATTTCAGCTATTTTAACATGTATATGCATTTTAATTTTAAATAATTATATACGAATCGATGCCTAACTTTAAGTTCTACATGGTGTTATAATTCTCAGCATAGTAACCTGATAAAATGATTGTGAAACTCTTAAAAAACAAACTCGTGTCATATTGAGCGTTAGTTTTCGCGCTGGTTAGGTCGAAGCCTTAGATTTGCACCTAAAACAAATCTTATCATTTCCCTGGGCTTGGGATAATATTTTCCAGGGAGCGATGAGTTTTGACAATTGATCGCTGTTGTTAGTAGCTTTGATTAGATGTTGGTGAATTTCAAAGCAATGGCAACCTTTTTATTACAAAATTTAGATTTTGTCTTCTGACCTAAAGATTCTGGTTAAACTACTGCATAGTACGGCTATCACTCATCAAAATTACTTTCACTTCGGGAAAATATAATTTCAAACTGGCGAGAAGATTACAAACTGAGGGTGGGTTAGGAGCACAGTCAGACCCTTGAATGTGCAATGTGGGGTAGTAATTGGGAATGCCATTGACGGTTTGTAATCTCCTACGAGGTTCTCGAAAACCAACAGGGCGCGTGCACCGGGTTGCGGATAGGAGCAAAGGGAGATCAATAGCATCTACTTAAAATAATAGAGCAAAAAGCCGTTCCATGATTAGGTAGTGTTTAGTAATCTTCTATGGTGTTCTAGTACTATGAAATTCTTCACTCACTAGGAATTCTGGCCTTGACAATATCAATAGTGATAAAAACATAAAATAATACCTAATACTGTAGTAATAAACGAAATAAAATCAATCTTCTATACTTGACAAGGTTTTGAAGACAATCAATGAGTGAAAGAACTACCTATTAGAAAAGCCACATCAGCTAAGGCTATACATATACAAATGTTGGTCATAGGGTCATGACGAGCATTCGGTATGTATGTCTATGATTGATTCTTATCTAATAGGGGCACTAGAAGACCACGCGGACAATTTCGAAACAAATTATTTTTATACATCGGTCTTATGATCCGAAAGGCTCAGCTATGCTGTAATGTCATTTTTTAAGCTATTCATTACTGCTGTTTAATTGTTTATTATTCTAACAAAACTACATAATTACTCATTACTAATCACTGTTCCTATGTTCTCTCTTTCTCACCTTCTTATCTGTTGCATGATTATGATCATTACTAATATAATGCATGAGCATGCACAATAAGAATAATTTCAGAATTGTAAGCAGTCAATGGATAACTGGATAGAATAGCTTCGAAAATGGTGCTCAAATCAGAATAATTCTGGTCAGGGAAGTATAAACATCATGAGTAAGTAACACATTTCATTTTAATAATATCAAATATGTTTATATAAATCAGCACCGCCAATCAGTGAACTGAATTGTAATTTTATATCTGTACATGATAAAAACAGACAAAGTTTGTAAAGTTGTCACCATCGATTGAATTGCGTTCTTTTTAGTAATGTTCAATCATTAGCAAAAGCTTCTAAAGCGTCGCATCGTGCCATCAGCAGTTCTTAGCATCACTCTCATATTGTTATAAATCTCTATAAAGCGATGAGCTAATTCTTTCTTACTTGTACAATTGTTTGGAATTTTAATAAATCAAACCAAACTCCAAAACTCAAATTAAATTGCTCTCAGCACATTTACATTTTGCAGCATTAATCGCATTACTGTGTCAAGTCTTCTCCAATTTCCTATACCCTACCCCAACCCTTCCTATCTTTTCCGATGGTGTTCAAGTGGTCCGCATAGACTATTACGGCCATTACCTATCCCTTCCCCCGGCTTTGGACTGACTTGCGCTCTCATTGCCCCACCAAACGCTGCAAAATGAAAATGAAAATGAAATAAAACAAATCTTATCATTTCAGAGTATTGAAGTAAACTTAAGTGATATTGAGCAAAATCGAACATTATTCTTGTTTATAGTGATGTTTCTAAACAGTGAAAAGTGATGCACAAGCTTCCAGTATTTGTCAAAAATACCTGATGTCCGGGTTTTGAACCATGAAAATCTACCGTTTCGAAAACCGGACATCCCATGCTTAAAACATTCCATTCATAGTGATTGTTGAAGGAAGATGAAAAAATCATTATAAGAGTGTTAATGAGTGATTTATGGAGGCTGAAAGTTTTAAAAATCTTGGAAAAGTGATGGACTGTGAGTGAGCAAGTGTTTAATTCAACACAAATGGATGTCTTAGTCCTGCACTACATTTAGTGATGGTGTTGGAAATATTTTATTCATTTTTTTTTTTTCAAATAGGAAGTAAACAAATCCATGCTGAGTAGAAACAGGTAAGGAATTAATACTTTTAAAAAGTGCTATTCAGCAGTATATCCTCGTCCAGTGGGGGGGAACAGAATATAGCTTCAACTTCTGGAATTCGATTTGCGTCTCAGTTCTACTAATTTTATTGAAAACAGGAGATGCAAACCTTTTCATAAATTTGAATGCTTACTGCATATAAGTAGTATTTATTCTACTATAATAAAGTTGAGCTTCAATCGCATTTCATTCATTTTTGAGCATTAACTGATTAGATAAAATTTACTTTATCATACAGGCTCTAAGCTCTAAGTAGGTTCACATCTAAGAGTGGACTGTTCCTTCTTGTCTGAAGTTGATAAGTTGGATTTTACAGTAGTTATTTTATATTTTTTATAGTTTTTTTTTATATTTGCATCATAGCTTTATGTTGTTTGTAGAACGTGTTGGAATTTTTTTACGCAAATATTTATTAAATTCTCCTAATTTATTGACAATTTCATAGTGTCCGGATTTCGAAGCAAAAGTGTCCGCGATTGGAAGCATGCATTATTCAGTGTCCGGATTTCAAAGCAAGACATCCCACACGTTTAGTGTATTTTAAGTGGTTTATATCATATTACTCGTTATTTTTAATTCAATATTGCTTTCAAAAGACAGCTGTTTACATACTTCAACGAAAAAATTCATCCCATAATATGAAATTCCTTGAAAAATATTGAGTTGAAGCTGTCTAGGTGCTTAGGTGTCCGGATTTCGAATCAAAACGGTAATTTCAAAAAATGTATGTGCATTTTTAAAAAGACGCGGTGCCTGAATTAGATGAAAGACCATTTTCGTGGGTCTTAAATTATGGTCCAACCGGTTTGATAATAACTAAACTACCAATCACGATTTTAATTTACATAGCCCTGCCGTTTCTATTTAAGTGTCTCTGTACTATTCTATCATGGACACAATGCATTAAAATCGAACTATGCATTTATACTATTACAGAACATTGTCGAGAAAATTGACCAAAGAACTTTTGCCAAGCGAAAAGCACTGGACGCACTAGTGCACCGTTTCAAGACTTTGAGCGCCGCTTACGAAAAAGAACTGGTAAGTCTAAGCAAAGTGATCGTGTGATCCTAAGCATCGATTGTTTTCTATCTTTTCGTCTCAATTGGACAACCCATAGAAATTAATTGATCGTGCTCATCTATTTCACGACTTTCTGTTCTTCACGTTGCTGTTGCTGTTTGCTGTTGGTGGATCAATCAGATCAAGGTCTCAGAATTGCAGGACAGAACGAAATTTATGGATCCGCAAGAACTGTACGAGGAGATCGAAGCGAAGAGCTACGAACTTGAATTGCGACATTGTGGCACACGTATCCGTACGGCAGACGCTATAAATAGAGCATATAATGAAATAATTCGAACGATGCTGAAGGTAAGCTTTCGGTTTTTAATTTTCTTCTCCTGTAATTTGCAGAATAATTTCCTTTAGAGTTTTGCGCCGCCTCTCCTTTCCAAACAATTATTATAAATATACGGCGCCGAGTGCCAATAAACCGGTGGTGTATGCGAAAACATAAGGAATGGTACATCATGGTTATCGAGGGTCAACATTCAAAGACAAATATGCGTTGAAAATTGTGACTTTGTATTTTGACAAAATGTTCCTACAATTTTATACAACCTGCAATACTATGGAACACATGATATTATACAAGTTAAGTGACACAAATAACACACCGCTAAGTTTCTTGATGAAATGTGTTCATCTTCTTCTTCTTCTTGACATAACGTCCTCACTGGGACAGAGCCTTGTTCTCAGCCAGTGTTCAATGAGCACTTTTACAGTTATTAGCTTTCTTTGCCAATATTGCCATTTTCACATTCGTATATCGTGTGGCAGGAACGATGATGCACTATACCCAAGGAAGTTAAGGAAATTTCCTTTACGAAAAGATCCTGGACCGACCGGGAATCGAACGCAGACACCTTCAGCATTACTTTGCTTTATAGCAGCGCTAAAGAAGGCCCCCATAATGAAATGTGTTATTCTAAAAAAATCATAAGAGTGAATATTAGCATGCACAGTAAAGTTTTTATATCCCGTCGTTATTGCTGCACCTCGCTTTAGAAATATTCAGTAAAATAACATTCAAACTGTTGTAATGGCATAACAGAAACAACGTAATTGGTCGATTAAAATTGTTTCTTATATTTTAATAGAACAATTTGAACATAATTTGACGCTATACTCAAGACGCTGCCATGATGTGCTACTGCCATATCCGTACAGAGCACAGTATTCAATTTCTAGAACGGTCTGTATGTTTCAAAACAACCTACACCTTACGCTATTAAGAATAATGAAAAAGAACTCTACTGAATGATATATCTATGATGTCTGATGTGATTTGTATTGCGAAAAAAATATGTGTTCTTTTAGATTTACAGAACAAAAAATGAGGAACTTCCATTAAGTACACGGACTATTTGCATTGAAACAATAAAAGTTTTTGCAATTTTGTTGACTGCTTTTCCCAAAATTAAATTTGTTGAAAAAAATAAAATTAAAATTAAAAATTATAAAATTTTGTTGGCAGAATTGTTTTAATAGCTGGACATCATGAACTTTGAGAGGTTAATAAAATATTGTTTCATTGATCGATCTGAAATTTTGGTCAGTCAGTTGTTATTAAACCAAAATGTCCCTTACAGGTCCACTGTGAAATCCAAATTTCAGGACAAAATTCTAAGCTCCATCAAAATGAACAAAAATCAACCTACACGTAACTTAAACTTAAGAAAACATGAAAAAGTCGTATTTGAGACGATTAAGATGCATTTTGAATTGAATTGAGAATATTTGTAAGGATTATGAATTTTCGGAAAATGTTAATTAAGGTACTGTAATCCGGGTAATTTTCCAACTTTTTGTTGTATTGTCCTTCGGAATCAAAACAAATGTCAACAAAAATCGGCAAAAAGTACTCCCTTGATCTTGATCAGTTTATTATTATTATTATTATTATTATTATTATTATAGAGTTTTGGCACTTCTCAGCAAAAAAATGCTGGAAACTTTCACCTACCCCGGGCAATCTGTATGCCAAAGGGGATTAGGCTCTGTGGATCTCATTGGTCGGTCTTACTTATCCTAATGAGTCTGCTGGATGAGCTTCTCAGTTGTGGTGGTTCAGGAACCGTCTAACTATGCTGCAGGTTCCAAGAATCACCGCCTTTTGGATGCTGTGTAGGTCCTTCTTCAATTCCAGCTCGTCTAGGGACCTTAGGAGAGATTTCGGGACAATTCCGGTCGCTGAGAGGACTACCGGAACTATACGGACGTCCTCTAGGTGCCACATCTGCTTCAACTCCTCCGCCAAGTCGTGGTACTTCGCTATCTTGTTAGAGAACGTTGATTGGACATTGTGGTCCAGCGGTACAGCGATGTCGATGAGGGTAACTCGTTTCATTCTTTTGTCGTAGACTACAATGTCGGGGCGGTTGGCACGGATGAGAACGTCCGTTATGATCTCGCGATCCCAATACAGCTTTATGCAACTATTTTCCAGAACCGGGTCAGGCAGGTACTTGTAGTAGGGCACAAATCGATCCACCAAGTTGTGCTTAAGGGCAAGCTGTTGATGCACAATCTTGGCAACTTCGTTGTGACGATCGAGGTAGGCTGATCCAGCTAGTACTGAACAGCCGGCAACGACATGCTCGATAGTCTCCCCTACTGAATTGCACTTCCTACAGCGGTCCTCCACGTCTTCGTGCAATATGTAGTGCCGATAGTTCTTCGTCGCAATTACCCGGTCCTGGATGGCTACCATGAAACCTTCTGTTTCTGAGAAGAGGTCACCCCGCACCAGCCACGTGTTTGACGCCACCTTATCGATGTGCTCGAGCTCCAGTTGATGGGGGTGCGTTCCATGCAACTCCTTCTGCTTCCACATTGCGATCATCTCATCGACAGTTTTGATGTCGCAGTTCAGCTGGTAATCCTCCTGCGCCAGATGCAGGGCGCTGAAGCCGTGATCAGCTTCGCATACAGTGCGGTAAATTTCGTGGCGGTTCTGGCTTTCTACGAAATATGCCCGCAGCTGCTGGATCTGGGAGACACATAGTGCCTGGATATCGGTGACGCCTCTTCCTCCTGCTGCACGTGGCAGGGTGACTCTCTCAATGGACGATTTTGGGTGGCGCATTCGGTGCTTGGTGAACGCCACTCGTACTGCTCGTTCTATCGCCTCCAAGTCAGTCTTGGTCCACTTTACCACCCCGAAACTATACGTCAACTGGGGCACAGCAAACGTGTTGATCGCCTTCACCTTGTTGCCGGCAGACAGAAAGCTCTTCAGAATACAGTTGACACGTGATAAAAACTTTTCCTGCAGCTCCTTCTTGATCATCGTATGGCGAATACCTCTAAGTTGCAGGAATCCAAGGTATTTATACGTTTCGCCTTCAATCATATTCCGAATCTCCTCCTGCTCGTTGACGCGGAAACAGCTGGCATCCATAACTTGACCCCGACGTAGATGAATTGACCTGCATTTGTCAATACCGTAATCCGGGGTAACATTGATCAGCGGGGTAACATTGATCGGGATGACTCATCTTGTTAAACGTTCAAATAAAGATTTATTGATGAAACATTTTCGAACCATGAATGGTGCCTCTCTTTCGTATATTCATAAGCTAATGATAATTAAGGTTTTTGCCAAAATTGCGTTTAGCTCATGCGTAAATTTGTCAACTTTTTGAAACAATGATTTCTATCATTTTCACTGACACTACCGAAAATTCATGTCTCACATGAGTTCTGCAGACGATGTGATCAAGGAAAATGCGGGTGTTACTAAAAATGGCATCGCCGAAAACGATTCCGTTGTCAAATCTTTCATAAGTTTATTCAATTAGGCAACATTAACTAATTACTATTACAAATGTAGAATTTCATGAGAAATTGCCTACTTTTAGGCGTATTCCGCGGTTCAAGGTGATTTTAATTTTGAAATAACTCAAAAAGTTAATGACTTGTAAGAGTTTGGTCTTCATATTCGGCTTCAGGGGCCCTGATTTTAGTAAGTAACGACATTTCCAATATTAGCGAACGTTGTTTACTTGGGTGATCAATGTTACCCCATATCAGCTGAATCAAAAAATCACTTAAAACATTTATTTAAACATGTTTAAATCTTTCGAAAAACAAAATAAAGTACATAGTTAGGAGCGGTGGGTGCCAGTACTTGTTTTAAAAATATGAAACTTGTAACATTTGTATTGTGAAATGAAAAATTTAAGAAAAACTAAAAAAAATGATCAATGTTACCCCGGATTACGGTACCAAACTCCATCCGGATGTCGTTACTGAATGTCGTAACTAGCTGCAACAGCTGATGCAGCCTCTGCACTGATTCCGCAAATAGCTTCAGGTCGTCCATATAGAAGGTGTGGGTAACTCTTGTGCTCCTTTCCCCACTTTTCAGTTGGTAGCCATAGTTGAATTGGTTGAGTGCTTTGCTGAGGGGGTTCATGGCCAGGCAAAACCACAGCGGACTAAAGGTATCGCCTTGAAAAATCCCCCTCCTGATGCTGAGAGTCCTGGACCGTAACACAGCTGTACCGTCGGTAATGTGTAGGGATGTGCTCCACATCCCCATCGCGTGTTGCATCAGCCTGATGACGTTCCTGTCTACCTTATACAACTGCAGTACCTTGAGAAGGTACGAGTGCGGTACTGAGTCGTATGCCTTTTTGTAGTCGATGTACGCCATACTCAGGTTCCTTTGCTTTTGGGTAGCTTGCCCTACAATGACTGCATCTACGACGACCTGATCTTTGCAGCCTTGCGTGTTTCTGCGACACCCTTTCTGTTCCTCGGTCATCACGTTGTTGGCGTCGCAATGGGCTTGCACCCTCCTCGCTATTACCGACGATAGCACTTTATACAGACTTGAAAGGCACGTTATTGGTCTGTACTTCGCTGGGTCAGCTGTGTGTTGGTCCTTTGGCAGAAGAAATGTGACACCCCTGGTGATGAATTCCGGTAGCTGCGTGGGGTCTCCTAGTACCGTATTGAAGCATTCCGCCATCCGCCCATGGATCGTTGTGAGTTTTTTATATTAAAAATTGTGCACAAAATCAGGTCCTGGTGCAGCCCAATTCCTGGTATACCGGGTAGCTTCACGTATATCCTGAGCGGTTACCACGACCGCGGTCATGTCTCCAATTCCATCACATTGTCTCTTTTCTTCTGCTAACCACATCCCATCGCCGTTGTGTTCGGTGGGGTTCTCCCATAAATTGGCCCAAAATTGTGTAACGTCGCCAATCTCTGGAAGTCCCTCGCCAAAGTCGACCTTGTCATTTCGGATGCGGTTGTAGAACTCCCTCTCGTTTATGTTGAACATCCGGTTTTGTTCCTTCCGCTTCGAACATTCTCCATAACGTCGCAATCGTTTCGCAAGAGCACTCAACCGCTGTACATGGGTGTCGAGGATCTCAGTAATGTCGACTTCTCTGAGATCTCGGAGCTCTGCGGGCCTAACAATTTCAGCAACATGACGAACCAGCCTCGTTGATCGATTCCCCTGCTTGTACTGTGTTAATCGACCAACCTTTGATCGCAGTGTTGCGATTCGGCTCTCAAGGCGTCGCATCCATACGGGTTTCTGTGCGTTGGGGCGTGTGCCATCTTCTCCTTGCGGGCGCGTTTGCAATCCCAACGTCTTAACTACAGCTATTGCAGCTGAATACACGATAAACTGCAGATCCTTAAAGGTCTCCACGGCTTCCAAGTACTGTGGCAAAATATCCTGATTTAGGATGCTTACTGCACTCGTCAGCCGGTAGGAATACCGCAGCTTTGGTATTCGGTGCCGGGACATGGGGTCTGTCCCACGGAACTGCGTAACTGCTGTGCCCATATGGAGTGCTAGTTCGTCTCGTAATTGCTGTCGTTGCATATCCGCTGTCGGTCCTGGAGCAGTGGGTGCAGGTGAATCACGACTCTCACTCGTGATCGGTGCATCCAGCCCAACAGAACTCCTTCTCGACGTATCGCTCGATCTTGTCCCCTCCTCTCCTATCTCCCTCTGCACTTCCAGCTTGATGTACTCCACTTCTGCAGCGGTGAGCATATTATGAGACATAATTGCACGCTGCCGTGTGTACAGCTTGTTCAAGTCAAGCTGGCGCGCAAAGCGAGGAAATCGCTCGTTGAACATCTCCAGCATCCCTGATCTGCCAGACATGTCCGTCTCCATCCTTGTGCAGACATAGTAGTTATTAGTAGTAGTTATTATTATAGAGTTTTGGCACTTCTCAGCAAAAAAATGCTGGAAACTTTCACCTACCCCGGGCAATCTGTATGCCAAAGGGGATTAGGCTCTGTGGATCTCATTGGTCGGTTTAACTTATCCTAATGAGTCTGCTGGATGAGCTTCTCAGTTGTGGTGGTTCAGGAACCGTCTAACTATGCTGCAGGTTCCAAGAATCACCGCTTTTTGGATGCTGTGTAGGTCCTTCTTCAATTCCAGCTCGTCTAGGGATCTTAGGAGAGATTTCGGGACAATTCCGGTCGCTGAGAGGACTACCGGAACTATACGGACGTCCTCTATGTGCCACATCTGCTTCAACTCCTCCGCCAAGTCGTGGTACTTCGCTATCTTGTTAGAGAACGTTGATTGGACATTGTGGTCCAGCGGTACAGCGATGTCGATGAGTGTAACTCGTTTCATCCTTTTGTCGTAGACTACAATGTCGGGGCGGTTGGCTCGAATGAGGACGTCCGTTATGATCTCGCGATCCCAATACAGCTTTATGCAACTATTTTCCAGAACCGGGTCAGGCAGGTACTTGTAGTAGGGCACAAATCGATCCACCAAGTTGTGCTTAAGGGCAAGCTGTTGATGCACAATCTTGGCAACTTCGTTGTGACGATCGAGGTAGGCTGATCCAGCTAGTACTGAACAGCCGGCAACGACATTCTCGATAGTCTCCCCTACTGAATTGCACTTCCTACAGCGGTCCTCCACGTCTTCGTGCAATATGTAGTGCCGATAGTTCTTCGTCGCAATTACCCGGTCCTGGATGGCTATCATGAAACCTTCTGTTTCTGAGAAGAGGTCACCCCGCACCAGCCACGTGTTTGACGCCACCTTATCGATGTGCTCGAGCTCCAGTTGATGGGGGTGCGTTCCATGCAACTCCTTCTGCTTCCACATTGCGATCATCTCATCGACGGTTTTGATGTCGCAGTTCAGCTGGTAATCCTCCTGCGCCAGATGCAGGGCGCTGAAGCCGTGGTCAGCTTCGCATACAGTGCGGTAAATTTCGTGGCGGTTCTGGCTTTCTACGAAATATGCCCGCAGCTGCTGGATCTGGGAGACACATAGTGCCTGGATATCGGTGACGCCTCTTCCTCCTGCTGCACGTGGCAGGGTGACTCTCTCAATGGACGATTTTGGGTGGCGCATTCGGTGCTTGGTGAACGCCACTCGTACTGCTCGTTCTATCGCCTCCAAGTCAGTCTTGGTCCACTTTACCACCCCGAAACTATACGTCAACAGGGGCACAGCAAACGTGTTGATCGCCTTCACCTTGTTGCCGGCAGACAGAAAGCTCTTCAGAATACAGTTGACACGTGACAAAAACTTTTCCTGCAGCTCTTTCTTGATCATCGTGTGGCGAATACCTCTAAGTTGCAGGAATCCAAGGTATTTATACGTTTCGCCTTCAACCATATTCCGAATCTCCTCCTGCTCGTTGACGCGGAAACAGCTGGCATCCATAACTTGACCCCGACGTAGATGAATTGACCTGCATTTGTCAATACCAAACTCCATCGGGATGTTGTTACTGAATGTCGTAACTAGCTGCAACAGCTGATGCAGCCTCTGCACTGATTCCGCAAATAGCTTCAGGTCGTCCATATATAAGGTGTGGGTAACTCTTGTGCTCCTTTCCCCACTTTTCAGTTGGTAGCCATAGTTGCATTGGTTGAGTGCTTTGCTGAGGGGGTTCATGGCCAGGCAAAACCACAGCGGACTAAAGGTATCGCCTTGAAAAATCCCCCTCCTGATGCTGAGAGTCCTGGACCGTAACACAGCTGTACCGTCGGTAATGTGTAGGGATGTGCTCCACATCCCCATCGCGTGTTGCATCAGCCTGATGACGTTCCTACCTTATACAACTGCAGTACCTTGAGAAGGTACGAGTGCGGTACTGAGTCGTATGCCTTTTTGTAGTCGATGTACGCCATACTCAGGTTCCTTTGCTTTTGGGTAGCTTGCCCTACAATGACTGCATCTACGATGACCTGATCTTTGCAGCCTTGCGTGTTTCTGCGACACCCTTTCTGTTCCTCGGTCATCACGTTGTTGGCGTCACAATGGGCTTGCACCCTCCTCGCTATTACCGACGATAGCACTTTATACAGACTTGAAAGGCACGTTATTGGTCTGTACTTCGCTGGGTCAGCTGTGTGTTGGTCCTTTGGCAGAAGAAATGTGACACCCCTGGTGATGAATTCCGGTAGCTGTGTGGGGTCTCCTAGTACCGTATTGAAGCATTCCGCCATCCGCCCATGGATCGTTGTGAGTTTTTTATACCAAAATTGTGCACAAAATCATGTCCTGGTGCAGCCCAATTCCTGGTATACCGGGTAGCTTCACGTATATCCTGAGCGGTTACCACGACCGCGGTCATGTCTCCAATTCCATCACATTGTCTCCCTTCTTCCACATCCCATCGTCGTTGTGTTCGGTGGGGTTCTCCCATAAATTGGCCCAAAATTGTGTAACGTCGCCAATCTCTGGAAGTCCCTCGCCAAAGTCGACCTTGTCATTTCGGATGCGGTTGTAGAACTCCCTCTCGTTTATGTTGAACATCCGGTTTTGTTCCTTCCGCTTCGAACATTCTCCATAACGTCGCAATCGTTTCGCAAGAGCACTCAACCGCTGTACATGGGTGTCGAGGATCTCAGTAATGTCGACTTCTCTGAGATCTCGGAGCTCTGCGGGCCTAACCATTTCAGCAACATGACGAACCAGCCTCGTTGATCGATTCCCCTGCTTGTACTGTGTTAATCGACCAACCTTTGATCGCAGTGTTGCGATTCGGCTCTCAAGGCGTCGCATCCATACGGGTTTCTGTGCGTTGGGGCGTGTGCCATCTTCTCCTTGCGGGCGCGTTCGCAATCCCAACGTCTTAACTACAGCTACTGCAGCTGAATACACGATAAACTGCAGATCCTCAAGGTTCTCCACGGCTTCCAAGTACTGTGGCAAAATATCCTGATTTAGGATGTTTACTGCACTCGTCAGCCGGTAGGAATACCGCAGCTTTGGTATCCGGTGCCGGGACATGGGGTCTGTCCCACGGAACTGCGTAACTGCTGTGCCCATATGGAGTGCTAGTTCGTCTCGTAATTGCTGTCGTTGCATATCCGCTGTCGGTCCTGGAGCAGTGGGTGCAGGTGAATCACGACTCTCACTCGTGATCGGTGCATCCAGCCCAACAGAACTCCTTCTCGACGTATCGCTCGATCTTGTCCCCTCCTCTCCTATCTCCCTCTGCACTTCCAGCTTGATGTACTCCACTTCTGCAGCGGTGAGCATATTATGAGACATAATTGCACGCTGCCGTGTGTACAGCTTGTTCAAGTCAAGCTGGCGCGCAAAGCGAGGAAATCGCTCGTTGAACATCTCCAGCATCCCTGATCTGCCAGACATGTCCGTCTCCATCCTTGTGCAGACATAGTAGCAGCGAATCACATACATATTCATCTCCCTCGTCCACATGATCCGCTGCCGTCGGCCGCCTGCCAACGTGAGTGACTGACGTCTATCAGCCACAGCAACATCGGTAGGTGCAACATGGCCTTGGTGATTTCTGCTGCTGCCGTTTCTGTTTCGCGTTCGCGGTACGGGCTGTGCCCGTTGACTGGAAGGCCGCTCTTGCACATTATCCTCTTCCAGCCGCTGGCCGCTCGCTCTGTCCCCCGTCCCAGGACCAGCTCCAGTAGGGGCTCCCTCCTCGGGCGATCGCATTCTTCTATTCCTCATTGATCGTGTCTCCATTGTTGGGTTTGCTTTCATTCCCGGAAGCTACGGGTTCTGCATTGGCATTTCCTCCAATTACAGTGCTTAATAGCTTGGTTCAAGCGCCGCTGCTCGCCGAGGGTGGTTTTACATGGACGCCCAGGATATTTTACCTCAAGCTCCCACCTACTCGAGATGGTGGTTTTTCATGGACGCCCAGGAGTTATGTTGCCTGAGCTCCCACCTATTTATTATTATTATTATTATTATTATTATTATTATTATTATTATTATTATTATTATTATAGAGTTTTGGCACTTCTCAGCAAAAAATGCTGGAAACTTTCACCTACCCCGGGCAATCTGTATGCCAAAGGGGATTAGGCTCTGTGGATCTCATTGGTCGGTTTAACTTATCCTAATGAGTCTGCTGGATGAGCTTCTCAGTTGTGGTGGTTCAGGAACCGTCTAACTATGCTGCAGGTTCCAAGAATCACCGCCTTTTGGATGCTGTGTAGGTCCTTCTTCAATTCCAGCTCGTCTAGGGACCTTAGGAGAGATTTCGGGACAATTCCGGTCGCTGAGAGGACTACCGGAACTATACGGACGTCCTCTAGGTGCCACATCTGCTTCAACTCCTCCGCCAAGTCGTGGTACTTCGCTATCTTGTTAGAGAACGTTGATTGGACATTGTGGTCCAGCGGTACAGCGATGTCGATGAGTGTAACTCGTTTCATCCTTTTGTCGTAGACTACAATGTCGGGGCGGTTGGCACGGATGAGGACGTCCGTTATGATCTCGCGATCCCAGTACAGCTTTATGCAACTATTTTCCAGAACCGGGTCAGGCAGGTACTTGTAGTAGGGCACAAATCGATCCACCAAGTTGTGCTTAAGGGCAAGCTGTTGATGCACAATCTTGGCAACTTCGTTGTGACGATCGAGGTAGGCTGATCCAGCTAGTACTGAACAGCCGGCAACGACATGCTCGATAGTCTCCCCTACTGAATTGCACTTCCTACAGCGGTCCTCCACGTCTTCGTGCAATATGTAGTGCCGATAGTTCTTCGTCGCAATTACCCGGTCCTGGATGGCTACCATGAAACCTTCTGTTTCTGAGAAGAGGTCACCCCGCACCAGCCACGTGTTTGACGCCACCTTATCGATGTGCTCGAGCTCCAGTTGATGGGGGTGCGTTCCATGCAACTCCTTCTGCTTCCACATTGCGATCATCTCATCGACGGTTTTGATGTCGCAGTTCAGCTGGTAATCCTCCTGCGCCAGATGCAGGGCGCTGAAGCCGTGGTCAGCTTCGCATACAGTGCGGTAAATTTCGTGGCGGTTCTGGCTTTCTACGAAATATGCCCGCAGCTGCTGGATCTGGGAGACACATAGTGCCTGGATATCGGTGACGCCTCTTCCTCCTGCTGCACGTGGCAGGGTGACTCTCTCAATGGACGATTTTGGGTGGCGCATTCGGTGCTTGGTGAACGCCACTGGTACTGCTCGTTCTATCGCCTCCAAGTCAGTCTTGGTCCACTTTACCACCCCGAAACTATACGTCAACAGGGGCACAGCAAACGTGTTGATCGCCTTCACCTTGTTGCCGGCAGACAGAAAGCTTTTCAGAATACAGTTGACACGTGACAAAAACTTTTCCTGCAGCTCCTTCTTGATCATCGTGTGGCGAATACCTCTAAGTTGCAGGGATCCAAGGTATTTATACGTTTCGCCTTCAACCATATTCCGAATCTCCTCCTGCTCGTTGACGCGGAAACAGCTGGCATCCATAACTTGACCCCGACGTAGATGAATTGACCTGCATTTGTCAATACCAAACTCCATCCGGATGTCGTTACTGAATGTCGTAACTAGCTGCAACAGCTGATGCAGCCTCTGCACTGATTCCGCAAATAGCTTCAGGTCGTCCATATAGAAGGTGTGGGTAACTTTTGTGCTCCTTTCCCCACTTTTCAGTTGGTAGCCATAGTTGCATTGGTTGAGTGCTTTGCTGAGGGGGTTCATGGCCAGGCAAAACCACAGCGGACTAAAGGTATCGCCTTGAAAAATCCCCCTCCTGATGCTGAGAGTCCTGGACCGTAACACAGCTGTACCGTCGGTAATGTGTAGGGATGTGCTCCACATCCCCATCGCGTGTTGCATCAGCCTGATGACGTTCCCGTCTACCTTATACAACTGCAGTACCTTGAGAAGGTACGAGTGCGGTACTGAGTCGTATGCCATTTTGTAGTCGATGTACGCCATACTCAGGTTCCTTTGCTTTTGGGTAGCTTGCCCTACAATGACTGCATCTACAATGACCTGATCTTTGCAGCCTTGCGTGTTTCTGCGACACCCTTTCTGTTCCTCGGTCATCAGTACTGCTCGTTCTATCGCCTCCAAGTCAGTCTTGGTCCACTTTACCACCCCGAAACTATACGTCAACAGGGGCACAGCAAACGTGTTGATCGCCTTCACCTTGTTGCCGGCAGACAGAAAGCTCTTCAGAATACAGTTGACACGTGACAAAAACTTTTCCTGCAGCTCTTTCTTGATCATTGTGTGGCGAATACCTCTAAGTTGCAGGAATCCAAGGTATTTATACGTTTCGCCTTCAACCATATTCCGAATCTCCTCCTGCTCGTTGACGCGGAAACAGCTGGCATCCATAACTTGACCCCGACGTAGATGAATTGACATGCATTTGTCAATACCAAACTCCATCCGGATGTCGTTACTGAATGTCGTAACTAGCTGCAACAGCTGATGCAGCCTCTGCACTGATTCCGCAAATAGCTTCAGGTCGTCCATATAGAAGGTGTGGGTAACTCTTGTGCTCCTTTCCCCACTTTTCAGTTGGTAGCCATAGTTGCATTGGTTGAGTGCTTTGCTGAGGGGGTTCATGGCCAGGCAAAACCACAGCGGACTAAAGGTATCGCCTTGAAAAATCCCCCTCCTGATGCTGAGAGTCCTGGACCGTAACACAGCTGTACCGTCGGTAATGTGTAGGGATGTGCTCCACATCCCCATCGCGTGTTGCATCAGCCTGATGACGTTCCCGTCTACCTTATACAACTGCAGTACCTTGAGAAGGTACGAGTGCGGTACTGAGTCGTATGCCTTTTTGTAGCCGATGTACGCCATACTCAGGTTCCTTTGCTTTTGGGTAGCTTGCCCTACAATGACTGCATCTACGACGACCTGATCTTTGCAGCCTTGCGTGTTTCTGCGACACCCTTTCTGTTCCTCGGTCATCACGTTGTTGGCGTCGCAATGGGCTTGCACCCTCCTCGCTATTACCGACGATAGCACTTTATACAGACTTGAAAGGCACGTTATTGGTCTGTACTTTGGTGGGTCAGCTGTGTGTTGGTCCTTTGGCAGAAGAAATGTGACACCCCTGGTGATGAATTCCGGTAGCTGCGTGGGGTCTCCTAGTACCGTATTGAAGCATTCCGCCATCCGCCCATGGATCGTTGTGAGTTTTTTATACCAAAAATTGTGCACAAAATCAGGTCCTGGTGCAGCCCAATTCCTGGTATACCGGGTAGCTTCACGTATATCCTGAGCGGTTACCACGACCGCGGTCATGTCTCCAATTCCATCACATTGTCTCCCTTCTTCTGCTAACCACATCCCATCGTCGTTGTGTTCGGTGGGGTTCTCCCATAAATTGGCCCAAAATTGTGTAACGTCGCCAATCTCTGGAAGTCCCTCGCCAAAGTCGACCTTGTCATTTCGGATGCGGTTGTAGAACTCCCTCTCGTTTATGTTGAACATCCGGTTTTGTTCCTTCCGCTTCGAACATTCTCCATAACGTCGCAATCGTTTCGCAAGAGCACTCAACCGCTGTACATGGGTGTCGAGGATCTCAGTAATGTCGACTTCTCTGAGATCTCGGAGCTCTGTGGGCCTAACAAATTCAGCAACATGACGAAGCAGCCTCGTTGATCGATTCCCCTGCTTGTACTGTGTTAATCGACCAACCTTTGATCGCAGTGTTGCGATTCGGCTCTCAAGGCGTCGCATCCATACGGGTTTCTGTGCGTTGGGGCGTGTGCCATCTTCTCCTTGCGGGCGCGTTCGCAATCCCAACGTCTTAACTACAGCTATTGCAGCTGAATACACGATAAACTGCAGATCCTCAAGGTTCTCCACGGCTTCCAAGTACTGTGGCAAAATATCCTGATTTAGGATGCTTACTGCACTCGTCAGCCGGTAGGAATACCGCAGCTTTGGTATCCGGTGCCGGGACATGGGGTCTGTCCCACGGAACTGCGTAACTGCTGTGCCCATATGGAGTGCTAGTTCGTCTCGTAATTGCTGTCGTTGCATATCCGCTGTCGGTCCTGGAGCAGTGGGTGCAGGTGAATCACGACTCTCACTCGTGATCGGTGCATCCAGCCCAACAGAACTCCTTCTCGACGTATCGCTCGATCTTGTCCCCTCCTCTCCTATCTCCCTCTGCACTTCCAGCTTGATGTACTCCACTTCTGCAGCGGTGAGCATATTATGAGACATAATTGCACGCTGCCGTGTGTACAGCTTGTTCAAGTCAAGCTGGCGCGCAAAGCGAGGAAATCGCTCGTTGAACATCTCCAGCATCCCTGATCTGCCAGACATGTCCGTCTCCATCCTTGTGCAGACATAGTAGCAGCGAATCACATACATATTCATCTCCCTCGTCCACATGATCCGCTGCCGTCGGCCGCCTGCCAACGTGAGTGACTGACGTCTATCAGCCACAGCAACATCGGTAGGTGCAACATGGCCTTGGTGATTTCTGCTGCTGACGTTCCTGTTTTGCGTTCGCGGTACGGGCTGTGCCCGTTGACTGGAAGGCCGCTCTTGCACATTATCCTCTTCCAGCCGCTGGAATTATTATTATTATAGAGTTTTGGCACTTCTCAGCAAAAAATGCTGGAAACTTTCACCTACCCCGGGCAATCTGTATGCCAAAGGGGATTAGGCTCTGTGGATCTCATTGGTCGGTTTAACTTATCCTAATGAGTCTGCTGGATGAGCTTCTCAGTTGTGGTGGTTCAGGAACCGTCTAACTATGCTGCAGGTTCCAAGAATCACCGCCTTTTGGATGCTGTGTAGGTCCTTCTTCAATTCCAGCTCGTCTAGGGACCTTAGGAGAGATTTCGGGACAATTCCGGTCGCTGAGAGGACTACCGGAACTATACGGACGTCCTCTAGGTGCCACATCTGCTTCAACTCCTCCGCCAAGTCGTGGTACTTCGCTATCTTGTTAGAGAACGTTGATTGGACATTGTGGTCCAGCGGTACAGCGATGTCGATGAGTGTAACTCGTTTCATCCTTTTGTCGTAGACTACAATGTCGGGGCGGTTGGCACGGATGAGGACGTCCGTTATGATCTCGCGATCCCAGTACAGCTTTATGCAACTATTTTCCAGAACCGGGTCAGGCAGGTACTTGTAGTAGGGCACAAATCGATCCACCAAGTTGTGCTTAAGGGCAAGCTGTTGATGCACAATCTTGGCAACTTCGTTGTGACGATCGAGGTAGGCTGATCCAGCTAGTACTGAACAGCCGGCAACGACATGCTCGATAGTCTCCCCTACTGAATTGCACTTCCTACAGCGGTCCTCCACGTCTTCGTGCAATATGTAGTGCCGATAGTTCTTCGTCGCAATTACCCGGTCCTGGATGGCTACCATGAAACCTTCTGTTTCTGAGAAGAGGTCACCCCGCACCAGCCACGTGTTTGACGCCACCTTATCGATGTGCTCGAGCTCCAGTTGATGGGGGTGCGTTCCATGCAACTCCTTCTGCTTCCACATTGCGATCATCTCATCGACGGTTTTGATGTCGCAGTTCAGCTGGTAATCCTCCTGCGCCAGATGCAGGGCGCTGAAGCCGTGGTCAGCTTCGCATACAGTGCGGTAAATTTCGTGGCGGTTCTGGCTTTCTACGAAATATGCCCGCAGCTGCTGGATCTGGGAGACACATAGTGCCTGGATATCGGTGACGCCTCTTCCTCCTGCTGCACGTGGCAGGGTGACTCTCTCAATGGACGATTTTGGGTGGCGCATTCGGTGCTTGGTGAACGCCACTCGTACTGCTCGTTCTATCGCCTCCAAGTCAGTCTTGGTCCACTTTACCACCCCGAAACTATACGTCAACAGGGGCACAGCAAACGTGTTGATCGCCTTCACCTTGTTGCCGGCAGACAGAAAGCTTTTCAGAATACAGTTGACACGTGACAAAAACTTTTCCTGCAGCTCCTTCTTGATCATCGTGTGGCGAATACCTCTAAGTTGCAGGAATCCAAGGTATTTATACGTTTCGCCTTCAACCATATTCCGAATCTCCTCCTGCTCGTTGACGCGGAAACAGCTGGCATCCATAACTTGACCCCGACGTAGATGAATTGACCTGCATTTGTCAATACCAAACTCCATCCGGATGTCGTTACTGAATGTCGTAACTAGCTGCAACAGCTGATGCAGCCTCTGCACTGATTCCGCAAATAGCTTCAGGTCGTCCATATAGAAGGTGTGGGTAACTCTTGTGCTCCTTTCCCCACTTTTCAGTTGGTAGCCATAGTTGCATTGGTTGAGTGCTTTGCTGAGGGGGTTCATGGCCAGGCAAAACCACAGCGGACTAAAGGTATCGCCTTGAAAAATCCCCCTCCCGATGCTCAGAGTCCTGGACCGTAACACAGCTGTACCGTCGGTAATGTGTAGGGATGTGCTCCACATCCCCATCGCGTGTTGCATCAGCCTGATGACGTTCCCGTCTACCTTATACAACTGCAGTACCTTGAGAAGGTACGAGTGCGGTACTGAGTCGTATGCCATTTTGTAGTCGATGTACGCCATACTCAGGTTCCTTTGCTTTTGGGTAGCTTGCCCTACAATCAATGTTGCTGAACAACGATCGGAAACGCGAGGCACGATGAATTTTCGTAGGCATCAAAACAGAATCTGCGAATAAACACAAACAACCGTTCGGGCGCTTCATTCGTTCGTGTTTCATTTTCGGATCGCTGTTTTTCCCGACGCTATCATCGGGTGATTTTCCATCGCTCGATAATGTGAACGGTACGATCCACGCTGCCTACTCTTCGCGAAGAACAGGAAAATATTCATTTCGATCATCTTCATGCGGGCTTGCAACAATCACGCTAAACTTGCTCCGCTCAAAAATGAGGGCCGAGCGCACAAAATTGGCCTCTTTTAGTGCAGCACAGATTCTGTGCAAAGGGGCTGTACACAGTTTTGTGCAAACGGTGGTAAACAAAACTGAATGAGTGAATTGCGCACAGAGCAGGAATGCTTGGAATGCGGAATTCGTTTCCATTTTTGTTTTGCTTCTGAAAACATAAAAAAAATAACATTCCAATTTTAAAGATTTTCAGAGATTTTTTCATTTGAATAGCCGAAGCGGAAGCAAATGGGGAAAAAACTTTCGCATTTGCAACCATCTTCCGGCTTTTCGCTAGAAAACATCTCAGAAAACTCCCCATCTTACCAACGGACAACTGTTTGCTGCCACGCGGGATATCATTGACAGTTCCGTTTCCATCGATCCCGGACAGCCGAAGGCCAAAACGTCGACAACTCACAGAATGAGTGCGACCTACCCAGAATTTTCACTCAGTCAGCCAGTTCTGCATTGGTTGCCTCATTCTGTGTAGTTTTAACACATGCGCTGCGTGGGGCTGGCTTAGCGTGGAGTGTTTGCTTGACGTTACGAGAAGAAGCAACCTTGCAATGAATCACGAGAATGAACAGCGCGTGGATAAATGAATCCTACAAGTGGAAAGGCTTCGCGAACCACTTATCGGTGTGTTCATTTTGCTTCTTCGGCGTTGCATCCGTTCGCTTTTTGTGATGCTCTTCGTGACGCAAAAAAGAAAAATGAATTTTGGCGAATGTTGGATCGCGAAGATGCGTCGATCATTGTTCACGAAGAAGATCCATCGCAACCCTGCCTACAATGACTGCATCTACAATGACCTGATCTTTGCAGCCTTGCGTGTTTCTGCGACACCCTTTCTGTTCCTCGGTCATCACGTTGTTGGCGTCGCAATGGACTTGCACCCTCCTCGCAATTACCGACGATAGCACTTTATACAGACTTGAAAGGCACGTTATTGGTCTGTATTTCGCTGGGTCAGCTGTGTGTTGGTCCTTTGGCAGAAGAAATGTGACACCCCTGGTGATGAATTCCGGTAGCTGCGTGGGGTCTCCTAGTACCGTATTGAAGCATTCCGCCATCCGCCCATGGATCGTTGTGAGTTTTTTATACCAAAATTGTGCACAAAATCATGTCCTGGTGCAGCCCAATTCCTGGTATACCGGGTAGCTTCACGTATATCCTGAGCGGTTACCACGACCGCGGTCATGTCTCCAATTCCATCACATTGTCTCCCTTCTTCCACATCCCATCGTCGTTGTGTTCGGTGGGGTTCTCCCATAAATTGGCCCAAAATTGTGTAACGTCGCCAATCTCTGGAAGTCCCTCGCCAAAGTCGACCTTGTCATTTCGGATGCGGTTGTAGAACTCCCTCTCGTTTATGTTGAACATCCGGTTTTGTTCCTTCCGCTTCGAACATTCTCCATAACGTCGCAATCGTTTCGCAAGAGCACTCAACCGCTGTACATGGGTGTCGAGGATCTCAGTAATGTCCACTTCTCTGAGATCTCGGAGCTCTGCGGGCCTAACAATTTCAGCAACATGACGAACCAGCCTCGTTGATCGATTCCCCTGCTTGTACTGTGTTAATCGACCAACCTTTGATCGCAGTGTTGCGATTCGGCTCTCAAGGCGTCGCATCCATACGGGTTTCTGTGCGTTGGGGCGTGTGCCATCTTCTCCTTGCGGGCGCGTTCGCAATCCCAACGTCTTAACTACAGCTATTGCAGCTGAATACACGATAAACTGCAGATCCTCAAGGTTCTCCACGGCTTCCAAGTACTGTGGCAAAATATCCTGATTTAGGATGCTTACTGCACTCGTCAGCCGGTAGGAATACCGCAGCTTTGGTATCCGGTGCCGGGTCATGGGGTCTGTCCCACGGAACTGCGTAACTGCTGTGCCCATATGGAGTGCTAGTTCGTCTCGTAATTGCTGTCGTTGCATATCCGCTGTCGGTCCTGGAGCAGTGGGTGCAGGTGGATCACGACTCTCACTCGTGATCGGTGCATCCAGCCCAACAGAACTCCTTCTCGACGTATCGCTCGATCTTGTCCCCTCCTCTCCTATCTCCCTCTGCACTTCCAGCTTGATGTACTCCACTTCTGCAGCGGTGAGCATATTATGAGACATAATTGCACGTTGCCGTGTGTACAGCTTGTTCAAGTCAAGCTGGCGCACAAAGCGAGGAAATCGCTCGTTGAACATCTCCAGCATCCCTGATCTGCCAGACATGTCCGTCTCCATCCTTGTGCAGACATAGTAGCAGCGAATCACATACATATTCATCTCCCTCGTCCACATGATCCGCTGCCGTCGGCCGCCTGCCAACGTGAGTGACTGACGTCTATCAGCCACAGCAACATCGGTAGGTGCAACATGGCCTTGGTGATTTCTGCTGCTGCCGTTTCTGTTTTGCGTTCGCGGTACGGGCTGTGCCCGTTGACTGGAAGGCCGCTCTTGCACATTATCCTCTTCCAGCCGCTGGCCGCTCGCTCTGTCCCCCGTCCCAGGACCAGCTCCAGTAGGGGCTCCCTCCTCGGGCGATCGCATTCTTCTATTCCTCATTGATCGTGTCTCCATTGCTGGGTTTGCTTTCATTCCCGGAAGCTACGGGTTCTGCATTGGCATTTCCTCCAATTACAGTGCTTAATAGCTTGGTTCAAGCGCCGCTGCTCGCCGAGGGTGGTTTTACATGGACGCCCAGGATATTTTACCTCAAGCTCCCACCTACTCAAGATGGTGGTTTTTCATGGACGCCCAGGAGTTATGTTGCCTGAGCTCCCACCTATTTATTATTATTATTATTATTATTATTATTATTATTATTATTCAAAATCATCATTAGACGTCTATTAACTAGGAAACATGAAATGTCTGTGGAGCCAACGAAACCTTCAGCATCCTTGGGAAGAAATGTTATTTGGAACCGACCTGATCAAATTCGCCCCAGTGATCAATTTGCCCCCGGATTACGGTATTATCAATTGAAATTTGTTTATACATATTTCATATTACAAAATACATTGTACATTTTCATATATTTCAGAGTATTTCGAAGATACACTATGAAATTTCTCAGAATCATTTGAAATGCCTGAAAAATGTGAATATCATAGTTATTTGTAATGCATTGACAACTATTTCAAGCGAACGGTATTCCACAGCATATTTGCATTTTATTCATTACACTATTAAATTATACATCGCATTGCTTTTGCCCTACATCACATATGAAAAGGCCATAAAATTATCGTAGAGTAATAGAGAAATTGTTCAAAATTGGGAAATATCAATTTTCTTTTGATGAACCATCAAATTTAAAAACGGGCTGTTTTGCGATGTTTCTTCTCGATGTTGAAGATCAGAATAATTTTTTTTTTTTTTTCAAAATACCGTAAAATGGGGTGAATTTGATCACTTTTGAGCGATTTTTTATAATAAAATCTAGTGGGATGCAAATATTATCATCCAGATATTTTTTAAACCAGTATTGATTGGATATTTTTCGAATTATGTAAGGGAAATTTTGATAAAGTCCAATAAAAATATCACAAATAATTCTTAGAAGTCAAAAAGTGAAATTTTCGATTCTGGGGTTAAGTTGATCAATTACTGTGATAGGTTTCCAAAACTAAAGAGGTATGCTATTCACTAAATATGGGATCACTGAATCTGGATCAAGTCTCAAAAATCTTACAACTTGTTGATAAACCGGTAAATTTTATAATTACATTTTGTGATTTACTGAATAAACCACACCAAACGCCTAAATGTAGGCAATTTTCATTGAAATTGACAATCTGTTCACGAAAAAAGCATTTTTTTTCTCTGCAAATGAATTTTTATCCTCAACTCAAATTTGAAAATGGGTTAAGGAAACATATCTGGAATTAATACTACAGTTTATTTAAATGGTGTCTTCATGTGGTCTTAGTTAAAGTCGATTGTTTGAAGAAGAACCCTTCAACAGTTTATTAAACATTTCCATAAAAACCTGTTTTTCTATGATATAATTATTTTCAATGTCAAACTTAATTAAGAAAAACCAAGTTCAGGTACTAGACAATGCAACAACACAGAAATATTGATAATTGAAATTGAATTATAGCCCCATTGACTGATTGTACATGTGGCTACGGAAATGATCAACTTTTCCCCAATGATCAACTACACCCCGAATTACGGTACCAATGATTAAATTATCAGCAGGATTGCTATGATTTTTTTTTAGAAAATATCTACTAAATGCCTTTTCTAAATTTAACTCATTGCGTTTTGTATAACAATATTAGACATACAAAAATTCCAGCAGTATAATATTTCCCTCCCCTTGGTTATGCGACCTTGCCGCGATGGGAGGGCATAATCCATTAGCCCATATGATGGAAACCAAAGGCGTAACCTGTAGTGGTGGTATCACATTTTGGCATTTTTTGCTTAAAGCCGCGTCATAATTCATATGGCATAGACGCAATAATATCTCGGATGTGATCCAACGGACATTCTGCGTCATTGATAGAATTGATGCCCATTTCAAATAATTAATCTATTCGAAGTGGACATTAATACTATTGGTGACGTTCAGTTTGCCTTTTGCTAACCAGAATGATCCGTAGCCACTCTTACTATTAGCTAGCTAGATACATCGTTATCATATACGACGTAGGGAATACTTAGGAACTCTTAGAAAAATGACTAGTAGATTCACTGAGTAGAAATAAGTGGCGACAATCTTATTTTAATATGGTTTTTACATTGCCATAATAAGAAATACCTCTTTTGTAACAGCGGTATAAATAATCTAATTCCAGCTTCATTTTCGCAAAATTTACAAGTAGAAAGTAGGCGTTGTGAAGCATTGCATTTGCCACCGAAAAGTGAATCTTGTAGGAGACTGTAATAGAAGCCTAAGGTAACTTTACTCTTCAATATTCACTATAAAAATGACTATGGAAAGTAAGACGCTGAGATCGATCATTAGGGTACACTTGCTAGTTTCGAAAAATTGTTGAACAGACAAGGAAAGCCACTTTTTTCTTTAAGGATATATGAACGTAATGACCAATAAATACTTTTAACAACAAAAAATGAAATTAACTAGAACTACTACTAAACAGCCTAATTTTGTTAAGACTTGACGACACTTGACATTTAAGACTCTAATCTTACGTAAAAGACAATAGTAATCAGAATAGCACTTGAATGACAAATTATTCAAAACCATTTCGACTAGACAGTATTAGTAATGCACTACTATTTCAAACAAATTCTAATGGAGCTGCTGATTTTCATAATGCTTCCTTTTCTCAGAAGCAAGGGAATATGGGTACTTTTCAAAAACTACCACGTCACAATACTAATAAAAAACAGTGTTCATGTGGGCGCCATTGCCTAGTCCGTCTGAGTATTGGTCCTGGTAGAGGGGAAACTTGGCAAAAGCCAGACCGAGGGTTCAGCCTTGACAAGTTAAGCTGTCAGGCAGCTCCAACTGAATACCATACAAAAAAAAAAAAAAAAAAAAAAAAAAAAAAAAAAAAAAAAAAAAAAAAAAAAAAAAAAAATTCCAGCAGTATAATATTTCTTCAAAATTATGTCATCTTTACCTGGACGTTGTCCAGAAACCTCGCATAATATTGGGAGCTTCGAACAGGTCTCTGTTATAGCCTTATCATTACATATATCACTTTACCTCGAAAGAAAATTGGAAAAGTTTTATGTAATTGTTTAGGTGATTTGGAAACGAAGCAAAACATTGAAATTTCAAGTACTCGAGACAGGAGAATCTGACAACCGTTCGCGTTGAAAATCGATCGAATTGCTTGCTTGCTGGTGGTGACCAATCGATCAAATTATTAACGCGAAGCGCTATTGGTTCTCAAGACTTGTGCTCTTGAAAATTCGAAATGTGACTTTGTTCTATAGTCATCTTAACCAGTGCTGGAAATGGTAATAGTAGTAGGCTTGAATTTCGAGAAACTCACGTGGCTCTTCCCAGTACACTGCCGTGAATCGCAAGTCAGTCCCATCTGTAAAAAGTAGGCATTGAGAAAATGGGCTGTGAAGTTTATAAACTCGTTTTTCATATGAGTATTCGAAAATTTCCTGAGGATCGGAACATGTTTGAATCTTAATGAAATTTTCAGAATTTGCTTTTTACTACGATATTTTTTCGAGAAAAATATAAAGACAATCAAAACATTTGTTCATTTCTGTGTTACATGGTGCAGAAATCTTTTGTGGGACTGATATGCGGTTACTTTTCATTATGGAACAATTTGACTTGCTGGTTTTTCCTAATGTTTCTAAACAAATCATATTACCTCATCAGTGCAGCTGAAAGACCATTGAAAGATATGTTGAAAACTGAGCTCAACTCAATTTTGACGAAAATGCGGTTGGGACTGACTTGCGATTCACTATACTATATTTTTTCTCTTATACATCCATGAAACAGAAAAAAATATTAAAGATTAATTTTTATCAGTTTTTAGCTAAATGCTTATTTTATCACCCCTGTTCATTTTACCGCCACTTCCACTAAATAAACTTGTACTGCTGCTCTTAGACTAGTTACTACATACAAACTAAATAAATATGATATTTTTAGGATTCGATCTACTATGACCCAGTTCTAAATGCGCTACAAGAAGATTTGACTGAACAACATCGATTTATAAACAAGATAAGAAACACGGGAATTCCAACAATGAAGAACGTTCAAAGCTTGCAACAAGAATTTGAGGTACTTTACAAATAATACAATCCACTCTCCTCCATAGCACGATATCGTGTTACAGAACCATAGAAGTTAAAAACAACTTTCCATGAAAAACCATGGTTACCTCCTAAATCCCTTCAACCGCATTTACACAGATTTTAAATTCTATAACTCGATATCTCAATAACTCGATGATTCTTTCAATATCGACTTGTGGAAAAATGGCTGTATCTGATAACTAAGGAAATGTAGGCTATTAATATACCAAACTGCATAAAATTTACTAGATTTTAAAATTGAAAAAATAAATATGGACGGCTTTATTGACGGCTATTGAACAGCAACAAACAATTTTCAACTAAGGGGCTGTCCCGCTCGTGGTAATTTGTCCATACAAAAAAAATTGTATGACCCTGATCATTGACCAGACCCCCCCTTCCCCCATAAATGTCTGTACGTGGTATATGGACGACCCATAATTACTGTTCTCGTTATAATCATCTTATTCTTTCTCAGGATATAGACAGAAAAACGAGCAAGGAACTGACGGACAGATTTAATGCCCTAATGGAACATCGTGAAGTTTTAAACGCAAACAATAGACGTGTGAAAACGCTTGTTCGAAGAGATGTAAGAATTTTTATACGTATTCTATTTATAAGATAAACTATACCACAAAACTATACTCTAATCAATATCAAAATGGAACAAATGTGATAACGATATTTCCATATATCCCAGCCACAGACAAACAGACATAGCACTCTATCCTACTCATTGATTATCTGTTTAACTTTTAAACGACTCTTTTCATACACTTTACGTTTATATATTTGGTGTTTGTTAACATGTTACCTTAGAAAATATCTGATCTGATTCTGATTTTTAAAGAGTGATTTCGATGTAAATCCATCGCGGTACGATCGAGACACACGTAGCATGGCTGATCTGAAGATTCAAATGGAGGAGATCGAGAAGATCTTGAAACAATTGAAAAATGCAACTTCATGTGGAAAACCGAAAGAAATTTATCCAAGGTAAGCCCAAAGTGTCTGGTGAATGTTGAGCAGCTCGATATTATTTGCAACGATCTGCCTTTCCGTTCATACCGCCGCACATCAGTTAATGTAGCAGTGCATTCGTGATTTTGAATAACGTGCCAACACAAGCAGCGCCATTATGTAGCATCATGCAATTAATTGCCTGCAGTTCCAGGCCTCAGTGGAAGGTGAGAAAATGAACGCTCATTTCGAACTGTTTCCTATTTCTCACCACTGACTGCTACATCTTACACTTCGGGGACCGGCGCCGGATTGAGCGATAAAAATTCTTCCCCAAATATAAGTTTGCGTACACCAACGCCACATGATATTTATTATCAACCAATACTCTTTGTAAATCAGATGTTACGTAGCTACGGAACACTTCCTAACTACTAAATGAAATCAATCCGATATTCAGGTAATGCCTATTTTTGTGCTGTAGAGAACGGAAAGTCGGTCTTATCTGACTAATTCTAGCCATCGGCACATATCGTTAGAATTTTTTTTTTTTAATGTTCGCTAGAATCCATATTCTAGGACAATTGAAGCTATACCAGTAATAGCTTTTATACCATCAATCAGTTTATGTACAATACAGCTTTCATACAGTGTATGCAATTACAATTACAATTATCGGATTTTTCCCAGTCCAAGTATTTAATCATTACGAAAAAGAGAACCCAATCTGGCATTGTTCGAAAGGGCTTTTTCAAGAATGTTATTTAGTTCACTTTGACAAAAAAGATCTAAATAATATTAAAGCTTTAGAAAAAGCTAGGCTTATGTTTAATGTCCGTGTGACATGGGAACATTTCCAGAAACCTGGAGGAAATTACCAGAACCCCACTCAGTGCCATCGGTGGCAAAAGTGGGGTCATGGAACAAAAAATTGCCGCGTGGATGCTAAATGCATGATTTGCGAAGGTTTTTCTCACGCTAAGGACGTCTGTCCAGTGAAGGAAGATACCGATAAGTTAATATGCGCCAATTGCGGGGCAATCATGAGTCCAATTTTTGGGCTTGCCCTTCGCGTAAGCAAGTCGTCGAGGCTCGTGCCAGGCAGATGAAAGATAATATCCGTTACAATAACGGCCATTTCCGGAATTTTCCTGGTAGAGTTTCGAACAATGCTCATTTTACAGTTAACTATCGCTTGATTAGGAATCATACCCTTCAGGAAGATTACAATCATGCTCATTCACAAATTAATTTTAATCCGTCGGGTATCCGTTCGAACCTTTTAATTCCGAATGTATCTACCCACGTAAAATACTTTGCCGATATCGTAGCAGGTAATTTGAACTCCTCCCCTATTCATACTATTCAACTAGTTTCGAATCAAATGGGGAAAACCCTGCCACCACAAGAAAGCTCTACTCCGCCTCTTCGTCTAAATTAAAACGGAAAATAATCAGATAATGTACCCACTTCAAGTGATATGTCTGCCTCTGATTTTAATTTTCTAACTGAACAATTGAATCTAATGATTGGTGCAATGTTCAAAAATTCAAACGGAAAATAATCAGATAATGTACCCACTTCAAGTGATATGTCTGCCCCTGATTTTAATTTTCTAACTGAACAATTGATGCAATGTTCAAAGCCACCACTATGACTGAAGCAGTCCAAGTTGGTGTAAAAATTACTAATCAAATTGTCATTGGATTACGTTTTCATCATGGATCCAATAAATAATTTAAATATTTTAAATTGGAATGCTCGTTCTTTGAATAGTAAAGAGGACGAGCTGTTTAATTTTCTTACAGCTAATAACGTGCATATAGCAGTTATTACTGAAACGTATTTGATCCAAACTCAAAAGAGATCCTAACTTTTTTGTTTATCGTAATGATCGACTTCATGGGGCATGTGGGGGAGTTGCAATCATCATTTATAGGCGTATAACTGTTTTCGTCATTTGAAACTAAAGTTTTTGAAACTTTAGGTCTTTCTGTTGTAACACAGCTTGGTAAATATACTTTCATAGCTGCCTATTTTCCTTTTCAATACTCTGGACAGCAAGTTAATTTGCTCCAAACTGACTTGCGCAAATTTACTCGCAATAAGTCAAAAAAAATTGTCATTGGTGACTTTAATGCCAAACATCGGTCATGGAATAATTCTCAAAGTAATTCCAACGGCAGAATTTTATTTGATGAGCGCTCTTCAGGATATTTCTCAATTCAATACCCTGATAGCCCTACGTGTTTTCCTCTTCCAGAAATCCATCTACGATTGACTTGGTCTTAACCGACTCTAGTCATCTTTGCAGCCAATTAGTTACTCATGCTGATTTTGATTCTGATCATGTTCCTGTTACTTTTCAAATACATATCCCATGAAGCGATTCTCAATCCCATCATCTCCACTTTCAATTATTTTCGAGCCGACTGGAATATATATGAAACATATGTTGACTCTGATCTTGATGTTAACATTTCTTTACAAACAAAAATTGATGTTGACAATGCTCTTGAAACTTTAACAAATTCCATTGTTGAAGCCAGGAGCGTTGCAATTCCAAAATGTGAAGTAAAATTTGAATCCGCGATTATAGACGATAATCTTAAACTCTTGATCCGTCTTAAAAACGTGAGGAGAAGGCAATTTCAACGCACTCGCGATCCTGCTATGAAAATTATGTGGCAGGATTTGCAGAAAGAAATCAAAAAACGTTTTTCACAATTAAGAAACAAAAATTTTGAAAATAAAATTTCTCAATTTGACCCTGGCTCTAAGCCCTTTTTGGAAATTATCTAAAATTTTGAAAAAAAAAACTCAAAAGCCAATACAGTCGACTCTCCACATCTCGATGTTCTACATCTCGATATCTCTCCCTATGTCGATGATTTCATAAGTCCCTTCAGTCTGCATACATTTTCACTCTCCATATCTCGATATCCTCCTTATCTCGATATCCCCATATCTCGATGTGTTTCTGTTGATTTTTCGTTCTCAATTTTCTCTCCGTACAGTGGCTCAATTTCATTTTCGTACGGGGCACTGTTTTCATATCAAGTTGGTATAAAACTATTAAATGGTGCATGGACTTCGATATACTTTATCAATAATGAAGGTTATAGGTGTCGTCTATTGTTTGGCAATGACAAACTGTATTAATTTGCTTAAATCTTTGGAATAATGGAAAAGTATTGAGAATGTGTCTATAATTGACCCAATTCCATATTCGTACACCTAACAAAAAAGAAATATACAGCATTCAATACTAATTTTTAATGGACTAGATGACTACTTAAGCTCTTCGTTGTGTTGTTCAGATGCAGTAGAATACATTTAAAAAATTTATAAACGGATATATTTGAAACTTAAGTAAATTTAAGAAAAATACCAGTTTTCCCATGTTTTTTGCTAAAATATTCGGTAAGTCGAAAAATAAATTGCATTTTTTCATCATCACTTCCTCAAGAATGATAATTGCGAATATTGCACAAGTTTCAAAAAATTATAATCAGTTCAGGAGTAGCTAAGAGTGGATATCGACAACTTATACTTTTGAATCTTAGGTAATATAATATTCATAACAAATCCAAAACCAAAAATTTTAGTCAATTTCTTTATGTTTGGCTCCTAAATGTATATACATAATCCATAGTTAATGCTCCTATCAAAACATTGCGTAATTATCATTTTTAATTTACATTTTACTACCAAACATGATTATAGAGATTTATAGAATAAATATTATTGCCATAACCGCAACACAAACGTGTTTTTAAAATGATGAAAACAACAGGATATATTCTATTAAATAGTGTATCAATGCTTTCTGCTCATTCAAGTTATTTTGTATTTTTCTTATAAAATCAATAAATTGCAAAATAGGGTGCTATTTTGAATATAATTTTAATATTATTTCAAAGATAATTGAATATTACGATGACATCAATTATATGGAGGTATGTACAGCGTAGTTTAGGGTACTTTATTGTAAAACGAAGTTCGTAGTTCAAATTATTTTTACAGACAAATTCGAAATTAATATTTACCTGTTGTTTAGAATGAAAATTTGGTTTATATTGATTAAAAATATCATTTTAGAAGAGTTTTGAACTTATGGCACAACAATTTTCTGAACTCAAAAGGGATAAAACTGTTTATGATTTCTGTGCAGTGTATATATTTCAACTAAATTTCTATCAGAGCTTACGAGTATAATCTATAGATTGGATTCAATGACAAAAATAAACGTAATTGTTCGAATTATTGGATTTTATAGCAAAAATCATTGGAAAACTGGCATTTCTCATAATTTTACCTAAATTTTATATATGTCCACTAATAAATTGCCCAAATGTATTTCACTACATCTGAACATCATAATAAAGCACTTCAGTAATCAAATAGAGCTTCTAAATTTAGTTTTGAACGTTGTGCATTTGCATTTTGGTAGGTGTACGAATATGGAATTGGGTGAATTTTAGACATCAATTCAATACTTTTCTATTAATCCAAAGATGAATGTAAAAGGAAATATTTTGTGCTTGGCAAACAATAGATGACACCTATTACCTTCAATGTGGATAAAGTATTTGTAGCTCAATATTTCATTTAATAGTTTTTTACTAACTTCATGTGGAATCAGTATCCTGTACGAATATGAAATTGGGCCACTGTATGTCGATATGACCAATATCAAAGATTACTAGACCAAAGTTTTGGGATGCAAAACAAATTAGGAGCGCAAAATGACGTCTGTTTGTGTATTACTTTCTTGGCAACGGGGGGTTTTTAATCTAGTATTCATAAAAAAATAGTTCTTTGTCTCGATCTCTCCCTATCTCGATGGTCCCTTCGATATCGAGATGTGGAGAGGCGACTGTACCAGCATTGAAAGAGGAAAACAAATTATTACTAACCAATTGCGAAAAAGCTCAAAAACTTGCTATGCAGTTTGAAAGCGCGCACATTTTTAATTTATGACTTACAAGTCCAATTGAAAATCAAGTTACACAGGACTTCGAAAACATTCTCAATCAAGAGAATGTTTTCGAAAATTCCTGGGAGACTGATTTGAAAGAAGTGAGAACTGTTATTAAAAAATCAAAAATATGAAAACTCCTCGCGTTGATGGAATTTTCTACATCCTCATCAAGAAATTTCCAGAAAGTATCTTATCATTCTTAGTTGATATAGGGTAAGTGTTCCCTTAGTTGTGGGTGGTCCTATAGTTACGGTATTGCCGTTTTCACTGATTTTATTGCATTATCCACAGAACCGACCCTGCCAATCGACGTATTGGCTTGTTGATACACGGAATAATTGAAAAGAGCGATCAAATTGTTATAAAACTGATGAAATATTACTAAAATTGCTAAAACTGTTCTTGCTTGTACCGGTAAAGTGTTCCTATAGTGGACGATCCCATAAGAAAACAACGTATACCGCAACTATAGGAACACAAATTAAAAATATACCGCAACTAAAGGAACACTGTATCAATAGTGAAGGTATTATTTTTCACTGTCATGCCGTGGATTACTGCGATGAAATCATTTTTCTCATTAAGTCAATGGTCGGTACTTCCCGTTACAACATCAACATGTGCATTAATAGCGCTTCTTGGATTATGGCGGTTAAATGAAGATCAATCGTGCTTAGTACCTCCACTATTGGTACATCTACCCTATTTAACAAATGTTTTCAATTAGCATATTTTCTTGAAAAATGGAAAAATGATAAGGTTGTACCAATTTCAAAACCAGACAAAAATCCTGCAGAAGCTTTTAACTATCAACTGATTGGACGATAGCTTTCCTCCATCACACAGTTAAAAATAATGAAGATTACACGTCATGTAAACTTCATTTATGCCATGTAAACACGAAATCATGTAAATTTAAGTCCGAAATAATGTAAAAATGTGTTATATGTCATGTAATCACTAAGGATCCTGCTGGATTACATGACATATAATTGAAGTTTACATGTCATATCATGTAAATGACCATGATGCTCCCCGCTCCAATTATGTGCATTATATGTCTCAGAAATTTACACGTTTCGTTCGAACTGTGCAGTATACTTTTTGAAAAGGTCATCTTGAACAGAATGATGGTCCACATCAACGAAAATTCATTTTTTTTTGCCAATGAACAGTTTGCATTCCGCCATGGACATTCGACCACTCATCAACTTTTACGTGTAACAAAATTGATTCGTTCCAACAAATCTGAATGCTATTCTACTGATCTTGCTCTTCTAGACATAGAAAAAGCATTCGACAGTGTTTGGCATATGAAGGCTTGATCGTAAAATTAAAAAAAAATTAGAATAGGGGTATTCACTTAACGGCGTAAATCCCTGCGTATATGATGATAAACTGGTTATCTCAAATATTTAGTGTAAGCAGCCAAAGAAATATTTCAAGTTGTTGAGATTCAACAGTCAATCGATCCAAGAATGCGTTGGTCATCATAGCAACTGCCATGAAAAAGCTACGCTATTAAGAAACAAACAACAAATTTCGGAACCGAGTACCGTTTTGACTCATATTCCGAACACTTAAGGTCAGCAGTGACTTCAAATGCATCTGATAGGCATAAATTAGGCGATATTTGTGAAAATTTAAATTTCTTCACAAAGTCTAACCCTTAGCTGTTGGATGTACCGAAAAAAATATTTATTTAGACTTGTTTACTATTGTTTTTACGTTAAAGTATGGAACACCATTTTGATTCAAATACCGAACACTGTGTTCATTCTGTCTCATATTCCGAACACCTTGACTCAAATTCCGAACAGCACGAATAAATCTTATTCAAATGAATTATTTCGCAAATAAATTTATCTGAGCTAGTCTTACTGGTCTTGAACTAGAGAATCATCACTACTCCAGAACTATAAAATAGATTTGAAGACGTTAAAATTTAATTGCAATTGACAGCCATTTCGTAGTGATTTGATGACATATTTCAGCGAAACATTTCAACCAAGTCGCCATACAAAAACCGAGTGTTCGGAATATGAGTCTGTTCGGAATTTGAGACAAAACGGTATGAAAAGTAACTGGAAAACGTTGATGCGAGTAGGATTGCCCATAGATTTGGGAGTTTTATTTTAGAAAATGGCTGGGGAAAATTACGAAATTACGTTAGAATGTGAGCATGGACGTAGTATAAATACTTTTGAATGAAAAAGGTACATTTTTGCCGGATATTGCTCGTTTTGTTGAATGGTCACAGTGAGAAACGAAAGTTAGTTTGGTGACAGAAAGCTATGTCTGTCTCGCACAATTTTTGTTCTCGCCCGCAACCGAGTTGTTATTGAGCATACGGGTGGATTTCCACGTTATATAACAATGTTACGATGAAGAGAAAATCCTCCACTATCTCTAAGTGGTGATAGTTTTCAGTCTGGTTCATTAATTTGCTTAGAAACAAGGAGCCGCACACTTGGCGACCAATGGCCTTAGGGCGAGATCACAGGTTATGCGAGAAGTCTAAGTATTCTTATGTCTGAGTCTTGACCAAACTGAACGCAACGCGAATTGACTGCAACTGTTTGCCATCGAATTTGGTTCTAGTCGATAGAGACGTTCTGAATTTGTATTTTAGGGATTCAAGACCGCGTTGTTTTCGGTTCTGGGACAAATAAGAATTTTCATTTGAGTTCACTTGGAAAGGGAGTTATTCAGAAGCGGTCTTAGCCATTTTGGTTCTTGTGGCATCAGTAGGTACAATTCGTCGAACTTCGGTGACGATTGTGTTTGAACTCTGGGTACCGTAAAGCAAAAGTTGAACGGTCTTCAATAAAGTTTGGTTGACTATTGGTTCAAACGCTGCGAAAAAAAATGGTAATTCAAATAAACAATCTTTTGACAATCCTGATATTTGGTTGGGTAACTAGGTTATATACGTCTTATTTTTTATCGTCTGGGACCAGAAAAGGAATATTTCGTTTGAAATGTTTCATCACCAATAACTCAGTTTACGCTACTTTAAGTGAATACCCCTAATAATTCAAAGTTATCTGTCAAATCGTACACTTTAGGTTAATTATCAGAGCTCCAGGTCTGAAAGACTTTCTGTAAGAGCTAGTGTTCCTCATGGCAGCATTTTGGGACCAATATTATACAATATTTTCACATCTTACTACCTGAGTTACCTCAGGGACGTCAGAAATCGTTGTTTGCGGATGACACAGGCCTCTCCGCCAAAGGACGAAGCCTGCGTGTCATCTGTAGTCGATTGCAAAAAAGTTTGGATATTTTTTCTTCATACTTGCAAAAAATTAAAATTTCCCCTAATGCTTCCAAAACTCAACGAAAAATATTCCCACATAAACCAAAAGCTTTTTTATTTGAAACCTTCAAGTAGACATTTTGTCACAATGAGAGGGGTTCCAATAAATTGGTCAGATGAAGTTAAGTAGGGAAAGTGTACCAGTTATGGCCATAGTGGTTACCTATTTGGCCATATGTGAAACTTCGCTAACTTTCACATTTTTGATATTTTTGAATGTTTTAATATCAAGATGCATCCTTTATCTTACTCCTAAATCATACAAAACTTTTCAAAATGTGAATAAATTTAAGTTATCACATATGGCGAAATAGGGAACACTATGACCATAACTGGTACATCTACCCTATCTAGGACTCATGCTAGGTAAGAATTCAACTTTTAAAAATCAATGAGGGCATTAAAGCCAAATGTAACAAATATGTAAAATGTCTCTATCCCCTTATTAATAGAAAATCAAAACTTTGTCTTAAGAATAAGCTTTTGATATTCAAACAAATTTTCAGGCCAGCCATGTTGTATGCGGTACCAATATGGACTAGGAAGAAAGCTCTGCAGAGAATTCAAAATAAAATTTTGAAAATGATTCTGAAGCTTCCTCCCTGGTATAGTACCAACAGAGCTGGGAAAGGTAATAGTAGTAGGCTTGAGTTTTTGCGAAAATCCCGTGGCTCTTCTAATACAGTAGTTCAAAATTGTGCAACGGGTGTTTTACTATTTTCAAGGCATTTTGCCCACAGCAGCGATACGCGTGGGTTTCACTGGCTCCGCTGACTGTGATTTGCTACGTTTGCCTACTGTAGTGTGAATTTCAGAACTTTTCCCAACTCTGAGTACCAATGAGTTACATATAATATCCATTGTTGAAACATTGGAATAATTGCCAAATAAAATAATTAATAATTTCAGGCAAAAATCGTTACAATCTTCTATTGCCACGATTAATGCGTTATATATTTAGGTTAAGTTAGGTTAGGTAAATTTAGAACGTGTTTTTTTTTTCTCTTATAAGCAGGTGAAATCCACTCACCTGTAAAATATCTGAACTGCTACGGCAAATGAAATGTAATATGTTGTAAACAAAATGTTAACATCTAGATATGAATGTAATGTTTGGAATGATACTAATAAAGAAATTAAAAAAAACGGCTATAGTTTGATCCGGAATTGTGATGTTATCGGCCTTAGCAGTCTAAGTAGCAGCAATAGTAGTTTACGGAACAAGTTGCTGAATGATGATTTTTTATTTTTTTTAATCGAATTCTGAAACGAGTATCGTACAACATTTTTTGCAATTTCGTAGAAGACCACTTGAGGGTATCAGAAATTATATCGGAATGCATTCACCATTATTTTACAATTTCGGAATATATGTTGTGTTATGATTCATAACGCAACTCAAAACAGTTGTGTAATGAAAAAGCGTTGCGTAATGAATTATTACAGCAGTTATTTCAGTTGCGTAATGACTATTCCCGCACTGCATACTTCAGTACAGGAAAGTAGGCTGTTTCATGATAGATTGGCGTGATGGAAAACAGCCTATTACGATTAGAAATTTTATTAAAATTTTATTAAAAATTTTCGCCGTGGTGAGTTGAAGTACATTGTATCAATAATGTTTTACATAAATTTTTGTTTGAAGTTTTATTTGGCTTTGTTAGAAACACTTGAAAAAATGGTTGAATTCGAAAAATCTCGTATTTTTCTCTCCACATTAGACAACATCACGAAGTAATAACTCTTCAGGTGTTTTAAATAGTAATAAAAATAATACATTTTAGATTTATGAAAAGATAATCCCTATTCTCTTGGATAGGTAACCCTATTTTTTATGTATTCATGTTTTTCGTAAATATAAGGATTTGTTTTTTGACCATTCTCAAATCGACCACGGATGGAATCGGATTTTTAGTTCGAATACAAATTTTCATATTGTTGCTCATAAACATATTTTTTTCAGATTTTTATTATACGCACTTTCTGACACAGAACCAACTTTGTTAAACAAAGTCGCTTGAAAATAACGCGAGTTGTGCAAGACTGATAAGAGATGCATAAAAAATGTTACGTAATCAACACATTAATAATTAAATTGTTTAAAATCAAATGTGTAAAAATCAGATTTTTATCATCACTGGTCTTGAAATGGCAGTATGATGAAGTCGTGCACATACTTTCTGGGATACCCTATAGGTCGAAAATTAGTGCTTGCCCCTACTTTAAAATGCCCCATTTTCCTCTTTAGAGTCAAACAACAAATACGAGACAGTGAGAAAATGAAGAAAAATTTAGAAAAGCGAGAACATCAACGTAGCATTACCCAGATAGAAGCGGATATAGCAGAAATGTGTCACGACGAGTTAGCCAATGATTTCACTCCTGACGAAATACGGTAAATTTCAGAAAACAAATGAACAAATTAACAAGAATGATATTATTGTGTTTTTTATTCCACAGCCGAATTGAAAATTATCGCTTAGTCGAAAAAAAGATAAATGCCGAGAAAATTAAACAGAAGGAGTTATTGGAGAACAAATCAGATCTGAAAGATGCAAGAAATATGCTCAAATCTGCATTTCAACATATATTAGATGTTCTCAGAAATGTGGATAACGGGGTAGTCAATTCGTTTAAATCAGAAAGTGCAAACCCAGATTCACTTTTGGATTTACCATATTTTGATTTCAACCAAGTCATGAAGAATCCACCACCAAAACTGTTAGAAGGAGATCGTAAGTAGCTCTACTAATAATTCTCGCATTACTTATGATCTCGCCCTAAAAGCCATTGGTAGCCGAGTGTGTAGCAAATCAATGGACCAAGATAAAAACTATTACCACAGGGATAAGAAGGAGGATCTCCTATTCATCGTAGCATTGTTTATTAACATGTAACTCCATTCGTTTGCTCAGTAACAACAAGCTACTCACTTGGTAACCATTGACTTTTAGGGCGTGATCATAAATTAAGCAAGAATTTCAATCCATTGCGCAACCTGCCTGCAAATCAAATCCTAATCAAATAATGTACGATCCTAATCCAATGCCTGCCCCACACATTAGCAATCGCAATTGCAACGAAATAGAATCTTCGCAAATCATTTTGTTCCATACCTACTGCTTCTCAATCACAATAAGTTGGTTCACCACTGGTGCTTGAATGCCTGCGTATATTTGTGTTTGTGTTAGGATGCTGGCGTGCATGAGTGCAAAATTAATAATTATCGTGTTAATGGACCAATGCACGTGTTCACTAATTTGACGTTTGTGCGGTGCCGAATTCATTCGTTGCCATGGTCACGTAAATAACACGGCACCGCTCAAACGTCAAGTAGTGAACTCTTGCATCGGTCCATTGATTAGGTACCGTCGATGGGGGTGACAATGGGTCTAGGGGGTGAGATTGGGTCAAAACGGAAAAATATGATTTATGAAATATTTCAGCTAATAACGCTGATATTACTAAAATTAATAATCCATATGTTAGGGAACATATTATTACACATAATTCTTCACTATATACATTTTTAGAAATAGTAGTTTTTGTTTACTACATCAATAAACTTGTGTGTTGGAACTAAAATAAATTTACAACATTGAATTTCTCCTGTACAAAGTATCACGCATGTACTTTAACCTCTATCGTTATATTAGTAGAAGGTTGAAAGTCTTTTCATTACACTTCACACGTATTTTCTGGAATCTATTCGATTTTTCCACAAAAATTTCATTTTTTTCGGTACGGTGTCTAAAACATAAAAAATGGGGGTGACATTGGGTCAAGCAAGAACGATAGTAAATGAAATTGTAGGTCCACTTTTTTGACATCTTACGGTGCCAGGTGTTTTATTTTTTCATTAAGATGTGTTTATTCTTTCTAAATACTGCATCTCTGAAACATCGAACAACACTGTAAGGTCAAAGTACCCTTTAAAGGGTAAAAAAGTACCCTCTTTGAGAGAAACTAGTTTAACTCATAAAAAGAGTAAAGGGCCTTTACTCTTTAAAGAGTAAACGGCTTGTACGTCAGATCAACGAGTAAATTTTACCCATTATCCAAAACATATTTTGTAAGAAACAGAGTAAAATTTACTCTTTTTTGTAGATGAAAATCTTATTTAATTTTTAAATTCATTTTCACAGAATAATCAACAATAAAATCTCATAAATATAAACAAATTTATTCAATGCATAATAAAATATACTATTTCGATCAATATCTCCATGCATCCTCTTCATCCATCAGGGATTGAGTTTGTTTTGGACCTCTAAAATGGCGCTGGAGATTCTTGTAGAGTAAAGAGCAGAACATTCACACGGGATGTACTCTGCAGCTGTAAAATTGGATTGTTTTATAGATGAAACGGCAATAAAAGCAATTCATGTACCTACCTTTTGGACGTAACCGCATTTCTGCTAATTTATTTAGATATTACGGGAGACAACTTTGAAGCACTTCCCTAACACTGCCGACCGATTCTTGTCAAGTAATTTTTCACCCATTAAAGAGTAAATGAACGGAATATGTAAAAGGGCACAAAATACCCATTATTTGAAATTTTGAAATACCCATTATTTTGACAGCTGCATATATCAGCAAAAAATGGGCATTTTTTATTCTTTAAAGGGTAATGCCGAGTTTACAGTGAAGTCTACTTTAAGATTTCGTGCATTGAATAACAATACAACGCATTTTGACAACTTCTCAAACCAGCAAGTGTGTTTCGTGCGCAGCAACATCGTAAAATATTATCAAATGGATTTTTTTTTATTTAATTATTTATCAGTGTTTTCATATTATAGAAACGTCTCACGGAAGTACAAATGAGTTGGATCGCTGAAATACCGGGATTATGACGTCAACATTCTGAATGAAATGTATTGATCGTGGAATGTCGCACCGAACTTTTACTATTTGCGGAGGTTTAAAATAATCACTGTTTCAGTACACCTTTGAGGAAACTGAACAGGCTTTATGGCAATGGGGATGAGATTTTGAAGACAATTTGAGGGAAAAAAACAAGAAAATTTATGTAAACTTGACGCTTAATGTTGGGTTTACATATTACTTCTCATAACTCTTCAATTTTTTGGTGCAATCGTTCTTTTAAGTGGGTTTATCATGCTTTTGAAACATCTTAGATATCTTTTCGTCTTGTTTGCATCGTATTTCATCAATATTTTTCAGCTGTGAATGGTTTTGCAATCATATTCTCATAAACAAGTTATTTCAATTACAGTGACCCAATGTCACCCCCTCTATGGGGTGAGATTGGGTCACTTTTCTTCCACTAGTGGTGACGCTGTGAATGTATATTTGTCTTTAATTTTTTGAACAGTTGTTTATGTACCATCAAAGTACATACACACCAAATTTGAAGTTTATTGAAGTTAAATTGCGATAGTTATTCAATAAATAAATTGCGCATATCCCTTTTTGACCCATTCTCACCCCCAACGACGGTACATGAAGCGAGTTGTGTCGCTTTCTTACAATTATCCAATTTTTCTGTGCTTGCGTGTGTTTGTGTTTGCCTGCTGGAGTGCTTATGTTTGTGCTTCTGTGCTTGCATTTGCATGATGGCGTGCTTTTATTTGTGCTCGAGGAGTACAACAAACAGAACATGCGTACTTGTTTTTGTGTGTGTGATTGGATTTGCGATTTTATGGACTCTGTTCAAATTTCCATCGTAAGGTGCAGAGCTATTTGGGCACTTCCATGATTCCTTTTAGCAAGTGGGGGTTTTTCTCTGCCGAATCATCTGAAACTTTGTAATAAGAAGCACTTCAATACGACGCATATTGTGGTAAAATATGAGCTCAGTAGCTTTCAAAAAAACCCACTGCCGAAGTGAATCGAAAGTGCCTAAAATAAGATCCGGCTCCCTACATACTGGGGGTCTGACTTCAGAAACTTGCACTTTGATGATTATGGGATATGGCGAACTTATGTTTCTTCATCGTTTATAGTTTTAGTTTTTATTTCGAAAGCAAAAACTAAAATATCAAATCTTATGAACATCTACCGAGACGTTGAGCTTACATCGAAGCAAGATATATTGAATTTAAAGTATCAGAGTAATATTCTCGAGGAGTACAACAAACAGAACATGAAGAGCATGAAAGACATAGGAAAATGTGAGATTCGACTAATTAATATCCTATTCTACTAAAAATAACATTGTTTTACTTATTTTTCAGCAATAATGGAAGATATCGTTATAGACGACCCAAATGTGTACAGCAGAAAACAAATAAAAGCAATTAGTGCAAACATTGTGGAGAACAATATGAAACGTGAAGATTGAATCATCAACTGCACTTAATCATACTTCCTAATTTTTAATACAAATAGAATATCAACTATTGTCGTTTTCGTTTTTAGGAACTGGATCGGTGATCAACACATAACAAACCAACGTGAAGCAAATTGTGGTTCGGTCGAATCTGAACCGGGTTGGGGGTGAAACTGTGATTCAGAACGGGTTGCGCCAATTCCAACCTAGGTGAAAAAACGAATTCGACATATGTTGACGAGTACCTTGGTGTGCAAACTTCCAATATCATGTAGAAATACACAGCGTGTCGCTTTCAGAAATGTTCCGGTACTTCACAATTTTGAGGCACAGGTCGCCAAATATATATAAAATACAGTGCCCGATCGATTTTGGTGACATGTCACAAATATTCATGTTGCGGTGCCAAAATCGAACAGTTATTTTTATTGCGGGGAAATTTAAAAATTTGGATAGGCTCGGAAATAAATAACGCGCAGTGGGCTATCTCCGCATAGAACAAAAATCACATAGTGTGCGTTGAAGGCTGATTGAGAAAAAACATCGATCAATCACTCCTTTTCACATCGTTGGTTTACCTATCATGTCCTAGGAGAAAACTTGGAAAATGAGCTTTCCAATTAATTCCAAAACTCTTAAGACACCAATCCCTCCATGAGGATGCTAATTGGAATCGCGTAGATGGAGACAGTATATGAGGCAGATGAGGGAAATCGATTTCATGAAGGCATCATGTTGCTTTTCTGTTAAAGTGCGTAAAACACAAATACCGAATCAAATTATTGTTGGTCACATTCTTACTCATAGAACAAATAGGTTCAAATCCTATTTCCATCTGCGCTGTTAGGTTGTGTATTCAATCATAAACTTTAAATACAAGCGTAGGCAAATTTATACTGGCAGAACTGCACTTCACAGCGGAGTCTCAGAACTAAGATTTCGTGATAAATGTTGGGTAGATGTATCAATAGTGGAGGTACTAAGCACGATTGAACTTCATTTAACCGCCTTAATTCAAGAAACGCAATTAATGCACATGTTAATGTTGTAACGGGAAGTAACGATCATTGACTTAATGAGCAAAAAGATTTCATCGTAGTAAAACACGGCATGTCAGTGAACAATAATACCTCCACTATTGGTACACTGTTCCTTTAGTTGCGGTATATTTTTAATTTGTGTTCCTATAGTAGGACCACGTGATTATTGAGCTGAAATCGAATTCAGGTTAACTTCTGCGTTCATGAGTCCTCTCATGGCGTAGGGGTAACGCGCCCTAACTAGAGATCAGGGAGTCGTGAGTTTGATTCTCACTGAGAAGACGTGTAACTTTTTCGCAAATCTTCACATCAATTTGTCCATCTAACCCAATTGCAAATTATATGTAATGTTTAGCTTTTCGGTAGTTGTTAAATATTTCGTGTTGATAACTAGATCAAGATTTAAAAATTGTAAAATAATGGTAGAAGATCGAACATGATTGAAATACTGCTTAACCCGTAGGCTACGGGGCTGACAACCAAAATTCAAATTGCTCGTATTTGAGCATAACTCCATATTTTTCAGTGATATTTTGAGGATTGCTTCACTAATAGTTGTAGTTTCATGAGTGAGGGGAAAGTATAGATTCAGAGTATTGTGGACAAAGTTTTTCCAGAACATCTCTGGGTCAGGAATGGTAAAAATCCCATAAACTTCCTTTTAGAACTCATTTATCATTTGGAAACAAAATGTTTTCATACAAAAAGTGAATAGACCCGTTGTTTGTAATAAGTTACGATGCAGCAGGATATTAACAAAAAATAAAATAAACCTAGGATAATGCTAAGGCCTCCAAAACATTCTGAAGTTTTTACCATAATCTACACAGGTTCATGAATTATTTTAAGCGAGTGGGCTGGCAACACTGAAAATCATCGACAGTGACTTAATTGGAGTGCAAATTATTACAGTAAATTGTGATCGAAATCAGATTAGTAAAATCGTACTATTGCGATTTGCTTGAAGGCGAAGCTGTTGTGCTGGGGTCCACGATATAGTTTGGCTGAAAAACAAAAGCACCGACGTTATTCTGGTAATGATAGATTTGCAGTACAACTCACGATCTGCATTATACATTATCACTCAATACGTTCTGCGATCTATTGAAGTAGTGGTTGGTGCTGACGGTCACTCTGGAGTGGTATTACACACTGATACCTACTGTCCTATCATTGTTTGCGATTGGCTCAACACATTTGCGATTTGTTTTGATCGGTCGTGTTAAGTGGTAAGTACCACTGATCTGTTCGGTTGAATGATGTATGAAGATGAAAGCGATATCATTTGTTATGTCTGCGAAAAATCAGAGGTCAATTCGTTACTAACAATTGAGTGTGCCAATTGTAGCAAATGTGCTCACTTCAGGTGTAAAAAGCTGTTTGGGAAAGCCGTCGCTAAAGCTAGGAAGAAACCGTACTTATGTTCAGTCGAATGTGCAAAAATCCATGCCTGCACTGATGAAAAATCTCCGGCATTAATTTCCGAAATACGTTTGCTTGGACAGGCTATTAGCGAGTCGCAGAAAGAAGCAGTTATGGTCAGGAAGGCTCTCGAGCTGACACGGATGCAGTTAGATACTCTCGTCAAAACAAGCAAAGGCATTGAGGATTCGCAACAGTTCCTATCAAATCAGTTTGATGATCTGAGGGCAAAATTTATCGAGTTTCGTGAATAGATCGACGTGATGAAGGAAGAGAATAATAAAGCCAGAGAGGAGTTCAGAGATCTGCATCAAAAATATCATGCACTGCTTTCGTCCGTAGACTCGATGGAATCTAAACTGCGTAGCGTGAGTCAGGCTGCTGTTGTCAACAAAGTTGTCATTCTCGGTTTGCCGCTCACCGATGATGAGGACCTAAAAGCAGTCGTCTGTGATGTTGGCACCGCAGTAGGGATCGAGTTGTCTCCATCAGTCATCGAAAACGTGCAACGAATTTTCAGTAAACGAAATCAAAATTCATCGGTACCCATATTGGTGTCCTTCTCTAATCATGCAACTAAGGAAAAACTGTTTGAGTGCAAACGCAGATATGGAACATTACTTGCATCCACTGTATCGAGGAAGTTCGAGGGATCAGCTGACCGCGTAATTATTCGTGATGAGATGACAATTGAAGCTCGAAATCTCTTCTGGGAAGCGAAAAATATGCAAGCAGCTCTCAATATGAAATACATCTGGCCCGGTCGTGATGGCAAAGTGTTACTGAGGCGTTGTGATGGCGGCAAAGTTCATGAAGTTGGTAGCAAACTGCAGTTGCTCAAATTGTCCGAACAGCTGTCACAGGATATTGCAACGGGAGAATAGCCCTCTGGTCTGTCCTGATCACAGAAATTTACGTCGTTATACTGCAATAAGGTTATCTCTGAACATCAATGGATAATTTTTATTACGATAATCTGTATTGTTTGAATAAAAACTCTCAATACATAAACCGGCCATTTAGTTTTAAGATTCTTCAGCTAAATATAAGAGGAATGAACAGGTTAGATAAATTCGATGCTGTAAAAGAGTTTCTTTCACTCTACTCTGGACAGATAGACATAGTAGTGATTGGTGAAACATGGGTCAAAGCCGAACGCAAATCGTTATTTCAAATAGAGGGTTTTAAAAGCATTTTCTCATGTCGCGAGAATACGGTGGGTGGCGGACTCGCAGTCTTCGTTAAATCCAAATTCGAGTTTGAGCAAGTAACGTGTATGCACGATGAAGGTTTGCACCATATTCATGTACGTTTAAAGATACAGGAATCCGATTTCAATGTGCATGCTGTTTACAGACCACCATGTTTTGATCTAGCACGTTTTAATAGTAGAATGGAGTCAGTATGCTCGATACACCGAAAATCCGCATCGAGTGTGGTTGTTGGGGATATGAACATTCCAGTAAACCTTGTACATCGAGGAGTAGTAAGCGAGTATCAAGAACTTCTCAGCTGCTATAACTTTGCAGTTACCAATACGTATCCCACCAGGCCGGCTAGTAACAATATTCTCGACCACGTCATCTGCTCAGAAAATCTGCAAAGAAACGTTACCAATGAAACCGTTTGCACGGATATCAGCGATCACTGTTTCATTTTGTCTACGTTGCATCTTAAGAGGCCTATCAGAACGATTAATTTGGAGAAAACTGTTGTTAATTACACCAAATTGAACAATGCATTTCAAGCTGCCATGCAAAATATGCCTCAGAGTAATGCGAATGTTAAACTTTTGTACGTGCTAAACACATTTCAATCGCTCAGAGAAAAATTTTCCACGGTGGTGAAAGTACAAGCAAAAATCAAAGGGAGTTGTCCATGGATGACTTTTGAGTTGTGGAAATTGATATGTATAAAAGACAAAGTCCTGAAGAGCTGTCGGAAACGTCCCAACGATACAGGCTTGCAGGAATTACTCGCTCACGTCTCCAGAAAGGTTCAATATGCGAAGTTATGGGCTAAGAAAAACTATTACAGCAATTTGTTTCTCGCATCGTCTCCAAAAAACACCTGGGAAAATATGAACGAACTCATAGGTCGTCGAAAGGATAGTGACAACGTTGTCAAATTGATGGTAGACGGACAGATAACAAGTTGTGGAGCAACCGTTGCCGACAAGTTCAACCAGTTTTTCAGCACCATCGGACCCCAGCTGGCTTCGACAATGAATTCAAGCAATGAAATCAATAAATTCAATACGCTACGGCTCAACAACAGTACTGTATTCCTACGTCCAGCCACAGAACGTGAAGTTTTGCTAAAAATAAACGCCCTTGACAGCAAAAAGTGCAGTGGACCGGATGGAATATCAGCAACTTTCATTAAAGTTCACCATGAATTCTTTGCAACCCTATTGACCGAAGTGTTTAATGAATGCATTAGCTCTGGAACATTCCCAGATAGTTTGAAAATTGCCAGTGTGACACCAATTCACAAGAATGGGAGTAAAGAAGACGTGAATAATTACAGACCTATTTCGGTGCTGTCAATGCTTAGTAAATTGCTAGAACAGCTTTTTGTAAGCAGACTTTTGAGCTTCTTAGAAGACCAGCATGTTTTTTTGTATAGGCACCAATTCGGATTCCGTGCAGGATCAAGTACCTGGACTGCTACCTGTGAGCTTGTAGACAGTATTTATTCAGCCCTAGACAATAGGAAAATCTCTGGAGTACTATTTTTAGACCTGAAGAAGGCGTTCGATACCATTGACCACAGGATTTTGTTGCAGAAGCTGGAGTATTATGGTGTAAGGGGAGTTGCTCTAAATTTCATCCGAAGCTATTTAACCAATAGAAAGCAGTATGTGACAGTGAACAAGAGTAAAAGCAGGCTTTGCCCCCTGACCGTAGGAGTCCCCCAAGGGAGCACTCTAGGACCGCTTCTCTTTCTACTGTACATGAACGATTTGCCAATGTTAAAACTCAATGGTAAACCACGGATGTTTGCTGACGACACATCTTTGTCTTATGAAGTTGACAATCCCGAGCTGATACGACAAATGTCTGAAGATATGACTCAACTGCAAGCATACTTCACTGAAAATTTGTTGTCTTTAAATCTTTCGAAATCAAAATATATGATTTTTCGCTCAACGAGACAGAGGATTCCCGATCACGGTGAATTGTCAATAGGCTCTCAAGTAATTGAGGAGGTTGATGAGATGAAATACCTAGGCCTGACGTTTGACCCAACTTTGACATGGCGTGGACAGTGCCAATGAAAATCGATTTTTCGAATTTCAAAAAAAGGTAGGGCTCAAAAGTTTTGTCTCCTCGAAAAAAGTCCCCATGCAAAATTTGAGCTCAATCGGACTTCATTAAGTGGACCCCCAAAGCGGTCAAAGTTTGGCTTTTTTGACCCATGAAAAATCTCCAAAGGGGGGGGTACATGAAATTTCCAAAATCGAAATTTTTTTTTGATGCCAGATGTCTTAGAAATGCATGAAACGTCGAGATCTGGTGTTATTTGGAAAAAAATTTTTTTTGAAAAAATCGACCTTTTGGGACTTAGTAAATTTTTGAGTTGGGGGAGAGAATTGAATTTGAAATGAACGATTTGAATTCAATTGCTGAGAAATTCAAGGCAATAGTATTGAAACATATCCTATATGATTGTTGGCCACTGAAAGCATATGATATGTGATATTTCATTAGGGTGGTTCATTTACTTTGCATTAGAGTGGTCCTTTTTGTTAAAAAATAAAAAAAATAAAAAATAGAATTTTAATTGAATATTGAAGACAATAGTATTGGAACATCTCTCACATTATCGTAAGCCATTTTCTACATTTAATATGTGGTATTTTATTAGGGTGGTTCACTTATTTTCCATTCGGGTGGGCTTTTCTGTCGAAAAATCATAATTTGAATGGGATATTAAAAACAATAGTATTTTATCACCTCTTTCATCATCGTAGGGCATTTCCTTAATTAGATTCGTGATATTTTTGTTTAGAGAGGCTTTAAATTCCTCTGAATTCATGCGCCTCTAGTTCCGTTTGATATGCGACATCATCGTAGGATACTGTTAACATATTTCATTAGGGAGTTTCTCTTATTTTCCATTAGGGTGCATCATTTTTCGTATAGTTTGAAACCATGATTTCTCGAAAAAGTCTCGTCCACTTTCCTTAATTATGGTATCATTGTAAAAATTTCAACCTTAATATCTACAGACCGAAAGATTATGGTGTGGACTACTACATAATATTTGCGTAATGTTCCACGAAAAATGTAAAAGTAACTTAGTTAACAACAAAAGAGTTTTCTAGAAAGCCTCTCATTGTTAGAAAGGTCTTTTTGAAAAGTTTTGCGTGATTTTCATTCGGAATGCAACACTTCACTAAGCTGAACCAGTTCGGAGTCCCCGTCTCATACAAAATCCGCTTGCTACTTCGTGATTTCAGATGCACTCATCTCAGAGATCAAGCATTGAGCCTCGTGACCTTTCCAATTTAGTTTTGCGAATTCCGAAGGAAATTCTACAGAAAATTCTGAAGGAAATTCTAGAGGAAATACCGAAGGAAATTTCAAAGGAAATTCCAACGGAAATTCCAGAGGGAATTACGAAGGAAATTCCAGTGGAAATTCCGAAGAAAATTCCAGTGGAAATTCCGAAAGAAATTCCAGAGAAAGTTCCGAAGGAAATTCCAGACGAAATTTCGCAGGAAATTCTAGAGGAAATTCCGAAGGAAATTCCAGAGGAAATTCTGAAAGAAATTCTAGAGAAAATTCTGAAGGAAATTCCAGAGAAAATCCCGAAAGAAATTCCAGAGATAATTTCGAAGAATATTCTAGGGGAAATACGGAAAGAAATTCCAAAGTAATTTCCGAATGAAATTCCAGAGGAAATTCCGAAGGAAATTCCAAAGGAAATTCCGAAGGTAATTCCAGAGGATATTCCGAAGAAAATTGCAGAGAAAATTCCGAAGGAAATACCGAAGGAAATTCCAGAGAAAATTCCGAAGGAAATACCGAAGAAAATTCCAGAGGAAACGAAAATTATAGAGGTACTTCCGAAGAAAATTCCGAAATAATTTCAAAGCTTCAAAAGAAATTCCAAATCAAATTCCGAATCAAATTTAGCATGAAGCTCCAAAAGGAATTCCGAAGAAAACTCCAGAAGATATTCCGAAGCAAATTGCAAAGTAAATTTCGACGAAAATAACGTAGAAAATTCCAAATCAAATCCCGAAGGTAGTTCCAAACGAAATTCCAAAGCAAATCCCGAAAGAAATTCCAAAGCAAATTCAAATGGAAATTCCAGAAAAATAAATCCGAATGGATTTTTGAAGGATGTTCCGAAGCAAATTCCAAAGAAAACTCGGACGAAAATTGCGCAGAAAATTCCAAATGAAATTCCGAAGCCAGCTCTGAAAGAAATTGCAAAGGAAATTCCATAAGAAATTTCAAAGGAACTTCCGAAGCGAATTCCAAAGGAAATTCCGAAAGCAATTCCAGAAGAAATTCCAAATGAAACGCCGAAGAAAATTTTGAAGAACTGAAGAAGGAAATTCCGAAAGTAATTCCAAAGAAATCCAAAATAACTTCCTGAAGCAACTTACTGAAAGAAATTCATGAAGAAATTCCAAAGGAAATTCTGAAGTAAATGAGATATGAAGTTCCGAAGAATACAAAGAAATTTTAAAGGATACTCCTGTGGTAGCCGCGTGCACTACGCTTGAGCGTGCATAAAAGACTAACTCTTGCGCTGCTAAGCTGCAGTGTGTATGATAGCTCTCACGTCACCACGTGGGTGCGTGTATGGATGAGAGTGTACTGCATGAAGATGATTCAATGTATTCGCATGGACGACTATGACTCTAGTCACCACATCCCCTTTCTTTATTCTTATTTTGTCTTTGAATACAAATAGTTAATTATTCATTTGAACAAGTATTTGACGCAATATTTCAATGTAGTTTTCTAATAATATTCCAATTCCGATAGTCATACTTACTTTCTGTTAAGGGTATAATATTATACCCCTCCCCTTATTTGTGGCGCTTTTCCTTATTTAGCTTATATATCTAGAACCTAGAATTTCTTGTATCTGTCTATTCTTTACTTCAAGAACATGTTTGTCCTCCTCTTCTCAATTATTCAAGTTCTTGTCATCTGTAAGGAATCGGCCAATCGCAGGCTTCTTAGTCAGTTACAAATCATTCTGATTCTTCCTCGTAACGGACGTGGCTAACAATGAAATCATTTCTGATGTTCATTCGGGCAGCTGTTCCTTGATAAACAATACTTCGTTTATAAATGTGATAAAAATGATACAAGGCTATTTACCCTTGCAGCTTCCAGGATATATACAGAATTCAAACGACTTTGTTATTACGCAAGAACACCCATATCAACTCTATGTTTTTTCTTATTTCTGAATTTTATTTTTAATAAAATAAACAGAAACTTTTCACCACAATCGACAAATATCCTGAAAGTCTGTCACTGGATTCAACTTCAACTCAATAATTTAAGTCTTTTCAGCTTCAAGTGAAAATTCTGTCGGTGATGAATGTTTCGAGAGAGATAACCAATCAATCACTGGAACAATGAAAGTATAATTATCAATGAAGTCAATAACAAGTGTGATATTGAGGGGATGCTACCAAATCTTTCGCCGATTTACTTCTTCAGATTCTAACAGAATCGCTCTCTAGTTAACAATTTCAGTGAATTTAATCACAACTATGTGACATTTATTACAAAGCTACTTTATACAGTACTTTCAGTGAATTTAATCACAACTACTCTGAGCATTATCCTTCTTCGTTAGTTCTCTCAGTTCATGGCCACTTTTTCCAGGTCCTTGTGTACCTGACCAATCCATCAAGCTCGCTGCGCGGCGTGAGCTTCTTGTTTTAAGCGAATTTAAAACGAACACCGTTCTTATACGATTGTTTTCCAGCATTTTTTTTTTTCAAAACATGCCGTGCCCAATGTATTTTTACGACTTTAGTCTGATTTAGATCTAATTTAGACGACTTTTTGGGTACTGGTTTGCCGTAAAATTGAATGAGCCCGTGGTTCAGCATTTGCTACCACACACTGTTTTGCTACACACCGCCAAAAGCGGTTCATTAAGCACTCGCTATACTCGAAGACTCCATATGCTTGAAAGTTCTCCTCCAACATGGTGCAGGTACCATGACCATAGAGGATCTTCGGTCTTATTTTAGTTTTATACATAGTACATTTGGCGAACCTTTCTTGATTGCAGTGTTTTCAAACTACTCAAAATCCTGAAAAAAAATTTTGCAGGGTTTCAAGGTTCAATGATTATTTATTTATTTCGGTGCATAAACATATATTTAGACACAAAAATGGGGTAATTCTATTGCTTTTGTTACTGACGAATAGATTTTCGTGCAAATTTTCAATGTGGGGAAATGGATGCTCACATGCAGTGCTGTAAAACGGTGAACAGAGTCTGTTCATGCACAACAGAAAAATGCTACCGCAACGGTGGTCCCTTTTGTGCGATTGCGTTCTTGCTTTCTTTGCTCACGATCGCCCGAACACAAATACTGTAGAGGGCATCGCATCATTTTATTTTGACATGCATTCACGCATCCGATTCCCTGTGTTATTTCTACAATAACACAATATATCGGTTAATTTTCTCAATACCAAGTGGATCCTGCTTAATATTGGTTCATTTTGCGTAAACGGCATGATTTTTTTCCACCACTGCTCACATGTCAGCAGTCTTCAAAATTGCCTTTGCATTGCGTTGCTTTGATTCATAAAACAAGGAGAAAGAGAATGCACGATCCTTATTTTTCAATCCAACAAGGCTTTGATTTGCTCCAATCATTTCGCTGAAAATACTGCATCATTTATCTGAATCATTTGTGGCTCCTCGACTAAGCGGACTACGCTGCAGGAGGGTAACAAAAATTGGTGGTAGGCCTAGCAACCAACAATGTTTTCTTTTCAATGCGAGTCTCAAAGTGCGTGTCAGTACCCAGTTAAGAAATACAATTCCCCTGCTTCTCTAAATAGTGAACGATCTTGTGTAAATAAAGTGATTCTTCTGAAGCTGTTGTTTAGTATCAATTGATTAGTACAAGTGTCTTAAGATGTTAATATAATCTTTTTTATTACAGCCACAATCCGTTTCAAATGTATTTCCGAAAGAAAATAATGTGATGTGTTATCAATATGAATTTTTACGACATTGGCGTTATGCTCGAAGAAAAGCACCAATTCTGTAACGATGTTGGTTTTATGGATCGTTTGAAATTTGCATGGGATTTATGGAACGAATCCTGATCTTTGATACGTCATTATTCATTACTCATGTTGTCTCATGTTTAGTCAAAAATAAAACTGTTTGTATTGCCTGGAAAAGTTCTACCATATCAAAAACGCGCCTTTATTCTCACCTTATTTGCTTTGGTGTGGGGTCCAGTCTTATTAAATCAGAGGAAAACCAGCGCTTCACTATTTTTCGACGTTCTGGCTTCTTGAATACTGTACGGGAATGGAACAAAACATCGATTCTTTAGCGTGAAATTTCAAATTTATTTTTTCAAAGCACAGCAAACAAAATTATTAACATTAGTATGAGCAAGAGCATTATTGACTGCCCGCAGTTGACCAAAGCAAATAAAATAATTAACAGTGGATAAACCAAGCTATATTCTTACTCTAAATTAACAAAGCATCATTTTTTGACATTTCAATTGCCTAATGTCAATAGGAAATATGTTTCGGAGTTATGTAATGATAAGCTAATACTGCAGTGCCAGCAGTATACTGGCAACATAAATGGACTCAACTAGCGAAAATATAACTAACATTTTACATCAAACTATTTTTTCGTAGATAGAGCTAATCTTGAAACGAATTCTATTAAATACTCAGATCAATAATAAATTTACATTCATGGTAAGTATATTAGACAACACTTTTATTCATTTGCTATACTGCCTTGAGACAAGTTTCCCAACGGGAGAGCCAAGAAGTGCACAAAGCTCGCTGAAAACCACATTTTTGCACGGGGTTGTTTTTTATGCATACCGAGGTTTAGAGGATACAGTTAGCGTTGAAATGATTCAAATCAATGATGTATTATTTTTGATCAAGTGAGCACAGGAGCAATTGAATTGAAAAAGCGCGAATCCCACGCGAAGCAATGATATTTTCAAAGCATGCTTTTCAAAATATCTGTGCAGCAATGATGATCTTCGAAGACTGCATGTCAGTGAATACGGCAGTTTAACAAATGCAAGGACCTTGCGTTCAATGCACAAATAAAGAGTGTGCGTTCAATGTTGGTTTTTAGCTACGACACCACTCAACTGCCATAGTGTGACAAAATTTTTCAGCCGGGAGTTGACAGTGCAAAATGCGCAATATCACATTTCTTTTTAATTGAGAGATTTCAATGGATCATTTCCATGATTCCGATTTTTTTTTCAGTTTTACTGAGTCGATTAATTGTGTTTAAATTAATTTCCATCATTTTTTTAAACAAATTCTATTTGTTTCAAACATATGAATGGTTGCCATGCGGAACCGTTCAAACATTTTCATGGAGGAATTTTGTAAACTGTGGTCATCTTACGCAATAATTTGGCTGTTTCAGCCCTCATCCAAACAATACATTTTTTTTTGCATTAGTCAATGAATTATATCACATTTTAATGCTGTTTTCTTTGAGTGTGCATTCACTTTCCTTTACACTTTAAGCAGGTCCGTCACACTCGGGCTCAGATTGGGTACCACTTCTAGTACTGCATTTGGTCCCTCGGTAGTGCAAAAGGTACCCAAGTTTGACAGATCGCAGTACACTTTTCACGGCATTCTAGATTACCTCATGAGCCATAAAATTTTGGGCAACTGCAAGGGACATGAAGGTCTTTAATTTGTCTTTGCTTTAAGTGCATCTAATGGTACAGTAGTCCATAGCTCAAATCAATCATATCACAATTATTTTCGTATTCTCTCAGTGAATTTAATCACAACTCTTCTTATGCTTTTCAAGTCAATTAAATCACAATTAGTTTCGTGTTCACTCAGTGAATTTAATCACAAATCTTCTTACTCTGTTCAAGTCAATTCAATGACAATTGCTTTCGTATTCTTTCAGTGAATTTAATCACAACTATTCTTATGCTTTTGCAGTCACTCAAATCAGAATTACTGTTCTCTCAGTGAATTTAATCACAACTCTTTTTATAGTTTTTATGTCAATTTAATGACAATTGATTTCGTATTCTCTCAGTGAATTTAATCACAACTCGTTCTGTACTAATTTGGGGAGATTGATAACAAGTCTTCCCATAATATCCTGAGGAACCAATCACAATACTTATGCATATTTTAACAAAGCAGTTTACTCACCAGTGAATTTAATAACAGCACAAACATAACAAGTATTTTATATTATCTGAGACCGTTAATCTATAAGTGCTTGCATGCTTGTAGCACATATTTCTAAGGGAAACGGGCGGTGTCTGGGAGTGCACCTGGTTTTGAGTTAATTATGCGAATGATAGAACATCACTGAATTGTAAATTCCACAAATTCGAGGGGAATGTTATGATACTTAGAACCTGGTTTCAAAAAACAATTCATCAAAATAAAGCATCTATCGCATAGAACCATACGCATTACAGATGAGAACGGCTATATCTTGGACCTCAGAAAATTGATTCATTTTAGCAAATATCGATGGTTTGCGACACAACTTGAACATTTCAAGCGACATTTCCCAAACTTGAAATAATAGGGCTTGATTTGGAATCAAAGGTAGACAAAATACTTTATAGATGGTGAATATAATTCTGAACCAGTGACGCTAACTAATTGATGTTTCTAATCCATTTTCAAGCGTCAATTTCCAGAAACTCATTTGTATGTTGCAACAATTTTCTTATATAAAAAAACCTCAAGGGATAGAGATGCCGAAATTAATAAAAGTGATCGATCATTTTACCTATGATCTATTTGTAATCTACGAGAGAGGTAGAAAGATTTGACAAATAACCTAAGAAAGACAAAACCACAAAAATGTTTCTTGTTTTAATCTTGTTTAAATTTAATTTCTTGTTTTAATTTTGTTTATTGAAATATTTATTTGTTTTAACAATAACAATCCAGTGATGGAACATATGCTTTTGTATTCAGCATGCTTCGAATAGCTCTATAGAACTGTATTTTTCTCATCATATCGACAATCATTTTTTTTTTAATTATTTAAAAGTTAAATGCACAAGTTCCATTTTGAAATTTTATATTCATTAGAACTTTAGTATGGGTTTTGAACGAAGCCGTTTTTCATTTCTAGGTAGTGTCTCCATATCTCTAATACAATATAATCATGACCAACTTCGTGTAAATCTTTCTCTAGGCAATAACATTTTCAAGCGTTCCTAATAAATTATACTACAACATAATTGGTATTGGGAATAACTACAAACACTATTATTCAACTTATTTGTAGTGAACCAAATCACACCCGTTTTTCGATCCGTATTAATCTAGATCCCAGTGCAGTGTTACCTCAGTGAATCAAATCACACATCTTTTCATGATCCTCAGTAAATTAAATCACAATGTTCACTGTGCAGCACAGCTCTACTTGCTTTCAGTATATTCATCATAGGGTTTCCTATCGTTAGTGAATTGAATCAACCATTTGATTTCACTAGCTTCAACAATTATCATAAGAATCTGGGAACGCAATTATAACGATGCTTTAATGCCCATAAGTGATTTTTCGTGAATTCAAATACGTTGTAATCGAATCGCTTTTCTTTGTCATTCATTTCATCATTCATAAAGTTGATAATATTAGTTTGCGCAGTAGCCATCAATCCACGAGTATAAGGTTGGAATTTTCCAGTAATATTATACAAACCTTCATTTGAAATACATACTAAACGGTGCTGAACAAAAACTTATAATCATCCAATGCATTTTTTTTGTGTAATTCAAGTAAGTAAGAAAACCACAATCGGTTTTTCCACGCGTTCGGCCAAGCCGTATCGAACACAACAGTTGAAAAAAACATTGCAAAACATCAACATGTACCTACTAAAACAGAATGAAATGGACTGGCACAAATCCGTTCATACATCAATACAATTGTTTGGTCACTCGTAAGCTGGACGTCCGAGCATCAGCAGTAAAGTACAGACCTCACACTTATAGCTGTCGAAGCAATTGTCTGCTAGGTATTGTCAAGGTTTTTTCATGCGCTCAACAAGCAAGCAAACAGAATGCTTCCTGTTGAAAATAATTCGAAAGAAATCGCCAATTTGCTCAAAGAATAGCACACCAATAACTAGAAAGAAACCATCATCCATGCTGTTAGATTATTTCCCTCACCAACAAGACAGTACTTTATATTGACTAAACTATGACGCTCTACATGGTGGATTATTTTCTAGTTGCAGAAACATTAATCATCACATACCTTTTTTTTTTTGGTGTCTAGTTAGACGGCTAAGAACGATCACGGTCCATCTAGCCAACACATACCTTTACTTCGAAGATTCCACGTTGTGAATTGTCATCCAATAATAACATTAACAAACACCAACTGCAACGCTTACACACTCACGCCCCTCTCCCTTGATTATTTCTTCAGTTTTATTTCACTTATCCACACGCGTAAACCATAATCAGGCTACCTACAGCATTATTTTTCACTGCTTCACTTTCACGCACAAGCCAAACAAAAAAAAATTCTTTTGCCGCATCAAGCTCGTGTCGCATCAAGGTCATTTGCTCGCACAATTGATTCATCCGCACATTGAGCAGCTCTAAACCTCTTTTTATTCATCACAAGCACATCAAATTGGTTGAATTTACCCGATTGTGTTCTTTTAATAATTCCACTTCAAATATACTTTGCACTATTTCACCACCTTCGCAAAATGCGAAAACCGAGTGCTAAACGTTCTGCGCTTCTTGAAATTTTTTTTTTCCTCGTCGCCATTTGTGGTAGCCGCGTGCACTACGCTTGAGCGTGCATAAAAGACTAACTCTTGCGCTGCTAAGCTGCAGTGTGTATGATAGCTCTCACGTCACCACGTGGGTGCGTGTATGGATGAGAGTGTACTGCATGAAGATGATTCAATGTATTCGCATGGACGACTATGACTCTAGTCACCACAACTCCTAAGAAAATTCCGAAAAAACAATACAAAGGAAATTCCAAAGTAAATTCCGCGAAAATTCAACGGAAATTCCGATGAAAATTACGTAAAACAGTCCAAAGGAAAAAATTCCAATCAATACTTTTAAATAAAATTTCGAAATCTCCATAGGAAATTCCAAAGGTTATTCCAAAGGAAATTCCGAGGAAACTCTATAACAAATTTGGAAGTAAACTTCAAACGAAATTCCGAAAGAAATTTCAAAGAGAATTTATAGTAATAAAGGAATTCCTAAGAAAATTCTGAAGAAAATTTGATAAGTAGCCCCAAAGAAAACTGCAAAGGAATTTTAAAGGATACTCCTAAGGGAATTCCGAAGGAAATTCCAAAGTTAATTCCGAAGGAAACTAAAAAATTGGAATTTCCGAAGCAAATTTCAGAAGAAATTCTGACGAAAAATGCGTAGAAAATTCCAAAGGAAATACCGAAAAAAAAACCCAAGGGAATTCCGACGAAAAATCCGTGGAAAATTCCAAAGGAATTTCCGAAAACTCCATAGGAAATTCCATAAAAAAATTCAAAGCAAATTCCGAATGAAATTCAAAAAGGAATTTCTAAGGAAATTTCGAAGAAAAGATCACAGCTCCAAAAGAAATTCCAAAGGAAACTTCGATGGAAACTTTCGAAAATACAAGGGAAATCCCAAAAAAAATATTTTAAAAAAAATGAATAAAATTGCAAAATAAATTCTGAAGCACATTCCAAAGGACATTCCGACGACAATTCTGAAAAATATCCAAAGCATATTCAAAAGGGAATTTCTAAGGAAATTCCAAAGAAAATTCCAAAGCAAATCCCGAAGCAAATTGCAATGAAAAAAGGAAGTTAAAAGGAAATTTCATAGAAAATTTCTAAGGAATTTTCTATGGAATATCCAAAGCAAATTTGTAAGGAAATTCTCAAGAAAACTCTGTGGAAATTCCAAAGAAAATTGTAAAGGAAATTTCTAAGAATATTCCGCAGTAAATTTCAAAGGTCCAAAAGAAATCCCAAATGAAATTCCGAAGAAAGCTCCAATGAAAATTTCGAAGGAATTTCCAAAGTAAATTCCAATGCTTTGAAAGAAATTCCAAATAATATTTCGAATACAATTCTGAAGGAAGCTCCAAAGATAATAACACAGGAAATTCCGAAACAAACTCTAGAAGAAATTCGGAAGAAAACTCCAAAGCAAATTTCGAAGGAAACTCAAAAAGAAACTCCGAAGTAAATTTCGAAGAAAATTCCAATGAAAAGTTCAGAATGAAATTCCGGAGGACACTTCATAAGAAATTTCGAAGGAAATACCACAGAAAATTCAAAAGGGCACTTCTAAAGGTACCGAAGAAAATTCCACAGGATATTCCGAAGCAAATTCAGGATAAATTTCCGATTTTGATAAAAATTCCGTAGAAAAAAAAGGAAATTTCGTAGAAAAGTCAAATAAAAATTTTTAAAAGGAATTTCGAAGGAAATTCCGATTAAAATTCAAAAGGAAACTCCAAAGAAAATTCCGTTGAAAACTCCAACGAAAAAATCCATATGAAATTCCGACGAAATTTCTTGAAGGAACTTTGTTACATCTTTGAAGAATAAACGAGAACTGATTGTCAAAACTTGAATTACCTACGTTGTCACAACCGAATCGCGTGTACTATAGCAAGCAGAAGGCAACGTACTTTTGTTTCGGGAATGAAGGAGCCCAGGGCTGAAAATCTCTTTTGAAAATATAAACTAAACACTTTTGTTGCCCTTCATCGTCGCCCATCAAGCAATTGTCGTAATTTGTATACGTCAAAAATTATTTCATTCCTTTTTTATCTGTATTTTGATTATGGCAGTTAGAGTTGTGCTTCACTGAATTCACTGATGATTGGAACGTTTTATTTTAACTATTCAAAAGAAAGCCTTAATGAAAATAGCTTAACGAAGAGTTGCATGCCAATAAAGAATCATGATTCAAAACTATACAAACAAAGTTGATTTGTTAGATCTGTTGAGAATATTTTACAAATTAAATGATCACCCTTATGCAAAACTGAGGACAATAGCCCCAATGAAATATCACATATTATACATTAACAGTGGCCTACGATGACATAGGGGATGTTTAATTACTCTTGTATTGACTATTCCATTCAAATACTCATTTTTTTTTAAAGAATCACCGTAATTGAATATAAGTGAGCCTTCCCAATGAAATATCACGAATCTAATGAAGGAAATGGCCTGCGATGATGAAAGAGGTGATAAAATACTATTGTTTTAATATCCCATTCAAATTATGATTTTTCGACAGAAAGGCCCACCGTAATGAAAAATAAGTGAACCACCCTAATAAAATACCACATATTAAATGTAGAAAATGGCTGACGATAATGTGAGAGATGTTCCAATACTATTGTCTTCAATATTCAATTAAAATTCTATTTTTTATTTTTTTTTTATTTTTTAACAAAAAGGACCACCCTAATGGAAAGTAAATGAACCACCCTAATGAAATATCACATATCATATGCTTTCAGTGGCCAACAATCATATAGGATATGTTTCAATACTATTGCCTTGAATTTCTCAGCAATTGAATTCAAATCGTTCATTTCAAATTCAATTCTCTCCCCCAACTCAAAAATTTACTAAGTCCCAAAAGGTCGATTTTTTCAAAAAAAAATTTTTTCCAAATAACACCAGATCTCGACGTTTCATGCATTTCTAAGACATCTGGCATCAAAAAAAAAATTTCGATTTCGGAAATTTCATGTACCCCCCCCCCCCCTTTGGAGATTTTTCATGGGTCAAAAAAGCCAAACTTTGACCGCTTTGGGGGTCCACTTAATGAAGTCCGATTGAGCTCAAATTTTGCATGGGGACTTTTTTCGAGGAGACAAAACTTTTGAGCCCTACCTTTTTTTTGAAATTCGATGGCAAAATTTTTCCCATACATTCCATTGGCACCCTAGTGGACACGTTGAGAAGTTAAGACGTCATATTAGTTCCTTTTGCGGAGTCTTATGGAAGATTGCAAAGTTTGTACCAATGAAACAGCTAAACACAATTTATCATGCTTTTATCCAATCGAAATTGTGTTACTTGGTATCAATTTGGGGTACAGCTCCAAAGACTGTCATCAAACCTCTGCAGGTCACCCAAAACCGATGCCTCAGGATCGTGTATGGCAAACCTCGATTGTTTTCAACAAAAATACTGTATGAACAAGCTGATCAATCAACACTGCCAATCCTAGCACTATGTTGTAGTTCACATAGTCACATCCTTAGTATGTATGCAAAACCTCATAAAGAATCCAACAGCACACCATAACTTTAATCTACAACGACCAGACCATTTGCATAACACTCGTTATCAGGCTCATCTGGCTGTAACCCGCAGGAATACCGAAAACGGTAAAAAGGCTTTCGACTATAGAGGAAAAATTTCGTATAATAGTTTACCAGATACTGTGAAATCCGAACATAGTATTTTCAAATTCAAAAAGGTAGTTGGACGTCACATCATGAGTTTGTTAGAACGGTTCATAATATGATCTGATCGATGATTTGAGCTAGTTAGAAGTTAGAAGAGACCCTTAAAAGGAATTAGTTTCCACTGGGTTTCAACGTCAATGTAGAGAATACCCCACAAATGTATAGCATATATTCAATGTATTATGATTCAATAAAAAAAAATAAATCAGTTGCGACCATTACCAGGGAGATCAACCTCAAGAGCTCTCTGGTGTGGGGGAGAGTGGAGGGCGCAAAAAAAAAAAACCGAGTGATGTCCACGTTTAGTGGTTTACAGCACTTATTTAGCCTTAACAGACGTGTTCACAAATTTTGACAAGATATTGGATATTGGAAGTCATCCAAATCAACCTGGAGTTCAGGTCATTTTGATCTATCAAATCTACTACAGTTTATACTCACCCAATTCCCTTGAAACTTTCTCGTTCCTATTCATAAAGCTTTATATGACTCGGAACGTGTACTGCTATGAACATTGAACATCTTAAGGTCTTCAGATCATACTGAAGTTGTGGGCATCAATTTCTATATACAGCTTGACTTATTATTCAAACAAAACGTTTTCAATATATCCATTAGAGTGGTTCAAAAAATCGTTTTTGCTCCACACCGCTCATTCAATTCTTGATCAAATTCTGAGTGTCCTCCCAAAATTTAAGCTCATTTGGACAAAAACTGAGACTGCACAAGCCCTTTAAAGTTTATATGGGAATTACTATGAGAAAAGCAACCAATTCATTCAATCGGTCATAGTATTTGCCCATGTGCTCTGGGAGATTAGAAATACGTTGATACTGTGAGATACAATAATCAGCTACAACTTTGCCGAAGACCGTTTTCAAATCGGACGCCTCAGTAATTAGTTATAGATTTATATCCAATCACAAATTCTTCAGCAGTGCTCATTTAACTTCTGAACAGGCAACATTGCTTCACCTGGCGCGAAATATATCACGCACAAATCATGGGTACTATGTTTTACTGCATATATCCAGTGATGCCTGCAGAGCAGCCCAATAATTATAGCCAAAGTTTTATAACTCATTCAAAAATCAATAACTAATTACAGAGGCGTCCGATGTAAAAACGGTCTTCGGCAAAGTTGTAGCTGATTATTGTATCTCACAGTATCAACCTAGTTTTAATCTCTAAGAGCACATGGGCAAACACTATGACCGATTGAATGAATTGATTGCTTTTCCCATAGTAATTCCCATATAAACTTTAAATGGCTTGTGCAGTCTCAGTTTTCATCCAAATGAGCTCTAATTTTGGGAGGACACTTAGAATTTGATCTAGAATCGAATGAGCGGTGTGGAGCAAAAACGATTTTTTGAACCACTCTAATGTCCATACTTGCTCGCAAATCTCCGTTAGAGTTAAAAAAAATGTTTCAGACGTGTTCATAAATTTTGACAAGATATTGGATATTGGAAGTCATCCAAATCAACCTGAAGTTCAGGTCTTTTTGATCTATCAAATCTACCACAGTTTATATTTACCCAATTCCCGTGAAACCTTCTCGTTCCTATCCATAAATCTTTATATAACTCGGAAAGTGTATTGCTATGAATATTGAACATCTTAAGGTCTTCAGAACATACTGAAGTTGTGGGCATTAATTTCTATATGCAGCTTGACTTTTTATTCAAACAAAATGTTTTCAATCTATCCATACTTGTTCGCAAATCTCCGTTAGAGTTAACAAAAATTGTTTCAAACGTGTTTACAAATTTTGACAAGATATTGGATATTGAAAGCTATCCAAACCAACCTGGAGTTCAAGTCTTTTTGATCTATCAAATCTACTACAGTTTATACTCACCCAATTCCCCCACCCATTGTTGAAATTAGTGGAGGTGCTCGGTACCCTTGAATGTCCGTATGTTATTTCAAAAGCTTTGCAGATGTCTCTAGAGCACTGTTTCTCAACCTTGTTAATGGCGAAAAAACGGCTCGCTGGGAGGTGTTCGTTTTAGCGTGCTTTTTACATGGTCGGCAGTCCGCAGACCCCTTGTTGAGAAGTGTGGCTCTACACTGAAATCAATGTTGAAGTAACCGTAATCATGACCATGTAGTTAAGAATACTATTCCAGGATGCAGTTAAATTAACTGCAGTCACGGTATTGCCTAATGTGATGCGGTCTTATTTTTACCATGGCCACATTTAAAATAATTGCCTAAATTAGTCATGGTTGATTCTTCTTTAATTGCATCAAGAGGCGCCATTTCTGTTTTCGAAGAGCAAAGTTGAACGATGTGCTTTGGAAAAGTTGTAAATTATAATTAAATTTAAATAAAAATTGCTTGAGAAGTGCCAAAATTAACAGATATTATAAAAAGTGTAAGCTTTGTTTGTTTTCCAATCATGGTTTAGCTCTAATGGTACATTTTTTCTCTTTCATTGTAAACAATAGCTGAAGACATCAGGAAATGAAAATGCTTTCCCAAGATGTTCTTCGAATGATTACGGTAGTTTTTTACATGGGTAAGTTACCTTTCTATAATTTTTGAACGAATTTTAAATGATTTCTCTACTGTTTAACAGATTACTGCATGAATGCAATTGGATCTGGATGCTACATTTCCAATACCAGCTGCCTGCTAAAGTCGAGCTATAGTATACAAATAATAAATGTTAAATACTGTAAAATTGTTAGTCATGTTAATAAAAATGATTGATTCCGTTGTTTGACTATGCATTCGGGTTTGCGAATTTGTGGTATCAGATTTTCCATATATTCGCAAATTCAGATGCATTGCGCGTGAAACATTATCAAGTTCTGGAAGATGTCACAAATACTACAAACGTACAGTGCATTTTACTACACAAATGTTGTCAATTTAAACGCAACTGACGGTTCACAGAATAACTCAAAATTATTGTTATGGTTACCACAAAACATGGTAATATTTACCGACTCTCTTATACGCAGTCCCCATGGTAAATCTCACTACAAAATCCGTTTGAGATGAGCGTAATGTGTAGTCTGCACAAATAAAGTGGCGTTGTGCATTTAAATTAAACCATCAACATGGTAATTTTGACCGCAAGGCTATTTTCAGTGTAGAGGAACTGTAATAATAAATGTTGTAAACAAGTGAAAACAGTACCAGAAACATTTTTTTTTAACTTTAACGGAGATTTGTGATCAAGTGTGGATATATTATAAACATTTAATTATAAGTTAAGCTGTATATAGAAATCAATGCCCACAACTTCAGTATGTTCTGAGACCTTAAGATGTTCAATATTCATAGCAATACACTTTCCGAGTTATATAAACCTTTATGAATAGGAACGAGAAGGTTTCACGATAAATGGTTGAGTATAAACTGTAGTAGATTTGATAGATCAAAAAGACTTGAACTCTAAGTTGATTTGGATGACTACCAATATCCAATATCATGTCAAAATTTGTGAACACGTCTGAAACATTTTTTTTAACTCTAACGGAGATTTGCAATCAAGTATGAATATAATGAAAACACTTTGTTTGAATAATAAGTCAAGCTGCATATAGAAATTGATGCCCACAACTTCAGCATGTTCTGAAGACCTTCAGATTATCAATATTCATAGCAGTACACTATCCGAGTCATATGAAGCTTTATGGATAGGTACGAGAAAGTTTCAAGGGAATTGGGTGAGTATAAACTGTAGTAGATTTGATAGATCAAAATGACCTGAACTCCAGGTTGATTTGGATGACTTCCAATATCCAATATCTTGTCAAAATTTGTGAACACGTTTGTTAAGGCTAAATGAGTACTGTGAACCATTAAACGTGGACATCACTCGCTTAAAATAATTTATGAACCTGTGTAGATTATGGTGAAAACTTCAGAATGTTTTGGAGGCCTTAGCATTATTCTAGGTTAATTTTATTTTTTTGTTAATATCCTGCTGCATCTTAACTTATTACAAACAACGGGTCTATTCACTTTTTGTATGAAAACATTTTGTTTCCAAATGATAAATGAGTTCTAAACGGAAGTTTATGTGATTTTTACCCTACCTGACCCAGAGATGTTCTGGAATAACTTTGTCCACAATACTCTGAATCTATACTTTCCCCTCACTCATGAAACTACAACTATTAGTGAAGCAATCCTCAAAATATCACTGGAAAATATGGAGTTATGCTCAAATACGAGCAATTTGAATTTTGGTTGTCAGCCCCGTAGCCTACGGGTTAAAACCAATAATGTATCATAGACGCGTCTTTTAAATGCCGACTAACGTAGAACAAAAGGTTGACTTAAGTCTGAGTAAAATTGAAAATTTCAATCAGTATATTTTATGAGAGGTACGTATGGCCAAATGGACATTTAGCATAAAGACGATAGGCTTAATAGTGTCAAAATAACAAAATAAGCACAAAGCTGGTGACATGCCCCCACCGAAGCCTCCCAATTTTTGCGAAGTATGATAAGTTATTGTTAAAAACCTATTTTGAGACATTTTAATGATTTAATGTACTTCATAGTTTGATTAGTTAAACGAATTTTAAAGGCAAAGAAAATAATTAAGATACATATTTTGAAACGAAGTGTTCAATAATGACAATAGAAGATAAACAACCACCACAAGAATCAAAATATACAAATATACAAGATATACAAATTCCTATTAAATCAGACTGCACTCAAAAAGGGTACTAAAATTTAAACATTTACACCATTCTAACAATAACTTAAATATTATTACAAATTACTCTATGAAAGATTAACATTTTTCTCAAGAAAATCATGAACCAATATTTTGATACTGATGCTCATGAAAATCAACACTTTGGTTGGATCCTGGGAGGGAGGCACAGATAACTACAAACGAAATATGACACAAACTGCAAGAAAACTCCAGCGTGCCAATGACAGTCTAGGCAGACTTGATGATCATTGCTAGTTTTCTTTTGTTGTGTATCTTCGGTCTTTTCGGACAAACATAGAAAAAGGGTCAAAGTTTTCTATGCATTCCATTTTTGTTTTTTTTTTATAAAAGTAAAATGATGCGTATTTGAATACTTTATATTCAATCAGATGCTGATCAGTGCTATCGTGACATTACTTTTGAAAAAGCATGAATAGATTCTGAATCGATTTTTGTCACCTTTGATGAAATGCAAAAATGTGTTTTGATCAATTACGCGCTTTTGTTATGTTTGTTATGATTTCGTATCGGTTTCTCCCTTCCAGGTTGGATCCAGTGGGTTTCCTTTTATTGAAAATGTTTTATTCAAATAGACGCTCTCTTCTGCTACAGATTCTATTACACGCTAAACTTCATCCGCTCAAAAATGAGTGCCAAGTACGCAAAATCGGCCTCTCTTCATGCAGCACAGATTCTGTGCAAAGGGGGCTGTACACAGTTTTGTGCAAACGGTGGTAAACAAACCGAATGAGTGAAATGCGCATAGAGGAGGAACGCTTGGAATGGGGAATTCGCTCCCAATTTGTTTTGCTTCTGAAAACATTAAAATAACATTCAAATTTGAAAGTTTTTCAGAGATTTTTTCATTCGAATAGCCAAAGCGGAAGCAAATGGGGAAAAGACTTTCGCATTTGCGACCATCTTCCGACTTTTCGCTGGAAAAAATCCCGAAAAACTCCCCATCTTACCAACGGCCATCTGGTTGCTGCCGCGCGGGAGATGATTGACAGTTTCGTTTCCATCGATCCCCGCACAGCCGAAGGCCTACACGTCGGCTACTCACAGAATGTGTGCGACCTACACAGAATTTTCACTCAGTCAGCCAGTTCTGCATTGGTTGCCTCATTCTGTGTAGTTTTAACACATGCGCTGCGTGGAGCAGTCTTAGCGTGTACATCTGTTACGTTTTTTTTCGTTTTGTTTTGATTCTTAGCGTTCAATGTCTATCAAAGAAATATGAGTGTACATCAATACAGTGCCAGAACAACGGCCTAACTGACAAAAGTAAACAAATTGAGTTTTATTCACCTAACAGTTTATTTGATAAACTACAATCATATAATGCACAACTGTTTCTTAAAAATAACGTTTTTCACGAACTAATGAAGAAAAACATAAAGGCGCATCTGATATTCTCTTTCGATACGAACTCTGATGTCAATTTCGCCTACCTTTCCCCCCTGCGGTAACCGGGCGCATTTGCGATTGAGTGTGGCAGCAGGGCGCATTTAAAACTGAGTGTGCAGAAGGTCGATAGTGAAGAAGGTTCGTGTGAAAGAGCGTAGCAAAACGGCGAAGCTGATGATAGTCAAACCAGAAGGATGAGGTAGAAAGGCGCAATCGCTGCTGTCAAACTGAAGGAGACGAAAAACCGAGGGGCGCAACAATCTTCAATTTTGGTGAATGGCGCATGATGCTTTTTTATTTATTTTAACATGTTGTTCATAATATGAAAATAAATCAAATGGTTTGTTACAAAAGTAATATTGTAATGGATCATACAAAAATGCATCATGCGATTAAATCGATCGGAAACATAATATAGAATTGAAATTATATCCGCTGAACTTCAAACCGATTTTACTGACAATGTGTTAGTGTTCACATTCGCCCTAATTCTGACTCTGTATTGACATGTCTTTTGTATAATTCCCTCTTGTGCTACCATATGTTCAATGTGAACACAACGTTTAGCTCCGTTTCGGCTAAATGTTATACTGAGCGATCAAAATTCAAATATTTAAATTGAATTAACCCGAAACTTAGCATCAATAAGAAAAGGTCGATTCATTATTTTCTCCCGAAATTTTAGTTAAAAATGGTCGAAAAAAGAAACTTTTTGATGAAAAAGGTGACTTTAGTTGAATTGGCATCAAAAAAGAAACTTTTAAGTGACTGGCTTAAAAAAAGTGACCAAGTCACTAAAGAAGAGTAACTCGCTACCAGCGTTGCCTATTTTGAGCATGATAAGCCTAAAAAAAAATCCACAGAAACATTGAGATTAACGGGATTTGTGATGTACATGCATTTACGTGTTGCCAAAATCGAACAGAGCCAAAAACAAACCGTGCCAAAATCGAACCGGCACTGAAACATTTTCATTTATGTTAACATGATATATTAACATATACATTTTATTCGTACCGCCCAATCTTACATGGGACTAGCCTTGGCAAGGCTGATCCTCTGCAGCCAACTTATGGTCCGCGCCATAGGCGTTGCAATTGGGTCCTAAAATTTGTAATGAAATCTTGTTTTTATTTAATAACACGAAAAAGCATGTTACTGTAATTACTTTAGCAATTTTTCCCGCTCAAATAATGGCTTTATCATGTTTAAACTTTAATTTAAAAATTTGGTCCATAAATGAACCTTGACACTTTTGATCATGTTTGACGTTCGCTTAGTCGACAAAAACACCACAGGGGTTTTAGTTCGACCACTGGGGTTGTTCCTATCTGACATTTCGTAAGAGACACGGAAAACAAAATACACCCAAAATTTGAGTTTAAGCCAAAGGATGTGACAAAATCTAATAAAAATGTTTTTGGGCTTAAACCAACGGAAAACATTAGAAAATTGAGTAAACATGTGTTTTTGGCCTAAACTTAAGCGTTTGGCACTAAAATTGGGACAGGGCTTTAGGACCCAATTCTAGCAAAATGTGAGTGACAGCCGTAGTTACTGCATTCCAGCACTCGGCCTCCGCACACATTCGCTGGATTATATTGTCGGGAAGCGTGTTTCCTCCGCATGTAGCGAGCATGCGATCTCTCACAACCATCACGCTAAACTTCATCCGCTCAAAAATGAGTGCCGAGTACGCAAAATCGGCCTCACTTCATGCAGCACAGATTCTGTGCAAAGGGGGCTGTACACAGTTTTGTGCAAACGGTGGTAAACAAACCGAATGAGTGAAATGCGCACAGAGGAGGAACGCTTGGAATGGGGAATTCGCTCCCATTTTTGTTTTGCTTCTGAAAACATTAAAATAACATTCAAATTTTAAAGTTTTTCAGAGATTTTTTCATTCGAATAGCCAATGCGGAAGCAAATGGGGAAAAAACTTTCGCATTTGCGACCATCTTCCGACTTTTTGCTGGAAAAAATCCCGAAAAACTCCCCATCTTACCAACGGCCATCTGGTTGCTGCCGCGCGGGAGATGATTGACAGTTTCGTTTCCATCGATCCCCGCACAGCCGAAGGCCTACACGTCGGCTACTCACAGAATGTGTGCGACCTACACAGAATTTTCACTCAGTCAGCCAGTTCTGCATTGGTTGCCTCATTCTGTGTAGTTTTAACACATGCGCTGCGTGGAGCAGTCTTAGCGTGATGAGTTCACGCTAAACTTCATCCGCTCAAAAATGAGTGCCGAGTACGCAAAATCGGCCTCTCTTCATGCAGCACAGATTCTGTGCAAAGAGGGCTGTACACAGTTTTGTGCAAACGGTGGTAAACAAACCGAATGAGTGAAATGCGCACAGAGGAGGAACGCTTGGAATGGGGAATTCGCTCCCATTTTTGTTTTGCTTCTGAAAACATTAAAATAACATTCAAATTTTAAAGTTTTTCAGAGATTTTTTCATTCGAATAGCCAAAGCGGAAGCAAATGGGGAAAAGACTTTCGCATTTGCGACCATCTTCCGACTTTTCGCTGGAAAAAATCCCGAAAAACTCCCCATCTTACCAACGGCCATCTGGTTGCTGCCGCGCGGGAGATGATTGACAGTTTCTTTTCCATCGATCCCCGCACAGCCGAAGGCCTACACGTCGGCTACTCACAGAATGTGTGCGACCTACACAGAATTTTCACTCAGTCAGCCAGTTCTGCATTGGTTGCCTCATTCTGTGTAGTTTTAACACATGCGCTGCGTGGAGCAGTCTTACGGTGCGGCCATAGTAACGCGTCCGCGTCCGCGAACGCGATGCGATCAAAGGATTTCCTGTTGTTGATATTCTGCTTTGCGGGCTCGCACACGCGCACGCGTTGCTCGACGCGTTTACTATGGCAGCGCCCTTAGCGTGAAACGCGGACAATCGAACGCGACATGCTCCGCTGTTTCCTCCATACCAGCACAATTGGGGCCGCAGGAAATTCTGAGTGCCCGGATCTATGCAGGTACTGCCTACACACTTATATTTTCTTCACAAGCTCGGCTGTGTCCTGACAGAAACTGCGTCAGGTTGAAGTTCACTTCCCCATGGTTTTTTTATAACAATCTGAGCGTTGCCTCTGCACACGCGTTGTGGGCTCCTATGGGACCTCTTTGGTTGAAGCATTGAACATCTTCTTTGGTAATTTGGCATAAAAGGATGGAAACATACCAAGTGTGAACGTTAAGGTGATTATATAAGGAAGCCAAACTTCGAATTTTCAAATGCACAAGACTGGAGAATCTGACAACAGTTCGCGTTGAAAATCAATCAAATTACTTGCTTGCTGGTGTGACCAATGGGATAAATTTTTAATGTGGAGCGCTGTTTGGTTCTCAAGTCTTGTGCTCTTGAAAATTTGAGGTGTGCCTTCGTTCTATAATCACCTTAAAGACGTTCAGTCAACTCTCCATAACTCGATATTAAAGGGACCATCGAGTTAAAACAGAAACAGTGCAACTGCGACCGAAGGGATAATCTAGGTAGTCATGAACACCAACTTTCACTATGGTTCTCTAACTCGATATCGAGAGACAAAATATCGAGTAAGGTAGAGTTGACTGTTTTACGTTTCAATTAGTATTAGTGTTAGTATTAAAGATACAATTCACTTTGCTTATCTATCTATCTATCTGTATAAATAAAAATGGAATGATGTTTGTATGTCACGAAATGGCTTACGAACGAGTCAACGGATTTAGATGATTCTTTCTCAGTTTTGTTCGTCAAGGGTTCCGACGTGTTTGTGTGTATAAAAATCCCAGGTTTTTCACCGGGAAAGTTGAAAAAACGAGCGCGAACGAAACTGTCATTTTATATGGGATGATCAGAAGCGTTTTTCAACAGCCTACTTGATGGCAGGACGAAGTTTACCGGGACCACTAGTTAAGCATAAAAACTTAAGGCCCAAGTAAAAATGGTGCAAAAGTCAAAACTGGAAAAGCAGTTTTCTCTTTTGAAATAGACAAATCGAAGAAAATAAAAACACATAGCTCTTTTATTTGCCAAATAAAAAGGCTGTGTGTTTTTATTTTCATCAATTTGTTGTTTTAAAAGGAGAAAACTGCTTTTTCAGTTCTGACTTTTGTGCCATTTTTTCTTGCACCTTAATAGACTTAAGGCATAGTAAGCTGTCGAAGACTTGTTATGTAAAACTGGGGGCGTAAAGCCGAATAAAGCAAAAAAATGAAAAACAAATCGTAGTGTAAATGCTCATTTTGCGTTTAGTGGAATACTGCCCCTCTTTGCACAACAGTCCCATGTTAGAAAACGACAAACTGATAAAAAGACGATTGAAACGTGGAAACAATTTCGCTCCATTTTGAGTCTCTATGTGGCCAAAACTGTGTTATATATCTACATATCACTATTTGTTGAGTACACGAACAAACCTAATAAATTTCTTTTGATTTAAAGTTGAAAACTTGCCTAAAAATGCACAAAAATTGTAGCGAGACTGTTATACGAATATACCTATACAACATAATAGACCAATATATTTGCATACCATTCCCATTATGTTCGTCGGCTCGTTCGACAGCTAATAAAACACTGGTTGTTCCATATTCTATTCATGTTATTTGGCCGTAAAAATAGTTATTATAGTAAGTCAACTCTCCGTTACTCGATATTAAGGCGAGCCCATTTTCTCAATGCCTACTTTTTACAGATGGGACTGACCTGCGATTCACGGCAGTTTGATTCAAGGGACCATCGAAGTATAGATTAAGGTGACGATGAATCGAAGCCAAATCTCAAATTTTCAAGAGCACGGATCTGGAGAACCGAACACCCGTTTGAGCTGAAAACTTAATCGATTGGTCACCACCAGCGAGTGACCAATCGATTAAGGTGAAACAGTTTGGAATCAATTTCTGAGATTGCACTAAAACTTCAAAGGCACAAATCTCGCGAAGGAAGCATCCAACATCAGTGAACTTTTAATTTTGGCTTTGTGCACTAGCAGAAAGCTTAAAATAGGAAGATCAGAAATGTTTGTCAACTATTTCTCCAGTTTAGTGCCCTTGAAAACGTGAGTAGGGGCACAAGGCGGCCATTGTGACGGCCATCTTTGTATTCCAAGATGTTTCACCTTAAGTTTTCAGCTCAAACGGATGTTTGGTTCTCCAGATCTGTGCTCTTGAAAATTTGAGGTTTGGCTTCGATTTATCTTCACCTTAAAACCCACATTTACTACACATAACTCTATAACTGTATAACTGAATAACTCGATATCGAGATACGGATAGTTTACTGTATGTCCATGGATGAATCACCAGATAAAAAAATCTTCGGGTTTAATGATTTCTCAAAACACACGTCATGATGTGGAATGCGCTTACAGTCATGAGTCCCAGTCATGAGAGACCTAGAAGATTATCTTTTGGATAATGCGGAAATGGAATCCGACGGAAATGATTCAATATTTCAGAACAACTGATTCAGGACGAAACATTCTAATCTGTGATATGGGAGATCCAGAATGACGAAACATTTTTTTTTTCAGGCAGCTTCTGTAAGCCTCGACCGTAGATCTAAAATACAGTGGCTCGTGGAATGATGCCGAGCCAAAGTCTTTCTGTATTTTCCCAATAAGCAGATGAACAAAACGATAACCGCTGATGGTTTTTATACGGAAATCTTGCTTTCGCGTTGAAAAGTTTGTATTTTCCACACTCCCAAGCAAGTACTCCGTGAGGCAATTTTACCAGTTACCGAAAAACACAAAAGGATTGTATAACATTCCCCCGAAAACCATTCCCCCGAAAACCATTCCCCAGAATTCCGTTCCCCAGAACGAACCATTCCCCAGAATGTACCATTCCCCAGAAAGCTATATGAATATTCATTTTGTTTTTTTCTTTTTTTAATTTTTGCTTTGCGTGAGTCATTTATGTGACAGGCTAAGGTCTGATTGACAAAACAAATATGTACACTGAGAAAAATCTACACGTCAAGGTCGTGTGTTTTACTTATAGATTTGCGCAATGAGGAAACCCACATGATTTGAGTGTGGTAGCCATATGGATTTCATCATTGATTTCACGGTATAATAACATGTGTATCAACATTAGGTTGTCATGTGAAACAAACATGAATTTCCAAATATTAAATCATGAAAACCAACTGATTTGCTTATTGAATTCGAAATGTAGTAGCTTTAGATAGTCATGTGTGATAGAACATAAATGTCATGGGACTGAAAGAAGAAATTTGGTAGAAGAACTTTTGCTCCCCAAAATATGGATCCGAGGCTCCTCTGCTTGTCGCAAGATTTCTTGATTTTTTTTAAAACCCGTGAGCCAGCAACAAGCGGGGCGCCGCAAATCCATAATTTGGGAAGCCAGGGATAAGCATATTCCATTTTTTCGAAACTGAAAGCCAGGAAAACCTGTTAGTGGAATCCGATTTTTCTACTAAACTATACATTATAATCAATGTTTTCTTATAGAAAGGTAGAATTCTTGTATATCGGTCAACTTCATTAATAAATGAAAAATCGAATTCACAAATTTTCATCTAACACTTTCAGCTTCAAAATTTGCTTCTTCACTTTGGAAGCATGATGATGACTGTCGTTCGACACGAGGTCCAACCGCAATTCAGTTCACAGGTTGATCACAAACAATTTAGAAGCTTTGAACATGGAAATCGAGAGCATAGCTCATGGATTTCATCATAACAATCTCATTGCGCATATCAATGAACCGACCAACTTGAACATGATGATTATGACACAAGATAACCATAAGCAAAACACACTGAATCCGTGTTGGAGTGATGATCTATGCGTCCATAGGTTGACACATACGAATCTGAAGAGAAAGCTTCGGGAACTTATGTGGAAAAAATATGGAATCCCTGTTGTCGGTTGATGAATCAATCCATGAAGCAAAACAAAGGAATTTAATGTGTAACACACACGAATTTTGCAAGAAAATCATAGCAAATCGATATGGACGTTCATGAATCGATCCATAATTTTAAACACACAGATCGAGCGTGTGGATTTTTATCAGTGTAGGTAGCGGGGTTAGGGGCATAATGAACACACGGGGTGAAATGAACCCCCTTTTATTCTCTGGGAATATGCATATTTCAGCAAAATTTTATAAACTGTACGAAATTTGTATTGTATATAAACTCTTTAACGGTATAAAAGTTTATGCTTTACTTCATTTGTCCTCTAAAATTCTACTATATTTTTTTCTCAGCTTTAAATTAGTTTATAATTTAACCGCTTTGGGAAGAATTTAATTTTAGAGCAAAGTACCTAACTAACCTAGAGAAGTTTCTTCTTGCTAATGTGATAGAGGGGAAGGACCCTGAAGGGTCATTCGTCTATAGTTTGACACCCATTAATTATTAAATTTTCACTAAATTCCACGAAAGTGTTCATTTTACCCGGATACCTTTTTATCAGTCGTGTTTTGGGCCCAATTTTCTTTCTCGTTTTTCTGACATTTGATAAGATTTTTTCTCACCATGAATGGATATCCAGCACGTCATACTACGAACTTGGAAACCAGCCTAGAGTAACTGAAACATATTGCCATTCTATGTAAAATAAGCATCTGCCTAATGTGTCCATTATGCCCCTAATCTCCCTGTTGGGTACTCAACTCGATTGGCAATTTACTCGGGAGGCAAATCGTTGCACTTACCTTTAACAGCAGTACCACGCTGACTCACCTCGTGATCGAGCCACCGACAGCCGTGCACGTCACAGCCACCAGCAGAACGATGGGAGGGAATGCCGACGGCTGTACACGCTACAGCCACCAGCCGACAACCGTGCACGTCACGGTCACCAGCGCAGGAACACACCGCCAGTAGCCGTGCACACCACAGCCACCAACGGAATCTCCTCTCGAACGCCGACAATCGCGCACGTCGCGATCACCAACGCAGGATTCACTCTCGGACGGAGGACCACGGCCAAAGTGGCCGACACGCAATTCCTGCTGGACACACTTCCAGCTTCCAAATGGGTCGTCACTTGCTCGCCAACGATATTCACCAGGAGTGACGCCGAACCGTGAATATTTACTCTAATATTATTTCTTAACAACTCCCGGCACACTCCTGGGAATCGTCGCTTAGCATACACGACAATCTGCCAGCACCACCACAGCAGCTTTCTCACTGGAACCGCACCACCGCTCTTCAATCGCTTCGACGAACGAAGGAAGGGAGAATGCCGAACAAGACGTAACTCGTTCGTCTTGAGCGACGACGCCGGCTCGGGTGAACGGCGCACACACACACTCTTCGCGATGACTCGCCAACGCTGACTCGAAAGGGAAAGATACACAGGCACACTCGTCGCCGTCTCGACTCACGATCTCGTGGGAGGAGAGAAAGGGAAGGGAAAACAATGCCAACCGATCGCCTCGTTGACCGGTCTGGCTCACGGTGCGGCCATAGTAACGCGTCCGCGTCCGCGAACGCGATGCGATCAAAGGATTTCCTGTTGTTGATATTCTGCTTTGCGGGCTCGCACACGCGCACGCATCGCTCGACGCGTTTACTATGGCAGCGCCCTCACTGTCACCACAATCTTCGGTACTCGTTTAGAAACAAACACTTTTCGTTTCTCTTTTGCTCCGTTCGCGGCAATGGTTTTATTACTACTGATATTGCGGCGCTCATTTTAAATCCACATCCAGCGGCGGCGCGGTAACGCGCAGAAGAAATGCGCGCAATTCAAACACAACGTCAAAATTCAAGTAGGCTTGGATTTTTTCGTTCTTCAAGGACGCAAATGTTTCAAATTTGCTAAATCTGAAACATTTTGTGATTTTCATTATCACTGCGACGGTATATCGACATTTTCAGATAATCGTATTACGTGGATTTATCTTGCAGAGCACAATACAAATTCTTGCAGTGAATGCATATTTATATGTTTGCTCTTCAATAAAAAACAGCAGACGACACTCGTCGCGCTGCGTGACAGGCTCCGCCCATTCAGAGCACATCGAAGAAAAAAACTGTCTGACGCAATCGCTCGCAGGGTTGGGAGGGATAGATGAATTAACGATTGCATCAATTATTCTGAACGCGTAGGGCTATTCAAGATTATTTTGCATATTATAATAATATACCCTTCTTTAAGTAAATTCCCATGAAATATACAAACTATATGTTCATGTTTGCCTATTTAGTGATGCACCCTTCTTTCAGTCTTATCTTATTAATGATATAGGCCAAATATATCGATGAAGAGCCCACATGGCATAAGGTCTTTTGGTATAAAATGATTTTATACAAAGCCATTTGCCATCCAGCCATAATTATGCTCCTTCTTTTCAAAAAGGATGTTCTTCATGTTATGCCAAATGGTCATTGCCAAATGACGATTATGCAAATGATCCTCAATCATTTAATCAATCATGCCAAATGCCTTCTTGCCATTTGGTATCCTTACGGAACATTTTGTCTATATTGTTAACAGGATATGACTGAAAGAAGGGTGCATCGCTATTTTGTGCAAAATTAAACAAGTCAATTGTATTTTTTAGACGTATAGAAGAGCATATCATTTTAATGTACAGAATAGTACGCCGAATTTACGTAATAGTTATAACTGAAACGTATAATATGAAACTACGAACGTCTTTATTCCATTCGGGGTAGACCCGAAAGGTAAACTCTGATGCACCTTCTTAAAACGTTGATGAAAAGCCGGATACATTACTATAAAAATTGTACATACATGCGAAATTATACATTTGGAAACTACTGTACCGTAAGAAGGGTGTAGCTCTATTATAAATAGTGATGAGTTGCATATTATTTTAAATAAATATTGGATATTCTGTTTCCCCCTAGACAGATCTATCAGTCTTCATAAGTGTCAATACAAGTGAAACTACTGTGATAGTTCATTTGCAAATCAAATTTGAATTATTCGTAAAGTGTTCATAATTAGCAGCACCAATGCTAATCTTCTCATGTTCTTGTAAACAACTATTCCATTTTCAAAACTTTAAAGTAGGTACCGTCAAACGGGGTAACTTGCAACAGGGGTGAAACTTGCAACACTATGACATGTAACTGAATTGACGTTTTCTAAAGGATTGAGTAGAATTATTCTAATTCGTTACATCAGTTAATGACCTTAGGTATAAAAAGGGAGACTTTGGTGAGGCTTTGGGTATTATTTTTACTTTGGTTGGTTTGCTAGAGGAGAAAATCATATCACACGTTTGATCGTATAAAAACAAGGCTGAAAATCGTTCCTAGTACCACACAGACGGGATATAAATGTTATTCTAGGTATTTGCTATTTGTTACAGTATTTAATAGTGTACAAAAGGACTATAACAAAGTTTTGTTAAATTTGCATTTAAACACTTAAAATTACTAAAAACGTTTTTGACTACCCATGTGGGGTAACTTGCAACAGCTTTTTCAATCTCAGTGGCAAGATGTTTTCTGCCGCTTGTCATCAAAAACACATTAAAAATCAAGATTGACCATTTATTTGTATAATTACATTAAAATTTTTGTACCTCCACCAACTTATTACACGTTTGGTATAAAATACTGGAAAAGTTACATTAATTGCATTAATATTGGAATTTATTATTTTTTCTTCGTGAAAACTATGATTAAATTGAAAAATCTGTTTCAAATGTAACTTGCAGATCTTTTTGCATGAAATATAGAGATAGCTATTTTCAATGGCTTGCAGAGGTCATTTCAAGACATGTTATCAATATATGATCCGTTGCTTTGGTAAATAAGTTATTTTAAGCAAAACCTAAAAACAAATGCATTTGAATAAACAAGTTGCACTAAAACTTTTGAATGGCTTTCCACTAGCCGTCAAGACTTGTGATTTGCTATTATTTCCACTTGTATTCCACATCAAAATACAAATTCAATATTTTTTTTAATCGGATAGGGTCAATACACTCATAATTCAATATATAATAATGACTTTTCAAAAAGTATGGTACCTAGTTTCTGTTTATTGTTATGCTTTTACTGCAGTTAATTATTAATGATAAAGAACACGGTATTGATAAAATTTTTGATAGTACACCTTTGTCAGCATTGTGTGTTGCATGTTACCCCACATCAGGGGTAGCATTAAAGATGCATGTTTTCAGCCTCTCCTGATCCCAGGAAACGAAATTGTAATAAAATAAACACCACAAGGTATGCTTTACGTGGCGATTAGGATACCAGATTGTATTTGGTTTATCTGTGTCCTTAAAATTTTCATCCACATAGATTTGAAGTTGAAAAGTGTTGCAAGTTACCCCGTTTGACGGTATATAATTTTCTGGGGAATGGTCCATTCTGGGGATTGGTTTTCTGGGGAATGTTATAGAATCACACAAAAGGAGTCATGCACAAATTACGTCACGCTCCAAGGGGGGGATGGGGTCAAGCCAAGCATGACAAGCCTTACAAAATTTTCGGAGGACTCATACAAAAAACGTGACAGGGGGGGAGGGGGTCAAAAAAGTTGGCATTTAGCGTGTAAAGCCCTCAGTACACTCTTTGCCAAGTGAGCAAATTTTTCCACACGCATAAACTAACAATTCAATATCCACTTGACACTTCAGATGTTTTGTCATTGTTGAGACCGATGTTTGCATGTGGTTTATGCGTGCGGAAAAATTTGCACACTTGACAAACAGTGTACTGAGGGCTTAAGTTTTACAGTCGCCTCTCCACATCTCGATATCGAAAGGACCATCGAGATAGGAAGAAATCGAGACAAGGAACATAAATTTAATGAACACTATAGATTGAAAATCACTCCGTTACTAGGAATATAATAAACAAACAAACTTCGGGGTCTATGAACCGATGCACGAGTTCACTATTTGACGTTTGAGCGGTGCCGTGTTATTTAGGGGGAGATCCCCCAGTACTGGACACTTAAGCCACTAAATTCATAATTCGAAAAATATTGATTTGATGGGCTCGTGTTACCCATGTATGATAAATAGTATCATTTTTATAGTGTACAAAAATAAATTTGAAAATATAAATATGAATTTTGACATTGAGTTTTGATGATGTATTTTAGTACCAAATTGATCGATCTTGAAAGGTGGCACCCAATACCGGACACGATCTGGAAATGCCTCGAACTCTGTAAATTTGAACATCATTGAATGTGTACACTATAGAAATAGTTTATAATTACCAATTCAATGCAGTTGCAACATTTACAAAAATAATTTGAGTTTTTCTTAGTTTGCAAGATGCCTATCAAAAACCTCTTTCATATATGATGAAAAATAGCACATTTTACGATGTTGTTATGAATGTTCATTCTTTTTAATTTTATTGCATGTTTGATACCATGGTCGACGGAACCCATGAAAAATGAAAGTATTTTGAGACACTGATGCAATAATTACAAAGATATCATATAACAAATCAAGCTGTCCGAAACTGAGGGACAGGAGGTGCTTAACCAAAATTGTAATTTGTCCATATTTACTTCAATTATGGTACAAAATACATTCATACTATCAAATTAGGATTGTGTTCGATCATGCTTGCGGGATCCAAAGTATTTTTTCATATTCAAAATAATTACTAAATGGGCTCAAAATTAAGAAGATACGTCAATTTTTTAAAGATTTTCAAACTTTTCTACTTTTTTAAAAAAGGATGCATATTTCAAGGATGTGTTATTCTACGCAAACATTAGTCTACACAATAGCTTTCTTTTCTACTAGTACACCATCTTGATTGGACCATGATTTCTCAATGTTTCGACTTTGTCCGGTATTGGGTGCTGTCCGGCACTGGGGGATCTCCCCCTACGTGACCATGGCAACGAGTGAATTCGGCACCGCTCAAACGTCAAATTGGTGAACTCGTGCATTGGTCTATTTTGTAAATCGAGTGGATTCATGTGACTCGCCTGTAGTCATTGTCGATCAAAGTAAGCATACATATTTCAGATGTCACCCGTCGACTCCCATAGTAATCCAGTCACATAGAGTGACAACTGTCGAAAAACTCGAGTGACAGAGCTGAGTCGAGCGAATTTTTCGGTCGACAGTGACTCCAGTCGAGTCATTTTGATCGACTCGACTTATAAAATAGACTCCTTAAGCGATTCATAACAATTTGGAAACTCGAAATGAAGAGAGAGATATCGAGATGTAGAACATCGAGATGTGGAGTGTCGACCGTAGTTCAATATTTCTGAGCCCCAGCAAAGTAGGTAGGTGTACGAAATTTGAATACAAATTTGTAGAATTTTATTTATTTTATTTTTTTTTTTGTTCTTCATTTATTTTCCCCCCTAGTACCACCCAAATGGTTACGGATATAACAGAAGGCATAGACCAGCGACTCATAGAGGTTTCACTGTATAATTGATTTCTCTTTACTACGCTTCACGTCAGTGAATAACTAGTAGTACCGAGAGATTGAATGTAGTACTAGAAGTGGTTCCCATTCTGAGTCCGACCACTAAGTCTTTTTACGGACTTTGATGTGACTGTTATGCGATTATTTTCAGGATGGGACAACACAAGTGGGGTTTGGTTTTGTACAAGTTAGGAACAAAGGCAACTTTTTAGCAGTTTTTATCGAGCTTCTAACCATGTTGAGTTGATTTATGCAAAAAACGCAAATCGGTCAAAAGTCGACATGGGACTGTTATGCGATTATGGGCAGTTTAATTGTTATACAAAATTTATCGTGTGCGCAGGATAAGGAAAAAACACAGACACCCTTGAGGAGATTTTATATTGTGCAATAAAAATCATTACTTGGTAAAGCTTTTATATTTTTAAGTATTTGCTCTCAAAATTTGTGTGGCCTTAACGGTACATAAATATTCGATAAAGATTTGTTCTCAAAATTTCCTAGTATTTTGTTTCGTCTTCAATTAACAACTGCCTTAAATGTGCAGCAATATGGACAGTAAAGTTGAGTGGACATTTGAAAGGATGTTCGGATATCTAGGAAAAAGCTTGATTCTTGCTATTCCATTTTTCTATTTTTCACATTTCTACATTACAGTATAGAACTTGTATAGATTCAAACATGTCTTGGTTCAATGAAGCTACTTGCAGAACAGTATAATTTATATATGTTATAGTCAAAGCGAAGCCATGAAGCATCACAATGTTTAATTTTTATAAACCGTTCCAAATTAATTGTTTCATGTGTAAATAATTTATTATATCGAATTTTGATTCCTGACTGAAATGTTACAGTAAAGATTCCTGTAGTGCGGTTGATGAACTGTCTCCTAACCTCAGCTTACCGAAAGTATATTCAACTCAATTCTACCTATTTTCGGTAGATTACAATCTTTTATGGTAATACGAAAAACGGTATTATTTGATACAATATAGCTGTGAAATGGAGGTGAACTTCCATGTATATCAACCGTTCTATGGGATCTATACTGTATGTTAAGCCCATTTTCAGACCTAAGTAGTTATAGACAAATACTTTTCCATTCGAAGAGTTCATCCCATTATGAAAATGAGTCAAATTAAATAAATTCATACTAGCGTGTACGTTCATACGCAGCTCAGTTCTGCAAAACAAGAATAATAAACCATCAACTCATGCAGGTATTTACACTGAAACAAGCGTTGCAGTAATGAGAACCATGAACGTGTTTTTAAATTTACTATTTCAACCACGATTGAGCTATCATGAACGCTTTTTATTTGCGTTTTGTTCCCTCTCAATCCAACCGCGTCGATAGCCGAGCGGCTAGCGTTCGCGCTTGGCAATCGCCAGATCCTCGTTTCGATTCTGGTCTGCTGCAAGTTTTTAACCATGATATAGTAATTTTTACTATACAAATGGTGCCATGGTAAAATTGAATGCACAAAATATTCTAAATAAATGCAAATTTAGTCTGCACAAATCAAGTGGCGTTGTGTATTTAATTTAACCCTCTGATATAGTATTTTCAACTGCAACGCTGTTCTCAGTGTACCAACTCGTAATGCATTCGTTAGGGATAGATAACACAATCGTCGTTATATTATACTTGTGACGCGCATTCTTTCTATTGGAATGATTATTGTACACTCATCATAATTCCTCTACACTTATCAAACAGCTGTTCACTTTTAACATTTCTTCAGTATATTTACAATAGGTAATGTTCTATTTTCAAGCATTTATGTATTATTTAATAACTTATTACATTACTTGACTTTAATTTGTCCCTAAAATTACTCATCCATGGCTTTATGTTCAATACTCTATTGTGTCACATTTTTGCTTGTTCTACAGTTTCGCGTGTTTTCTTAGTCTCAACATATTGTACTGGCGGTTAGATATTACATACTTGAATATTGTTTATGCCATTTCTCCACATCACGCATGATGTGTAACAATTGAGAAGAAGAGTGTATTAATATATCGATATCAACGAACCAGCGAAATGTATCAACAGTTCTCGTTAACACATGTGAACAAGATTCATTACACAAAGCTATACTGTACAGGGAAGAATCCAAAATTGTTTTTTTTTACCACAAACCTAAGCGTATTGGCGTAACTCAAAAACAATTTATTTTATATAATGCGAAGCAATAGGACTATTATTTCATGTCGAGATTATAGTATCTATGAAAAAAAATCAAATATCTGCGATAATTTTGTTGTATATTTTATGGTTACATGAATACGCGCAAGCACAATATTCGCCGACAACAAGTATTATAGATCTTTGAATTTGTCAGTTTCAACATTTTTAAATATTTTTTGTCCATTCTATTTTTACAAGCTTATTTATTGAGTTCTGTGAACTCACATCTCATGCGATAGTTATATGTGATATTTTTTTCTGTAAGTAATAAATATCATAGATATAAACTTATTGTTTTCCTCAGAGTCATTGTGTGGGGATTGTTATGGTTTCTCCTGTTTAAATAATTACACAATATTATTGCAATGAAAGTGTTCCTACGTACGTCCAGTCGCAATTTCGATATTTTTTACAGTGCTCCAAACGGATCCAACTGTACATTGGTGTTTGCCATCGATGGCTGTTGCTGTACCTGCTGACCTTGTATTAGCCCAGGTTGTCCCATGATTACTCCTTGCTGTGTGGGTTGCTGCATCGGAACCATACCCGACGCCATTGGCATCATGCCTCCCATTTGTGGTGCTCCGGCCATTGGTGCTCCCATCATTGGTCTCATTTGTGGTATACCTTGCTGTAGATTTAGAAAAAATGCAGTATAAATATCACTATCAAGCAATAGCTTTGAAATATCATCTTCGTAATTTTGAGCTATTGCTAGTTGTTATGTCATTCGAATTTTTGAACTTCTCTTTCAAGTAATGTCAAAACTAACAACTATTTCGATGTCTACACTAAACCAACTTTGAAGACTGAAAGTCCTTAACCTAGAAAAAGATTGCATAATTTAGCATATTGCCCGGGCAAAGTCCGATATCAAAACGAAAGCAGATCGGCAACATTTTTCGTTTTCCGCATCAAGTGAATATCACATTCCATTTCCATTAATCGTTATCTTTTTCGATATCGCCATGCCTTAGCAGTAATTCTCAGTGGGTTTTGATGAACTTCTGCATCTGCACCATCCCGTAAAATATCAGATAGCCAAGCCTGATTCAGATCAGATAGCCAACTTTCGCCAAGCCGGCTCTGAAGTTCTGAACATAGGCAGACACTGGCCGCTCCACTGCAGCAGGTCGGATGATGGATGACCCGGAAGTAATAGAGACCAGAAATCGCAATAGACCTTCCAAAAATGTGACTGGCTGCTGAGCAACTCGACGTCGTAATCAATTTTGATAAAAGTGTAATCAATATCATCAAGGACTTGAAAACAAGTCTGCTGAAATCAGTATTAGCTACAAAACAAAACTACGATAGAGTCAAAGTACAACCTGATAAAGCAAAAGTCGGACCTTCGCATAAAAGGCGAATAAATCAGATGACATTATTCGATACATTCTGCAAAATAGGGGACCTTGCGATGATGAATACGTAACGAAAAGAAGCATAGTTTCTAAGGAAAATACTGCAGAACTGGTAGGCTGTCTTGAGCTAAGTCCCGCGATCTAGAGAAAATGGCAACGATGGAGGGCCATAGACCCCAGTCCATGGTCATGAAGGCGAAAAATCGACTCGGGATGGACCGAACAGGGCAACACTCTCACAAGAACCAAAGGTGCGAAGCAAACGCACCCCGTCAATATAAACAGGAAAAAAGGAAGTAAGTAGAAATTCAAAACCGGTGACCAAGCAAAAGCCAAACCCAAAGACAGTGGAGCGGGAGTAAAATTCTCGTTATCAAATGAAATAGGGGAACGCGAGATACGGATAAGCTCTTGCCGCAAACAAGAATTCTTCTTCATTCTGGCGTTTACATTTCACTAAGACAGAACCTACTTTTGTTAGTGTTCTTATGAGCACTTCCACAATTATTAACTGAAAGCTTTTATTGCCAATTGACCATTTTTGCATTTGATTTGCATATAGTGTGGCGAGCCCGAAGATATGCTATTCGCTTGGAAGTCTAAAAACTTCCTTTGCGAAAACTTTTCGCCGAAAAGATCCTCGACCATCGGATTGGTCTAGCTGAATAGCTGTGTGACGATATGCTACGAGACGGGAAATGGGTATAAAAATATGCTACGTCATTTAGGTACGTATGATCGTGAGGTTCGATGACAAAGATGTCAGTTGAGAGTGCTTCACTTACATTTATCTGGACAAACGAAGATGAGGATCGGAGAGCTAAAGGATACAGCCTGCAAACAATTTTCAAAGAAAGTAACGATGTCGGAGTGAGATCTCTGACTGCAGAAGTAAAATAAATGGATTGATCAAGAGCAAGTGGTACATCGACGTAGCCGGCAAATTAATACGTCTCAGAAAGGATACACCCTAGGGGTGGCAGCGATTAGGCTGCCGATGTCAGATGTCAGAAAAAAACTATGAACTTGGGCATGTTCCAAATAGGCTGGACAATACAGTTTCCTAAAGCTTGTTTCAAGTGTTTATAAATTGTGAGAATGGCCACAATTAAAGTAAGCTGTACAGAACATGCGGCAGCAAAGACCACAGAACGGAAGTATCACAGTTGAATTTAAATCACTGTGCTGCCGTGAATCGCAAGTCAGTCCCATCTGCATTTTCGTCAAAATTGAGTTGACCTCAGTTTTCAACATATCTTCCAATGCTCTTTCAGCTGCACTAATCAGATTATATTATTTGTTCGGAAAAATTAGGAAAAAACAGCTAGTCAAATTGTCCCATAATGAAAAGTAACCGCATGTCAGTCCCACTACAGATTTCCGCACCGTGTAACACAAAAATGAACCGAGTTTCGATCATCTTTATATTTTTCTCGGAAAGATATCGTAGTGAAAAGCAAGTTGTGAAAGTTTCATTAAGATTGGAACATGTTCCAATCTTCTGGAATTTTTTGAATATTCGTATGGAAAACGAGTTTGGAAACTTCACAGCCCATTTTCTCAATGCCTACTTTTTACAGATGGGATTGACTTGCGATTCACGGCAGTGTGGTTAAGCCCAGCAACTGCGTTGGCCGTCAATTTCAAAAACGAAGACTGACATGGTGTTATTATCGGACCCAACAACGGGAACTAGCTAGTGAACCGGTCTCAGCAGCTAGCAACTATAGGGACGACAGAACGATACGCTATTGAAGAAGTAGTCCCTATCTACAACAGCTGTCAGTGAAGCAAAGAATTGTTTATTTGACATGGCGTTTTTTAAAGTAGTCAACGGTTTGCTGCCTCGATATTTGTATGACAGAATTGAAAGAGGAAATGACATTCATAGATATAACACAAGAAACGCGGACGAAATCAGAACACCCAATTTTCTGCATGGTGCTTCACAAAACTCGTTATACTACAAAGGAATAAATATTTTCAATTCTATGCCAATACAAATAAAGCGTGCAACGACTCTGTCACAGTTCAAGAGACTATGTATTTCACACGTAAAAGCTGTGAGCAGTCAAATGGTATTTTTTTTTAATAATGAATAATTTTGTATCTTGACGATGTTTTTTACAAACAGATCATTTGATTTCATAATTTATTTGTTTTATTTCATTACGGCGTAGACAAACTATTATGTTCATCGTGATGATGATGATGGATTTTTATATTGTTGACGTAGCTTTAGCTTAAAACCTATTTTTTGCGAAGTCTACAAAAGTTTGAGTCTCGCGCGCGGTATACAGGTATAAATGATTATTTTATGATTTGGAAACAAAACTGGACAATTGCACTGTTGAAGGATTCTTTGGATTATTAGTAGGCTCTCTGGTTGAATGTCGGAAATTTCTTGAAAATGCGAATGTTGTCGATAGTTTTGAAATCGTCTTGCAGAGTTTTTAATTCTGATAAGGTTTTGGATTTTGTTGGAACTTCACCACTGGTTTGCTTACGAACATCTGTGGTTAAGATCAATGGTGTATACAAAATTTCTTTGTTGCTGTATAGTATGAAAATTTCTATGTTATTTATATCAGTAAAAAATAATCAGATCCGTTTTGCAATAACTGATTAAATTGATCATAATAAATATCTTATAGATATATCGTCTATTCCAAACCTTTGTAGGGGTATGTGGCGGGACCATCATCATCATCATTTAAATGATGATTTTGTGTCGATTACAAATCTTCGAGCGATCTGCCCTTGGACTATGCGAAGATTACTATAGACTGAAGCAAACGGGGAGAAACGGAAGCAAAAATGAGTGTTATACTCTTCAAACATCGCTAGGTCTTTTAAAAAAAGTTCGCCGAAAATCATCTGGAATCAAACCATGAAAGTCGAAATCAAAGAGCATGTAATTCACTCACACGCTCGTCAACGCTCCAAAAATCTATCTGATTAAAAGCTAATATGTAAAGGTGTTCATACTTGGTGATAACGACTATACAAAAAAGTATGGAAAAACTCGTTGAGAAATACAAAGCTACTTGAAAAGTTAGTAATACATCTTGGCTAAAAATAACTATGCAATGGAGAATATACAAACGAAATATCACTTACCTGTAGCATATACGGTGACACTACGGGGTAGGAAGTGTGTATAATTGGATGAATAGTGCTAGGGGCAGGAGTAACTGTCATACCTTGCGCCTTATTGTTTATGTTGAATATAGCCACAGGATTTAAATACAATGCAATTTGTTGAGTATAATACAACAGAAATTATCAACCGAAAAAAGAAAAATAAAACAAAACAAAATGAAACGAGAAATAGAAAATTAGGGAAGCAATAAAACAACTACCACTAGAGTATTACCACCTTTTTAAGAATGGAAAGAATTCAATTGCATTAGAAATTAGAATGGAAAGAAAACTAAACAAAACCTCACAAAGTTATTTACATACATAATTCTTCACATTCCCAATGCAGCGTTTATGCGTCAATAAATTACAAACATAATTTAAAAGAAACACTCACCATAGGTTTATAGCCCGTTTGATTAGTCGCTGGCTGTGGTTGAGGTGACCATCCAGCGGAGCCAGGTTTCGCTGTATTTTTTGGTGAATTCCACTGGACGTTCCTGGTGAATAGGAATAGATTAGTACACTGGAATCACAATTACTTAATTGAAAAGGGATTGCCTAATGTTAACTTTCAAAGACATCATTAGCCAACCGGGTCAGATTTATCATTATACGTTGTTGTTTATACATTCGAGAGGAAACTGTATTTTCAGTGTTGGAAAATACACGATTCTAAAGATAGTGAGTTAGTATTTAAACATAAATAATTTATGATTTGGAAATTTGGACCATTGTGGATAAAGTTACACAAAAACACCACAGGTCACAGGTAAGCTAAAAATCACATGAAATTTCTTTTAGCACTTTTGATTATTTGACTTGTAAACTACACGACAATGAATAGTTAAGGTAATCGAAATCGTCCTGGAGCTCGGGTCCTAATGATCTAAATGACTCGACAGGAGTCACTGTCGACCGAAAAATTCGCTCGACTCAGCTCTGTCACACGAGTTTTTCGACAGTTGTCACTCTATGTGACTGGATTACTATGGGAGTCGACGGGTGACATCTGAAATATGCATGCTTGCTTTGATCGACAATGAAAACAGACGAGTCACATGAATCTGCTCGATTTACAAAATAGGCCCCTTAATCATTAAAACATTTTTTTCCAGTGATCAGGTGACCAGTGAGTCAATCTATCAATACTATTCTAAGACTAAGCTCTAAGGTCAAAACATTTGAATAGTTATTAAAGAAAAGTTCGTCAACAATAGAACCACTAACGGCCTTCTTTAGTTGTTCTTTCTAAATGAACCATATTAATTCTACAGTCGAATTTCAATGATTCGAAGGGATAATCGGCCCATGGAAATATCGATTTACGGAACAAATATATTTTGGGAAGCTGTTTGAGAGGAGGTAGGTACTCAATTTTATTTTCATTTTTGGTATTGTTCACGGTGTCAAAATCTCAATTATTATCGAGCCATCAGGCTCCTCCTATATTTGTACGAAAACATTTAGCATTTAAGCTAAGATTTTGTAGTTGGAAGGATAAAAAATATTTTGTTGTAGAAAATTTTCCATACATTTGTATGGGACAGTTTTATCTGCAAAATTTGCTTTTCTTGAATTAGGTATGCAAAATAACCCTTAAATTTGAAAACATCCAATTTTCTCCGACAGAATGTTTCCAAACTTTTAGGGTTGAAAAAAAATCAGCGATACATACAACTTTGATTATAATCGAATAATTGAACCCGTGTGGTTCCGTGAGTCGATATTGAGCAATGGAACATCGACTCGAGCAGGTTCGGCTTAATGCGCTTAAGTTTTGCGAGAATATAATCTATTTTTTATGAAGTTTTAAAATACGTTGAAACATTCAAAATTCTTAGTGGTGTTGTAAATCAACAGTTACGAGTTAAAAAAAAATGTTTTTGTGCTCTATGCTATCTATGCTTTTCTATATGTAATTCTTGTGCCATAATTCAGGGTCAAATTCATCAGTGAGGCGAAATTGATCGGGTCGGTTCCAAATTACAAATTCAAAAACTGAATGTCTCATTGACATCACGAACATTCTATGTTTTTAGTTTATAGTTATCTTATGCTGATTTTAAACAATTATATTTCTAATATATTTAGTTTTGCATAGACATTGTTACAGTTTTTGGAGGTGTGTTTTTTATCATGAAACCATGTATTCTCGAAAATCGTGCTTATTTCAAGAGAAATTGCCTCCTTTTTTATTCTAATTTACTATATACAACTTTTCACACGAGTTGTAAGAATCTCGACGTTTTTTTTTTTTCATTTAGGGGGATATCCTATGGTCTCTCAAATCTCTTCAACAATGTCCGTCACTTGAGAGACTTTCTATGGAAAATAAAACATTTGGTAACACTTTGTAAAAAAAAAAGAAATGTCCCATTTTGCCCCATATTAATTTATACGGGAATATATGCAATGTATCGCATAAGCTAAATATCATTATTGTTTTAGACACGCAGGAAACCCAAAAATTATAATAATCGATGTTGCAATGTACTGGAAGAGCACAATTATACTGCTAATTTGATAAAATTATTCATGTCATCAAAAATGTATATGGCGCTCAACTATGGCACTGACCCAGTGATCCATCTTACCCGGGTTACCCTACTAAGGGATATCACCAGTGAAAATAAATTACAACTTACTTGATTTGAGGTGATGATCCTTTGTTTATCGATAAACTTTCCGCCAGAGATGCTAGTGAACTGTCGAGATCGCCTGTTAGGACTTTGCCGGTCTGCTGAGCTGCTGACGTTGGCACAGCGCTACCTGGAATTGCGGTTGGTTGTGAAGCAACATTTACGCCAGCTGCAGTTTGGGCATGACCAGTGTAACCAATATTTCCGGGTTTTAGTACGTCACCCAACGCATCAAATCCTTTATGAGCCCGTTTCATTTTTTTATTTCATTTCAGGATTCGCATGTGCATATGTGTACATGTGTATGTGTTCCGTAACCACAATGGTTATTTTGTGTGAATGTACGATGTCATTTCAATGTTTGTAGATGTCATGTTAATTCATCGCCCAATGATTTTTAGTAACATTTGATTCGTATATTGTACCAAAATAACGGAACATAAAGATAATAGGATAAACAAAAAAGGTATCGTTAGACACATCCTTAACTATCTATATGCGGAATGATTAACAGGCTAATATGTGAACATATTTGAAATATAAGCTTTATAGTATAGTAAGATTAACATACATACAATGGTAATTATGCAAGCCTATATCATGAAGATGGTTAGTCCAATTAGTCGTATTGAAATCTACATATTATCTTCAAATTTAGCGAAATTTGCCTGATCGTACGAAAAATGTCACAAAAATTTTACATTTTCCTTAGTTTTGCGAAAAACTGCTATTTTTTGGGTGTATTACAATTAACCCTGTTTTGGGCATTTTTTGATGAAAATTTAGTGTGTATTTTTCGGCAAACATAAGTTTACGGCTGGTAGAAAGTATGCCTGGCATAAAAGTATTGATATTTGGTGTTTTAGCCAACGAACTTTTGCCCCACACTAGATTCGAACTTTTGCCCCACCGGTGGGGCAAAAGTTCGAATAAGACAATCAATTTTGAAACTGTTATAACTAAAAATGGGTAAATATTTTGACACAAGTTTGTTCAGCAAAGTCATAGCCAATATGATGAAGGTTCGCTGTATGGTATTTGTTTTGTTTCATCTGCTATTATTTTCCTGGAAACTTTGATTATACCACTAAGGTCGAACTTTTGCCCCACCTTACTCTACAGTCGTTTACGTTTATGTAGATAGAATCATGATATGATACTGGCATTACTAATTCCTGGGATAAGCATATTAAAGCATTTTACAACCTAAACAGCACATTCCATTTATAGTTTCATTTTCATGATGGAAAATGCATCAATCGATGTAAAGCTTTATATGTATAGCGTGCGATGAAACGTTCACCAGCCATATTCGCTAAGACTCAGTTTTCGAGTATCAATGGAACAATTTCCGAGTTCAGTTACCCCGTTTTAAATAGTAAAAACAAATGTAGTAAGCATACGGTTACAGCTAAAAACGTAATTACCGATCCAAAACCGAAAACAACTACTTTATTATTTCAGTAGATCCTAGTATTATTTTCTCTGCATCGTTTTATTTAATGCATATTTTAACAGTGTGATACTTGATTTTATCTCACAAACAATTCATATTAGAAAATTGTTCGATTGATTTGACACATAAGGTCCAACACAACAAATTATTCACCAAATAATGATTCAAAGCAAAGCACATAATGAAAAAAAAAAACAAGACTCAACACAAAATTGTTCAACAAGAGCACAACAAATCGTAATAATGTTGTTTGAAAAACGAAATGAGCGTAAAATGAACAAACATGACAACGGACAACAAGTTGTGATGTGAAGCTTTAAGGACCTCCAACTAATGGCTGGCTTGTCGACGATGAAGTAGACGAATACGTTTGTTGCTGTGGTGCTGGGTGCTGTGAACCACCAACTGACGCCGCGACGCCACCAAAGCCTACATTTGATGCCATCTGGCTATCCATTGTCACATTTGCTTGTTTCGAAGGCGAACCTTCTAGAGCAAAGCGAATAGAATTGTTCAGATCATCAAACGCGCTTTTCGGCGGCTGCTTTTGATGCACCACAGACATTGGTGTCCCTTGCTGAGCTACACCATGTGGTGGCGGGGGACGCATTGGTGGTCCAGGTCTATGTGCAGTAGTAGTAGTTGTAGTGGTAGAAGTGACGGTACAACAACTAGATATTCCTCCATGAGTATCACCTGCGATTATTTGTTGCTGAGGTTGTACGTGAGTGGGATGCGTTTGCGGTTGAGAATTGGCATCTAATTCGTCGATCAAGAAGGGGTTTGGTACTGAACTGTCCATAGCTGCTTGAAGGCGATAAAATTACTTGGGATTAGTGTATTGTCTGCTCAACACTGCCTGTTGTATCTAGCGTTTAGTGCATTCTTAGACAAAATTTTGACCTCATGAATATGCTCATTCATATTCGAAACTCACGAAAATTTTAGGGAACACTATAGGGGAACCCTGTATGACCAAAAAGCCTCTATGCCCGAACACTGGACGTTTTTCATAAACCGAGAATACTTATAGAACTTTAACATGATGTTTCTGTCTTCACAGATTATAGAATTAAAAACATGTCTTCTATGGGCCGGACACTTTTATGAATATTTTCATAAAACAAATAATAGTCGATAAAAGAGATATAAAGTATGGAATATCACATCTAATATCTTTATTCTGTGGTATTGGTTTGAACTGGCATCAGCTAGTTTGCTTGTACGAGCATAGTGAATTTAGTATCCTGGCGCGGGCCCCCTAGAAATGTTTGAGCCACCCCAAAAAAAAGTTTAAACGCTCATGATAATTATGCATCTTAAGGGACATTTTTATCGAATTCGCAAGCCCCCTCTAGATTTGAGCTCAAGGTATGCTAATGGCAAAGACATACATGTTTTAACAACTACCGAAAAGCTAAACATTACATATAATTTGCAATTGGATTAGATGGACAAATTGATGTGAAGATTTGCGAAAAAGTTACACGTCTTCTCAGTGAGAATCGAACTCACGACTCCCCGATCTCTAGTTGGGGCGCGTTAACCACTACGCCATGAGAGGACTTCCACTCGGCTGGTTGGCCGTAAACCACGATTCATAATTAAAACAAGTATTTATCGAGCAACGGACTCATGTTCCGTAACCGGTCGTTTGAGAACGTCGCGACCCATTGGAAGCCCACACAATAGAAACCTCAGCCAGCGCAGTTGCTGGCTAGTGTAGTGTGCTATTCCTATACCTAAAAAACAATGCGCTCTCGGGCTAGGCATTGGATATATATGGAAAGCGTTGTGTTTGGATTGGGCATCTAATTCTTCCGAAAGAGGTGCACTTTGCGAAAGAGGACCACGTGATTATTGAGCTGAAATCGAATTCAGGTTAACTTCTGCGTTCATGAGTCCTCTCATGGCGTAGTGGTTAACGCGCCCCAACTAGAGATCGGGGAGTCGTGAGTTCGATTCTCACTGAGAAGACGTGTAACTTTTTCGCAAATCTTCACATCAATTTGTCCATCTAATCCAGGCCTGCCCAACGTACAGTCCGCGGGCCGCATCCGGCCCTCAACCTCATTTAGTGCGGCCCGCGAAGGGTTCGAAGATTCTTCTCATATTTGGTCCGATGGCTATTCTACCAAACTGAAGTTAAATTGAGTATACCAAGACTAACCGTTTGAATTTGCAATTTAGTTTCAAGCTAACATTTTAGCTCGGACACTGTTTATTTTGTGAATGATTTGAGTTCATGATTTTAGAATCTGGGCATTTTGCAGCTAGATTTAAGCACTGCTGATTGCAGTTTTTATAAATGTTAAAATTATTCTACTTATAAATCTGACTTGAGGTAATGATTTGAGGTTCATTATGAGAGAAAACACAAATATCAGATTAATATTATTGTGATTACAACAAAAATGTCATTGTGAAAAGGATAAATTTTCAAACAAAATTTTACTAAATCAAGGCTCAAATTTTCACAGAACTTTGGAAGTAAATTTTACCAACAGCTGGGCGTGATTTAAAGCGTAATTTTCTAAAATCCTGGGAAAGGTTACCATATAACACCATGTAGGATTTTGACAGAATCTTAAGCGAATAAAATATAGAGTATTGAGCAGGTTTGTTTTTATATACTGGTAAGCATTCACAACGTTTTCAAGAAAGGATTCCGGAATGATTATTGGGTGAGATTCTGAAGGAATCATAGATACGATTCTTGTAAAATCCTGAAAATTCCAACCAAGATTTTCGTAAAAGCTTGTTCAGGGTTTTAAAACATTCTGGACCATTCTGATAATACTAAGTCGGGTTTTGGAAGAATTCGGAGTATGATTTTATAAAATCCTGGGCATTTTTCTCACAGGGTTTTTAATTTATGGTGTACTCAGATCTTTCAAAATATACTGGAATTCATTTCATAATTTTGAAATGGGCTTTTACGATATCTAGCAGGATGTTTCATTTGTTTTTCAGTTTTTAAAAATGAAGTTTGTTTCGTTGAACTTCGTTTTCTAACTTTTCTAACTTTTCTAACATATTCACTGTGTTTATTTTATGAGAACATAACGAGTGATAAAAAAATTTGGAACTTAAGGCGAAAACACATCGAAGCTAAGCCTCGAATTTTCAACAGCACAAATATAGGGAACTAAACAACCATTCAAGCTGAAAATTTGGTCGAATTGTCATCAGCTGGTGGTGACCAGTCGATCAAATTTACAGTGAACAATTTTCTTGTTTTTGACCAAGCTGAGGGTCGTGGGTTCGAATCCCACCGGTCGAGGATCTTTTCGGGTTGGAAATTTTCTCGACTTCCCAGGGCATAGAGTATCTTCGTATCTGCCACACGATATACACATGCAAAAATGGTCATTGGTATAGTAAGCTCTCAGAGAATAACTGTGGAAGTGCTCATAAGAACACTTAGCTGAGAAGCAGGCTCTGTCCCAGTGGGGACGTAGTGCGAGAAAGAAGAAGAAGAATATTGTCTTGTTTTCTAGATTTTTGCTTTTGAAAATCCGAGTTTTGGTTTTGTCAGACTTCATGCATATATTTGAGCGTCCAAAAATGTGGCCCGCCACACACATTTTTTTCTGCGATTTGGCCCGCGGTCCAAAAAGGTTGGGCAGGCCTGATCTAATCCAATTGCAAATTATATGTAATGTTTAGCTTTTCGGTAGTTGTTAAACTTCCACTCGGCTGGTTGGCCGTAAACCACGATTCATAATTAAAACAAGCATACATGTTTTATTTCGCAAATTTCCTTTTTCGATTTGTCGAGTCGATGGAGTCAGAGAACCATAGTAAAAGTAAGTTTTCATGGCTAACCCGATGCTCCCTTGAATCGCAGTTGCACTGGTTTTGTGTTCAGTAATCGATCCCTCAACTGATCCCTTCAATATCGAGTTATACACAGTTGACTGTATTTCAACCAAAATGGCTATTTCGTTTACGTCTTGAAATAAGGATGTTGCATACATCTAGGCGTTTAAGCGTTGGTGCAGAGTTGACTGTAGCACTATTGCGTCAATTTAGCAGAAAATATGAGGAACTGCAGTTACATATCATCTGTTATACACATAACATATTTTGTATTTATTGTTTCTATAGGAACTGGTATGTCAACTTCTGGGCACATGAACTTGATACGATTGATTCTGGGCGAATCTGTGGGCCACAGTTTGCCACAGATTTCGAGCTGGATGATCACGCAAAGTTGTACCGTTTTCTTATCCAATCACTCCAATTTGTTCGTGACTAGAGATTTGATACTGATTGATTTTAGGATAACATTTATATTTTAGTGAATATGTTTTTCAAAATCATGCGTAAGCCTTGGAGATCATTCATAACTTTACGACAGGAGTGGAATTCATGAAATGATGTGATCGTTATTGAATCATAGAGCAAAAGACTGTTAACCTGTCAACTAACACTCCGGAACAAGTTGACGACGCGTAATCTTATTTTGATATATTCAGTTAAAAAAGTGACACTTTTTTTCCTGACAATTATAAATTGTTCTCTCTTATAAGTTAAAACTAAAATAACAAAGCTTTAGAATTTATTCGGTCGCCATATATTGCAATATTTTAATATCTACTCCAAACAGCGAATTAAAAGAAAGACTTGGATTGAGACGTTTCAGTTCAAGAAAATGCACGGAAACATCGTGGAATGTCGATGCAAAGCTAGTTGCAAATATAAAAATAGAGGTTTGGAAAGGATTCCGTTTCAAAAAGTTATTGCTCTCAAGGATTTTACGTCCTTTAAATAAAAAAAAACTTGCGAGTAGTAGAAATTTTACAAAACAGAAACGTAAATGCTGTTTCATGGCGAAGGTGTAACTATCATTTTGTCGATTGAGCTAACTAACGTTATTGTTTATTGGGATTCTTAAACAAATATTAAAATTATTAGAAATCAAAAATCTGTTTTTTTTTTTCGATTTGTCGTATAGAACAACATTATTTTCCACTTGTCCCATTAGGCTGATACAAATATTAATTTTCTTTTATGTCACCCCCCTTAAAAAATCCGGAAATTTTGAAGGGGAGAAAAAAAGATTTATCATTTTTTTGACATCAGTTAGGTTTTAAAAATTTTTAAAATAAAAAACAGGTAAAATAATGATCCAGATGACGATTGAAAAAAGTTTAACAAGTATCGTTAAAAATAAAAATTCGAAAAAATAACCTTTTTTCATTTTTATTTTTTTGTTCCTTATTTATTTTTAAACCCCCCCCCCCCTCGTTGCTTCCAAGTGGTCTCGGACATAAAAGAAAATTAATATTTGTTTCAGCCTTAGTAGTGAAAATTAAAGATACGTTTTTTTCCTGGAGTTTTGCACAAAAATCAAATTGGAAATAACGCTTAGATTTAGTAGTACTCATTCTAAAATATACACACGTCCTTATTCATTTTAGGGTTTAAAGCCTGCAAAGTTCTGCTATGATTTCATAGAACAACATATTCAACAAGAGATTTTTTGAACTTATCCCTCTGTTGAGTTATTTCAGCCAGACTAAAAGTCTTCCGAGTTCTTTTTTGTAGCTTTTGTAATGTATCGTTATATACAACAACTCTATTTCTATATGGTAGTGCAGCTTGCATGAAAAGCATGTTTTATTGGGCCTGAAAGTACCAAAGTGTATTGTTCAAGTTCATGACAAGAATTGGGACAACTATTCCAATACCCTTTCCATTTGAAAGTTTCAAACTGTAAAGCTCCCATTTTATGTATCTGAGATTTATTTTTTTCTGTGAGTCGTCGGGTTGCCTTATATTCATTTTTTTTTTGCAATTTCTTATCGTAATAGGCTGTTTTTCATCACGCCAATTTGTCATGAATCTGCCTACTTTCCTGCACTGAAGTATGCAGTGCGGGAATAGTCATTACGAGACTGAAACCAATGCTGTAATGATTAATTACGCAACTGTTTTGAGTTGCGAAATGAATCAACAAATTTTCGGAAATTGTGAAATAATGGTGAATACATTCCGATCTAATTTCTGATACCCTCAAGTGGTCTTTTACAAAACTCGATTTTTACAGCACTCGTCGTAATTAAATTTACGACTCGTGCTGTAAAAATCATCATTCCGCAACTTGTTCCGTAAACTACTATTGCTTTCTTCCCATACATGCAACGACTTACTTTTTTTACTTCCGCACCGTCGACGCATTGTTGTTCAGAGTTGCGTAATAACTCATTGCGCAACGCTTGTTCATTACGCAACTCATTCGATCAGTAGATATTTCAACTTATTTGCAAATGCTTAGGCTTACGATACGACAGGCAGTTTTAATTAATGAAAAAAAAACGCAAAAAGTTTGTTGATTCCACTCACAATAGTCATTTAATGGATTAACAAATGTCGTAAACGAAATTATAAATAGATACCAATCAAACTAAAAAAATAAAACGAATTGCATAAATAATGTTTTACAAACGTGTAATAATTTTATACTGGTGTTCGAAAAAGTTGTGCCAATATAGCAAACAATTACATTGTGTTGCACACTAACAAAATGTTCGAGCTGTAAAATAATCAAATAATATATTCAACAAACTGGAAGATTTTTCAAATATGTGCATACTTGAAACAATACTAATAACAGCTTGTAAAAATTACTTGAAAAATGTTAAAAATTATTATACGGAGCAGTTATTGGGATTTTTTACTTTTTTCAATAACCAAATATTCTGTGCCTAGAGAATAATTGTTTCTGTATGAATAGAATACTCCAACATTAATATCTCTTCTAATGTATCTATTCGCATAACCGTCCCAAGTATACAGGAAATCCTATAGAACATGGGACAATTATGCTAAGAGTGGTAATTTATTGTTCTACGCTATTGAAAAAGGAAACAATAAACTTTCATGTATGTATTTTAAATGCTTTTCAAATGTTTATCCCATATGAACTAATAAAAAGACATGCAGTAAATGTACAAGGTACAAACTTCTATTTAATTAGGTATATTATGGAATAATTTGCATTGCACTTTTTTAACTATTCGTGAAAAGTTGTCTACTTCATACATGTAGGCTTTAAGCTATCGATTTTTGAAATAATATCCGATGTCTTAAAACTAAGCCCAAAATTTTTATTTTCGCTGAACCTATTGAAACTATTGAATCATTTGTATCTTGTACAGATTACAATGCATGCTAGTTACTGACTTATGGTGTTCATAAAAGGCTATCCTATGTACAAGTATAACCTAACTATTCCATGCAAATAAAGGGATTATTTGTGCAACGATAAAAGAATGTGGATAGTTAATGATTAAAATATGCAAACAAGTAAAAAAGTTAAATACAAAGGAAAAGTAATACACTGCAAAATACATCTTTTTTAAATTTGGTTTACATTTTCTGTTTTTTTTTTATAAAGATCATTCCTTGGATTGCTTTAAAACCCAACTATCTGTTTCCCATATCGGAATTCACACTTTACGTCCTCTTCTTTTTAATTTTACGGAACAGTATCTTTTTAGAAGCATATAGTATTCGCTGAGCATTTTCACGATTATTAACTGAGAAGTTCCCATGCGTTTTGATCATGTTTGCGGTTTTACGTCGTGTGGCATGTAATATCAAGAGTACATACACCACATTTACACCACACGATGTACGAATGTAAATCGATTCTGCTCGGCGCTAATCGATGCCAGGAATAAAAGTTCCGTTAGATATAACGCCTAATAGGCATGATTTAAGTAAATGCAAGAGTTGGAAATAGAAATGTTACTTCACGTATACATTTCATTCCCAAACATTCTTAAAAATAAATTGAGGTTCTGCAAAACTACAAATCACTTGCACCAATAATAGAGATAGTGGTGTAATAGGTAGAAGCAAAGCTGGAATCATGAGAGTCACACTACAGTAGCCATAAGCCATAAATCGGGCCAAAGACCCAACATACGGCCCACATAGAGCTATCGGCTTTCAGTTTTCTAAGAGAAAATAGTGATATATGAAAATATTCGTAACATCTTCTATGAACATCCACAAAGCTGCACAAAAGAGAACAAAAGGGACTTTCTAGTCATTAAGTTGTCACATGTCGGAATCCAAAGATGGCTCGCACAATGGCCGGCTCATGCCCCTGCTCACGATTTCAAAGGCAATGCTGAAATATGAACGTGCAAAGTCGATCTTCTTATTTTAACCTTCTAGTCGTCACGCGGTTTGTCACCGTCAAAAGCACCGCGCTGCTGTTGTGAACGAATAGCTAGATTTTTTTAGCAGTGTTTCAAATTTGATTCAAATTTTTGATATACAGAACACAACAGCGCGACAACTGAAGTGTTAATCTTTCTGCTAGTGCACGAAGCTAAAATAGAAATTGCACTGTAGTTACATGTTTCTTTCGCAAGATTTGTGCCTTCATAGTTTTAGTACCTTATTAAATTTTGATTCCAAGCTGTTTCACCTTAACCTTTCGGTTGTCGCACGAATTTTTGTAACGCGAGTAGTCGCGCGCTGTACTTTGTACAACACCCTTAATATTTCATGTTCAACATAAAATACCTCGCGATCAAAATTGCGCCACCAGGCAGCGCTAGTGTATGTGAAAGGTTTGTTTTGCAAATATATCAGGAGCCTTAGCACTTAGAATGATGGCGTCTTCGGCAAAGTTGTTCAGTAATTCAAGGGCTATAATTATTTGAGCCAGAAAATTCGTGATTTTCCATGCGCATGAAACTGTTTAGCGGATATCTCAGAAACCAGGCCACTTAGAAAGATGGCGTCTTCGGCAAAGTTGTTCAGTAGCTTAAGGACTATCTTTATTTAGGTCTTGAAATTAAAGCTACTGAACAACGTTGCCGAAGATGCCATATTGCTTAATAGTCAAGATCCTGAAATACTCGCAAAGCAAAAATTTAATGTTCACTAGCGCCGCATGGTGGCAAAATTTCAAATATTTTGGCTAAAATAATGATAGCCCATGAGTTACTGAACGACTTTGCCGAAGACGCCATATTTCTAGGTGTCCAGGTTTCTGAGATATCCGCAAAACAGTTTCATTCGATTTTTTTGGCTCAAATAATGATTGCCTCTGAGCAACTGAACAATTCTGCCGAAGACGACATCTTTCTAACTTGTCAAGATCCTGAGATATCCGCAAAATTAAAGTTTCACCTCCAGGACAACTTTACTGAAGACCTCAACTGCCCATATTCGTATAACAGTCCCATGTATGTAGGAAACACCATAGAACATGGGACTGTTATGCGAATATGGGCAGTCAAGTTTCGAAGTTATCTGAATTTTGAAATATACGGTTTTAAGATTGTGGTCTACTCGTACCGTATGTAGTGCGTTCATTATTATGCGACTTCTATGTATATTTGTTGGTTTTACCGCATTATAAAGGGCTATACTGTAAACAAAATCCATCGAAAATTGTTCTTAAGAAGATTCTTGAGGAATACATTTTGGTTTGGTGCCATAGATATTTTTGTTGCAAAATAATAATATATAAATTACAACTGCTGTACAAAGTACAACAGCGCGACAGCCCGTAGGTTAAACGATAGAAATGGACTTTTGTTTTTCTTTTTTTTTTGCCCAAAGTCGTCGTATTTTGTTTCCTCAAAGTTTCAACGTTTCTGAGCACAAGATTTTTTTTCAAAATCTGGGTACTTCCCAATCGAAAGAAATCAATAAAAATCACAATATTTGAATTTCGCTCATTGAAGGACGGATAACATAATAAGAGCTCACATTTGACCATAACTTTAAGTGCTTTCGGTTTATGGTGCTCAGTTTGTATACAAATTTCAAAGGAGCCCATGTGACGAGAACGAACACTTGGTTGTCTGGACGGATTCTACCCCATTACCCCGCATATCATTTCCCCGAATGTCATTACTCGAATATACCATTACCCCGAATGCTATTACCCTGAATTTACAACTGTCTTGACATTGATGACATTTCCCCATGATGTTGGAATTCGGGGTAATAGTGGTTTCTGCGCTCGTGTACATACACGTTACATGTCACCAACACTACTTAAAGAGTGCTGGTTGAAAATATAAACAAAAATCAGCTGTTCCCAGCAAAATCAAACGACAGTATTTTCAACCAGCAAATTGGCGCACGTGTTCGTGACACCGCTCGGCGAGAGCTCAATGGTATTCGGGATAATAGGTGAACATGATGCAGTTTAACATGGACGAACATGGTGCAGTTTATCAATGCCATGTTGTCTGGATTATTTATTTTTTCAAAACTGTTCCGGGTTTCAGAATTTATAAATGGTTTGAAGTCAATTTTGAACGACGAATCTAAAAATGAAATAATCTCAACATCCATCAAAAATTCAATTATTTACCAATGAAGTTTGCAATTACGAAAAATGGAATGCAACATTATTGTGCTGTTTTTTTATATAATTGTGCAGTGTATTTATAATTAATATATGATAGAGACTGAAATAACTTAAACAGCAAAAAAAAGTCGTTAGTAAAATTAAAACAAAGTAAGCTAAACAGGGTGTAGTTAGAAAATTAAAAGGTAACAAAAAGTAATAAATTATATAGAACATATTACAAACAACGTTCTTACCAATTGGTTCAGTGTTACCAAACACCGATGAGAAATTGCTGTCAGATACGAAAGTATTACCGGCGCTCGCAGGAGCAGTTGTTGCCACCGCAGGACCCCCTGCCGTTCCATTGAATCCTACAAATGCAATAAACATACACAGGTATTACCTTGGTTGGACTACAAATAGCATTGTTGAAGTATTTTAATGAGTGCTATGAACGGAAAGTACCAAAGTGGAGTTTACTTCACTCCTGTGCAAAAGTTTTGGTTCATTCTATGGCTCATTCCAAAGGCAATAAATTAATCTCACTTTGTATGTATTTTAACGAACCCTTTTTTATTTTGTTCAATGATTTTTTACTCGGAGTTGGGACATTTTTCGAAAATTACACAATCATACACTTACACAAAATTAAAAACAATTTTCTCAGCATTGAATCGACCAAAATTTTAAGATTCCGAAATATATTTTGAGATTTTCTAGGAATTATAAGTTTCTGGAGATAATTCTTAGATTGCGATAAAAATATGGATGTTATGTAGGAATTTCTGTGGGAATTCTGACATTACAATAATTATTTCATGATTTTTTGTAGAAATACTGAGATTTTAGAAATATTTCCATAGAAATCCTGGTTTTTTAACAAAATTCCGACATTGAAGAAGAAAATCATTTACTTCCGTTAAAATTACGGAATTCCTATTACAATTCTGGGATTGCAATAAACATTCTATAATTTCAGTATGAATTCTTGGATTGCATTCCGATGGAGCATTGGATTCGTATAGGAATTTTGAATGTTTTAAAATTTAAATCTTATTGAATTCCACGGAAATCTTTCGGATTTAGATCACAATTTTCAAAGCTTTGTTGGGAATCTTTGACATTCCGGTGGAAATCCTAAAAACTCTGATGCATTTTCGATGGGTTTCGTTGGTGTGGTTTCCGGACGATATCTTTGTGTTTCTAGTATGAGCCGTTTGAACACTAGTAGGAATCTTCCGGATTATGGAGGTAATTTGTGGTCTTCAAATAAAGTACTCACTGAATTTCAACGATTCCCATAAATATACCAACAGTCCCCTGTATTTCTGGATTTCTATCAGATTATCAGAATGTTCACCGGCTAGATTCTCATTTTCTCCATGCAATTGAACATGCTGTTCAGAATTCCCAAATTACGAAAGCCCCGAATTTATACCCTAATATTACCAGCAAGAGTCGTAAGAATAATCTGGTATGCTGGAGTTACTTCTACTAACATTCTGGCTTTTGGTAATTTCAAGTTACTTACCGTTGCTCATCCACATGTTGTTTGCAGTCGTTGTTGCCGCTGGTGCAACGGCAGCTGGTTGCGGACCACCAAACATATCTGCGAATGGGTTTCCTAGCTGGAGCAAATCGTCAGATGCCTTCGACGCATTAGCAGGCTGAGCATCGGTTCCACCGAAGAGATCTACAATGTTTCCTTGTGTTGCAGGAGGAGACGACAGGAACGGATTGGTCATGGCCGTGGCGCCACCGCTAGCCGTCGGTGAGGATACTTTGGACTGAAATGGAACATCATTTATGAGTTAATCAGTTTGCAATGGAACTCGCACGAGTATCGTTACTTTGTATTGATTCATAGCAGCTTCCTCCTCCGCCAAAACTTGAGCTTTGAGACTCTCATCAATGCTACCATTGGTAGGGTTGTCAAACTTCGTTGACGCGGCAGCGGTTCCAAAAGAAGAACTAGTAGAAGATAGGGCGGTCACTCCACTCTTTACGTTCTTTTGATTGCTATTGAGTTTCAGTGATAGTATGCAATGTTCAGAGAAAAAATAGAAGAGAAAGAACGGGGACAGAGGACACGGGTATGTGCAGGTATCAGTGCGGATTTGTAAGAGGAAATGCAATACGGAAAATGGGACATTAATGTGTTGTTACCGTGTTTTGTTGCGTATGAATGTGTAACATTGATCGTTGTCGCAAATTGTATGTGTATAGTGGAGATAATGGAAGGATAGCAAAAATGGAAGAACATCGATGTCCAAGCAATAATATGAAATGAAAAGGAATCGAAAACAAAAAACACAATTAGACTAGGAACTGAAAACTAAAAACACAATTAATGATTATACTAAAAATACATTTCGCAATACTTATTTCAAAGTTTAAAGACCAAATCCATAATAAATCTGTTGTATTTAACGTCGACTCTCCATAACTCCAATTATCATCATCACTATCAAGTGATGTGAGCTTGCAATAAAATTTCTGTTAAAACATTTTTGACAAAAAAATATTTAAAAAAGAAGACATACTCGACAAATCTTCTTTTTACTGATATACTAATGTTTTTTTTAAATGTATTTTAACCTTTTTTGCAATGTGCACGATTTTATTGGCTTCCAAAACAAGAAGTACCAATTGGGCCTAGGGCATAGGTTCCCAAACTTTTCGAGTGTGCGACTCAGCCAGTCGTTAAGTGTGTTCTTCGCGAACCACCAGAAAAATATGTAGGCGAAATGGTACTTTCTGGGTCATTCGGAACTTTGTCATAAATTTGATAATATTTAAAAGTTACTAAAATAATAAAAACACTTGTAATATCAGGCTACTCTGAAAAAATAATTCAAATCGATTAAGTATCCTTAAAAATATTCGAAATAGGATACTTTTTGAAGTTTTCAAGATCTTTATTAGGCCAACGTGGTAACAGAAACCTAAATGCTCATTACTCAAAGAGGACTGCACCAAATTGCTTTATGTTTTCTCAACATACTCTCCCCAAGTAAACAAAAAGCACGTTAATTCGCCCTGCGTGCTAATATAGTGCTATTATGCAACTGTCAAGCAATAAACGTATAATAGCCCTGTACGCCCAAAAAGGCGAATTAGCGAGCTAGTGGTTACTTGCGTCATTACTGTATTGTTCCGAAGAGTGAACATCCGAATACGAAAAAAATCTATTCGTGATCAAACGTCAACATCCCACCGCAAAATCGCTAGTGTTTGGGATGATTTTAACCTCCAAATTTCCAAATAACCTCCAAAACATCACCTCCAAGTTAGCTCTAATAACTTCCGTTATATGAAATATGGTGGCGCGTCGATCGTCGCAAGTTTATCGTCAAACAGTCAATATCCTGATAAATTTACGTGGGTTATGGCAACTCATCCGTCCCCAAGGAATTTTGGAATATCTCCGGATCCAGATGGCCAATGATCAATATCGACAAATCTCAAACCCCCTGCGTGTGACCGATCGATAAAGTTTTCAGCTCAAACCGCTGTCTGGTTCCCCAGATCCGTGCTCTTGAAAATTTGAGGTTTGGCTTCGATGCATCTTCACCTTAAATGGCCCAGATTTCTTTAGAATTTTTGGACTTCTACAATCAAAAGAACGTGACATCAAAAAGAGCTCTACGATTTTTTGAAATTTTGTCCAGACATGCAGCATAGCTATAGAAAACGACTGGTAAGCACAGATTGGATGGAGATTTTTTTCTGATAATAACGGTCAGGGGAGCACCGTGCCGAACAGTGTTGTGAAAAACTCAATTTCTCACAACTCACGCTTGAGATTTTTCATGCGTGAGTTGTAAATCATGCAACTCAGCAGTCAAAAAATCATTGATGAATTGGCTCACCTTTTTATCTCATTGTCTCGTATTTCCACAGTTTACACACACACGGCAATAATTTCTTGTTAGTCTGGTAAAATTATGTGAATCCTTTCTAACGTAAACAACAACATTCGGGTTTTACGAGTTTTTGTCGGGTTTTGCGACTGAATCATTTTTTACGGTTTGAGTTGATTGAGTTGATTTTGCATCAAAATCTCAAACGTGAGATTTGCGAAGCAGATCTCTAATGAGTTTGCTCTCACGGGAGAGCGTATTGATTGAGATTTTGAGTGTGAGTCTATCAACACTGGTGCCGAAATCCCATATTCATGTCCATCATATTAATTGTTACTGGTAAGCGCTAGAACACTTGAGAAGAAGACAATCATCTTGATATGTTCTTATTGCATATCAGTTCTACAGCATGGCCCATAAAAAAATGCGAAAATTGTTTGAACGTGAATTAGGCACCCACAAGCGTTATTTTCATTATTTTTGGAAGTGAATGTAATTTCTGATTACTGTAGTATATTTTGACATAACCTCGCTATCTAGGAAAAATTTTGTCATATGTTTCTTACTACCCTAAATTATGTAATAAAGCAAAGAAGTTATATCAATACTAGCTCATAGGTTTTAAGCAAAACAAAGCGGCTTTATCTTCGCAAGTCAGTCCCATCTGTAAAAAGTAGGCATTGAGAAAATGGGGTGTGAAGTTTCCAAACTCGTTTTCCATACGAATGTTCAAAAAATTCCAGAGGATTTAAACATGTTCAAATCTTCATGAAACTTTCACAGTTTGCTTTTCAGTATGAGAAAAATAAAAAAAAACGAACAGAACACGGTTCATTTTTGTGTTACACAGTTCGGAAATCTGTAGTGGGACTGATATGCGGTTACTTTTCATTATGGGACAATTTGACTTGCTGTTTTTTCCTACTTTTTCTGAACAAATCTTATAATCTCATTAGGGCAGCTGAAAGAGCATTAAAAGATATGTTGGAAACTGAACTCAACTCAATTTTGACGAAAATGCAGATGGGACTGACTTGCGATTCACGGCAGTATATGAAGGTTCAATCACAGACAAACAGACGAAACACTCGAATTATTTTCATCATACAGCAAAATAGCGTTCAATTCTAATTTTTGGTAGTTGGCCGATGACTCACTCGTGGCGCTCGCATCGTTGAGGGTTCGTGTTTGACGTTTACGCATTACTGCCACATTATTACCAGTTGGCCAAACACAGTGAATAGGCGTGAATATTCGCGTGACAAGGTTTTGAATTGATAAGTATTTTAGCTGTTACGTCTGTTTGTCTGTGGTTGTCGGCGCTCCAGAGTGAGCCATTTTTTTCTAAAATATGTTTAAGTCTCCAATCCTCCAGGTATGAATCCATTCTATCATTTGATATAGACAAATACTGGAGACAAGGCCTGTGAAGAATCTCAATCCATCGTTGATATTTTAGAAGCTTTCATCACAAAGATTTTTAACTCGATGACTGCATGATAAAGTTTGATAAAAATCATGTCCAAAGCGGAAAACAGAGACTAAACAGATTAAACAATACAAATAATTCGTTTACATTTTCCATATACAACATTTTCCATTATAAAACATGACGGGTGACATTCCTCTGTTTTCATAGATGTCCGAACAGAAAACATAAAAATGAATAAGTAAACCTTGAAATTATAAAAAATAGGACAAATATGTGCTCAACTACATACGAAATATCAAAATAATAAAGTCAAACAGCAGCAACGAAGCGACCGACAAAATGTGAAGTATACTTAAACAAGCATCGTATTCAAAGCGAATGGAGGTATGATATGTAAAGATGGAATCGAGAAAACTCACTTTGCAGTCTGTGTCGGTGTATTGGCGGCGGATCCTTTCTTGCCTTCCATTGTCGCTAGATGTTGCTCTAAAGCCTCCAACAAGGAACTAGGTGCTTTGGTAAGATCTGGTAGGTCACCTTTGTCAATGCCCACGTTCTAAAAACAGAAAAAAAACACACGTTTAAACTATTGCGATATCGAACGTTACAAGAAATACTCACTTCGGCCACTTTAAGAAACTCTCCAACCCGATCCATGCGGGTCAAAAACTTTTTGTATAGATCTAACGCATCTCGACATTGTTTCTTGTTCATGTCAAAATACTTTTCCAATAAATTAATAATACCATCATTGTAGCATGCAAATAATCGAATTAAATCTCTAAACAGTAACATAAAACACATATTGATAACACCTGTAATAACAAAAATAGAAACGGTCAGTCGAAGCGAGAGATATTCCTTTTAATGTGGTCTACCATTTGTTAAATCGTTGGCTGTACAATCAAACTCAAGCAATGAATCCAACTGCGCTTGTAGCACGGGTAATGTTTTCAACAATTTATCAGCATTCATAACCCGGAGGGAACCCTCTTCTTTCCCTCTTTTCAGTTTGCAGAAATCAAATGCAACTGTACGATAAGAAAGTGCCTTTTCGTTCAAGTATTTTGCATACCGCCGAATGAACGGAGACATGTCGTATCCTGCAAACAATGAAGCAACGTTAGATAAAGATAGAAGACTATGTCGCATTTTTGGGGGGTTTAAATCGTCCAATCACTATTAGTGGTTATTAGTAAGGTTACTTTATGAAACTTACCCATTCTTGCTCCGACGGCACCTTTGGAAAAGAGGGAATCGTGGGATTTGAATTAGTATCAATGGTTAATGTGGAAAAGCAAGCGGGTTAAAAGCAAATCATATAAACATTTAAATAGAAAGAAAACTTGCTGATCGTGCTTTGCTGTACTTTGTGAACAAAAAATACCTTGTACACCGCCTTTATCCAGAAAATTGTTCAATTGAAAGGAAGAATTGCTGGATGCTAAGTACTGAATAAATCTCTGCAAAACGAATAGAAAAAGTACATTAAGTAGAATAATCCGATAGCAATACTTTTATTAACTTACCTCATTTCCATATGCCAGCATATGATGTGTTGTAATGAGAGCCTTGTATACAACAACCCAGTTGGCATTTTGTGACCTCTCAACAAGTAAATTAGCCAAATGTGGGATTGACACGTTTGGTTCATTTGTGCAGTGCACCAAATCTGAAAGAATAGAACATAGATAATAGACAATAGAGAAAGGTTGCACAGGAATATAGCCTTGAATAAACGTCAAAAACATGTTTTTTAAAATAGAAAATGATGTTTAACATCCCGTTTAAGCATTTAGAGCAAAAAACAAATATTTCAACTGCTTTGGTTGTTTAGATGTATCAATACATATTGTTTTAGTTTTCTAGACCAACATTTTTTTTCGAATAATACATTTTCTGAAAATTTCTGTTGGAATATTGACATTTTTTTAAAGGTTTATAAAGTAAACATAATATTCGACATAATTGGTATTATTCCAAATCTTAACACAACCATGGAGTGAAATAATCGGTCATGACGATAATCATAAGATTATCGCCCAAGACAATTTTTCGGAGAAAAGATATATGCAATATAATATCAAACTCGCCCAGCACTGCGAGGGTAGTTGTATTTGAATTTAAATGATCATTACAAGAGAAAACTACCTGCTCAAGCGAGAGGGGCTCCTATATTGACACCTTTTCTAGCACTAAGGCGTATGATATCTCATATAAAGCATTGTGGAGAAATTTTTACGCAGCGAGCGTAAATTGCTATCTCGCACCATTATGTGACCGTAAATTACACCAGTACGATAAGAAATGTTTTATAAAATCGCAAAACAAAACTTTTGATTTAAAAATTAAACACCTTTGATTTTTAAATATTTACGTAAAACTACCTCAGCTTTCCAATGATGCAAATCGATGGTTGCGAACACCATGAAAAATTCATTTTTTGCAAGATAGCGGCCAAATTCAATATGGCCGCCAAATGATTTTATTTTTGCAAATGAAGCTCCTTTGTTTTCTTTTTCTGGACAACCATGCTATACTCGACATGAGCTTACGAACGAGCATAAATTTGAACATTTTAAAATACTAAATGTGAATAATGGACCGTTCTCAACGAGAATTACTTTCATAAAAAAAACCGCAGGAACTCATTTATAGAATCCACTAAAAATCGTATTTGCAAAGCATTAATTCTTTTCAGGAATTTTCCAAAGATCTTAACTTAAGTAACTGATCCATTATCGCCTCGATTCCATTTAGGATTCTTGAAAAGATAATAAGGAGGGAGGGATTTCCTAAATTTAATATAAAAAGTGTCTTGAAAAGATCCCTGGCCAAGAACACAGGGTTTGACGGTGCCAAAGTAGAAGGTGCACCATAATAATACCCGTCTGTGAAACATATCACCTTCACAATACTTTGGCACACCTCTAACGGTTCATGATTTATCATGAAACGGCTGCATTCAGGCGGAGGATCTGTTAATATGTTTCGGCATATTATCAGGTCCTCTTCGAACGGAGGGACCGCCAGGGCTCATTAGTTACTTATAAACCAGTGCTGGTTGTTGATGGTTCAGTTCGTTTACACGAGCTGTACAATCCTTTGTACTAATCAGTAATGGTGTTTAAGTTTCGAAGCTAACGTGTGTTCAATCGTTTTATAATGCAACATAAGAATGTGTGTTTGGTGAAACTCTTCATTACACTCGTCGTTATAAAATTGGTGATAGTGAGGGTGCTAATAATGATGTTTGGTGATGATAATTTTTAAAATGGCATTGGAAGTGATAGTGTTAGTGTTCTTAAATATTATACAAATAATAATTATATGAACCCTACTAGTTTAACAATGGCCACAATACATTTTGCAATAATTTCTCTGAAGATAAACACTATTGCCTAGTTCTTCACATATGCATGATAAAAGTGTTTATAATGACAGTGAGTGCAGAAGAATGGATCGAAGTGATTTTTTTTTATTGTAACTTTCTTGATCTTAGTGCTAAATCGTAGTTTGAATAGTAATGACTCTACAGCAACAAAATAATGAAAAATTTAAGTTGAATATCTTTTAATTACTTAGTAATGGTAACAGATGGTAAATGTTAATAACAGTGAATTTATATGAAAATAATGTGACGTATTTTTGATGAAAATTTGTAGCTGTGATAGTGAGAAGTGATATAATGGAAAATATATCTGAAGTATATTACGAAAGTTGATGAGTGATATACGTGATAGTGATAGTGATAGTGAGTGATGAAATGAAATGGGGAATGAGGACCTTTTAATAAAACTATTTCGTTCTTCACTTTAACCACTCTAGTAGCATTTCAGGCCTTATCATAGTTTGATAGTAGTCTGAACTACTAGACTGCAAAACTACGGCAAGGGCTGATTGCTGCTAGCGTACACAGTGACCATTTGAGCAACATTGCTTAGGAACGTCTGTGTGATGAACGCAATAGAGGCTTATAAAAGCAAATGCTGGGAAGGAGCTTAGGGCAGATTAAGAGTGCCAGTACTACCCCTATCGCTACCAACAAAAAAAAAAAAAAAACAAAAAAAAAGTGTCTTGAAAAGATGTTATCAAAAATGTGCCATGAATCTTAATAGAAATACATAGAGCATCTTACCAAGACACTAACCAGGAATCCCTAAGTACTCTTCTAAACACTTTACAAGGATCTCAATGATTTTTCCTCCTAAAAGTTCCTTTGCTTAATATTTTTAGCCAGCAATTCACAAAACATTTCAGAAGACATTAGTAGTAATTGTGAAAAAAATCTGCCACAGATTTCTTCTGATTCTCTTTTGGTTTTGTCTGGCACGGTAAATGGCTGGGCATGGCGTACCATTGGTACCTCGCGTACCTGCAGGAATAAAGTAGACCCCTTTGTGCGGTCCTTAGCCTCATGCCAAGCAACTCCTATCCCTACCTCCTCGTGGTACCGGCCGGGGTACAAGTAACCTTGGAGAAGTTCGGGTAACCAACCCCCGGTGGGAACTTTGCTCGTATGCTGACAGGGAAGGGGGGGGGTTTACTTTTGCTTTTGCTTCTGCAAACCTTGAGCGTCTGTACTCCATGTTAGGAGCGGCTCACAACAGCGTCTGTTCCCCATGTCCAGGGTTGGTAGCAAAAGTTGGTACCAAAAAAGTTATTTTAGTGACCAGATTGGAGAAATAAGTGACTAAAAAGTGACTTTCGATACTCGAAAAAGTGACTATAAGTGACTTGAAAATCAAACCGTAATCTATTTTATTTTAATTCTATTATATTCTATTCTATTTTTATTGTACTTCCAAAATTCCAAGATATTGCCTACAATTTTTTCAAACAGAAAAATTAACATTCAAGTAAATATTTTTTTAGTACATTTTTAATCTTTTAAAAATTTGTGTCTTATATCACACAAGTATTTTATTTCGTAAATTTTAATAAACATGTAACACTTGTGAAATCAAACTTATTATCATTTCACATTTCCATTCAAACATCCAAAAAAATGATATCCTAAAAACCGCTAAAATTTAATTCATTGTAAGCTGTGTAGATTTCCATGACTTCAAGTTGATAAGAATTTAAGAGTCAATCTAGAAAAAATATAGGCGTATAGATGAAGTTTCGTCAAATGTAATATTCACAGAGGAAAACTTTCTATTAAGCTTTATTAGATTCTACTTTAAAGCTTCTACCTCATAAGGTCAACATTTTGTGTAGCTAGATCAAGATAACGGAAAATATAATACTTGGACAATAATCAATGTTTCAAATTATAAATTATGATAGAAGATCGAATATGATTGAAATACTGCTTAAACCCAATGTATCATAGACCCGTCCTTCGAACGCCGACTGAGAGAAACCTAATGGTTGGCATAAACCTGAGTGATATTACGTACGAGGTACGGAGGTACGTTTGGCCGAATTGTCATTTATCATAAAGACGATCCAGCTTTTTACGAGAGCTAATGGCCGCCACGAAGAAGCTAGCTTTCTGGTAGGGGCTAGGCGATCTGACATTTGGCTTGGGTCGTTTGATAGCAAATCGATAAGATCGATCGTTTGATCCCTTCCAGAAAGCGAGCCTGAATGTGGCGACCATTAGCGCTCGTAAAAATCTGGATAGGCTTAATAGGCTGTTTTTCTGAGTTATTAGCACTAAGTTTCTAAACTTTCAATCAAAATTACTTGGACACTTTCATGATTCACTCGATATTGGGGGTTATAGTCGGTCGAATTGCAATATACTATGCAATAAAAAACATTAATACCGCGCATATTATTGTCAAATATAAACTCTGTGCCTTTCAAAAAACTCCTGCGAAGTGAATAAAAAAAAGTCAAGAAGAGGATTCGACACTTCACATTTCTTTGAAGAAAGCGTGCATGATTCCATGAACGATTCAAGGAAAATGATAAATTCTTTGAAACATATAAAAAATATTAAAAGAGTATGCACGATATATTCAAAAAGAGCACTAAACATTTGAACCTTTAGTTCTATAACAATGAACTTACACCATACTAATGATAACTTAGATACTATTACAAATTACGTGAATGTCTATGAAAGTTTTACTTTTTCCCAAGCTTTTTTCACAAGAAAAACATGAACCAATACAGTGTACCCCCGCTAATTTGAACGGTACCTCATGCAAACCATCGGGGTTCATTTTTAATTTGAACATCTAGTCACCCTAGAAACGTGTTTTTGGTTACCTCTTTCACTGTTTTGTTTTGATTCTGCGTTCCGTTCCACAGCGTTCCATTTTACTTCAATCCGTTCCATGAGCTAAATGACGTTTGAACCATTTTTAATCTGAACGATGTGCAAATTAGCGGGGTACAGATTAAAAAGTGTTCAGATTAAATGTGGTCAAACCAACGGGGGTACCCGGTACAGGGTCCGTTCGATTTTGGCACGGTTCAGTTTTGGCACGGTTCGATTTTGGCACGGTTCGATTTTGGCAACATACCGTTCGATTTTGGCAACACCGTTTTTTTCTTTCAAATCAAAAGTATGTATTATTTTGTTTTAAATGACTTAGGGGCTGTCCGTTAACAACGCAGACCATTTATTTTTGGAAATCTCATACCTAGTACACTTTTGTCCATACAAAAAAAAACATTGTATGGGCCGTAGACATCGGCCAACCCCCTCCCCAAAGTGTCTACGTAGTTTATGAACAGCCCCTTATGTTTTAGTATTTAAAGCGCTGTCTATAAACCATGTGGTCTCATTGTTGGAAATCTCAACCCCCTCCCCCTTCCTAATGGTCTTCTGCCTGTAATGTAGTTTTTTTTAATTTGTATGAATTATTGTCTTTGGTCTGAACCCAGAACACCCTTCGCGCCCCCTCAAAATAAACCACGTGGTTTATGATGGGTTCACCATTAACGTCGTAGTCATATTATTTTCCATGGATGCGGAGGAGGAGGGGGGGTTTGGGTCTTTGGTCGATGTCGACGGTGCATACAAATAAAAAAATGTATTAAAAATGTTTTGAAAACTTCTACCCTTCCCCTCCCCCCTTTTTGGTCAAGTTGTTTATGGGCATCCCCCAATTGGTCAAAAATTTAATCGTTTGCAACATAGGAGTATAAATTAAAAAAAATGTGAACAAAAATAACCGTTCGATTTTGGCAACACGAAATTCACGAGCTTGTTGCCAAAATCGAACGGACCCTGTATTTCGATATTGACATGAAGTTGTTCTGGTGATGACCTTACTTTGAACTTAGCCTGAATTAAAAAAGGCCGATTCAAATTTTTTTTATCCCGAAAATTTAGCTCAAAACAGTTGAAAAAAGTGACTTTTTGACGAAAAAAGTGACTTTAGTTGAAATGGCTTCAAAAAAGAGACTTTAAAGTGACTGGCTTGAATAAAGTGACCAAGTCACTAAAAAGTGACTCGCTACCAGCCTTGCCCATGTCAGGGGCGGCTGATCATCGTCCGAGTGCCAGAGAAGGACTCTAAGCTAAACTGCGCACTATGGCCCTTTGAACATTTAGGGGGAATGGTCCTCCGGAAATCTAGGGGGTTGGTGTCAGGCCCTGCAAGCCAACCGTAAAAAACACATCAGCACAGGAACGTCAACGAGAGAATACGGACCGGAACAATCGGCAAAGATTACAGCGACGGAAATAGACTAGCGATTGGAAGCTCGGTACGTGGAACTGCAAATCTCTCAACTTCATCGGAAGCACACGCATACTCTCCGATGAACTGAAGATCCGCGGCACATAACATAAGTGGAACTCGAGCGCTAAAAGTGGCCCCCACTTTAATATTTGCTTGCTGGTATAAGAACATCGCAATGTCAAAAGAATTACACCACCAATACATAAATCGACGTAATATTGAAGCGAACCAAAAATAACATATATCCAGAGCGGCAACAAAGGAAATGGAAATAAGTATTTTTAAAACAAATTTAGAATTAAATTCATGCCACTGATATCCGACAAAATTAAGTCAATGTATCTATGCTTTAACTAGCATAAAGTTTTTTTTAGGTGAATGGGAAGATTTTGGAAAATATAATCTTTTTCACGAAATAAAAGAGGAACTTTTATAATAAGAAATACTATTTTCGAAAATAAAAAAACCATGGGGCAGGACACTAGATCCAGTATTAAAATAGTAATATTTATTAATTATATTAATATTGATATTGAGAAGATTATCAAGTATGCATGGAGTTTTGCTGTTTGCTTGTTGCCGGAGTTGCCAAGGCAAATTGATTATTTATATGAAAAAAAAACAAGTTGTGTTTATCGTCAGATCATCAGAGCAAAATATATGAGAAATCTGTTCGATGCAACATAGACCACACTGTTTGATGCCAACATCTATCTGGTAGTCTGGCTAGAAGGAGACTGGCACCTTGTACGATGCATCACATTCAGTGAAGCTCCATTGTCATCAATGCCCCACATCTTTCTACGATTTTCGGGCCATTCCACAACTCGATTCCGATGCAATTTGTCTCCTATGGTATGTCAGATCGGCAAGACATACAATCCACGATCCATAGCCTCTTGTTTATAAACCCCCACCATTGACCTCAATTCAAGATACTTCTTTCAAATGTCTTTAGGAAAATCGTAGGTAACTCGATGATATCATAAAAATAATATATATTAATCCGTATTAACGGATATTAATACCAATATTGATGAGTGTCTTACCCCATGTAAAAAACACAGTCTGTGGTTATGAAACATGAATATTCGAAAGGATGACAGAAAACATTTACATTTCATGAAAAAATAAATGTGCTTTGTTTTCAGACATTGAATCCCAACGTTGTCGAAGTCCTCTGATCTTAATGTCTGCAATCTTTGCAGCAATTGGTCTACTCCTCCATTGCCAATGACAGTTCGGTGTCTTTTATACTAGATATACCACTTGCCGGCAGCTGGAAGTGGGTACAAGATTAGAACTCGCTTTCACTTCAAAGTTCCACATATGTTATGTCCGCGGTTTCGACATCGTAGCCCTACAAGAGGTGTGCTGGACAGGTTCGATGGTGCGAACGTTTAGAGGTAATCATACCATCTACCAGAGCTGCGGCAACACACGTGAGCTGGGAACAGCTTTTATAGTGATGGAAGATAAGCAAAGGCGCGTGATCGGGTGGTGGCCGATTAACTTCAGCATAATCAACGTGCATAGCCCACACTCCAGAAGCAATGATGATGACAAGGACGCATTTTACGCGCCGCTCGAACGCGGGTACGATCGCTGCCCAAGCCACGACGTCAAGATCATCATAGGAGATTTGAACGCTCAGGTTGGCCAGGAGGAGGAGTTCAGACCGACGATCGGAAAGTTCAGCGCGCACCGGCTGACGAACGAGAACGGCCCACGACTGATAGATTTTGCCGCCTCCAAGAACATGGCCATTAGCCTGGGACACAACAACATTGCCGAAGACCGCAATGCAATCCGATGCTTGTGAAAAAAGTCGGCGGGGACTACGACAGGGCGATGGACTTTCGTGTCTGTTGTTCAATATTGCACTTGAAGGTGTCATGCGAAGAGCCGGACTTAACAGTCGAGGCATAACTTTCACGAGATCCGGAATATTTCTTTGCTTCACGGACACCATTATTGGAAGAAAATTTGAAACGGTGGCAGATTTGTTAACCCGTCTTAAACGCGAAGCAACAAGAGTCAGGCTAATGGTGAATGCGTCGAAAACAAAGTACATGCTGATAGGCGGAACTGAGCGCGACAAGGCCCGCCTAGGAAGCAGTGTCACGATAGACGGGGATACCTTCGAGGTGGTGGACGAGTTCGTCTACCTCGGGTCCTTGTTGACGGCTGACAACAACGTTAGTCTGGAAATACGAAGGCGCATCATCAGTGGAAGTCGTGCCTACTATGGCCTCCACAAGAAGCTGCGGTCAAAAAAGATAAACCCCCGCACCAAATGCACGATGTACGAAACGCTTATAAGACCGGTAGTCCTCTACGGGCATGAGACGTGGACTATGCTCGAGGAGGATTGCAAGCTCTTGGGGTTTTCGAACGCCGAGTGGTAAGGACGATCTTCGGCGGCGTGCAGGAGAACGGCGTGTGGCGGTGAAGGATGAACCACAGGCTCGCTCAACTTTACGGCGAACCCAGTATCGTGAAAGTAGCTAAAGCTGGAAGGATACGCTGGGCAGGGCATGTTGCAAGAATGCCGGACAACCCTGTAAAGATGGTGTTCGCTACGAATCCAGCCGGAACAAGAAGGCGTGGGGCGCAGCGAGCTAGGTGGATTGACCAGGTGCACCAGGACCTGGAGAGCGTGGGTCGCAGTCGAGGATGGAGAGAAGCGGCTATAAACCGAGTGAATTGGCGAAATGTTGTTGGCGAGGTTTTATCAAGCTAATTGATGTAAAACCAAATAAATAAATAATCTCTTTTGGAAACCAACAATTTGTTGACTAAACATATACCAGAAACCGTTAACTATTTCTCTCTAGCTAGCACTCAGTCGTACATCGCTTGGCAAAATTTTTTTACCCGGTGTGTCCTAAAATTTCCCACGTTTTTCCCGTATTTTCCCGGTCAATTGTAATTCCCGGGTTTTCCCGCCTTTCCCGGATTTCCCGGATGGATGTAGTAGGCTGGGACATAGGAGTCTCGAGGTGGCTAAGATAATAAATGTCACTATTGTTCTGAACAGCATAAAAGTAGGGGGCGTCGGGGTAACTTCGCCAATGGGGTGAAATGGCCAATAGTTTGTTTGCACTGATAACAAGAAAAATAACATAATTCAAAACCAATACTATTTAATTCTTTACCTTATAACTCAATTTCAACAATAACCGATAAACAAAATATTTTAGTGTTTAAAAATGCGTCGCAAAAAAGGCATTTTTTTATATCAAATGAGGCATTAAAAATATCAATTTATTCATTATGTTTTAGTTTATTTGTATTTTGCTATGTACTATGATGATGCTGAACATTTTTTGGATGCTTCAGTATATTCAGTTATTCAAAAATATTTATTTTTACATAAAATAACACAAATTAAAATTATCTGTTACGTCGGGGTAGAATGAGCAGCGTTTTGTGGGGTGTCATCGCCATGACAAACGGCACCATAACCTATAATGTTGAGTTTATTTACATACGTACAAGCAAACGTGGGTCTATATTTTTGGAAGTTTTTCGCGAAAATTAAGTAGAAATAATGGTTCGGTGCTACAAAAGTGTCGGCAAAAAGAAACAGTGGTCGTTAACGAATCTTCGTGCGGCGGTAAACGCAGTTAATCAGCAAGGATTCTCGAAAAATAGATCCGCTATTGAGTACGGTGTTCCTCGCCAAACATTGAATCGATACTTGCGATGTCCGGAACACGATGTGCGTGAAAATACAATGCCAACCGGCACAGTATTTTCCCGACAGCAAGAAGAGGACCTAATAGTAATAGTACTTACTGGACATGGACAAACGCCTGTATGGCCTCTCTCTTCGAGATTTGACGAGCGTTGCGTATCAATTGGCCGAGAAGAATCACATTTAGCATCGGTTCAGTCGCAAAACACAGCTTGCAGGATACGATTGGGCTTGCGGATTTTGCAAACGACATCCTCAATTGGCTTTACGATCCCCGGAACCAACGTCTATTGCTAGAGCACAAGATATTTTGGAAGACATTTTCGACAACACTAGGTTCCCTCCGAGCAGGATATATAACGTTGACGAAACGTCGATTCTAACCGTAAGTTTCTATTTACACCTTAACCTTATAAAACATTGATAAATGATATTTTGCAAACCTCCAGGTTCAAACAAGAACGTCTAAATTTATCTTCCTAAAAGGAAAGCGTCAGGTTGGATGTATTGCTTCGGCAGATAGAGGAGTCCTATCTACGGCTTGCATATGCATGTCTGCAGCAGGACACTTCATTCAACCGATGCTTATTTTTCCTAGAGTACGACTGATGGGTCAACTGAAAAAGGGAGCACCACCGGAAACACTATTCAGCTGTAATACTACGGGCTGGATGACCATTGACGATTTTACTGCGTGTTTGGATCACTTTTTGGCCCATACAAGACCAACAGCAGAGAGTCCAGTGTTGCTGCTACTGGATGGACACGCATCCCACACAAAGAACTTGGAGTTCCTGGATAAAGCCAAGCGTTCACATGTAACGGTGGTTTCCATGGCTCCCCACTGTAGCCACAGGCTTCAACCACTTGACGTCAGCTTCATGGGACCTCTTAAAACTAATTTGTCTCAAGTAATTGAGAAGTATTTAAAAATGAATCCATGCAAGGTCAACACACTGAATGAAATTAGTGCACTGTTTGGAAAAGCTTACCTTCGCTCAACATCAGCTTCTGTTGCAGTGAACGGATTCAACAAAACCGGCATCGCACCTTTCAACAGAGCAGTGTTTACGGACGATGACTTCGCACCCGCTGATGTGTCGGATATACCGTTGACAGCGAACGGTGGATCTTCGAGTAATGAGACCACTACGGAGCAGTGTTGAACAGACTCATTTCCCCGAAATTCGAATTGTGAAGCCATGAACTGTTATAACTGTGCGTTGTATTCCTGAGATGGAGGGGGAGGTGGTTGGGCTTGAGTGTTGCACATGGGATCCGACAGTTTCGATCTCGGTGGGCCGCAATTCAAGTTTCGTCGAAATGATTCGCACTCACTTACTCACTCATTTCATTTCACCGAAACTTGAATTGTGGCTCTCTGGGATCAAAATTGATCGATTTTGTGTGCAGTACTCAAGCTTAACCATCTGCTTTTCTGTCTTAGGAGGATAGAGCATGGTTGTAGTAGTTCGTGGCTTCGTAGTTCGGAAAATGTTATTTTCGGGGAAATGAGTCTGAACAACACTGCTACGGAGGATAAAAACCGACAACAGTTTCAGGGTGCTAATGATGGCCTCGCAACAATTGATCTAACGAAAACACTGTCAAACACTGTTGAAGGTTCCCAGTGTGACGTCCATTCCGACGACGAAGATGGACCATTTCTAGGATTCGATGACGTTGACATCACTACCAAGAAAATTACGGGGATTCCAACAAAGCGTTCGACACAGCTAAACAAGTCATTTTCCGTAGGACCAACAGCAATTCGTCCATTTCCCAAAATTACATTGAAGGAACGAAAAAGTGGTAGGAAGAAGGAAAAATCTAAAGAACTGACATCCAGCCCATACCGAAATGCTCTAAGATCACTGCAAGCTGCTAAGGAAATAAAGTAGCTGAAGGTATCAGAAAGAGCTTCAAAAAAGCGTCCTCATGGCGCACCTAAGACAAGACGTCAACAAAAAGAAATCCGGATTGTACAAGATGTACTATGTGAAACTTGCGGTATATGCATCAGTTCGTCAGGAAATGGACGTGATTGGGAAAAGTGTAGCAAATGCCACATTTGGTTTCACAAACTTTGCGCAGAGTCCTGTATGACTTGCCGTAAGTGAGTGCTTTGAGTTCGTTATTCGTTCTATGTAAGAGCGAAAATGTTGTTCTTATTTTTCATTCAAACGTATGAATTGCTTTACCTTTAAATCCTAAAAGGTTTCTTAAATAAAAGGATTTGATCTATTTGTAAACGATGTTTTAATTTTATCATAAAAATGTATAAGAAAATTGCATAAAAAAAATATAAATAAAAACTCTCATATTACCCCGTCAGCATCTGAACATCCTAGTTAACCATAAATAAGCTCTTACATTGTAAATCATTGATTTCTTTGAAAAAAATAATCACGGTGTGCCAGAAACCGTTATTAACAGAAAAAAATGTCCAAGAATTTGGCACCTACCATCCGAAAGATATAGTATTCAAGCAACTTCTCTGTGAATTTGAAAATATTCTAACGAGGGAATCGAAAGTTATAGTGATTTGAAGGTTTTGAGCTATTGTGCATGGGATATTCACATGCTTATAAATATTCCTTAACGGTGCAACATTAATAGTTTGTAAATAAGTCAAGTAACCATCAGCTTTGCATTAAGCATTCAAAACATGTGATATCGAAGTATTTTCCCTGTAAATTTGAAATCATTACGTTGAGAAAATCAGAAGTTACAGTGATTTGTATATTTACCATTATTTATATGAAGTTTAAATTAGAGCTTTTCTATGGCTTTGTTATATTAATGCACAGATTTTACAAATAAAAATGTCCATACGACTGACACTCGGCATTTAAAAGATGTATTATTCAAGGATCTTTGCAGCTAATTCGGGAATACTTTATCTAGAGACAACATAACTAAAGTATTTTGAAGTTTTGGAAGTATATTTTGATTATTAAATTACCATGTTCAATGTTCCAACCACTACTAATTGCAACAAATTCTTATCAATATGTTGATCAATGTGATTTAATAGCGTGAATGACCGCCTACTGTTGCTTCTCCGTTATTACAAGAGCAACTATACATGCACAAGGAACCAACGGATGCTACTTAGGATTGATCACACCACTCTTAGTGTGTAAGTAATGGAGTTCTCATTCCTTGTAATAAGCAGAACGCGGTACTGCTGCGTCCGACTACAGGTCAATTGGGGTTATGGAATAAATATTTACGTGTTACTATCTTTGAGGAAGCCGTTGGAATCCTCTGCACTTCCACGATAAGCCAATGTAGTTTGAAAAATTGGAAGGGGTTATATTAAAGTTTCGTCTTGGTAAACAAAACGCTTAATTACAATAGTCCTAGGGATCATCACATCATTTTCTCTGATTATACCTTGTTATATCTCCCTCAAAACATAATGAAGTCAACAACATAATGAATAAGTAACCCTTTTTATGCCCAAAACATGACTGAAGAATCAATATGACGATACCTTTGATGACGAACCATTCAAAGATTTTGCATGATGCAAATCATGCAGCATCAATCCAAAAAATAATCTATCAGTATCAAACACTCAGGCAAATGGACTATCGATAAACATAGGATCCCCTTATGAAAATTCGCCACAAGGAATCGGGTTGAAATTCATAAATTTGCCTTATGAAACCGAAATATGAAAACAAAAATAGTTTTTGCGGCAACCTGGAATCAAACCAAGGACCTTGCGATCAATAGGCTCGTGCGTACACTCCGCGCCTATCGACGCCTTGATGTGGAGTGATGCTGAAACGATACATAAAGCGTTCGTATTGCGATAATCGTTCCATCTTTCATAAGGCAAAATGTATGAACTTCGATAGTCCAGTTCGCTGCGTGAAGGAAAAGTCGACACTTACGAATAATTCAAGGAACCAAACAAAATATAAGACTTGTTGCATTTACATATTTTGCAAAACATGAAACAAGGCTAATTTCTACAATAAACTCCTACTGACTACCGGGTATCCCCGTTGGTTTGACCACATTTAATCTGAACACTTTTTAATTTTTACCCCGTTAATTTGCACATCGTTCAGATTAAAAATGGTTCAAACGTCATTTAGCTCATGGAACGGAGTAAAGTGGAATGGAACTAGATGTTCAAATTAAAAATAAACCCCGATGGTTTGCATGAGGTATCGTTCAAATTAACGGGGGTGTACGGTATTAATTGAGCAAACACTTATATAAACGTATCCCCTTCGCTGTCATGGATAAAATATGAACCATCATATTTAGCTTATTTAAAACACTAGAATAAAACGATCTCACCAGTTGATAATCCAAACTCGACTGAGCAACAAGGTGCCACTTTCAAATTATTTAGTTTCACCAATATGCTTATTTGGGCCATAGCCCATAAGGAAACACTGCCCCGCCAAACGCGCGGAAATGAAACAAAATTTACTAAAACGAACCCATTTGCTTGTGATTTAATGAAGCATTGGATTTCTTCAATGAAAGATACAAGTTGAATGCAAATCTGTTAAGTTAATTTGTGTCGAAATTATTAAATGCGTGTTGCCAACACTATTTCAGACGATTGAAAAAAAAATCTTAATTACTCCAAAACTTCAAAGTACTCTAGTTATGTTGTCTATTTGTTTAAATATTCTCAAACTAACTGCGAAGATAATTGACTACTGTATCTTTTGAATGCCGAGGGTCAGTCCAATAGACATTGTTATTTGTAAATTATGTACACTTTCATAACAAAGGCACATATATAAGCTCTAATATAAACTTCATAGAAATAATCATAAAAATACAAATCACTGTAACTTCAGGTTTTCTCGACCAAATGATTTCAAATTTGCAGAGAAGGTGCTTGAACATCCCATGTTTTGAATGCTTAATGCAAAGCAGGTGATAATTTGGCTGGTTTACAAGTTAGTAATGATGCACCGTTGGGAAATGTTCACAAGCATGTGAATTTCCCTTCCAAAATAGCTCAAAACTTTCAAATCACGTTAACTTTTGATTCCCTCGTTAGAATATTTTAAAATTCACGGAGAAGATGCTCGAGTGATATATCTTTCGAATGGTGGGTGCCAAATTCTTGGACATTTTTTTCTGTTAATAACGGTTTCTGGCACACCGTGTAATGTAATTCATTATCACGTACGTCGTACGACATTATTTTCTTAAGGTGGCCAAACTGCCCCACTTTCCCCTAGACTAGTTTTGGCGTCTCTACAAACACGAATGCACCTGTTTGGACCAAACAGTGTTTGGTGTGTGTAAAGTGTCGTGAATGAAACAAGCAAACAGTATTCTTATAATAAAATTTCCAAGATTCTCAGGAGAATTTTATCAGGATTTCCTTCAGAAATCTTCCAATACTGTGCGGATTTTTATCAGAAACCATCTAGCAATTCCATTAGTATTCTTCTTGGATTTTTATCAGAATCCATTCAGGACTCTCTCTTCAGCTTTCCTCAAGATGCTCATTAGAATCCTTTCAGAATTCTTATTGAAATCGTTTAAGAAATCGCACAAAGACCCTCTACGATTTTCAAAAATTAAGCTTCGAACTTCCGAAATCAAAAAGAGCAACTTTGTTACTGAACCTGAGTTCCAGCATAATGTTGTAAATACTTACATTTAGCTTCCGATAGATTTACTTTTACGAAACAGTTGTATTTTATATTTCGTATGATGAGAGTATCCTGAAAATTTACATTTTTGTACCACAAGAAAATAATTATCTTAAAAATATGTATATCCCGGAACTAAATACCACAGTTACTTAACAAAACTCAAAATGGCTCAATAGTTTATTAGAAAATACGTAAACCTTTTACATGTTATGCTTAGGTGAGGTCAAGATCCCCTATACGTTGAGAATGTTCATACTTTATGAGTTCCAATTTTCTGAAACAGTGTTATTTCAGCGTGTTTTCTAATAATAAAAAACTCTGTCCTTTGGAACCAAATACGTGGTTCTGAAAGTGGACTTGAATTGATCACCTGCATTAAACATGACTGGTAAAACATCCATTGGACAAATTTTGTCGAATAAATATGATTTTATTTGGCACAGTATGGAAATCAACATTTGATTTGGGTTTGTTTTTATCGACAATTCAATCATAGAGTGGAAGATGACTGCGACTATATTAAAATCAAAAAACTAACTCCCAGAAACAAATGCTGCGCCAAGCATAAATGACTCAATTAAAAACCGGTGACCCTCAAAATTGACCGCAAAAGCAATGTTGGAAACCACTGAACAGATGTCTATTCCTACTAAATAACTCATTGCTGAACGAAACGTAATCAAGAACCAATGCAATGTATTAGAGAGGAGAAAATCGTGCCCATAAGAGAAAGCCAAAGAACTTATCATTGTAAACATTTCTGGGCGTTTCCGATTGGACACTATTTTTTGTGGTTCTGGGATGCACACATCACAGAATTATCATTTTTATGTAACATTTCGGCTCCGGGAAGTTCTGCCGAAGGGAAGAACGATATCGATTGCAATGTATGGTTTATTTGACCGAGTTTTAAGAGCGAGAGCAAACAGTTTTTTTTATGTCCATCATCAAGGACGTTACGCGCAGAGAAAATGTCAGCAGAAGAGTTACGCGCTGGCACTTTTTTCATTAGTCAAAAAATGTATTAAATAGGACTTACAATCCAAATGCTTCTTCTTCGGTCCAATCATCTCCTCGGTTGTGGCCTTGCAGACGGATTTGGCCAGCCCTTGCCCCGCCAGGCTGTGTCTCGCGGCCAGAAGCCTATCGTTAATCGTTTGTCCAGCCATTATTGCTGCGATTGTTTCTCACGGATGCTTCCTTCTGCTTCTTGCTGCTTTTCTAGAACTACCACGAATCGACTCGAAATCGGACCAAACTCGGAACGAAAACTACACTAATCGCAACTATCGCAATGTTACGCGTCGTTTATTGGAACATTGATTCTGTCCCCGTTATATTATTTCCTGCACAATTGGACACAAAAGACGAAACTCGCGTTCACCGAAATTTTTTTCAATCGAGAAAGTGACAGTCACACATAATTTTATTCACACTCCCGAAAAACGCGTACTCGCTCTTCTTGGCACTCTCCGATCGAGAACTGACTGACTGACGACTGCTGGCAACTGTGACACACAGGAAATGACGATCAAAGATGACGACACTTGAAAAGCAAGACAGAATGGCGAACACTAAATACGGCATTCCAATCTTGAATACTTGAGTCAACTGTCTAAACTTTGTGGACTAACAGCAAAACGTAATTATATTTCTATCAAGTAAAAAGAAATAATTTTAAAATTATAACAATATAGTTTGGTGATTTGAATCAAATATTATGATTTTAAATCAACATCCTAATTCAATTTCTGATGAACAAAATAATGTCCGTATTTATGGACGCGCATTTTGAGAGAAATTTTCTGACAGTGAGTGGATGTCAGTTTTCAAAGCAGTACTAGAATGTGACGTGAAATTACTGAGGTACTAGTTGTTTACACTCAGCAAAAGTTTCACACTGAACGACATCTCCCAGCATGATTCCAGCTTTTAAACAAGGGTGGAGGGCGGCTGTCAAATGGGAGTAAAATTAAAAAGCCGCCAACCTAAGTCCAGAACCAGTTTTAAGGCTTAACGCGGAAAAGTAAAAAATATTATTCGCAAAATTCCAGGTAATCAATGCACTTGTAAGATTTTGTTTGCAAGCAGTTATTTGCTACGTGCTACTGCAGTGCGCTGTTGGCAATTTGATCAGCAAATTCGGCTTAATTCCCAAAATGGATGTTTTCTAGAAAATTGATTACGCCTTCACCTTTGTTTGGTCGGAATTTTGTATGGTTGTTTACTTTTTAGAACCAGCGACACGTTGGGGTAGCAGTAAAGAGCCGCCAGTTCCACCCTTGCTTTTAAAGCGTGGCACCGAAGACGAAATAGAGACCCCCATATGTCCCTTGCAGTCACCCAAAATTTTATGGCACATAAGGCAATATACCAAAATCTATATAGAATCCCGTGAAAAGTGTACTGCGATTTGTCAAACTTGAGTACCTTTTGGGGACGTTATGCCAAGAAGAAGAATAAAAGGAAAAATTGAAGTAATTTTCTAAATATTAGTAATAGAACCAAAGACAAATTAAAGACCCCCATGTCCCTTGCAGTTGCTCAAAATTTTATGGCTCATAAGGTAATCTAGAATGCCGTTCAAAGTGTACTGCGATCTGTCAAACTTGGGTACCTTTTCTACTACCGAGGGACCAAATGCAGTACTAGAAGTGGTACCCAATGGTCTAATCCACCGGTGTACTAAATTCACTCGGTCTGAGAATTGTGACACTTGAGCGGGGCACGCTCCCGTATGATCCCCACGTGATCTGGACCCGCTCTAGTGTCGAAATTCTTCGACCGAGTAAGTTTATTACACCAGTGGATAAGACCATCTGAGCCCGAGTGTGACGGACCTGATAGAACGCTAGTGGCGCTGTTGTCACAAAACTAATTTAAATTATTATTAGGGTTTTTTATTCACAAATTTTATAACGCCAAAAATAACCATTTTCGACACCCACCAACCCTCTCGTAACGCTTTTTGTATGAATATTTTACCAATTTTGTATGAGACGTCCCAACAAAGACAAATTAAAGACCTCCATGTCCCTTGCAGTTGCCCAAAATTTTATGGCTCATAAGGTAATCTAGAATGCCGTGAAAAGTGTACTGCGATCTGTCAAACTTGGGTACCTTTTGCACTACCGAGGGACCAAATGCAGTACTAGAAGTGGTACTCAATCTGAGCCCGAGTGCGACGGACCTGGTCCCAACTAACATTTAGTGCAAATGTAAACATTCTCTAAGCCCTCTTTATACGGCTTCATGCTGGGTAAAGGCGCTGTACATACGAACGAAAGCTTCTATGCGATCCTTTTACCAACAAATCTGGCGAATCTACTCAGCTATTTTTAAGCTGTGTTGGTAGCTATTATTCATATTGAACATTGCTCTAAATTAACAGTTATACCACAGGTTATACGACATGTAGCTGTGTAACATCTTCGGAAGGCGCTTTCTCAATTATTTCGCAACCGTTGAATAATTTTTATACAGCTTCGCTGTATTATCGATAAATATTATTTTTCCAAGCTGTCTCACAGCTTCCAGAATTTATATCATAAGTATCTGAATTTAATGTTCCCAACGTCACCACAATTAAAGTATCTGCCACCGCCTGGAATCGAACTCACGATCTCTGCATCCACAAGTCTTGACGTTGTCCTTGCTGCCACCACAGTATATATCGAAGGCAAAGAAAACACACCGTTTCGTTCTACATCGAAAACGGTTCATATAATATTATATAATGACGGTAAAAGATGTTATAGCCACGCTCAAGCGAAGTATGCACCTCAAAAGAAAATTCTTGACCCATTGAAATCCATCCTGCGCAAGAAATGCTCAAGAAAATTTAATTTCTTTAGCAGTACGCTGCTGAAAAGTAGCCTTCGCCAAAAATTTAAATTACGTACTATGAAGGATAATGTGAAGCTTTCAACACATATTTTTGTTGAAAACTGTTACCATAGCAACGAAGATTTGTTGGGTTTTTCGACATAGAAAAAAGTGTCATTGAAGTGCCCGAGCCTGTTTATCAAGCATGAATTTCTATGAAGTGGAATTCCTTGACGAATACGAGCCGCCGTTCACCGATGATACCCAGGACCAGGAGGATCCAATGACGGCAGGTAATTCGGCTGGTAATCCATTTACAGAAACTATTCAAGAAGAGCCGCTGAAACCAGACAAGCCAACCCAGAAGCGGAAACGTGGACGCCCACATACAAGACGAACGCAGTTTTTCACCGACAGTGACAAAAAGGCCTTGATCGCTGAGGTGAAAAAACGTCCAGTCCTATGGGATCTGTCGCATTGGGATCATGCGAATACCAATGCGACAGATAGAGCACAGACAAACAGACGTCACACTCTCATCATTGTCCATCGACCACCTTTTTAACGGTCAATTCAAAAATATTGTAGGTGGCTTATCCGCCACCTGCAGCGCTCGCGTCGTTTTTGTTCGTGTTTGACGTTTACACACTACCGCCATCTGTTGGCCTGTCGGCCAAACACACCGATTTTAGCATTGGGCGTATATGTCTTCGTGACTATGATTTTGATCGAGATTTGTTCTAAGTGTTACGTCTGTTTGTCTGTGGATAGAGCGTGGAAAGACATAGCGAAAGAGTTATCCAGAACCGGTAAGGCGTTTTTGTGTTTTAACGGTTTTGCCACAACTTTGAAATATCCTAATCTTTCTTTTTTTCGTTGTAGGTTCAGAATGTAAAACGGCGTGGATTGCTCTACGCGAAAGCCACCGATACCGCCAGAAAACAATGTACAAGAAGTCAGGTAGTGGGGGTGGCGTACCGCTGCCTGAGCAATCCTGCAGCGAAAAAATTGATTGGGAGTTTGCTGATGATTTGGACTTCTTGCCAAAGAAGTCCAAGCAAAGGAAGTAAGTGTTAAACTGCATTGTTAACTAACAGCCTAACAAGCCACCCCCACCCCACTCCCTTAAAGAAGTGCAGGATTACGTCGGAACGGTCTGATGTCTTCCCTGCCCTTGTTCACCTTCTAACCAAAGACAAATTAAAGACCTCCATGTCCCTTGCAGTTGCCCAAAATTTTATGGCTCATAAGGTAATCTAGAATGCCGTGAAAAGTGTACTGCGATCTGTCAAACTTGGGTACCTTTTGCACTACCGAGGGACCAAATGCAGTACTAGAAGTGGTACTCAATCTGAGCCCGAGTGCGACGGACCTGTTCTAACGCTGAACTAGTGCGTCGAAGTCATCAGAACGATCCTACGTGCACTTTTTTCACCAACCCGAACTTGCCATTTTGATGGACTACACTAAATATTATAAAACAATACTACACTAATCCCTCCATATATGCGGTTTCACAAACTTGCATACCACCGCTTTTTGTTATTTATTATGTATCAAATTTTCTTCAATTTCCCCACACAATTTGCCATTTGGAATACTTGAAAAATAGTTAGGGTTTGTTCACAAATTTCATAACGCTAAAAATTGCCATTTTCGACACCCACCCACCCCCTCGTAACGCTTTTTGTATGAATATTTTACAAATTTTGTATGAGCCGTAACAGCACGAGGACACCCACCCACCCCCTTCAGCGTTATGAAATTTGTGAATGGGCCCTTACCATATTGAATTACTGCTGTGGTGGTGGTGGTGGAAGACTGTGAGTACATGGGGTACTGCTGAATCAAACCCAATAGTTTTAGATTCCTAAAATTGTTGATACTAACCTGTAATATTAGAATTTCTATTAGACACATCATGATCCTTTAATATTGAAATTCTAGGACCTATACAACTGACGGGGTGCCCAATCCACAAATGGTTGGTGGTGTGGTGGAAGGGACCGAACCAGGAACCGATGACGAGCCGATGAACTGAACATTGGGGTCACCTCGAATTATTCCTATGTAAGTATCTATTTCAACGCTGACGCTAATTTAAAACAGGTTCTCCCAATGAATTTCGTTTTAACTTCTACGTCATGTTTAGAACGGCGAACGATTTTTTGTGAACGTAAACAATCTAAATCTTCAGATTCTGCTCTAGCTTGACACTCTACACTGTAACACCAAAGTACCCTTTAAAGGGTAAAAGAGTACCCTCTTTGAGAGAAACTAGTTTAACTCATAAAAAGAGTAAAGGGCCTTTACTCATTAAAGAGTAAACGGCTTGTACGTCAAATCAACGAGTAAATTTACCCTCTATCCAAATATTTTTTCACGAGAAACAGAGTAAATTTTACTCTTTTTTAAGATGACAATATAATTTAATTTTTATATTACTTTTCGTAGGATAATCAACAATGAAATCTCGAGAATGTAATACATTTTATTCAATATATTTATTACGATGTATTATTATTGCTCCAATGCAGGAGAATGAGCCATCTGACTGAGTTGTTGATCTGGAAAATGGGGCCACTGCTACTAGAGGTTTCGGGAATGCGGAATGTACTCAGCAGCAAAATAATCCTGCAAAATATGATAGGATAATAAATAAAACATACAAAAAAGGCAATTTATGTACCTACTTTGAACCTTTCTGCATTTCTTCGAACTTATTGTATTTTTATGAGAACAAAACTTTGTAGTATTTAGGCTGCTGCATATATCTACCGATTGTTGCCAAGGATTTTTTCACCCATTAAAGGGTAAATAAACGGTATATGTAAAAGGGCACTTCATACCCATTATTGGAAATTGTTAAATACCCATTATTTTGACAGCTGCATATATCGGCAAAAAATGGGCATTTTTTACTCCTTAAAGGGTAATGCCGAGTTTACAGTGTATTCGAACTAAACTGTGCACGGTGTCGAACTTCTTTTCTTTTTGACGTTTACTGCGAACATTATTTCGACTTTTTCTAATGAGCATCTTCACGGTCGTTTGCGAATACCCTTTAAAGGGTAAAAATTCACCCATTTCCGCTAGAAGTGCCTCTCCACATTTAATGAGTAAACACGGTTTACTCTTTAACGGGTAAAAGCGGTTTCTGTCAATGGATGGGTATTTTTTACCCGTTTTGCAGATCGCCCTCGCGGCACAAAAAGGGTAAAAATTTACCCTTTTTGCAAATGGCGAAAATCAATAATTATCACTTCAACACAAAAATAACGACCTTTGGAATAAACTTGTCGAAAAACAAATGGTTTTTATTGCAAGTTCAATATTTTACATGCCAACTAAATTTATTACAGATTAATGTTGTTGTTAAGTGCATTAATCAGTCCTCCATATCCATATATGACGAACAGCTCAAATAACATCATGTGCTGCCTGCAGGATAAACGGGAACATCTAGAATTATTTCTGATCATTTTAAATTGACATAAACAATTTTATATACTGTTTTACTTACCGCTTCCTTGAAATTGTTCACACTAAACCACACAAACATTAAAACTAATTAAATATTTATAAATAATTTGTTTCTGGGATAGCGCACAGCTGCAGGCTGCAAAATGATTCCCATCTAGTTTTTCACCCTTAAATGGGTTTTAAAACACCCAATTTTAATCGGCAGTAGCTTGACTACAATGGGTATTTATTTACCCGTTATATATTTCTGATTTTACCCGTTTTTTGACAGATCTCTATGCTTTTAAAAAATGAGTATATTTTTACCCATAAAAGGGTATTCGTAAACCACCGTGTTGGAAACATGGTTCGCAATAAAAGTCAAAAATTAAAAACAGCGCACACATCCTAAATCAAATCTCGATTACTTTTTCAAATCGACGTAAGTAACTTTCATATGGTTTTGAGCTGAGAGAGACTCGCGAAGAGGAAAAATATCAACGTCATATGCAGCCCAGATTCCCCTCTCACGAAACGTCAAATGCAGCCAACCGTTTTTATGGCTGAAAAAGTGAAAAGTATTGTGTTCAAAGTAAACTGTTATTAAAAACCTCAGTCGGCGGAGCAGTTTTTTCCAAAGTTGCTGATAAATCTAAGCAGAAGATTAATTATTTCTAATGTCCGCTACGTTTGCTGGCATGAAATTTCACTCAAATGGCTATTTATGATTCGATGTGATGCAAACTTAATCATTTTTTGCTGAGAGGTTCATGTGAAGATTTGAACAGCATGCGCATAATTGGTATGCGCATGCGCATAATTGATATGCACAAAGTGGAATAAGAAAAAAACTCAGCAATCACAGAAAAAGAAGACCGTCTTCGCGAGTCTCGTCTCAGGTTTTGAGAAAATTAATTCAGAAGAATCACAACCTGACTTTTAAAACTGTTTTAAAAATAATCAACTTTTTAATTTTTTTCGCCGTGTACATCGCTTAAATTTTGCATACATTAAGCTCGCGTTCAAAAACTAGGGAGTTCCTGTTATTTCCCACAAAAAAATATATTACAAAATGATAAGCCGATTTATTCAGTTACTTTCGACGTTTTTCTTCCAGTGTAAAATCAGCTCAAGTAGTGTTTTGTTTTGATTCGTGGTTAAGTCACTTTGTCTCTCCATGCAGCGGGGCGGCGAAAGTAGTGGTTAGGTTGCGAAAGTTGAGAATCTTACTTTCGTCGTTTTGTAAATCCGGAAATTAAACGTTTTAAAAGTGAAAAATCGAGTTGGTTCAGAGCGCAACGTGAAGAATTTCGTCTGCGAAACACGTAGAATCGATAAAGTAAGTTTGTATACTTTTTTGACTTGAGTCTGTTAGAATAAGTTTTCGAGAAATGTCAACTAAAGAGGGTTCGAATTCAAGTTCGACTATTTTCGGGGGGTAGGATCTGAAATGTTGATTCAGAAAAAGGTTCGCGTTTAGATTGAACTCGACTCGCCGAAAGTACACCGAACGAAAAATTTAAAAGATTTTATCTTTAAACAACTATTTTTTATTATTTTTAGCAAATTCGGCCTTCGGATCGTTCAAAAGCCAAAAATAATGATGACGAAGAAGTGAACGAACTCACGACAGGTTTGAATCGATTGATCGACCTCCAAATGAGTACTGCAGAGTCCATGGCCCAATCCCGCAATGAACAACCCCTGGTGCCAAGGTTGACCCACCACATTCAGTTGGCAAATATCGATCGGATGCTGAAGCAGCTTCCTCCTCAGGAAGTAGAAGAAGTTTGTTTCGAAATGACATCACTCATAATGGAAAGGATTCGAGCGAATCGTCGTCTTATTTGAATTTCTCCATAGCCCTCTTCAGCATTTGTAAAACTGTTCAACAACTTGAAGATAATTGAATTTGCAAGAAAAATAGAAGCTCAAGTTTATTGAAAAGTTTTAGCGTTATGTTTATCTGAAATGCGTCTCTCCATCGACTTTCTCTTTTGTCAATAACATGGCCAGGTGAATATTTTCGGCTGTTATTTCCGTTTCAGTAGTAAGCTATCATCGTCCTCCTTTAACCTGCATTATATCCTCTACGAAAAGAGGTCATGCACTAACTACGTCACGCTCTAAGAGGGGAGGGGGTCGAGCCAAGCCTGACAAGCCTTACAAAATTTTCGGAGGACTCATATAAAAAGTGTGACAAAGGGGTGGGAGGGGGTCAAAAAATTTGAAGTTTAGCGTGACATAACAATTTATTCACATATTTCATAACGATAAAAATGGCCATTTTCGACACCCACCCTTCCCTTGTAACACTTTTTGTATGAATATTTTACAAATTTGTATCAGCCGTAACACCACGAGGACACCTACCCATCCCCTTCAGCCTTATATTGTCGCACCGCCAACCAAACCGGATCGCCGCCAGTGAGGACTCGCGACGCGCCTCAACTCGCGCGATTTTGAAATCAGTTTTTAGTGTGGCGCTGCCATTCTTACGATTTTTATGAACACAGGCGCACTATTCAAATATTAGCTGCGACGCACGGGGCCCGAGAAAACAATAATTAAAAATAAATGTTGGTCTTGATTTCTACCGGATACATAATAAAATTTGTGAATAAGCCCTTGTGTACCATCCCCAAACCGACCGATGTTTGCGTAACAATACAAATAGAACCGACCTAAGTCTTGGGGAGGCCTTTTCGCCAGTAATATTATGAAAACTTATTGGCTTTTCTCGGTGAATACGCCAGATCGTGTTTTTTTTTTTATAAAATTGAATGCAATTATTGATAACTTTTATGATTAAAGTGCTGACTTACGTACACTGCTTCGCAATGAATAATGTGTGGGGAGTTCAATTTTTCACTGCGAGTGTGACACTTAAACCAAAGACAAATTAAAGACCCCATGTCCCTTGCAGTTGCCTCAAAATTTTATGGCTCATAAGGTAATCTAGAATGCCGTTCAAAGTGTACTGCGATCTGTCAAACTTGGGTACCTTTTCTACTACCGAGGGACCAAATGCAGTACTAGAAGTGGTACCCAATCTGAGCCCGAGTGTGACGGACCTGCTTAAACCACAAAGAAACAGGCGTAACACTTAGAACAAATGTTATTAATATTAGTTCACACCACCATCGTCTGGTCAGTATGCTTCACGAAATATTGTGTTTTCTACTACTATTACGTATTACTACTGGATTGCGAAGTGCGGCCTCATAAGTGCGAAAGACTGAATAGAAGTGCGGGATTGCATTGAATCCTGTTGATGTCTTCAGAGCACTTATTCTTTGATTTACGAAGAATAAGTCCCCGAAGACACCAACCCGATTTGATGCAATTGCGCACTTTTATTAGCGTTTCCGCACTTGTAAAAACTTCGATAGTCCAGTGGTGACAGAAATGCGCAATATTGTTTAGTACTACAAAATCTGCAGATATTGTGAAACATCAAAAACAAATACTCACATGTCAGTCTATACGGCAATTTAGCAGAAGCACGCATCTAGCATACAATGCAAAATCCAAAAGTGTGCGTTATATGTTGGTTTTGTTAGCTACGATGCCATTCAATATATGATGTCTGGCACAATATTTTGGTGTGACAAAATTTTTCAGGTGTGAGTCTATTTGAGGGCAAATCTCCAATTTGAGATTTGAAACATAGCAAATTTGAAATGATCGTTAAATGAGTGGTCGATGAGAATTTCTTAATTGTTACGTCTGTATATCTGTGCTCAATCATTTTAAAAATCAATGCAAAAGATTAAGAAGATTTCTAAAGATTCGGCGAGTTTAAGAAAAACCAATGCCCGTCAATGAAGATAAAATATCCAGAATTTTACGTTCAGTGTTTTTCAATTTTTACATGCGTGAGTAAACAACGGATTCCTCCCGGCCGCGATCAAGGTTGAAAATATTTTCAGTTCGTTGAATCGGTTGAATCCGGTAGAAGGCAATTTTTTTTAAATACTTGTTTTTCGCTACTACAAATGTCTGTTAATAGTGTGCGGTGTAAGAGTTAATAAGTCTTGCGTAAAATATGATTTAAAATGCGGGAGTGCGTGAAGTTGGGGTGCGTTGGGAGTGATTTTTGCGGTTCAATTGTAGCCGAGAAGATCAGATTTAGCCAGTCGCTCATGTTTCACCGGGGGATTACAACTGTAAAGAGACCATCAGATCTGCAAGATCCGGTATGCAAATCAAATTCAAACCAGGCGGAGTCTTGCGCTAGGAATTGATGGTAAACCCATGAAGGAAGATGACCAGGAAGTAGTCGAAGTTGACGTTGTATTTGGAAGAACTATTGTAAACTAGTGGTCCCGGCAAACTTCGTCTTGCCATCAAGTAGGCTGTTGGAAGATGTCAATGATACCTTCCATACAAAATGGCATATTAGTACTCTCCCGTTTTACCAAATTTCCCGAAAACTTCTCTAAACTTTTTCGTCGCACGAACACGACGGAACCCTTCAAGAAAACAACAGTGAAAGAATTGTGTAAATCGGTTGTCCCGTTCTCAAGCCATTTCGTGACATACAAACACCACTCCATTTTTATTTATATAGATATGAATGCTGTCGCAGTAAGTATCATGATAATTGAGCAAACGTTAAAATGGTTTATGGTTCTTTGATAATTTGCCCAAAATAGTAAACTATAGAATCGGCTCCACGAATTCTCGTGGCGGATGATTTGTTTACCTAATGATTTGTTTACTGAATCATAGTACTAATGGATCAAATTGGTCCCACATTGACTCCACAATCGCTTTTTTGGTGTTTCTGGGCAATGTGAATTATTTGTTAATTACGTGAGTAAACTTTTACCGACACTTTCAAATGGTTTATTAAACAATTAGGATTCTCATGTACCAAATTGGGCATTCGTTGACTCTAGAGTTGTTTTTTAAATGATCCTCCTCTAATCATATGTACTGTTTGAAGGAGTCTGTGGTAAGATTCAAATTTTGTAGCTTCGAAAATCTCTAATTTGAAATCTATCCATGAAAGCATAACTTTCGCGCAATCATACTCTCCAATATAGGATCTCATTGCTAGTAGGTGTCTGATCCAGTCATAGTGTGTGTACCAATAATAGTGGTAGTGCTGTTTGAAGCGTGTTATAGCCAATTTTTATTTTTATGTGTATTTTTCTAACATGGACATTGTCAAAATAATATGAATGTGTGAAAAAAAATCTTGTGAAATAGTAAGGAAATAGTAGAAAACAATTAAAATCCTTAACTTTTTTGCTCCTTTGCACCAGTTATAGTGGGGCGTTCCTATAATAGTGAGTCTCAATGGAAAATCAATGTAAACCACTATTATAGAAACAGAAGTTAGCAAATACCACTATTACTGGAACGTGTTCCAGTAATGGAGGAAATGCTTTTTTGATAGATTTAATGATTTTATCATTCTAAGATTATTTTTTACGTGAAATATAATAAAAAAGCTTTCGAATGACGTATTCAGATGTAAAAAACGAGTTTCCGTTATTTTTTGGCGATTTTTTATTACTTGTTTTAATTATGAATCGTGGTTTACGGCCAACCAGCCGAGTGGAAGTTTAACAACTACCGAAAAAGCTAAACATTACATATAATTTGCAATTGGATTAGATGGACAAATTGATGTGAAGATTTGCGAAAAAGTTACACGTCTTCTCAGTGAGAATCGAACTCACGACTCCCCGATCTCTAGTTGGGGCGCGTTAACCACTACGCCATGAGAGGACTCATGAACGCAGAAGTTAACCTGATTTTTTATTCCTCAACCCGTTACTATTGCCACTATCACTGGTACAGACGCCCTAATGGACTCGAAAGCAACTGAGATTTATTCTCTTTCTTTTTTCGCTATAGCGTTCTGATGAAGTTCTGCCAATAGATGTTTCTATGAAAAAAGTGTTCCATATGTGCATGACCAGTCCATGACCAGCATCGATTCCCTATAGTGTGGCTTAGAAAGAAGAATAATTTGTTTTCAATATTTTTATTCATGAAACAAAAGCTGCTTTCTTTTGCCAAGGCAATGAGCCAAGTGCCGAATTCACGTAATCCCTTATTATGCTTCTCATATACTTTCCATAGTCTGAATTTCGACCCACTCGTGTTGGCAACCGTGAGTGGTACATAGATTCTGTCCTGCTGACCATAGTTGATCTCCATGTTCCTTCAACTAACTTCCCATCCAAATCTAATCTATCTACATCTACTGGTGAGCAGTATGTTCTGGACTTGTTCATAATTAGGTAATTATGTAGCAGACAGCATGCCGTAATTATTTTCTGAGCTCTATCTGATGAACAATAAAGAGTTTTTTTTTAGGCAAGCCCATTTTGCACACAAAATCCCAAATGCATTTTCAATGCATCGTCTGGCTCTACTTAATCTATAGTTGAAAATCTTCTCTTCATCTGTAAATCCTCTCGAACTATAGGGCTTCATGATTCTTTTACAAAGTGGAAAAGCATCGTCAGCAACGAAGAAGAATGGAAGTTTTACTCCATTCAACGTGGCATCTTTTGGGAAACATAGCCTATCATTCAAAACATCTTTTCCGAAGTTTGATTCACTGAATACACTACAGTCGCTTTCACTGCCGTATGCTCCTATGTCTAAAAATGTAAATTTGTATGACGCGTCGCATATGGCAAGGATCACCAACGAGAAAAAACCCTGAAAGATAATATAAAAAAAGACAAAATTAATAAGCGATCGTATTTGTTGCATATTTCTATATGTTAAGGCCCAAGTAAAAAGCGAATGACAAAACAAAAATCTGTTTTCTCGTTAAAAATCGACAAATAGAGATTAAAAATCACAGATGTGTTTCATTTGATTGGTTGATTAATATGGAACTGCTCTTCCAGTTTAGACATTTGCTCGAATATTACTAGGACCTTAGGTGAATACATCTAAAAAGTAGTAGTAGCACAGACAAACAGATATAACAATCGATCGAATCGATAAAAAAGTTCAACTATAACATAACATAAAGTACGATTGCAAATGATTTGCTTCAGACTGTGCTGTGTATTATAGAGGGTGCAAGTATGTAAGTACATAATCCGGACGATGTTTTTTTTTTCATTTTTTCAAAGTGTGTTATCTGTTTATATGTGGTAATACAATGACATCTATATACCTTATAATTGTAAAACATGCTGCCAGAATTGTAGGGAGCTTTGACAGCAACGTGTTTGCCATCAATAGCTCCTACACAATTTGGAAAATTCCAAATTGAATTGAAGCCATTAGCGGTTTCTAAAAATTGTTCTTTAGACGACTGCGGCACAGTGCATTGCAATACTTCGATCAGTGCATTGCATACTTGGTCTATTATTGTTCCAAGGTATTGCTTGCTGACTCTGTACGTTGAAGCGATATGCCGTTGCAGATCACCGGATGCCATGAATCTGTAAAAACGAAAAATATAATTGATCCATGAAAACGTTATTGATGACGAATAATAATTAAATCTGTTGAATGTCATCTTGTTCCATCGTCCGCATGGAGTTTTTTTTCTTTTGCAGTACTTACTCAAGAACGATAGCTAATTTAAGTTTTGGAGGAATAGTGTCATATGGTCGAGTGTTCCGTTTCGGGGACAACTTGTTCTCTACCATGCTGTATAAAGCGTTGAACTGTGCTACAGTCATGTTGAAATTTTCGGTGAAGAGATGTGGGCTTATCATCATATCTTCAAACTAAAAAGAGATGGCATTTTCATCTTATCTCCAATGATCATTGCTTATTTTAATAAACACTTACGTCCACGGCATATCGGCCTTTCGTATTGCGTTGCCTCAGATAAGGTTGAACACGATAAGCTGGACGACGTCGTCGACGTTGACGGTTTCTTTTCGTCAGCTTCTTCACTAATATTACACCCGCTATAATTATTGATAAGATGTATGATCTGTAAAAAAATGCAACATTTTTAATTCAGGAAGTAAGCAGTGTTTAGATCGAACTTACTGTTCCATCAAGCTGGGTGTTACCGCGAATTTCACTTAAATGCTAATCACTGAATATCAATTAAGCTATTAGTATTTGGAAATTAAAATTATATTTTAAAGGTTAATATATTCTTTGAATTATTACTTAGAACTATAGATTATTAAGAGAAATTATAGGGAAACTCGTCAATTAGCACAGTTCGCGTTTGAAAATTTTCACTGAATAACAAACTTCTGTTGCCATGGAGTTTGTATGTTGAACTGTACACGCTGTGAAGACTAGTCTGAAGATTCTTGAGCCATTCTGTGAAGCAATTCGTGGATAGATTCTTCAGCTGTCAAAATTACTCTTGGTAATAACCAAGGGTGGAGGGCGGCTGTCAAATGGGAGTAAAATTAAAAAGCCGCCAACCTAAGTCCAGAACCAGTTTTAAGGCTTAACGCGGAAAAGTAAAAAATATTATTCGCAAAATTCCAGGTAATCAATGCACTTGTAAGATTTTGTTTGCAAGCAGTTATTTGCTACGTGCTACTGCAGTGCGCTGTTGGCAATTTGATCAGCAAATTCGGCTTAATTCCCAAAATGGATGTTTTCTAGAAAATTGATTACGCCTTCACCATTGTTTGGTCGGAATTTTGTATGGTTGTTTACTTTTTAGAACCAGCGACACGTTGGGGTAGCAGTAAAGAGCCGCCAGTTCCACCCTTGGTAATAACTACTTTTTATTCTTGAACCTATGTCTTCTCATCTGCATATGGCCGGTACGCTGATCATAAGTACTGTGCAAAAGGATAGGACAAGAAACGATCAAGGAATGATTCCGCTACCGAAATTACTTGAGCTGTACGCAGCTGAGAAGTAGAGCTGATTTCATAACGTCGGTAACGCCTGCCGTACAAATCAAAGGGAGCTGTCACTTTTCCGAACGGAAAAATGTGCCGCTCAATTATTCCGCAAGTAAAAGTGACATTTCCCTCATACTGAATCAGCTGTCAAAATTACTTGGGTAAAAAGGAGAAATTTTACTTGAGTGATTTACGTTTCAGGTCCGTACTTGGCTATACACTGTAAACTCGGCATTACCCTTTAATGTGGAAAAAATACCCATTATTTGCTGATATATGGAAACGTCAAAATGATGGGTACTTTATTTTTTTCAGATACAGAGTATTTTATACCCTTTAATATATTCCACGGACTTACTCTTTAATGGGTGAAAAAAATATTGCAATTTTATAATAGTTCTTTATGAAGCAGAGACATTCTTGCAGTAACACGATGAAATTAGCGTTTTTTCAATTTTGATAGATCAATGGTAGGTATAATTTCTTTCCCTCTAGTGTTCTGATTATAAAGAAACAATTATTTGATTACAGGATACTTTTGCTGCCATATAAATCCCGTATGCATGTCAAAATCGCTAAAAGTAGATGTCAGTTTGCTAGGCTAGGAACATCAACGTAAACCAATTAATTATGCTCCCGCACCTGAACAATAATTATTTGTAAATATTTTATTCAATAAAAGTTATGTATATGATAATGTTTGTTTAGTTGATATTCTTATAAACGAGAAGAAAATATTAAAATCAAATAGAATTTTCATATCTGGAAAAAGAGTAAATTTTACTCTGTTTCTCAGAACAAATGTTCTGGATAGTGGGTAAAATTCACTCGTTGATCTGACGTACAAGCCGTTTACTCTTTAAAGAGTAAAGGCCCTTTACTCTTTTTATGAGTTAAACTAGTTTCTCTCAAAAAGGGTACTTTTTTACCCTTTAAAGGGTACTTTGGTCTTACAGTGTATACTTAGCTTTATTCTAGTACGGCATGGTCAATGTTCTGTAATCCGTATTTTAATCGTGTACCGTGTGACGGTCATCTGAACATCACTGAACATATGTAAACAGTGTCATGTAAACAACGAGCATTTATTTATTATGATCGGAAGCGCGCTAGAATTTAACATTCAAAATTTTTAGAAGTTTTTCAAGAAATGACTGCAAGTTACACAAAGTTGGCTTCTAATAAGGTAAGTTCTTTAACTACGCACTATAGTCTATCAAATAACTGTATCTTGGCACAGCTCATAGGCAACAAATTCAACATCGCGCGATGGTCTTTTCATGTACCGAAAGGAGCATTGCAGCCGGAAGTGCATTTACCGGTAAATAGCGGTGCTGATGAGAAAGTGCTCCTGGATTCCATCGCCGGCAACTATAAGGAACACATCAAGGACGTTTATTCGCAAGGCGAAGGCAAACGGAAAAGGCTGGTTATGCGATTGTGTCGGAACCAGTTTATGGAAAATGTTTTGAACGACTTCTCCATCCAAAGACGGATTCAGGAGGAAACACCAAAGACGTTAATTGAATTTAGTTCCCCGAATATTGCCAAACCGTTCCATGCGGGTCACCTGCGGTCGGCTATTATCGGAAACTTCCTAGCAAACATCTACCACCATCTGGGACACGACGTGGTAAAACTGAATTACCTTGGAGATTGGGGAACGCAATTTGGCTTCCTCAAGATGGGCGTTGAACTGAAAGGCCTCTCACGGGAAGACATTCGGAAAAATCCCATCAAAATGCTATACAAAGCATATGTCTACGCTTATACCCAGGCATCGACTAACGAGGAACTTCAGTCGAGAGCAAGAACCATATTCTCCGACATGGAACAGGGAAAGCTGAAGGATTTGGACGGTTGGACCGATTACCGTTCGTATACCGTGGATGAGCTCCGGAAAGTTTACGACCGCTTGGGCATTACGTTCGACCAATATCACTGGGAGTCACAGTACGGTATCGGTGATATTGCCCATGTGGTGTCGCGTTTGCAGGAAAATGGATTGTTGATCACGCAGGACGATGGCAGGAAAGTCGTTAAGGTACAGTAGAATTAGGGGAAAGTTCTGTAGCATGGTTGCCATTCTAAATTTCCTTCAGATGTTTTTCAGCGGATAATCAAAGGAATTTCTCTGGAATTTGCTTCAGTAAATCCAACGCAATTCCCTTCAGTAATTTCCACAAGGATACCCTGAAAATTTCCCTAACTACTATTCAAGGATTTCCTACAAAGATTTTTATCTAATATAGTTGTAAAAGGCTCGTTTCGATATCAAACGAAAATCTAATGTAGTTGTACAATTATTACAAAAAAAAAATCTAAAATTTAACCAAACCAAATTGTTTGAGGCTCGTTTCGATATCAAACGAAAATTTGTATATCTTAGTGAGATAGTGCATTTGCTCTCAACGATATCAGAAACAGTTTCCAATTTGCTTTCACTGATAGCAAACGATCTCAATTCTCTTTCTAGGTCGGACCGCGTAACATACCAATAGTAAAAAGCGACGGATCCACACTATATCTTACGCGTGACATCGCCGCATTGATTGATCGGCATCAGCGTTTCACGTTCGATAAGGCCATATACGTGGTGGATAATGCACAGAGTGATCACTTTGCAGCTCTCGCATCGATTGCGCAGCAGATGGGTCTTCCCTACGCCTCCGACATAGTTCATGTGAAGTTCGGACGAGTCCACGGCATGAGTACCAGGAAAGGCAATGCGGTATTTCTCTCGGATATTCTGGACGAAGCAGAGGCTCTCATGAGGCACAAGCAAGTCAAAAAATCAAGTAAGTTAAGGGGGCAGGATCCGTCATTGACTTCGGGATTTTCAAAAGCAGTTTTTTCGTTCAAATCCAAGAGAATTTACAGGAAAATGTGTTCACTGTTTTCTATTCTCCTGTAACGGTCCGAGCTCCGCGGCACTGATTTTTCGGATTTATTGAACAATCTTTTTTTCCTTCTCCACAATTTTATTTATTATTAGGCACACAAAAAGTCGTCACAATTCACTAGCTTTCCGCCCTTAGAATCGTTCTTAAGGAATCGATGGAGACACTTTCACTTTTCCCTCGATTCTGATCGCGTATGTGGGTGGTGCCACCAATTTCCCGAAATATACTTTATCCACCTATACTTTATCCACCTTATATCACTATCAAACACTCTCGACCCGAATTGACCCGCTCGTCAATTTGGCAGAAAATGCCCACTGAACTTTGAACGAAAATGTCGAAAACGAACGCCACACCTCCTGGAACAGACCGTCAGAACTGGGGCGTCGTACACACCCGGACACCTCCTGTAACGAACCGGCAGAACTGGGGGCCTCACCGCCAGCGATCGGGGCGTTTTATCGCGCTCCCGCGGGGAACTCAATCTCTTAATTGGTAGAACTTGTCGTCTTGTTCTAACGATCCGTGAGCGATGAGCGTAACAAAATCCGCATGTGAGTCACCGTTCTTCGCGGTTTGTGGTGTGGCTGAAAGGAAAAACTCAAGCAAAACAATACGATTACCCGCCGCCTATAGGGCTAAGCAAACCAGAAAGCTGCGTAAGTAAAAAGTTCTCGCGCACGTTTGTTTGCTTTACTCCATAGCGGTAAAATTATGTCACTTTAAATTTGGCACTGTCGACCAAGGTAAAACAAACAAAACCAAATTGACTTCTGGTTTTTGCAGTTACGAAACAAACCACTGCAACGAGGAAGCACCCGTTACTTTGCTTCATCAGGCTATGTGCAAGAAAACCATCATTTCCCGGATACGAAGAAAGTACCGTATCATGATGCTAGGCTGGTACACTCCAACCGAAACACAGTGAACACATTTTCATCGACAAATTTTTAGTATTGAACAGAAATAGTTATTTATGCAACAAGTTGCAAAATTATGATTTTTTCAGCACGAGTTGTACATTTATCCAACGAGGCTCGCCGAGTTGGATAAATACAACGAGTGCTGAAAAAATCGAGTTTTGCAACGAGTTGCATACAACATTTTTTGCTATTACGAAAAACTCCGTTTAAACTGGATCATTTCCAAAAGCACAAACAAACATTTCAACAGAAACCACGTGAGCATACATCCACGCGTAGTATCATTTCAGTATTTTTCAATCGCGTAGGCTGCGACTTAGTAGTATCTACGAATGTCACAATGTTTGTTGTCCACAGACCTACATTCCCTATTGGAGGACAGAACAGGTAAGACAACGCGTATAGTAGTGGATTCTGCTGCAACCTCTACGAATTCTGGACGATCCGTTCTCAGTTCCGTAGTTCGCTGGTAACGGATTTTTCTCGGTATCCTTGCAAGATACCCTGCATCGGAAGTAGAGTGCATTAGTGCATGTCCGGATGCGAATTGAATGCACCACTGCCGAAGTTAGGTATCTCGCATAGATTTTGAGAAAATCCAACTTCGGCGAGAAACCGATTCAATATTTTTATCGCGCCGACAATATCACCAGTCTTGCATCTGTATCGCACATCAGCTATAGAATCAGATGCTAATAGCAGAATAGACTGGGATATTTTGCTGACGCCTTCCAAACAGAACTGAAAAGTGCTACTTTTCAGCACCGAAAACAGTGCTGAAAAGTAGCACTTTTCAGCATTGTTTTTTTGGTAGGAAAAGTAGGCCATTATGTAGTGCAAATTATCAATGAAAAGTTGATTAGTTTGCAACGGAATCGCAAAAAACTGCTTTTGAAGTTTCGATGATGACGATGATTACGTTAATGCTCAAGAATCCAATCATTCAGCCATCAGCAATCATCAAGGATGAAAACCCAATATTTTTGTCCAGTGATACATTTTCATGAGCATTGCTATGAGCGAAAAAACTGGGTTTAAATATTCGTAAAACGATGACGGTTATTTACCTCTTAAAGCTAAGTATTAGGGTGCGGCTTATTTTTCAAATGTTCTCAAAACCAAAAAATCTTGTGCTCTACTGAATTCAAATCACATTAAAAGAGAAACCTAGAAATCTGAGCCAAAAATATTAACATTTAGAGGTGGCGCAAGCGTCTTGAAGGTGAATTTTCAAGTTATTAAAAATGACCTTCAGGAAAGTAAACATTACACAGTTAGAAAAAATCACCGACGTCGGTAGTTCGTTTACCGAAATCTCAACAGCTGAACGGTCGGTAATCCGTCCGGTGAACGAAAAAATTACCGAAAGGACTGTAATTTGAACCCGACGGATCATTTGTCAAAATTACCGGTAGATCGGTAGTGGTTACCGAAGTTCCGCTTCTACCCTGTAATGGTATTTACCGAATCATCAAGTATTTTGGATTGAGGAAGCAAAATTGCAGATATTTTTGAAATGTAATAAATCAATGCATACGCTTATTTTTAGAACAAACATTTATTTACATGGCACACATAATCTCCTTTATGGCACAAATCTTCCAATTGGTGGAGCAAGTTTCCTCTCTCGACATTCTCTGTAGCACCACGAAATGCTGCTGACTCCAGGTGCATCATTGAAGGGTTCATATTCGTCGTGCTCCTTTACATCCTATAACAACAAGTATATATGTACAGATCCTTTACAGATCATGCTCAGATGTGAGCCAAAAAACTAATAAATAACTAACCTGTAAAGTCTCCTCCGAACCACTTCTTCCAAGCAGAGATTGAAGAACATTTCCCAAAAACAAACGGAATGGAACGGGTCTACATATTAGATCGCGGTTTATGTACAAGAGCCGATTGAAAATACCATTATGGCGGATTTGACGTTTCTTGTTCCAAGTTACCGACTACGTTATTCATTACCGACAGTTCAGCAAAACAATTCACCAAAGTCAGCACTTGAGCTTGTTTAACGATTTATCGGTAAATATTTTCACCGATATCGTTGATCTTGAATCAATTCACCGAAATGCCGTAATTTTTTTCGCAGATTTCAGTAAACAAGCCGGAATTTACCGAAACGTCTGTAATTTTTTTGATCACCGATCTTTTTCGGTAATTTCATTTACCGAACTCATAGAGTCTGTTTAAGTGTGTACTTTGTTGTTTTTCAACCGATTTTAAAACTTCTAGCATCAATACCTTCAAAATTAAATGAAAACTTTGTAGAACATGAAATTTGTCGCAAATCAAAACAAGTTTTAGATATAATTAATTTATTAAAAAAATTTCCTCATTTTACTGAAAATTTCAGCTTTGTTTGACCATAACTTCATGATTACTCAACCGATTCCAAATATTTTTACATGCTTTTGAAGCTATTTCAATTGTTTTCAAACCTTTCATGCATCACATTTCACTAAAAAAATGTCTTGACCAAGTTATTCAGCAAAAACTGCACAAAAACATGATTTTTCAACGAAAAATGCCAGTTTCTTCAAATTTTTGCCAGTTGAATATTCTCTCTAAAGTTGAAACTGTTTTTTCCCATTTGTTAAATCTTTACGGAGGATTTTGCAACAATTTTTAAATAATTTTGAAACAAAAATATGTTAAAAAATATATGCACTATACAACTTGTAATTAAGGCAAGATATTTTATATATTTGAGATTTATAGAAAAAATGCAATTTCCGGCAAAAAACTTGAATAATCTAAAGAAATTTGATTTTTTCATTAAAAAAAACATGTTTTTGAGAAGTTTTTGTTGAATAACTTAGTCAAATCCATTTTTAGAAAAATGTGTTGTATGAACAGTTTGAAAACAACTAAATTTGCTTCAAAAACATGTAAAAAGATTTGGAATCAATCGAGTATATAAGAAGTTGTGGTCAAACAAAGTTGAAATTTTTAGTAAAATAAGGAAAAAATTGGATGGAAGTATTTTAAACTAAGACTAGTTTTGATTTAGACAAATTCGATGTTCTACAAAGTTTTCATAAATTTTATTTTGAAGTTATTGGTGCTAAAAGTTTTGAAATTGGTTGAAAAATAACAAAGTTATGTTTACTTCACTGAAGGTCATTTTTAATAACTTGAAAATTCACCTTCAAGACGCTTGCGCCACCTCTAAATTTTAATATTTTTGGCTCAAATTCTGAGGTTTAGGGGGGTCTGTAGCCTTGAGGTTACGCTTTCGCTTCATAAGCGGAAGGTCATGGATTCGATTCCCAGCCCCTCCACAAAAAAAAACCCGTCCAGCCACCAGAAGACGCCTCACGGAGGAACGTGCTTTGGGGAGCACATCCATCCTCCGTCAGTATCAGATGGTGACTGAGACAAACTGACCCTCTTCGCAGGCAGCTAGCCTCACTAATAGCAGAGCTCTCTCCTACCTGCTCGGTGTGAGAGTAAAAGAGTAGGAGAGAGTGAAACTAGATGTAAATATAGATAAGTTGAAAATAGATCTGTATCGATAAAGAAGCTACAAGATCAACTGAGTCCGGCACAGTAGTGGCCACAAGCACGGAGTGCCTTAAAAAAAAATCTGAGGTTTCTCTTTCAATGTGATTTGAATTCAGTAGAGCACACGAATTTTTGGTTTTGAGAACTTTTGAAAAATAAGCCGCACCAGCTAAGTTTTTCGGTCAAGAAAAGTAAAGAAATTCCTTGACTGAATGGGCCAAGAAATTTCCTACAGTCAACCCCATTTGAAATGACATTTCTTCTCAACTGCGTACTGCGATCAGAAAAATGTGATTTTCTGGACCATTTCTGGGAAGAAATTTTCCACGCATCGAGATAGGCCATTCCTTTTCTTGTCAGTAGCAAACCAGCCTTTTTTAATCAACGTTGGTTGGAAATCTAGTGATTCATAATAAAATTCACGCTGCATCGCGGTTGTTATTCATCGTGGAAGCATAGCAACAATGATAAACCTTTTGTCGTTAAAGACTGGTTTGCTACTGACAAGAAAAGGAATCGCTTATCTCGATGCGTGGAAAATTTCTTTCCAGAAATGGTCCAGAAAATCACATTTTTCTGATCGCAGTACGCAGTTGAGAAGAAATGTCATTTCGAATGGGGCTCTCTGTAGGAAATTTCTTGACTCATTCAATCAAGAAATTTCTTTACTTTTCTTTAGCGAAACAGCATACTTAGCTTAAGGCGAAGCAGGCCGTCATTGGAATTTGTACGCGTCGTTGATGATTGTTGCTAATTCATCTCACGATTTCGAATCAGAAAAAGTCAGTTGGTTTTGCACTGATATACCTGAAAAAGTATCGGCATACTTTATGCATGTTAACGCGTACATTGATACTTTTGTAAGTCAATATCTATATAAATAAAAATGGAATGGTGCTTGTATGTCACGAAATAACTTGAGAACAGGACATCCGATTGACACAATTCTTTCACTGTTGTCTTCTTAAAGGGCTCCGACGTGTTCGTGTGACTAAAAAGTTTGGGGAAGTTATCGGAAAATTTGGTAAAACGGAGGAGTACTAATATGTCATTTTGTATAGGAGATACCATGACATTTTTCAACAGCCTACTTGATGGCAAGACGAAGTTTGCTGGGACCACTAGTAAAATATAAAGGCTGAGTTTTATCACTTTGAAATGCAAGCTGAAAAGTCATCATTGTTTACAAAACGAATGACAGGCTACTTAGCCTTAAAGCCTAATTCGCTGCTGACAAGTAATTTTTTGGCCTATCTTGATGCATGGGAAATTCCGGCAAGGAAGCGGTTCTTACTGATCGCAGTTCGTAGTTGAAAAGGAATCCCGCATAGAAAAATATATTTTGGCTTACATTGAAAACAGTACATTTCTTCTAACTGGTAAGGTTACTGTATCTCAAACCGTCACTTATATGTTGCACAATATAAAGCAAAAAGCTTTAGACTATGAAAAACGGTTTCACCAACTAATGTCAAATAGTGACAGTATGCCGTAATACTTAAATACTGTTTAATGATACAGGGATGAAAACCTGGAAGAAATGGTGGAAATATAACGCCACATTTTGTCAAATTGTTTGATAGTTGACATTTTTGCTACCTAACACACACATTGACATTTTACTATATGTTACATTTAATGAACTGTTCGGCAAAATGTTGAATGCATTGGTAGTTGTAAGCTATTTGCTTACCCATCGTATTCATGCACACGCATGAAAAAAGTGAAAAACTAGCGGTGCAAGTTCGATTTAAAAATCGATAATATCGCTCAATCGTTATTTTCCTCGTAGACTTGTACTCATGCATTTTATCAAAAAAGTAGACAAAACAAAACCAAAACCTCAAAAAAGTAGACAAAACAAAACCAAAAACCTCGATTTTCTTTGACCGTTATGTGACTATACCGGGAAATAAACAAAAAAAAGTTTGTCTAGCGCTGACTTTAAGCCCTGCAAAACCATGGTATTTTTTTTAGTGTGCATATTGTTTATTTTGTGATAGCTCCTCTTGTGGAAAAATGTAGACGCAGTAAAAAACGAAAAAAAAACCGTGCATCTGCCGCTGATTCTCGAGGAATCTCAGTGGATCCCCCGGATGTATCTTCGAGGCATTGGTTGGAATCTTCGAGCATCGGCAACGCTGAAACTTCCCCCCAAGAATTCATCCATAGTACCCGAACGACAGATTTTGACCACCGATCAGATTTCAATTCAACCTGATGATGTCATCCGCGGGATAGTGCTGCTGTTGCTCGCAGTACAGCGGTACCAGACAAGGCAGGCATAGGAGGAGATTGCCTAACGGTGAGTGCATCAGGATCAGGATACATCGCTCTGGAAAAAGTGTTTTCCCGGAATGAATAACGCGTCTCCAGTTCAATGCTGGAATGATCGACACGCGAAAACCGATGTTTTTCTAATTCTATGCGTCCAACCTAACGTCGGTCATACTGCGCTGGACAGCGGATTTGGTGTGCTACACCGCGCACGTTGCCCGACATAACTCCAACGCATGGATTTGAGGATAATTTGTGTTTCGCGGGTCGAAAATTGCGAGTTTCAACTGTGTGACTGAAAATCTTTTGTATTATTCAAAAGTTATGCAACTAATTTTTAATGTATTTTTAATGATAACTAAAAATGTTGAAGTTTATGCGATTCATATAATAAAAGTGTTTTAGTGCATTAAAAAATAAATGTTTGTTCTGGATTTATCGTGTTTGAAAGAAAAACATGGAATCATTTTTGGGTCTATTTAAAAAAAATCATATGGTATGAATACAACAAAACAATAAAGCAAAGCGTTAAAATACCATTAGGCAAAATAAAACAATAGTTCTACATACAGTGGACATTTTTATTTCTCAGTTATTGTTAAACAGTTTTTGAACTGTTCGCATTATAGTGGGTTGGGAGAAAAATGGATAGTATATTGACCAAATAGCAAATTGTAAGTCGCAAAATTTGTTCGGGAAAATCGCCAAATTTGAATGGTTACATAACTTAACCGCCTATTCCCCACATTGTAATTTGTTCAATTAACGTTTACCAAACTGTAAAAACAGTTTGTGGTACAGCAGACATATTGTTATTTTTTACGTTGCACGAAATCATTTCAATATTGTCATAAATGGTTGTGGATGATATATGGAACAGTACTAGTATGGTTCGTATTTATGCGGGATGTCAGTTCAAACAGTGCGCATCGTACCTTCGTGCTGTGCGTACACGAATTCTCTCTGCTCTTGGAAGTTTTCTTAAAAACTACCTAAAGCAATAAAACAGTACTTTTCAGTGCTACAAAAACAGTACTTTTCAGTGCTAAAATTAAAAACGGTACTTTTCAGTGCTACCAAAACAGTACTTTTCAGTACTATTTTTTCTACTATTGATCCCTTTACGATCCTTGTTTGGACCCGTGCCTTCGATTTTTCGTTGGACCCGTTGGCGAAAGCTAGCGGTGGTAATCCTACTTGGACACCGTCTAGGGAAAAAACCTCTCGAAGGTCACGTCTTCTTTCGTTTATTAACTAAACATGGTATCAACAACTAACAAAAGGAAGGGTGAATCTCTGAATTCACTACTTCCTTCCAAAAAAGTGGGTTTTAAAACTGTCACTACACGTGGCAAGAATGGAAGAAAGGACGTTTCTCCGGAATGCGAACTTTCTTCCAAGGGTGAAATGAATAATTGTATCGAAATGAGCAATCAGTTCGATGCTCTAGACAAATTTTCCGAACACCAAATCGATGCAGCCTCTAGCCCAGGCTCTTTGATTCAAGTGAGGAAGCAAAGAGTGCCGCCTATCGTGGTCAGTTGTTCCGAATTTGCGGGATTTAGGCAGGAGAACTTGAACTCCATTAGGGGAATCAAGGTTTCCTTCCAAATCGCAAAGAAAGGAGACTGTCGCGTTTTGCCGGAAACTCTTAAAGATCGTGAACTTCTTCTCAAACATCTTGAAGAGAAGAAGCACAAATTTTTTACTTATGACGACAAAACTGAACGTTTGTTCAAAGTTGTCTTGAAAGGTCTCTCAAGTGACTATAAATCACCTGAAGAGATCAAAAATGGAATAAATGATTTACTTGGATTTTCCCCAGTCCAAGTAATCATTATGAAAAAGAGAACCCAATCTGGCATTGTTCGGAAAGGGCTTTCTCAAGAATTTTATTTAGTTCACTTTAACAAAAAAGAACTAAATAACATTAAAGCTTTAGAAAAAGCAAAACTTTTGTTTGATGTCCGTGTGACATGGGAACATTTCCAGAAACCTGGAGGAAATTACCAGAACCCCACTCAGTGCCGTCGGTGCCAAAAGTGGGGTCATGGTACAAAAAATTGTCGCATGGATGCTAAATGCATGATTTGCGGAGGTTCTTCTCACGCCAAAGACGTCTGTCCAGTGAAGGAAGATACCACCAAATTCATATGCTGTAATCGCGGGGCTAATCATAAGTCCAATTTTTGGAATTGTCCTTCACGCAAAAGGGTCATTGAGGCTCGTGCCAGGCAGATGAAAGATAATATCCGTTACGATAACGGTCGTTTCCGGAATTTGCCTGGTAGAGTATCGAACAATGCTCATTTTTCAGTTAACGATCGCTTGATCATGAATCATACCCATCAGGAAGATCATAATCATGCTCATTCACAAACTAATTTTAATCCGTCGGGTAGCCGACGGTAAATCCTTTGCCGATATCGTAGCAGGAAATTCTACCTCCTCCCCTGTTCGATCAATTGGTACCCATTCTACTTGTTTCAAATCAAATGGAAAAAACCCTACCGCCACAGGTAACTCCGCTTCTTCGTCTACCGGAAATTCTAATGGGAAATCACATGACATGTCTGCCTCTGATTTTAATTTTCTAACTGAACAATTGAATCTAATGATTGATGCAATGTTCAAAGCCTCCACTATGACTGAAGCAGTCCAAGTAGGTGTAAAATTTACAAATCAAATTGTTAATGGATTACGTTTTTCTAATGGATCCAAATAATAATTTAAATATTTTAAATTGGAATGCTCGTTCTCTGAATGGTAAAGAGGACGAGCTGTTTAACTTTCTTACGGTTAATAACGTGCATATAGCAGTTATTACCGAAACGTATTTAAAACCTGGATCTAAACTCAAAAGAGATCCTAACTTTTTTGTTTATCGTAATGATAGACTTGATGGGGCATGTGGGGGAGTTGCAATCATCATTCATAGGCGTATAAAACATCAACTGTTTTCATCATTTGAAACTAAAGTTTTTGAAACTTTAGGTGTTTCTGTTGAAACACAGTTTGGTAAATATACTTTCATAGCTGCCTATTTGCCTTTTCAATGCTCTGGACAGCAAGTTAATTTGCTCCAAACTGACTTGCGTAAATTGACTCGCAATAAGTCAAAATTTTTTGTCATTGGTGACTTTAATGCCAAACATCGGTCATGGAATAATTCTCAAAGTAATTCCAACGGCAGAATTTTATTTGATGAGTGCTCTTCAGGATATTTCTCAATTCAATACCCTGATAGCCCCACATGTTTTTCCTCTTCTAGAAATCCATCTACGATTGATTTGGTCTTAACCGACTCTAGTCATCTTTGTAGCCAACTGATTACTCATGCTGATTTTGATTCTGATCATGTCCCTGTTACATTTCAAATATCCCAAGAAGCGATTCTCAATCCTATCAGCTCCACTTTCAATTATTTACGAGCCGACTGGAATATATATGAAACGTATGTTGACTCTAATCTTGATGTTAACATTTCTTTAGAAACTAAACTTGATATTGACAATGCTCTTGAAACTTTAACAAATTCCATTGTTGAAGCCCGGAGCATTGCAATTCCAAAATGTGAAGTAAAATTTGAATCCGTGATTATAGACGATGATCTTAAACTCTTGATCCGTCTTAAAAACGTGAGGAGAAGGCAATTTCAACGCACTCGCGATCCTGCTATGAAAATTATATGGCAGGATTTGCAGAAAGAAATCAAGAAACGTTTTGCTCAATTAAGAAACAAAAGTTTTGAAAATAAAATTTCTCAATTGGACCCTGGCTCTAAGCCCTTTTGGAAATTATCTAAAATCTTGAAAAAACCTCAGAAGCCCATACCGGCATTGAAAGAGGAAAACAAATTATTACTAACTAATTGCGAAAAAGCTCAAAAACTTGCTATGCAGTTTGAAAGTGCGCACAATTTTAATTTAGGACTTACTAGTCCAATTGAAAATGAAGTTACTCAGGAGTTCGAAAATATTCTCAATCAAGAGAACGTTTTCGAAAATGCCTGGGAGACTGATTTGGAAGAAGTGAGAACTATTATTAAAAAATTGAAAAACATGAAAGCTCCTGGCGATGATGGAATTTTCTACATCCTCATCAAGAAACTTCCAGAAAGTAGCTTATCATTTTTAGTTGATATATTTAACAAATGTTTTCAATTAGCATATTTTCCTGACAAATGGAAAAATGCTAAGGTTGTTCCAATTTTAAAACCAGACAAAAATCCTGCAGAAGCTTCTAGCTATCGTCCAATCAGTTTGCTTTCCTCCATCAGTAAACTTTTTGAAAAGGTTATTTTGAACAGAATGATGGCCCACATCAACGAAAATTCAATTTTTGCCAGTGAACAGTTCGGATTCCGCCATGGACATTCGACCACTCATCAACTTTTACGTGTAACACGGTGTGTTTCGTAGAACAAGTTTATTACAAAAAAATAGGTAAGTCTGAAACTTCTCCACAATAAAGTCTAGGTTTCTCGCGTTCATTTGCTGCTAAAACCAAAATAATCGGTCGGGGGGTCCAGAGTATTTTTTTTTTTGTTTGATTTCGAGAGACTTGCACATATGTTTGAATTTGCATATCTATGTGTTTATGTATATTAGGGCGGTTCAAAATTAAAAAATGTTTGAGAATTCAATCTCACATATGTTCGTTACTATCCTTACTATAAAAATAATGTTCTGTGAAATTCGCAGCTTTCTAGGTGGTGATTTAAGGTGGCCCAAAGACAATGTAGATTTATATGGAAATTACTATGAAGAAATTTTGAGGTATGTTCCAAACACGCTTGTACTGTAATGTAAGTATAAACTTATTATCCCATTATAAAAGCTCATTCTTCAAACCATAATAAAGAAATTTGTTGAAGAGAGAAATGCAATTCGACAGATAGCAGAAGAGATATTCATGAGTTTATTTGCTATTATTTAGCTTAACCCCTCTACCGACAGCTTCATTTTTTCAGCACAAAAATATATTTGAATCGCGATAACTTTTTTGTTTCTCTATATTTTTCCACCATTTTTTACAACTTCTCAAGAAACTCTTCTACTTTTGGAATCTATGTCGGTATTGACCATTGGTCAACTGGTTTTAAAAATATTTCAGTGTTCCTTGGGGGACCGACACTTCCCATATAAAATTTCAATATGATGTTTTAAGAAATTTTCAAGATCTCGTTACGGCTAGAGTGGTACCAAAAACATAAAAGCTCATTGCTCAAAAACAGTTACACCGATTTGTTTAATTTCTTCACAATAGACTTTCATCAAAGTTTAGTTTTGAAAAGCGAATAACCGAATATGAGAAAAAATCTGTAGCCAGAGATAATTACGAGAGTTATGGCTATGCGTCGGTCCCCCAAGGAATTTTGGAATATCTCCGAACATAGATGACCAATGCTCAAAACCGATACAGATTCTGAAAAAAAGAGAGTTTTTTGAGAAGTTGTGGAATTTTTTTTCAAAAATATTGAGAAACAAAAAAGTTATCGCGATTTGAATATTTTGAATAAATGAAGCTGCCGGTAGAAGGGTTAATATGGGGTTATAGTACTGCAAACAAGTACAAAAATCCCAAACCCATTTTAGCCTCATGATGTTAGTTTCTGATCTTTTCATAAGCACTGTGCCATTAAGAAAATAACATAAAAATATAAGATTTGAAACTTCTCAAATACCATCCAAATTAGCGTATTTTTCAGCACCATGGGGCAAGTATATTACATGCCTTATAACAAGGTTTATCACATGCGAAACCCTCTACTAGTTAATTCGAATAGCTGAAATTGTGTTGTTTGAAAGGCGGATAAGTCACTTTTGTATCACGAGTAAAAAGAGAAATCTCGTATAAATTATGATCTCGTCCTAAAAGCCATAGCTTGTTATTACTGAGCAAACGAATGGATTTACACTTTATTTCACAATGCTACGACGAAGAGAAGATCCTCCTCTGTCTCCCAGCGGTGACAAGTTTTATTTTGGTCCGTTTATCTGCTTAATAACAACGAGCTACACACTCGGTTATCAATGGTTTTAAGGGTGAAAATACATAGAAGCCAAACCTCGAATTTTCAAAAGCATAAGTCTAGAGAAGCAGACAACCGGTAACTCACTGGTCATTCGCTGGTGGCGACTAATCAATAAAATGTTCAACGCAAAAGGTTGTCAGGTTCTCAAGATACAAATCTACAAACAAGCTCTTGAAAATTCGAGGTTTGATATCGATGCATCTTCACCTATTAAAAATATTTCCTGATAACTTCTTACATCATTATGACCAATTTAAGTACGATTTTCAAGGTTTTTCGTGGACAATAACTAAAATGACGTTTGAGACAGTTTTGCAATTATGCGTATATCATATGTCATATATGCTTATTACAGCTCTTTTGAGCAAGAACAACTTTATCTTCCAAGCCAAGGTGTTCAAATGGTTTGATCTAGCAGTTTGTCCCGTATCTATGTGTGTCGGTACAAAAACACATATCCATGAATACTTCACACAAAATTAAAAAAAAAAAATGTTCTGGACCCCCCGACCGATTATTTTGATTTTGGTCGCAAATGAAAGAGCAAAGTCTAATTGTTTTTAGTTCGAAATTTCAGACTTACCTATTTTTTTGTAATAAAGTTACTTCACAAAGACACCGTGGTAACAAATTTGATTCGTTCCAACAAATCTGAAGGCTATTCTACTGGTCTTGCTCTTCTAGACATAGAAAAAGCATTCGACAGTGTTTGGCATGAAGGTTTGATTGTAAAATTAAAAAACTTTAATTTTCCAACATACATTGTTAGAATAATTCAAAGTTATCTGTCAAATCGTACACTTCAGGTTAATTATCAAAACTCCAGATCTGAAAGACTTCCTGTAAGAGCTGGTGTTCCTCAAGGCAGCATTTTGGGACCAATATTATACAATATTTTCACATCTGACTTACCTGAGTTACCTCAGGGATGTCAAAAATCTTTATTTGCGGATGACACAGGCCTCTCCGCCAGAGGACGAAGCCTGCGTGTCATCTGTAGTCGATTGCAAAAAAGTTTGGATATTTTTTCTTCATACTTGCAAAAATGGAAGATTTCTCCTAATGCTTCCAAAACTCAACTAATAATATTCCCACATAAACCAAAAGCTCTTTATTTGAAACCTTCAAGTAGACATGTTGTCACGATGAGAGGGGTTCCAATAAATTGGTCAGATGAAGTTAAGTATCTAGGGCTCATGCTAGATAAGAATTTAACTTTCAAAAATCACATTGATGGCATTCAAGCCAAATGTAATAAATATGTAAAATGTCTCTATCCCCTTATTAATAGAAAATCAAAACTTTGTCTTAAGAACAAACTTTTGATATTCAAACAAATTTTCAGGCCAGCCATGTTGTATGCTGTACCAATATGGACTAGCTGTTGTAATACCAGGAAGAAAGCTCTGCAGAGAATTCAAAATAAAATTTTGAAAATGATTCTGAGACTTCCTCCCTGGTATAGTACCAATGAGTTACATAGAATATCCAATGTTGAAACATTGGAACAAATGTCAAATAAAATAATAAATAATTTCAAGCAAAAATCATTACAATCTTCTATTGCTACGATTAATGCGTTATATGTTTAGGTTAAGTTAGGTTAAGTATATTAAAAACGTTTTTTTTTCTCTTATAAGCAAGTGAAATCAACTCACCTGTAAAAAAAAACTGAACTGCTACGGCAACTGAAATGTAATATGTTGTTAACAAAATGTTAATTAAATCTTAAATTTGTTTTACCAAATTAGGATGATAGTGTTGTCTAATAACACAGAACACCTAGATATAAGAAATGAATGTAATGTTTGGAATGATACTAATAAAGAAATTAAAAAAAAAAATGTCAGTTCAAACAGGAGTCGCTACAGATAATTTCCGCAAAGAATCAGCGAGAAATTTCTTTAGCGATTCCTTTTCAGCAGCAAATCAGGCTTAAGTCATCACAACAAACTATGTACGCTCTACGAATAATGGACGGTCCATTATGGACCGCTCGACATGTACGCTAACAATCAATAGTTCGTAAATGGAAGTTATAGATTTTGGAGGTTTTTTTTTCGTTTTACGTTAATCGCAACATTTAACAACATCCGACAAAATGTTTGTCCCACGACAAACAGTACATCGGGTGCTCCATACCCCATTGAACATTTGACAGTTCATCAGCCGACAAAATAGGTTGAATAATCGATCGGTTGTTGCACCGACGCATATGGAAGTTTAACACAGGGATCAACCGAATATCACCCGATTTAATTTTGTTTGTTTCGACGTAACCCAACTAAATAGGTAGATACCCACTTATATAATGGCATTCGTGGAGTGTATATGGGGATTGTGAAGGAGATTCCACAGTCTATAGAAATTAGTGGTTGGAAGGTGAGAATCTTCTATGATGGTCTTAAGGACAAGTGTTTTTTGTGTGGCGTGGAAGGACACCATAAAGATGCGTGCCCTCAACGGAACACCAAGAATAAGAATGGGACGAAGTAAAGTGGACGATCGGCTTCTTATGCCGGAATTGTAGAAGCAGGATCGTCGGCGTTGTCCGATGAAGTGCAAATAATAGAACAAGTAACATTCGAGGAAGAGGTAATTCTAGAGACGTCTACAAATGATCACAAAAGTGTTGACAGTGGTCTAGAGTTCTGTAGTTTGGCGAATTTTGCATTACTCAGCAATTGAAGTTTATGTTCTGAGGCAGTACAAAAGTAGCCGCAATAGCCGGTAGCTTCTGCTTCTTCTTATTGGCATAACGTTCCAACTGGGACAGAGCCTGCTTCTCTACTTAGTGTTCAATGAGCACTTCAACAATTATTAACTGAGAGCTTTCTTTGCCAAAATTGCCATTTTTGTATCGTATATCGTGTGTCAGGTACAAACATACTCTATGCCCAAGGAAGTCAAGGAAATTTTCATTACGAAAAGATCCTGGACCGACCAGAAATTGAACCCAATCACCTCTAGCATGGCTTTGCTCGGTAGCCACGGACTCTAACCACTCGGTTAGGGAAGGCCCAAGGTAGCTAGTTGGGCCATAATAATATTTTATTAATTATAATAATGACACGAACATTGCTCCGTAATGCCTTACAGCGCTTGAGCCTTTGAAATAATAATCAATTTTAAAAGACTTTGGCGACATATAAGTGCAACGTGTCATTGAAAACATTTGAACATGCTTAACGGAATGCCTGCTTAAAAGAATGCCGAATTAATCTATTGGAAATAAGTGTTTTCAATGGTTACACTTCCAAAAGGACGTAACTCCAAATTTCGTCTATATTCTCATTCAAAACTCCTCTCAGAAGTAACAAATAACTATATAAACCAACTTTGATTCAAATTTTCATATTATATTTATTCTGATAAGCACGGCTAATAAAAACTCGTTTAAATATCTCCGATTTCCTTAGAATTAGTGGACTTACACATTCAAAAGGGCGTAACTTCAAAACGGGCCCTACGATTTTTTTTAAATTTTGCCCCGACATGCAGCTTGGCTATAGAAATCGACTGGTGAGCACAGATTTGATGGAGATTTTTTTCTGATAATAACGGTCAGGGGAGCACCGTGGAGACAGTAATTGACCCAGTGGAAGCAGAGAAAATTCGGCACCGCTCAAACGTCAAATTAGTGAACTCGTGCATTGGTCCATGGGGTATATGGGTATATCTGTAATGGACCAATGCACGAGTTCACTAATTTGACGTTTGAGCGGTGCCGAATTCACTAGTTGCCATGGTCACGTAAATAACACGGCACCGCTCAAACGTCAGATGGTGAACTCGTGCATCGGTCCATACGGGCCCGTGTGAGATGTTGAAATCGTGCTGCTTCAAGAACGACGGCCCTCTTAGACCGTTCATATTTTATCGAGCATTTTAGGATTCTTAGCGAGCACTTTGGGATTTTTAGCGAGCAGTTTTTGGAATCATATCATTCATTTAGAGATTCTTAGCAAACATTTTTAGGATTCTTAACTGCCGTGAATCGCAAGTCAGTCCCACCTGCATTTTTGTCAAAATTGAGTTGAGTTCAGTTTTGAACATCTCTTCAAAAGCTCTTTCAGCTGCACCAATGAAATAATATGATTTGTACGGAAAAATTAGGAAAAAAAACAGCAAGTCAAATTGTCCCATAATGAAAAGTAATCGAATATCAGTCCCACTACAGACTTTTACACCATGGAACGCAAAAATGTAACTTGTTTTGATGATCTTTATATTTTTCTCGGAAATATATCGTAGTGAAAAGCAAGTTGTGAAAGTTTCATAAGGATTGGAACATGTTCCAATCCTCTGGAAATTTTTGAATATTCGTATGGAAAACGAGTTTGAAAACTTCACAGCCCATTTTCTCAATGCCTACTTTTTACAGATGGGACTGACTTGCGATTCACGGCAGTTAACCCTCTGTCTATTTTTTTGGGATCAATATGACCCCAGAGAACTTTGAAGGGCTGTAGCTTTTTTGTTAGTGGATCGATTTGTGAATTTTTTTCCACACATTGGTGCGTATCCACGAGTTGTTTGTTTTGCTCATGATTTTTTCTCAAATATCTTGTAAAATAGTTTTCTAAAATTTTAAAATTGGGAGGATCAGAAAATAATGTTCTCTGTGCTAGCTCCATCATGCGGTGAAATTCCCAAATAATCAATGTAAAACAGTAGTCCTATCCTTGTTGCAAATCTGACCGAAGAAAAGTGTAGTTTTATGTAAAACTGTTTTTAAGATATAGGGTAGTTCGTTATTTGTTGAACGGTTAAAATGCTCGCTAATGGATCATTAAAATAACCAAAACGGCCGCTATGGAAAGCATAGATAGCGCCACCGTAGCCTTGTGTGTTTGACAGAACAGCAATGGTGTCACAATGTTAAATCCCATACACAGTGGCGCCTTTGTTTTGATGCGGAGAACACTTGCAAAAACTACCTTCAATGATCCATTGTTGAACACGCCATAACAAATGCACGGAGTGTTCAACAATAGGCGACATTTTTAGCCGTTCTACATTAGGCGAATTGCCCTAAGCGTCCATAGTTCCCAAATTTAAAAAAAGACACCTACCGCACAGTAAAAGTCAAAAGAATCTATGGCACGTACAAAGGCTCATTTTCTTATTGAATTTTTGGATGTGAGCACTTTTAGATTTTTATGGACCACTTCAAGATTTGTAGCGAGCACTTTTGGATTTTATGTAATCACTTTAAGATTTTGAGCAAGCACTTTTAGATTTTGGGCGAGCACTTTTGGATTTTTAGCGAATACTTCAAGATTTGTAGCGAGCACTTTGGGATTTTGAGTGAGCACTTTTCGATTTTTTGCGAGCTCTTCAATATGTATAGAGAGCGCTTTGATATTTTGAGCTCAAAGTGCTCACTTTGGGATTTTAAACAAGCATTGCATTTTTAGCGAGCGCTTTGGGATTTTTAGCGAGCACTTCAAGATTTGTAGCGAGCACTTTTGGATTTTTGGATGTGAGCACTTTGGGTTTTTGAGTGAGCACTTTTGGATTTTAAGCGAGCACTTTGGAATTCTAGTGAGCACTTCAAGATTTGTAGCTAGGACTTTTGAATTTTATGTGAGCACTTTGAGATTTTGAGCGAGCACCTTAGGAATTGTTGCACTTTGGGATTTTGACTTGTAAGGGGGGGGGGGGGGGACGGTGTATTTTTTTTGCGAGCACTCTTAAAATTTTTAGCGAGTACTTCGAGATTTTTAGCGAGTACTTCGAGATTTATAGCGAGCACTTTTGGATTTTTGGATGTAAGCACTTTTGGATTTTTTGCGAGCTCTTCAATATGTATAGAGAGCGCTTTGATATTTTGAGCTCAAAGTGCTCACTTTGGGATTTTAAACAAGCAATGCATTTTTAGCGAGCGCTTTGGGATTTTAAGCGAGCACCTTGTGATTTGTTGCGAGCACTTTGAGACTTTGAGCGAAAGCTTCGTATTGTGATTTGTACAAGCACTTTGGGATTTTTAGCGAGCACTTCAAGATTTGTAGCGAGCACTTTTGGATTTTTGGATGTGAGCACTTTGGGTTTTTGAGTGAGCACTTTTGGATTTTAAGTGAGCACTTCAAGATTTGTAGCGAGCACTTTTGGATTTTATGTGAGCACTTTGAGATTTTGAGCGAGCACCTTAGGACTTGTTGCACTTTGGGATTTTGACTTGTAAGGGATGGGGGGCGGTGTATTTTTTTTGCGAGCACTCTTAAAATTTTTAGCAAGCAAGTACTTCGAGAGTTGTAGCGAGCACTTTTGGATTTTTGGATGTGAGCACTTTGGGTTTTTGAGCGATCACTTTTGGATTTTAAGGGAGCAATTTAGGATTCTAAGCGAGCACTTTGCGATTTGCTGCGAGCACTTTGCTATATTAAGTGAGCACTTTGTGATTTTAAGCGAGCACTTTTGAATGTGTGCACTTTTGGGTTTTGAGCGAGCACTTCAAGATTAATAGCGAGTACTTTGGCAGCGTCCATTTATTACGTAACGCTAAAATTGGAAATTTTTGACCTACTCTCCCCCCTCCCCCTCCGTAACGCTATTTGTATGAAAAATTTAATATTTTTATATGAGCCGTTACGCTTGAGCCTACTCCCCCCTCCTCCTAGAGCGTTACGTAATTTGTGGATGCCGCCTTTTGTATTTTATGTGAGCACTTTGGGATTTTGAGTAAGCACTTTTGGATTTTGAACAAGGAAATTGTGACGAGCACTTTTTGAATTTTATGTGGGCACTTTGAGATTTTGAGCGAGCACGTTTGCGATTTTTAGTGAGCTTCTTGGGATTTTATGCGAGCACTTTGGGATTTATTGCGAGCACTTTCGTTATTTTGGATGAGAGCTTTTTGGTATTTTTAGTGAGCACTTTTCAATTTTGAGCAGGTCACTTCAAGATTTGTAGCCTGCACCTTTGGATTTTATGTGAGCACTTTGGGATTTGTTGCGAGAAATTTGGGATTTGTAGCGAATGCTTTGGGATTTGTAGCAAGCACTTCTGGATTTTAAGTGAGCACTTTGGGATTTTGAGCGAGCACTTTTGGTTATTTCGCGAGTTTTTTGGGATTCTTAACGAGCACTTTGAGGTTTTTAGCGAGCACTTTTTAATTTTTGTTTGTGAGCACTTTGGGATTTTAGGTGAGCACGGGATTTGAAGCGAGCACTTTTGGATTTTTGGCGAGCACTTCAAGATTTGTCATTAACGTATTAATACTAACTTTATTGAAAACTGAAGCTAAATAACTAAGATATATATTGTGGGCTCCTTAGCCGTGCAGTTAGTGTCACCAAGGCATTTAGCCGCATAGTGCTAAGGAGTGTGTGTTCGATTCCCGCCTCAGGCCGGATAACTTTTCGACAGGAATGTTTTCCGACTGTGCCACTCACGCTAAGATCAGTCTACCCAAATATGGGTAAAGTTTACCCATAATCGCCGAAAAGTGCACACACTCATTTTATGGGTAAACGAGCTTTACTCATAAATTGGTAAAGTCTCTCTACCCATAAATGGGTAATTTATTTTTATTTGGAAATTCGTGATTTTCACTTTTTTAGAGCTAGAATATTTTTAATACGGTTTTGTAGTTTATTATAAATGAATACACTCCAATAGATATAGTAGGTACATGTTTCATTTATTCAGAGCATCAATATTGGATCTGCATTGTTGCAAATGTTAACCGGGAACCTGCCAGCCAAAGAATCAAATCGCACCTTTCAATCCGAACTGCCGGAAGAGAGTTAAATGGCATCAGCTCGGATGGAAGTTCATCGCTGGTTCACCTTACTGCAGATTTCTCCGTAGTGGAATGCATGCTGTAAAAAGAACTTCTTTATCAGTTAAAAACTGCTATAAATTATATTTAGTTTGCAATTTACCTCTATCAGCCAGCCGCTCTTAGCCGCTACCTCCTTCTTGACAACGTTGTTATTTTTTTATTTTCATCCAAATATGGGTAGTTTGTGGTACTCATATATAGGTAAACATGCTTTACTCATAAAGTGAGTGAATTTTACCAAATTTTATCAGTTAATTTACCCATATTATAGGTTATGCAACAGAAACCCAAATTTGGGTGAATCAACTACCCATTTTTGGGTAGACTGATCTTAGCGTGCTGGGCGTTGCGTGCTAGTATAGTCTAGTCTAGTGTTTATTAGTATATTTTATTCATATTATACGTTTTGTCACTAAAATCAATAAATGGGTAAATAACTACATATTTATGGGTAATCTGATCTTAGCGTACGCTTCATTAACTCAATGCTAAATATGCTTACTAGTGAGTATTAATAGGTTCTTATCTTAGTAAGCATTTTGGGATTCATAGCGAGCACTCTGAGATTCATTTTTGCATGCTTCGCGATCATTTTTGGAATTCGTAGCAAGCAAATTGGGATGATTAGCGAGCATTTTCTGGATTTTTAGTAAGATTATGGGATTCTTATCGAGCATTTTGCGATTAGGTGGGCTTCGTAGCCGTGAGGATAGCGGCGTCAGTCGTTTAGGCGTGTTGTGCTGCGAAGCGTCGTCAAATGAAAAAATCTTCACTGGTCCACTTGTTCCGTGTGGCCGATGTATAATGTATGTTATGTTCAGTCTGTGCAGCCTTTGGCTGTAGGTGTAAATTGTCTCTGTAGCGAGTATTTTGTGATTCTTGGCGAACATTTTTGGAATTCTTAAGCGGACTCTAGACTACCATGATATTGACAATATTTTTATTGTCAATACTTCTTTTTCAATATTTTCACCGCGTTCAAGACCCGACGAGCCATATTGGGTTGCTCCGCTCAAAAATCGATTAATTTTCATGATGCCGATTCAAACAAATCACCTGACGCGCACAAAGGATGTTACACATCGGCTACCGAGGTCGAACTGGGAGAGGAAAAATTGATACGCTTGATCAAACTTTCCTGATTCCACCTCAATATTTACTCCAATATATTGGTGTCACCCTCAGACGACATCAATATATTGATGTGTTACATCAATCCATCAATATATTGATGTCGTCTAGGGGCCGCTTTAATGAGCATTTTTGGGATTACTAGGGTGTTCACCGATTCGTTTAGTTAAAATTTGATATTGGTGAAACGATTCACAGCCTTAACAAGCATTTTAGGGATTCTTAGCGAATATTTTTGGGATTCTTAGAGAGATTTTTGGAATGGATCATTAAAATAGCCAAAACGGCCGCTCTGGAAAGCATACCCAAGTAACCGTACAGCTGTATATAGTTGCATCAATATCACTTTATATGCTATTATAAAATATGGCATATAAAGTCATACTGCATTACATGTCTCATTAATGCAGTATTAAGGTGGAAAAGGGCGCTATTAAAGTGTAAATACGGCTGCATTTCCTAGCTCTATGTTGGCAATTGCTAAAGTATAGTTACTGTCTGTACCGTATAAAAGCTTTAGCCAAAGTGTATTTAATGCACCATTATTTTTAGATCAAAAATAGAAACACAAAAATATTATTGTATTTTTTTGTTCGTTGGATGTCAGCTCAGTGTTGTTTACGAACTTATTTGCTTGTCTTTTTTTTTGTATGATTGGTGGGATTCGAACCCAAATTAAGTGAGATGTTTTCGATGACTCGCCGCGCCTATCCTCCGGACTATGGATGCTGCATGTCTTGGCCGGGAAATTGTGCAACTTCAAGCAGCGCCCTTTCGTTGCCGGTGGCAAATACTGTCGATTTCTCTCTAAGTTGGACCATCACAAGTGTGTAAGCTCCCTCAAAGTGTGATAGCAGGGATCAGTGGCGTAGCTAGGGTTTTTGGGGCCCGGTGCGGTGTTTGATTAAGGGGCCCTCAAAAATTAATGTGAACGCCGTCTAAATGCGAGCACTAATGTGAAATCAACTGTTGAAATAAACGATGACCAAATAGTTATTAGAGAATTACGACTAATATGATGGAACTTATGAAGATATGTTGATAATGTTGTTGTAATCGTTTAATGAAAAAAATGTCAGGTAATGATTCATATACAACTTTAATTGGGAATTCTATCGGAAGGTTGCCACTTCCTAAATTTTGTGTTTTGTTTGATTTTGAAATTATTGATGGAAGGAAAGCCTTAAATTAATAAATTTGCCAAAAGTTTGCTTCAACTAATTACAAAATGTACTCCAATGATTTTATTAGGAGTTCGTTTTGTGATTTTCACGAACTTCCTAAAAAATATTATACCTTAAGAAATTCAACGTAGAATTCTCCTTAGGATAGCCATAAAAGTTACCTCAGAGATTCCAGCATGAATTCCTTCAAAAAACCTTCCAGAAATTTTTCAAGAAAATCATGAGTACTTCAGGGATGTTTACAATGATTTTACTATCATTTTCTCAAAACTTGCACTAAGATTCCCGTTTACAATATCTTTATGATTTCAAATAGTATTTTCACAAAGGATTTTCAAGAATTTCCTTCAAATTATCGTTCAGATTTCAACCAGTAAATTCTTTCAGGTATTAATCCGGAGATTGATCCTAAGATCTCTTCGGGAATTAGAGAATATAGAGTTCTTAGCGAAAGTTTCCAAATGTGTCTTCAAATAATTTCCCCAGACATTTTTCCACTAATATCTCTAGAAAAAAGAAATATTTGATTATTTTATTCAAAATTTCGGGAAATATTTCAAAGCTTCCCAAACTCCCAAATAAATGCCTGATGAAACTTGATTAAGTTTGAAAGTAAACCATGATGAGCTTCCACAAAGTGCTCTGAAAGAACTATTGGACTCTTGAGGAAGTCTTGAAGGATTTCTTAGATAAATTGCTTTGATGACTGGAATTACTACAATATTTACTACTAGTGGTCCCGGCAAACTTCGTCTTGCCATCAAGTAGGCTATTCAAAAACGCTTTTAATCGTCCCATATGAAATGATAGTTTCGTTCGCGCTTGTTTTTATTTTTCAACTAACCCGGAGAATATCCTGGGATTTTTATACACACAAACACGTCGGAACCCTTAACGAACAAAACTGAGAAAGAATCATTCAGATCCGTTGACCCGTTTGGAAACCATTTCGTGACATACAAACACCATACCATTTTTATTTATATAGATGATCTTTAGAAGAAGCCATGAAGATTTTACTTGAAAAATACACGAGAAATCGTTAGGAAGAACTGCAGGAGTAATTTCGCATAAAATGTTGGGAAGTTTTTAGAGAGGAGCTTCATGAAGTATTCCAAGTAAATTAGAAGAGGAATTCCTGATAAAGTATCAAATATACTTCCTCGGATAATCCCTGGAGTATTTTTTGAAGCTTTTCTATGGTAAATGTGGGTGAACCCCTGAAGAAATCCATGAACAAAATCCTGAATGGCAAGCTGGAGAAACTGGCATAGAAATTCTCGAACGAATTCTTCGAAAAATCCTCAAATGCAAATGAACAGTAGAATGATTTTTTTTAAATAACGCCTGGAAGCTCAGGAAGATCTCCTCTAGTTACAACTGGGGAAATCATAATGGTCCAGAAAAGCTTCATAATGCTCATGTATTTCGAAAAGCAAATTACGAGGCAATTCCTCTAACCATCCCTTGGAACAATGCTGGAAGGTTTTTGGGAGACTTCGTGTTGAAATCAATAGAGAAATTTCTGAAATAGATTCCAGAGGTATACCCAGGGCTGGTAGCAAAAAGTAATGACGAAAAAAGTTATTTTAATGACCAGATTTGAAAAATAAGTGACTAAATAGTGACTTCCGATTCTCGAAAAAGTAACTTAAAGTTACTTGAAAATCAACACCTAATTAGTTTTATTTCAGTTCTACTACACTGTTTTACGATGAAGAAGGGAATACCCAATATGATCTACTACAGGTAGGTTAGTGACTACCAAATTTGGAAATTTTTATTGTTCTTCCAAAATTTCAAGATATTGCCAACAATTTTAAACAGAAAAGTTAGCATTTACGTAAATAATCCTTTTTAGTAAATTTCCAACCGTTTCAAAGTTTTAGAAAGTTGCTTTGAAGAAGATCACCGCTTGAAACTTTTATATCACCAAAATATTTTATTTTGTATTGTAAATTAAAAAAAAAAATAATTTGGTATACATGTGACATTATTTTTTTTTTCAAACTCCCAAAAAATGATATATTAAAAACCGCTTAAATTTAATTCATAACTTCAAGCCGATAATAATTATAGCGTATAGAGAAGTTGGATCAAATATAATATTCACAGAAGGATACTTTTTATTAGTGTAACTAGATCAAGATAACGGAAAATGTAATATTTGGCCATCAATGAATATCCGACTCCCCACATTTCTTTGAAGAAACCATGCATGATTTAATGGGCGATACAACAAAAACAATAAGTTCTATGAAGCATTTCTGTATTACGTATTAGTTCACTACCGTTTTGATTAATATTACGGACAGCTTCAAATTCCGGACACTCAACTTTGTATGGATGGAGACGAACCAGCCACAGGCTGAAAGTCTCGACAATAAAGATAATAATAATAATAACTTTGTATGGGAAACATTTCACACGAAATGTTTCAATTTTTGCCGCTCAAATGTTCCTACTTTCGAGGCTCGTTTTAGTCAACATTTTACATAGATATTTATGCATGAACTTACAACATACTAATAATTACTTAGATACTATTACAAATTAAGTGGAACTATAAACTTTTAATAAATTTATAAATTAAGTGGAAAGATAAACTTTTTTCACAAAAAAAACATGACCATGAGTTTTTATACAGACATTAAGTTAAATTTAAACTTAGTGTAAATTGAAACAAGGCCTCTTCGTAATTTTCTCTCGAAAATTTAGCTCAAAATAGTTGAAAAAAGTGACTTTTTACCTGAAGAGATCTTTGTAAAATTCACTACAGTTTTGATTCATATTACGGACAGCTTCAAATTCCGGACACTCTGCTTTGTGAGGGAAACATGCTGCTCAAAAGTTCTTATTTTCGAGGCTCGTTTTAATAAGCATTTTCCATAGATACATATGAAAATTTATAATGCCCAACTGCCTAAGACGTTTCTTCGGTGATTCGACGATTTCAATTGATGATTTGTCTTTTCTGATTATGATATTCATTAGCTGTCCGGAATTATAATAAAAATGTACGGAATATTAAGCAAAACGTATGAATTATATAATTAAACCGAGTTATCGAGAATGAGTTTTGAGGTATTTAGGCTTTTCTAATCACTAATACAATTGATTATGGGGCCCTACACATTGACGATCAACGTCACCTTCAAACAAGTTTTCATCTGCTTTTAACCTGTTAGTTTTCTAGAAATCAAATTCATTATATTAAATGAAACTCTTACCACGATTTGGGGGCCCCTATGAACTCGGGGCCCGGAGCGGACCGCACCCACCGCACCCCCCTAGCTACGCTACTGGCAGGGATACGTCGAATCATGATAATGTGTTTAGTGCACTTATTCCTTGTGGTTCAAGGAACAAGTGCACCAAATACGTTGAGATGATCCGTTGCAAGCGTGCACTCTTATCACACTTTTTCTGCACTCTACAAATTTCGTGATAGTTCAATTTGGGGTGAAGTGCGCAATAAGTTGGTGAGCACGACTGTTGCACTTTCAAGTTTACCGCGGCTGTCGCTCTGTTGCTGTTGGGATTTTGTTTTGTTTTCATTGTGTGGGGCTAAAACAGTTGCTCATCTTCACGCTTTATGTATCGTTTTAGCATCTTGCCACATTGAGTCGGTGATAGACCTGTGGTGTACGCACGGGCCTATCAATCGTAAGGTTTTTGGTTCAATTCCAGGTTGATGCAACTTTTTTTTTATTTTCAAATTCTGGTTTCTCATAAGATAAATCTACGAATTTCAACCAGATTTCTTGTGGCGAATTTTCATAAGGGATATTCAAGTATTTATATAGTCTATTTGTCTGAGTGAATGAAGGATCGACGATAAATACTGCATTGATTTCTTGCCGTTTTTCTTGCGATGAAGCACTGAGTAAGATGATGCAATGAAGCATTGAGCGGTGACCGTATATCACCCATTAATGCACATTTCATTGCAACAATAAAGCAATGCTACATTGCATTCATAAAATGGGATTAAAGCATTATTGCACGCATATTGCAGAATAAAAGCAATGATGCATTGCACTCGTTGAATTAAAGTTAAAATACGGTAATACCTTAATGCTTGTGGTTACTAGGGATATATAGCGCCACCGTAGCCTTGTGTGTTTGACAGAATAGCAATGCTGTCACAATGTAAACTCCCATATACAGTGGCGCCTTTGTTTTGATGCGTTGAGCACTGACAAAAACTACCTTCAATGATCCATTCTTCAAACTAGATTCCATAACAACAAATTCTAAAAGTATAAATCGTTTAATGATTTTCAGATCAGAAAGATTGCAATTGTTTCTTGCTACGTCCTAACAGTTTTCAATTTATTTTATTCAAATTCTACTTCCAGCTACCAAAGTGGATGTCATCAACAACCCGGAAGTTACTTCAACTCTTGGTACGACGGCTGTAGTGGTGAATGACCTGAAGCAACGCCGGATGCGAGACTACGATTTCAGCTGGGACAAAGCTCTGCAAACTGACGGTGATTGTGGTATCAAGCTCCAGTACACACATTGTCGCCTGTGGAGCTTGGTCAAAAATGCCGACGAATGTTGTCCAGATAATGAACAGTGCCAGCCCAAATTGCTACCAGAACCGGAAGCTCTGCATCTGATTTGTGAAATTGCAAACTATGACGGTATACTGACGGAAGCAGCCGATAAGCAAGAAGCGTGCATACTCGTGAACTATCTGTTCGGTTTATGGTAAGTAAAAGATAAATGACCCGTCGTTTGTATGGACTGTAATATTAAAGTATTGTATACACGATAATTAATTTCAGTAATGCCGCTAATCGATGCGTCCAAACGATGAACGTTAAAAATGAACTCTCCAAAGAAAAAAGAATACAGCGACTAAAGCTATTCAACACGGCTCGTAGTGTCCTTCAGCATGGAATGCAAATTCTTGGTTTAAAACCTTTACTGGAAATGTGATTGTTCTAATAAAATGTATGCAAATAAGTCGAACTAGTTTTTATTAATACAAACGTTTTATTTGCAACATTAAAATCTGTGAACGTTTCTTTCATGTGTACTTTCTACGGGTCCAGCCTGTCCAGGCTTCTTACGTTCCCTTCGGCGGTAGTCGCGTTGTAACAGACCGGCTACAAATATTAAAACATAATTATTACTTCCCCCAGAAACGCAGTGCAGTGCAATTGCCCATTCTCATTTTATCTATGGTTTTGACGTCGACAAAACTGCGTAGTCCCATCGGATAGCTCCTGCCTGGCCCGACAAGCCTCCGCCGTCGACATTGGCCACAACGTCCACCTTATCGATCATGTCGTTGGAGATAAACGGAAACAGCACCTAGAGAAGCAGATTGAAAGAAAGAAGTTTGAGATGTTATCTATAAATCATCATGATATACTATCAGTTTCCAGTTTCTTGAACGGGAGAACGAATCCTAGACAAGACGTGGTAAATTGTTCACTTTTGACTATGAAGTACAGATCAACTCGCTCAACTGTAACTGTTTGTTTAAAATTCCAAAATTGCTCGCTACAAATCTTGAAATACTCGATAAAAATCCAAAAAAGAATGCAGTAGTAGGTGAGGGTATCTCAGATTATATTTCGAACCATTTTCATAACCAACGGTCATTTCCAGGAAAGCCTCTTACGCATTATAATGGTAAGGGAAAGGAATGTGTAGAAAGTTTTTAAGGTGAAGATGAATCGAAGCCAAACTTCAAATTTAGTCGCTAATCCAATCGATTAAGTTTTCAGCTTAAACGGATGTTTGGTTCTCCAGATCCGTGCTCTAGAAAATTTGAAGTTTGCCTTCGATTCATCTTCACCTTAAGTGAGCACTTTGGATATTGAGCGAGAACTTTGGAATTCTAGCGAGCACTTTGGGATTTTGAGCGAGCACTTTTTTTCTTAGCGAGCACATTGAGATTTTAAGCAAACACTTTTGGATTTTTGAATGTGAGCTTTTTGGGATTTCTAGCAAGCGCTTCAAGAATTGTAGCGAGCACTTTGGGATTTTGAGCAAGCACTTTTGGAATTTGAGCGACCACTTTTTGTTTCTTAGCGAAAAATTTGTAGCGAGCACATTTGGATTTTTTTTATGTGAGCACTTTCCGATATTATGTAAGCACCTTGGGATTTTAAGCGAACACTTTTGGATTTAAAGATGTGAGCACCTTGGGATTTGTAGCGAGCACTTTTGGTGTTTTTTAGCGAGCACATTGAGATTTTTAGCGAGCTGTTTTGGATTTTAAGATGTGAGCACTTTGGGATTTCAAGCGAACACTTTGGGATTTAAGGTGAAACAACTCGGAATCCAAAGATGGCCGACTTTTCACCCTACTCACGTTTTCAAAGGCACAAAACTGGAGAAATAGTTGGCAAACGTTCCTGATCTTCTTATTTCAAGCTTTCTGCTAGTGCACAAAGCCAAAATAAAAAGTGTACTGTTGTGGGATGCTTTCTTCGCGAGATTTGTGCCTTTAAAGTTTTAGTGCAATCTTAGAAGTTGATTCCAAACCGTTTCACCTTAAGCGAGCACTTTGGGATTTGTTGTGAGCAGTTTTACATTTTTAGCGAGCACACTCTTCTTCTTGGCATTACGTCCTCACTGGGACAGAGCCTGCTTCTCAGCTGTTCTTATGAGCACTTCCACAGTTATTAACTGAGAGCTTTCTTTGCCAAAGTTGCAATTTTTGCATTCGTGTATCGTATGGCAGGTACGATGATACTCAATGCCCAGGGAAGTCAAGAAAATTTCCATTACGAAAAGATCCTTGACCGACCGGGAATCGAATCCAGACACCTTCAACATGGCTTTGCTTTGTAGTCGCGGACTCTAACCACTCGATTAAGAAAGACCTTTAAGATATGTAGCGTGCATTTTTGGATTTTAAGTGAGCACTTTTGGATTTGTATCGAGCACCTTGGGATTTGTTGCGAGCACTTTGAGATTTTAAGCGAACCCTTTGGAATTTTTTATGAAAGCACTTTGGGGGTTTTAGCGAGCACATATGGATTTTTAGCGAGCACTTTAAGATTTGTAGCGAGAACTTTTGGATTTTTAGATGTGAGCATTTTGGGATTTTGAGCGAGCACTTTGGGATTTGTTGTGAGCACTATGAGATTTTAAGCGAGCACTTTGAGATTTTAAGCGTGCAAATTTGGATTATTTTATATGAGCACTTTTGGATTATGGGAATTTTAGCAAGCACTTTTGGTTTATTAGCGAGTACTTCAAGATTTGTAGCGAGAACTTTTGGTTTATTAGCGAGTACTCCAAGATTTGTAGCGAGCACTTTTGGAATTTTAGATGAGCACTTTAAGATTTTTAACAACCACCTTTAGATTTATAGCGAGCACGTTTGGATTTTTAGCGAGCACTTCGCGATTTGTAGCGAGCACTTTTGGATTTTTAGATGTGAGCATTTTTGGGTTTTGAGCGAGCACTTTGGGATTTGCTGCGAGCACTATGAGATTATAAGCTAGCATTTTGAGATTTTAGGCGAGCACGTTTGGATTATTTTATGTGAGCACTTTTGGATTTTAAGCGAGCACATTTGCATTTCTAGCGAGCACTGTGGGATTTAAGCAAGCACTTTTAGATTTGTAGCGTGCATTTTTGGATTTCAAGATGTTAGCACCTTGTGATTTGTAGCGAGCACTATTGGATTTTTAGCGAGAACTTTCGGTGTTTTAGCGAACACTCTTAAATTTATAGCGAGCACTTTGGGACTTGTTACGAGCACTTTTGGATTTTGAGTGAGCACTTTCGGTTTTTCAACGACCACTTTGGGATTCTTAGCGAGCGCTTTGAAATGTTGAGCGAGCACATTAGGATTTTGAGCGAGCACTTCAAGATTTGAAGCGAACACTTTGGGATTTTGAGCGAACACTTTTGGAGTTTGAGCGAGTACTTTGGAATTCTTGCGAGCACTTCTGGATTCTGAGCGAGCACTTTGGGATTTCGAGTGATAGTTTTTGGAGCGGACACTTTCGGTTTTTTTATGTAAACAATTCGGAATTTTGAGCGAGCACTTTTGGATATTTAGCGAATAGATTCCAATTCTTGCGAGCTCTTTGGGGTTTTATGGAAGCACTTTGGGATCTTTAGCGAACACTTTTGGATTTTTTGAGAGCCATTCAATGTTTGTAGCGAGCTCTTTGGATTTTGAGCGAGCACTTCTGGATTTTGAGCGAGCAGTTTTGGATTTTTTCAGATCACTTTGAGAATTGTAGCGAGCATTTTGAGATTTTAAGCTACCACTTTTAGATTTTTGTGTATGAGCACTTTGGGTTTTTGAGCGAGCACATTTGGATATTGAGCGAGCACTTAAAGATTTGTAGCGAGTTCTTTGGAATTCTTGCGAGCACTTTGAGATTTTGAGCGAGCACTTTTGGATTTTAAGCGAGCACTTTGGAATTCTTGCAATCACTTTGGAATTCTTGTGAGCACTGCTGTTGAGTAATGTATTCAATATTAGTAGATGAATTGATCAAATTCATAGGAAGTCGCTGAAGTGCGTTTTATTCAATCATATACTTTTTGGTTTTGAGCGAGCAGTTTCGGATTTTCAGATGTGTGCTCATTGGGATTTGAAGATTTGTAGCGAGCATTTTGGGATTTTGAGCGAGCACATTCGGATGTAGCGAGCACTTTTGGTTAATCAATTTTTAGAGTTTTGGATTTGTTGCAAGCACTTTGAGATGTTGAGCTAGCACTTTTGAGATTTTAAGCGAACACTATTTTGCCGTGTAGTTCCGGCGGCTAGAATAGAACTACGGACGACCTGTTCCGGTGGTAAGAGTCCACCAAACGGGGTAACCCCAATTCAAGGTGTCATGCGAAAAACCGTGCTGAGGAATGAATGGTCGAAGGGGTGAAAAAGATGTTCGGCCATTAACGGAGCCTGTGGGGCATCTGGGCACCCCTCACAGTATTTTGTCCCTTACCGCGTTAATGCAGGGCTCTGGCGTGGTGGACCTCTTTTCCCGTGCTACTCGTGGGATCCAAAAATGAGTACAATTTCAAACAATAATCAGAATAGTTGTGGTAGTGCAGGTAGTAGCAGTAGTAGGGAAGCGAACCCCTTCGCAAGAAGTGGGATAGCTAGATCTCCGTTGAGGAGAGTAGAAGCAGGAGGAGGCAGCAGTGCACGTAGTGCAAGTGCTGGAACCCATATTTCATCCCCGGCTAACGCATCGGGTGAAGTTGTGGATGGAGCGTGGTTGATGAGGGCCATCAATAAAAGTAGAGATGGGCTCTCTGCGATGGAAGTGGCTGCACAGCAGCTCGACTCCATAATTGACTTTGCGTCCTCGAAGTCTAACATCAGCAAGGACCTCAAGCAGGCCTTGTTTAGACTTCGTAAGTCAATGTTGGCGGCCAAGCAGACCCATGCTGAACCCATGGTGACTGTGGCTGCGGCAGAACCCGTGGAATTGAAGGTGCCGAAGTCTACCCAGACGGAACCCTTCGTTTTCGCGGGTAGCCCCAAAAGCGTGGAAGCGAATGCTTACAACAAGCAATCGCAGAAGCGCGCGAGGCAGCCGTCAGGGGAGGAGCTACCCGGCGGCGCTCGTAAGGCCAGGCGGATACTAACCCCGAAAACCGGCAGAAGTGCCGGAAAATCGGACCCCAGCCAGGCGTCCTGGAAAGCCGAGAAGGGTGGGCCCGAAAAGGCTGGCCCCTCACGGAGTGATGGGAACAGGGGGTTGCGACCTTTGAGAGGTCCTCCATCACCACAGGTCAGGGCGGAGCAGGGGGGGGACGCCCCCTGGACAACCGTAGCGAGGAAGAAGAAGAAGAACAAACAGGAGAACCAGGAGCGCAGGGATACCAGACCTAAGAAAGGTAAGAGGGTAGGTGCCAAGCGCGAGAAGGGTGATGCGATAATCATCAAGACGGAAGAGTCCAAGTACTCGGAAGTCCTGAAGGCGATGCGCAGTGACGCGAAGCTTGCGGATCTAGGAGCCGACGTACGCAGTGTCAGACGCACTCGTACAGGTGAAATGATCCTCGAGCTTAAGCGCGACAAGGAGCGCAAGGGCGCCGCCTACAAAAGTTTGGCGGAAGAGGTCCTTGGCGCTGGTGTTGAAGTGAGGGCTCTGACGCAGTCAGTGACTCTGAAGGTGATGAACCTTGACGAGATCACCAACGCAGAAGAGCTCGTCACGGCACTGCGGCAACAGTGCGAAGTGCAGGTGCCCACCACCGCCGTTCAGCTACGGAAAGGTCCGGCAGGTACTCAGGTGGCCTTAGTACACCTACCTGTGGCAGACGCAAATAAGTCCGCTAAGGTGGGTAAGATCAAGGTTGGTTGGTCAGTATGTTCACTGAACATACATGAGCAACCAGTGATCTGCTTTAGGTGCAGGGAACCTGGACACAAGTCCTGGGGCTGTAAAGGCCCTGATAGGACCAACTTGTGCAGGCGTTGTGGTGAGGAAGGTCATAAGGCACTAGGCTGCAAGAACCCTCCCAAGTACTTGATTTGTTCCGGCAAGTCCGTGAACAACAATCACCCAACGGGAGGCTCAAAGTGCCCGACCTTCAAACGAGCCATTAACGAAAAGTCACAGTGCAGGTAACGCAGCTGAACCTGAACCACTGTGACGCAGCTCAGCAACTGCTGTACCAGTCAGTTGCTGAGTGGGGGACGGACATCGCCATCATATCGGACCCATACCGAGTACCCGCCGGCAACGGCAACTGGGTCGTGGATGGATCCGGAAAAATGGCGGCGATATGGACAACGGGTAAATACCCTGTCCAGCAGTTGGTGTCTACTACCTACGAGGGCTTCGTGATCGCCAAGGTAAACGGGGTCCTCTTCTGTAGCTGCTAAGCGCCTCCGAGTTGGTCGACCGAGCGGTTCACGCAGATGCTGGACTGTATGACGACCGCGTTGACAGGGCGAAGGCCAGTTGTAATAGCGGGTGACTTCAATGCCTGGGCCGTGGAATGGGGAAGCCGTAACACGAACCAGCGAGGTCAAATCCTGCTAGAGGCACTGGCCGTGCTAGATGTCGATCTGGCTAATGTTGGTACCAAAAGTACCTTCAGCCGAAACGGAGCGGAGTCGATTATCGACGTTACTTTTTGTAGTCCTGGCCTAACGAGTAGTTCGAACTGGAGGGTAGACGATGCCTACACTCACAGCGACCACCTGGCGGTTCGCTACAGTATCGACTACAACAGCAGCAGGCAGCGGGTTGAGGAAGCGGCTAGGTCAAGGCCAAGCCCTCGTAGGTGGAAGACATCGTACTTCAATGATGAAGTACTTAGGGAGGCGCTCCGCCGTGAGCGTAACCTACTCGGCCTAAGCGGGGACGAACTGGTAGCGGTGCTTACGCGTGCATGCGATGCGACCATGCCTAGAAAAGTCCACCCTAGGAATGGGAGACCACCGACGTACTGGTGGACTCAAGCTATTGCGAACCTGCGCCGTGCCTGCCTACGGGCCAGGAGACGGATGCAGCGAGCACGTACCGCGCAGGAGCGTGAAGAACGACGGGCGGTGTTCACCGCTGCCAAAGTCGCGCTGAAGTCCGAGATAAGGGCAAGCAAAAGGCCTGCTTCGAGGGACTCTGTCAGAGTGCCAACGCGAACCCGTGGGGTGATGCCTACAGGATCGTAATGGCGAAGACAAGAGGTGCAATTGCTCCTACGGAGCAATCTCCACAGATGCTGGAGGGGATCATCGAGGGGCTCTTCCCGCGCCACAACCCTAGCCCATGGCCTCCTTTTGTAGGACAGCCGGGGATTGAGGCTGGCGATGAGGGTAGAGTAACTGCCCAAGTAACCATAAAGCTGTATGTAGTCGCATTAATATCGCTTTATATACTACTATAAAATGCATGATATAAAGTCATATTGCGTTTTATGCTTCATTAAAGCAGAATTGAAGTGGAAAAGGGCGTTACTACAGTTTAAATACGGCTACATTTTTTAGCCTCATGTTAGCCATTGCTAAAGTATAATTACTGTCTGTACCGTATACAAGCTTTAGACAAAGTGTATATAACGCATGCAGTAAGCCGTGGGCAATGTATATTTAAGGCTTTATTGCATTTTTAAATGTTTGTATGTGGAATGTTCTTTGAAACAAAAATAAATTAAAAAAACACGCGTTTTTATATTTTTTTGGTATTTCTTACATGTTAACAACTTTTTTGGTCATCAATTTTTCTTATGAGTTGTATTATGCTATTGTATTTCATTTTGACTATTTCCTATGTCGGGACTCGAACCTGAAGTAAATGGCAGATGATATCATCATCGGGCGCCCCTATCCTCCAGACCACAAACGCTGCATGTCTAGGCCGGTAAAAATATGTAATTTAAAGCAATGAGTCTGCAAGACCATCAGGCTGATGCCGCATATGTCACTTTTTAGCTGTTCAGATTTTGTTTTGATTTTAGAGCACACGGTTTAACTATTTGCAATCACCAAGTCAGGAAGAGATTTTTTTTCATGAAAACTGTAAGTTTTTAAGGATTATTCACCATAATTCATTCAGTTAACATTCAATTGCTTCTAGATATGTCCAGTGCAGCAATATATTCGCAGCGAAAAGACGCTGCTACTCACGTTCCTGACAAATCTGCTGCCGGAAATGTGCATGTTTAAGGACCTGGAGCGGATGGTTCGGAATAGAATAAACATCCACTATATCTCATTTACGTCCTACAAAACTTCTAAATTAAAATAGGATGTAGCAGCAAATAGCTCGAAATTTGGGAAAATTTAATTAGTAAATAACTATGATAAAATATTCTTGAGTTACTTGCATATCGTATCAAAGAAAAAGTGATAGTCTTCCTCATCCACACTGCGATATAGCATGTATAGTATGTATAGTGTTCTATGCCCATTTCCACAATTATTGACTGTGATGCTGTTTTTACCAAAGTTGCTTTGTTTTTCATATGTCGTTGTTCATAAAACTGAAAGAAATTTCATACCAAAAAAGAACGGGACCGATCGGGAATCGAACCCAGACACCGTCAACATGACTTTGCTAAGTTCCCACCAAAGTTGCTTCGAGGAAGTATTGACAGTAGAAGTGACGAGGTATTGCCGTATTTGTTGCAATGAAGCATTGAGTAAGATTATGCTATGAATCATTGGATGGTAGCCGTATATCATTCAATAGTGCACGTTTAGCTGCTAAAATAAAGCAATGCTTCAATGCATTCGTAAATTGGACTTAAAGTATTATTGCACGCATGTTGATAAATAAAAGCAATGATGCATTGGTTCGCTGAATTACGGTCAAATTACGGTAATGCTTTAATGCTTGCGGTTACTTGGGTGATGAGGAACTTGTAGGGATTGCAAAATCCCTAAGCATGGGGAAGGCACCAGGTCCGGACGGAGTTCCAAACCTGGCCCTCAAAGTCGTAATCTTGGAGGCTCCCGGTATGTTCAGATCTGCTATGCAGATGTGCCTGGACGAGGGAGTATTTCCAGATGCGTGGAAGAGGCAGAGCCTGGTACTATTGCCAAAGGCGGGGAAACCACCCGGTGACCCGTCGGCGTATAGACCAATATGCTTGATTGACACGGTGGGGAAAGTGCTCGAGAAGATCATCCTCAACAGACTGTCGAGGTACACAGAGGGTGTAAATGGTCTCTCAGGCAACCAGTTCGGCTTCCGGAAAGGGAGGTCCACCGTAGACGCTATTCTGACGGTTAAGAAAACCGCTGAGATAGCACTCCAGCGTAAGAGGAGGGGTATTCGCTACTGCGCAGTAGTGACTCTGGATGTATGGAACGCATTTAATAGTGCCAGTTGGGCGGCTATTGCTGATGCGCTCCTGCGTCTGGGGATACCCGAGTACCTGTACAAGATTCTCGGAAGTTACTTCCAGAATCGGGTATTAGTCTATGACACAGAGGTGTGTCGGAAGTGCTTTCACATAACCTCAGGAGTCCCGCAAGGTTCCATCCTGGGTCCGGTGTTATGGAATGTCATGTACGACGAGGTGTTGAGATTAAAATTCCCGGCGGGTGTGGTCATCGTTGGCTTTGCCGACGATATTACGCTGGAGGTCTACGGTGAATCGATCGAAGAAGTGGAATTGACTGCAGCCCACTCGATCGCAATTGTGGAGGAGTGGATGAGCTCCAGGAAACTGGAATTGGCTCACCACAAAACTGAGGCGGTTGTTGTCAACAACCGAAAGTCGGTGCAGCAAGCGGTGATCAGTGTAGGCGACTGCACGATCACTTCGAAGCGCTCCGTCAAACACTTGGGGGTGATGATCGACGATAAGCTTACCTTCTGTAGCCACGTCGATTATGCCTGCAAGAGAGCCTCCACAGCTATTGTGGCACTGTCCCGGATGATGTCCAATAGCTCTGCGGTGTACGCCAGCAAGCGAAAGCTTCTGGCTAGTGTCGCCTCGTCCAAGCGGTGATCAGTGTAGGCGACTGCACGATCACTTCGAAGCGCTCCGTCAAACACTTGGGGGTGATGATCGACGATATGCTTACCTTCTGTAGCCACGTCGATTATGCCTGCAAGAGAGCCTCCACAGCTATTGTGGCACTGTCCCGGATGATGTCCAATAGCTCTGCGGTGTACGCCAGCAAGCGAAAGCTTCTGGCTAGTGTCGCCTCGTCCAAGCGGTCCAAGCGGTCCAAGCTGCCATTTGACCATGGAGGCCAGTCTGGCAGTCCTGCGTATGCCTCTTGTGCCGCGCATTTCGAAGCACTCTATGTCTTCCATGATAAGGATACCAATAGGCACCATACCGGTGATGACGCAGAGTGCATCGTGTGACACGGTACGGTACGCGCTCGCAACCCTCAGGCACATTAGCCTATAAGTACTCTCTAGCTTGCTACGGTAGCTATTGGTACTCAAAGCCGTGCCTCAAGCCGGGCCACCATACCTCAGTATGGACGAGGCGACACTAGCCAGAAGCTTTCGCTTGCTGGCGTACACCGCAGAGCTATTGGACATCATCCGGGACAGTGCCACAATAGCTGTGGAGGCTCTCTTGCAGGCATAATCGACGTGGCTACAGAAGGTAAGCTTATCGTCGATCATCACCCCCAAGTGTTTGACGGAGCGCTTCGAAGTGATCGTGCAGTCGCCTACACTGATCACCGCTTGCTGCACCGACTTTCGGTTGTTGACAACAACCGCCTCAGTTTTGTGGTGAGCCAATTCCAGTTTCCTGGAGCTCATCCACTCCTCCACAATTGCGATCGAGTGGGCTGCAGTCAATTCCACTTCTTCGATCGATTCACCGTAGACCTCCAGCGTAATATCGTCGGCAAAGCCAACGATGACCACACCCGCCGGGAATTTTAATCTCAACACCTCGTCGTACATGACATTCCATAACACCGGGCCCAGGATGGAACCTTGCGGGACTCCTGAGGTTATGTGAAAGCACTTCCGACCCACCTCTGTGTCATAGACTAATACCCGATTCTGGAAGTAACTTCCGAGAATCTTGTACAGGTACTCGGGTATCCCCAGACGCAGGAGCGCATCGGCAATAGCCGCCCAACTGGCACTATTAAATGCGTTCCTTACATCCAGAGTCACTACTGCGCAGTAGCGAATCCCCCTCCTCTTACGCTGGAGTGCTATCTCAGCGGTTTTCTTAACCGTCAGAATAGCGTCTACGGTGGACTTCCCTTTCCGGAAGCCGAACTGGTTGCTTGAGAGACCATTTACACTCTCATTGTACCTCAACAGTCTGTTGAGGATGATCTTCTCGAGCACCTTCCCCGCCGTGTCAATCAAGCATATGGGTCTATACGCCGACGGGTCACCAGGTGGTTTCCCCGCCTTTGGCAATAGTACCAGGCTCTGCCTCTTCCACGCATCTGGAAATACTCCCTCGTCCAGGCATATCTGCATAGCAGATCTGAACATACCGGGAGCCTCCAAGATTGCGACTTTGAGGGCCAGGTTTGGAACTCCGTCCGGACCTGGTGCCTTCCCCATGCTTAGGGATTTTGCAATCCCTACAAGTTCCTCATCGGTTACTCTATCCTCATCGCCAGCCCCAATCCCCGGCTGTCCTACAAAAGGAGGCCATGGGCTAGGGTTGTGGCGCGGAAAGAGCCCCTCGATGATCCCCTCCAGCATCTGTGGAGATTGCTCCGTAGGAGCAATTGCACCTCTTGTCTTCGCCATAACGATCCTGTAGGCATCACCCCACGGGTTCGCGTTGGCACTCTGACAGAGTCTCTCAAAGCAGGCCTTTTTGCTTGCCCTTATCTCGGACTTCAGCGCAACTTTGGCAGCGGTGAACACCGCCCGTCGTTCTTCACGCTCCTGCTCGGTACGTGCTCGCTGCATCCGCCTCCTGGCCCGTAGGCAGGCACGGCGCAGGTTCGCAATTGCTTGAGTCCACCAGTACGTCGGTGGTCTCCCATTTCTAGGGTGGACTTTCCTAGGCATGGTCGCATCGCACGCACGCGAAAGCACCGCTACCAGTTCGTCCCCGCTTAGGCCGAGTAGGTTACGCTCACGACGGAGCGCCTCCCTAAGTACTTCGTCATTGAAGTACGATGTCTTCCACCTACGAGGGCTTGGCCGTGACCTAGCCGCTTCCTCTACGCGCTGCCTGCTATTGTTGTAGTCGATACTGTAGCGAACCGCCAGGTGGTCGCTGTGAGTGTAGGCATTGTCTACCCTCCAGTTCGAACTACTCGTTAGGCCACTCTGTGCACTCTGTGTCATCACCGGTATGATGCCTATTGGTATTCTTATCATGGAAGATATAGAGTGCTTCGAAATGCGCGGCACAAGAGGCATACGCAGGACTGCCAGACTGACCTCCATGGTCAAATGGCAGCGTGCGTGGGACAGTTCAACCAAGGGAGTGTGGACTCACAGGTTGATTCCGAGGTTAGATATCTGGGTCAATAGGCGCCATGGGGAACTAACATTCCACCTAACACAGGTCCTTTCGGGCCATGGATGCTTTAGACAGTATCTACACCGTTTCGGTCATGCGGGTTCTCCCGAATGTCCAGTTTGTGCAGGTTTAGAGGAAACGGCGGAACACGTTTTGTTCGTGTGCCCGCGTTTCCGCACAATGCGTGACCGCATGTTTGCCACATGCGGTCGGGACACGACTCCGGACAATTTGGTCCAGAGGATGTGTGCAGACGAGTTTGGCTGGAATGCCGTTTCATCGGCTATCACCCACATTGTCTCGGAACTCCAAAGGAGGTGGCGTGTGGACTCGAGGAGTGACTAGTGCAGACGCTAATCAACAGGTGGTCCAAGGGTTCGCAGTCGGCTACGTAGGTCATACCGGTGCCCTACGGTCGAAATCGACCCTTACAGCGATTAAGTGGCCGCGGGGAGAACATCCTGGTAGCGCTGCTGTCGTGGCGCCGGCCTACTGGGTGGATACGAGCCTCTGGTTGTTCGGGGCAGGTGGAGGCCCCTTCGTCAGCAATCCCAGCTGGTGCTAGCTGATAGGGCCTGAGCCTTCAGTAGGTCAAATTGCGAAGCCCGCAGTATCAGTTCTTGATACCTGCGGTGCAGCTGGGCGCGTTCTTAGTGGTCGACCCTGCCCGCTTTCAGCGGACAACGGGAGGTGAGGACCACCCGGGAAGCTGGCAATGCGCCAGCATGCTACCTTGGTGGACCCCCATAAGCGTGTCATCGATGTTCGTTGCTGCATGGCTACGCAGCTAACCTGGAGGATGCGATGTGCAATAGCCCCTCTCCGAAGCAATGCCTTCTTGGTGGTTCCGGAGAGACGAAGGGTTTGGCGGCAATGGAAATGGTTTAGTGGGTCGGGGGTGTAGTCCTGTTTACTGCTTGTACGTAGTAAATGGTCCCCAACCCCACACTCCCGGACCTCGGTCCGGAGTCTGTTGAGCAGATTATCCCCCCATTGCTTAGAAGGAAAAAAAAAAGCGAACACTATTGGATTATTGGGTACACGCTAAGATCAGTTTACCCATAAATAGGTACTTGTTTTACCCATATTTGGGTTTTTGATACAAAACCTATATTATGAGTAAATTATACTGAGAAAAATTGGTAGAATTCACTCATATTAGAAATAACGTAAGTTTACCTAATTATGAGTATTTAGAAATGTTCGAAAAAAAAAGTATTTCGACAAAAAAAAATTAAATGCCATTAAAAAAATAAAAGAATATATAGTTCGTATTTAATCCATACTTTTTACTCTTAGAAAACAAAAAACTATACTTTAGAAAGAAAAAAAAAACTTTTTACTATTTATTTGACTAATTGACTTAATTGATATAGGAGACGGAAATTTCGTAGGGACAGAATAGGGTCAGGAGAATCATGAAGCAGGAGTCTGTGATGCTAGTCATGCCAACAAGGACGAGTCGTTGGGGGTTGTCCGATCAAGACGAACAAGGTTTACACGTTTGAAGGTGTTGGTTTGGCGCCGATAGAGAAATGCTGGGCTGTTGCTGTTTAAATTGCCATGTTAGACCGCAGTCCTAGTCTTTGTTTTTGGTAGTGAGATATGCATTTGGAATGGGAAGAATATTCTGAGCTGTGCCAAGAGAGTAGTCATTAGGCATCTGGAATGTACTAGGGTAGTGATGTCAAGGAGCTGATGAATACCTACGATGTCCACATTGAGGTGTCTCCTTAGGATCAGAAGCTGGACATCATCAAGGCCACTGGTGCCAGAGCGAACATCGGAGAAGCCAAGATTGCAATTGCCAAGAGGATCGAAGAGCTCGAGGCTGATCGCAAGAGTACTATATGACATGTGCCAGCTGAATCCGACAAACTTCACGAAGTTGAACGGTGACATGGAAGAGGAACACTCGACGAATCTCTGAGAGTGGTTCGATGGAATCGGAATGGTGATTGGTGGCTAAGGTTACTCAACACATGGAAACGACTTTGGATAGAAGGTTACGTGCAATGAAAGGATGTTAGTTACTATTTGGAAGATACTCCGGTTTTTGGTCTTGCCGGTTGATTGGGAGATTTCGTTCAATGGACAACCCTACAAATAACTCGTTCGGGACTCGAAATCCAGTTTCGTTCGAGGGGATTTCTATTGGAACACAGACACGAAGCGGCATTCTGACAGACTCAAGCGGCAAGGAGGTAGGTGAATCATCTTAGAGCAGGGAAAGAAGTAAGGAATAGATTAGTACGCATTTGCAAAGGAAAAAAAAATCTTTGTCTTGGAATGTAGAATAGTCCTAGGGATACTCTTTACGCTAGCCAAATGCCTACTGCAAGTTTTTCTTTGCTTCACAAATAAAAACTTAATTTAAGGGGGGGGGGCGGATGTAGCGGTCCTGCCGACCGAAAGAAGCATTCCCCTCCCCGTATCGAATAATTCGAAAGATCAATGATCACCATTGATCTAGGAAAGAACCCTTTTATTTTTTCGATGATGTTCCACGCAAGTTGGTGGATTTCATCAGATGTGGGTTTTCACTAGGTTAACTAGAAAACAAGCGATGTAAGCAGAAGCCAAGAACCTTACTGCTTGTTGCTCGTTAACGTGCTCCAATGCCGGAGAATGTTTTTGTTTTTGTTTGTGTGTCACCCGACAGCGCTGACTGAACGCCCCAACAAGGTCACGGTCACATGGCTGTACTAACTGAGCCAGAGCAACGCTCGTTTTGGCTTTTCTCTTTTCTCTCTTTATATTTTCAGATTGGGAGATTGAGTTCCCCGCGGGAGCGCGATAAAACGCCCCGAACGCTGGCGGTGGGGGTGCAGTTCTGACCGGAGGAGTCCGGGTGTGTACGACGCGCGCTGTTTCTGACGGTCTGTTCCAGGCGTTCGTTTTCGACTTTTTCGTTCAAAGTTCAGTGGGCATTTTCTGCCAAATTGACGAGCGGGCCAATTTGGGTCGAGAGTGTTTGATAGTGCTATAAGGTGGATAAAGTATAGGTGGATAAAGTATATTTCGGGTATTGGTGGAACCACCCACATACGCGATCAGAGTCGAGGGAAAAGTGAAAGTGTCTCCATCGATTCCTTAAGAACGATTCTAAGGGCGGAAAGCTAGTGAATTGTGACGACTTTTTAGTAATAAATAAAATTGTGAGAAGAAACAGATTGATCAATATTCCGAAAAAAACAGTGACCAAGCCGGGGGCCCGCTACACGATGATCTAAATTAAGAATTTTGGAGAGGAACCCGGAGGAAGTCCGTCCTGCCGTCAAGTCTGTGGTTCCTGGAGACATCTGTTGCTGATAAATAAAACTGCATATGTTTATATGTACATAAATGTAATAAATGGATTATTTCATTATAAAAACTATTATTTTTTAATGATCTATCGTTTATTTAGAAATAATTTAAACCGAAATAAATTACAAAACAATACTCACTTATGAGTAAAACGCATTACTCATTTTTAGAAAAAGAAGCTAAACTCATAAATGAGTAAATGCTACTTTACCCATAAAATGAGTGTGTGTACTTTTTGACGATTATGAGTAAACTTTACCCATATTTGGGTAGACTGATCTTAGCGTGTATGAGCACATTGGGTTTTTGAGCGAGCACATTGGGATTTTGAGTGAGCACTTAAGGTGATTATAGAATGAAGCCACACCTCAAATTTTCAAGAGCACAAGACTTTAAGAACCAAACAGCGCTCCGCGTTGAAAATTTATCCCATTGGTCACCACCAGCAAGCAAGCAATTTGACTGATTTTCAATGCGAACTGTCCAGTCTTGTGCACTTTAAAATTCAAAGTTTGGCTTCGTTTTATAATCACCTTAAAGATTTGTAGCGAGCACTTTGGGTTTTTGAGCGAGCACATTCGGATGTAGCGAGCACTTTGGGATTTTTAGCGAGTACATTCGGATTTAAGCGAGCACTTTTGGATTTTTAGCGAGCACTTAGAGATTTGTAGCGAGCACTTTGGGATTTTTAGCATGCACCTTGTGATTTGTAGCGAGCACTTTGGAATTTTTAGCGAGCACTTTGGAATTCGTGCGAGCACTTTGAGATTTTGAGCGAGAAGTTTTGGATTTTTAGCGAGCACTTTGGAATTTTGAGCGAGCACTTTTGGATTGTTGGGTATGAGCTCTTTATGTTTTTGAGCGAGCACTTTTGGATTTTGAGCGAGCACTTGAAGATTTTTATCATGCACTTTGTGATTTGTAGCGAGCACTTTTGGATATTTTACGAGCACTTTGGAATTTTGAGCGAGCACTTTTGGATTATTGGGTATGAGCACATTGGGTTTTTGAGCGAGCACATTTGGATTCAGAGCGAGCACTTAAAGATTTCTAGCGTGCACAAATTGGTCACACTGAGAGAACGGGAGATGACAGCGTGAGCAAACTGCCAATGCAGATGAGTAGGTATGAGAAAAACATGTACGAATTGTCATTCTACTGGATAAACGTGTTCTGGATTCCTCAAACTATTTTCTCTTAAAATACTACATAAAACTATTAATAATTAGTTGATTTTTGCCTATACCGTAAGTTAAAACTATAATTTAATGTGCCATGCAATCATGCCTTACATTTGATCTATCCTTATAGTGAATTATCGTGAATTTGATACCCCACTTAACCTCCTACGTAAAAATCCCATTATAATTAGCAATTACGATTGGTAAGTGGAATAAAACAAATAGAGTTTCTTCGTAAGGCTAATTAACTACGTTTACAGCTCTAGTTTATCGCACTGCAACCTTAAGGAAATCACAGGCATACTAAGGGAAACTAAACGTGAGTACAAGATGATCATAAATTTAATGTTAGGTAAACTCACATCTATAACTAAAACATCGCACAGAATTAAATGCACTCAAGAAAGAGAATTACACAAACCTACATATATATACAATTAAAATCTAAGAGTCATGCAAAATATCATGCAAACTTAAATCTATAGTATGAATCAAAATTGTATATCTAATACTAGCTTATTGTGAATGAATGGATCATTGAAGGTAGTTTTTGTCAGTGCTCACCGCATCAAAACAAAGGCGCCACTGTATATGGGATTTAACATTGTGACAGCATTGCTGTTCTGTCAAACACACAAGGCTACGGTGGCGCTATCTATGCTTTCCATAGTGGCCGTTTTGGTTATTTTTGTTGAAGTTTGGGCCAGCCGAATGTATGTTTACGATGTTTATCATCACTGCCTTGCACCGGCCCTGTGAATTGTATGTTGTCTGTTGTTTATGTTATGTTTGATTAGTAATAAACCGACCGCCGCGACGAGCAAACGTAACTTTGTGTACTGTAGTGTTCTTCCCGTTCGCGTACTGAAATTCCCCGGTGGTTTTGTCGGTACCACTGTGTACCTGGTGGGTCTCCGTGGTCAAGCCTTCCCACAGGTAATGGGCCCAGTGTAGTGGAAGAACCGGTGAAATAGTTTGCCTCGGAAAGTCGCGTGTAAAATCGTTTTCGCGAACGATCCTCCTGTGTGGTGCCGGTCGGTGGGAGCGAATTGTTCAATTGCGCTCGTTTTTGGCTTGTGGTCCAGCTGCTGTGTGCGAAGAACAGCTGCGACCGGGACTATTGGAAGTGTTTGGTGCCGTTGTTTCCCGTCTGGTTAGAAGCCCAGTACGAGGAAGAAAGTGCCGGTTAAGCTGTGTTGCACCATTTTGTCCCGTGAAGCCAAAGAGAAGATAGAACATTGCCATTTTGTGCCGCGAATTCGTTGCCGTAGCCGTGGTGGTGATCGATTGAAATCGAACAGTTAATCTGTGTGGTGTACCGCCGGCGCGTGTGTATTGTACGGCGGGTACGTTCGATAGTGTTGTTGGCTGTATACCTTCGTGAGTACAGTGTGCGCCAACAGAAAATCGAAAAATAGAAATGGCAGAGAAAAGTTTTATCGCCCGTTTGGATAATCGAAATTATCAAACGTGGAAGGTGAAGATCGAAATGTTGTTAATTAGTGTCGATCTGTGGCATACGGTTTCGGAAGAAAAACCGATGCCAGTGACTGCGGCGTGGTCGAAAGAAGATCAAAAGGCGAGGGCCTTGATCATTCTGAATCTCGAGGACAATCAGTTAGCCTTAGTGAAGGACGCAAAATCTGCGGTCGATGTGTGGGAACGTTTGAAGAAGTACCACGAAAAGGCTACGGTGACGTCGCGAGTGTCGCTTCTGAAGAAGCTTTGTAGTTTCAACTACGAAGAAGGTGCGGATATGGAGAAGCACCTGTTCGCGATCGAGGAATTGTTCGATCGGTTATCGTGTGCGGGGCAGAAGCTCGAGAGTTCGCTGCAAGTAGCGATGGTGTATCGCAGTCTGCCGGAGTCGTACAACGGGTTGGTGACGGCTTTGGAAAGCCGGCCAGATGATGACCAAACTCTGGAGTTCGTGAAGCAGCGGCTGATGGACGAGTACCACCGACGGATGGAGAAGCGTGATGTGTCCAGTGAGCGCAGTGATCGTGCGCTGGGAGCGAGTAATGAAGGCACAAGAAGAAGAAGAAGACAGCGAGTGTGCTACTACTGCCGGAAACCTGGCCATTTCCGGAGGGATTGCCCAGAGCTACGTGAAAGGGAAGAAAAAGTGCCGGAAGTGAAGAAAGCGGTGAAGAAAAATACCGGAATTTGTTTTGGTGTTGGCGGACAGCGGAAGCGGAATGGCTGGTACGTGGACAGTGGCTGTTCGAGCCACATGACCAGCGACAGGAAGTTCTTCGATAAGATCGACGAGAATGTGAAGGTCGATGTAAACTTGGCGGATGGCTCGGTGCTGAGGTCCGCTGGTGTTGGAGAAGGCTTCCTGAGGTGCGTCGACGAAAAAGGGAAAACGAATGAAATCGCAGTGAAAGACGTGCTGTATGTTCCGGAGCTGGACTGTGGATTGCTTTCAGTCCGGAAGCTGGCACAAAAGGGACTGAATGTGAACTTTGTGGAATCCAGGTGCCAGATTATAAGTCGTTGCGGAGAAGTGCAAGCTTCAGTAGAACTTAGTGGAGAGCTGTATGCTTTGAAGACCGCGGAAAATATTAAGAAGAGCGGCAGCCGCCGGAAAAATGCAGCTGGGCGTCCCTTTGAGGAGGAGTGCTGCCAAGAAGAAGAATTTTATGACTGTTTTGACGAGGGAAACCGATGCTAAGTGTGATATCGTGTATAGACTGTAAACTCTTTGTGAACTTAGTGACTTTGTGGTTGTCAAACTTGACGAAACAAGAGGGTGTTAGGTGCAGGAGGATTAACGCTCGTAGGTCGTGTATCTGAGTGTAGGCTGAGCTGCCCATTGAGAACTTTGTGGACTTAGTGATGAACACATCGAGGAGGAGTGTTGAAGTTTGGGCCAGCCGAATGTATGTTTGCGATGTTTATCATCACTGCCTTGCACCGGCCCTGTGAATTGTATGTTGTCTGTTGTTTATGTTATGTTTGATTAGTAATAAACCGACCGCCGCGACGAGCAAACGTAACTTTGTGTACTGTAGTGTTCTTCCCGTTCGCGTACCGAAATTCCCCCGGTGGTTTTGTCGGTACCACTGTGTACCTGGTGGGTCTCCGTGGTCAAGACTTCCCACAATTTTAATGACCCATTCGCAGGAAAATTATAACTCTCAGTATCCCAAAGACTCTACGTGTCGGATTGAGTTCATAATTTTGGAAGAAATCCCCATTTCCGTATAATTGTTGCTGTTTGACAACACGTGTGTTACCTTAAGTTCGTTGATAAAGAAGAGGAAATTGAGCGAAGTTCTCTTTCTGAATTTTATCGGGATGCACAATATGGTCGACAGTGACTCCAGTCGAGTCGTTTTTGATCGACTCGACTTATAAAATTGGGCCCTTAATGTCCACTTCGAATACATTAACTATTTGAAATGGGCATCAATTCTATCAATGACGCAGAATGTCCGTTGGATCACATCCGAGATATTAGTGCGCCTATGCCATATGAATTATGACGCGGCTTTAAGCAAAAAAATGCCAAAATGTGATACCACCACTACAGGTTACGCCTTTGGTTTCCATCATATGGGCTAATGGACTATGCCCTCCCATCGCGGCAAGGTCACATAACCAAGGGGAGGGAAGTTTTCTTTTTCTTTTACAATTATAACTTAACATTCATAACTACACCAAGAATACAAAATGGATTTATTAAATTTTGAAATCAATGATTTTCAAACCGCTGATGTGCAAAAAAAAAAATACCAGCAGAATCTTTTATCACAGCTATTATGCTTCAAATTAACAAAATTAATTCTAAATTTAAAAATCATCAATTAAACGAAATGGAATTTTGTTGTTTGATAGCGGATTTTATTAAGTGCAATGATCATTTATTTTCAAAAATATGGGAAGAAGAGATAAAAGAGGTTGTAGGGAAAGTGTACCAGTTATGGCCTTAGTGGTTCCCTATTTGGCCATATGCGAAATTTTGATAACTTTCACATTTTAAATCTTTTTGAATGTTTTAACATCAAGATATATCTTGAATCTAACTACTACAACACTCAAAATTTTTCAAAATTTTAAGACATTAAAGTTATCACGTATGGCGAAATAGGGAACCACTATGTCCATAACTGGTACACCTACCCTACATAAGATTTTTTCAATGGAATCGGGAGTGGAAGTTCACATGGCTCAAGCAATTGTTGAGCTTTTTCAAACGAGAATATGTTTTTATCGAAAGATGCGGGAAGTAAAAATGATTCAGCCATATTTGTTTTTTTTTTAAATTCAATTAATTTACAGGAGAGTATCGCAGATTAAAGCAGTGAACAGTAAGTTATACATCTATTGCAGTTTAACCTGATGATACCACAGAGTATACTGACCGTGACATAAAAGATTACTACTAACACTAATATGTAAAATTCCAATTTCCAATAAATTAAATTTCAATTCTATTAAATTTATAGAGGCCAAAGTAGGAACAATCGATGGAGTAAAACTGGGATCAAATGTTGGAGCTTGAAACAGACTGAAGCCACGGCCCTCGATTAAGTTATATTTCATAATTTCTTCTTTCAGTATATAAAATAATTGTAGGGGCGGCAGCAGGAAGGTGTGAGCATTTGAATAGTGCTAAATTGAAGCTTTTAACAGTTTTTCTCTTAGGTACGACAAGAGTTAAAAACAAAACGTAGGATGTACAGAGTATCATAATGGTTATATTGTAGTTCATTGTACGAGACAGTGTGTAATCCCAAGTAACAATTTCAGTGCTTTTTGGTCTTAGATATTATTTATGGAGGGTTTATTAGAGATGTATTCATTCCTAACAGATTTGATAAAGCATTGCAAAGTGCTAAACGTTCTTTTCGGTAAAACCCACTTTAGAATGCTTTGTAGATATCTATAAGAGCTCCCGTTAAAACTTATTTGTTGGTCACATTTGTTGATAATAAATTGTATTTTGAAGGAGCTGTGTAGTGTCTATTAAAACCTATACTTAAAACCTCATCTTGCTTGTCTTATCAAGGCATAGGTAAAACTTATAAGACTGTACTAAGTCATGTTAAAGCCATCTTAAATCTCAACTGTCTGATGCATGTTATTGGAATGTAGTCTGCATGTGCTTATCAATATTATTATGTTGAGAATATAGTGAATTATGAGTTAATCAGAACGCAAACATAGAAATGATAAATATTCCTCTCGTAGAATTATCAGACTACCGTATAAAGCATATTTTTCCCATGCTTTCCTGAACTTCTCGTTCTAGTGGGACAACTATACTGCACACAACAGCTGAGTTACACGAAAAATGCTTTCATTTTTCAGGCACTTACCACTTACCATTTTCTGCATCAGTACAATCGATCAAGCACGACGGGCTTTATTATAACAATTCTCGATTACTTTTTCAAATCGACGTAAGTAACTTTCATACAGTTTTGAGAAAACTAATTGAGAAGAATCACAACCTGTCTTCTAAAACTGTTTTAAAATGAATCACTTTTTTAACATTTTTTCGCCGTGTACATCGCTCAAATTTTGCATACAATCAGATCGCGTTCAAAAACTAGGTAGTTTCTAAAAATTTCAACAAAAATAATTATAACAAAATGATAAGCCGTTTCATACAGTTACTTTCGACGTTTTTCTACCAGTGTAAAATCGGCTCAAGTAGTGTTTTGTTTTGATTCGTGGTTAAGTCACTTTGTCTCTCTATACAACGGGGCGGCGAAAGTAGTGATTAGGTTGCGAAAGTTGAAAATCTTACTTTCGTCGTTTTGTAAATCCGGAAATTAAACGTTCTAAAAGTGAAAAATCTAGTTGGGTAGGAGCGGAACATGTGGAATAAAGTAAGTTTATTCACTTTTTTGACTTGAGACTATTTGAATAAGTTTTCGAGAATTCACTCCAATAAAAACAGTTAGATATATAACGGCACGAATTTAATAAAATGAACTGCATTACAGAATTGAATCTTCCGATTTGTTTACCTTTTTGACAGCACTAGCTTTCCTGAGTGCATTAAGTTTAAGTCAAGGCTCCCAAAAAACCTATTTGTCTTAGTACAGAACAAATATTCTGATTTAGGAATATTTTAGCCAGTGAAGGATTTTGCGCACGGGTTCTTAAGATCAAAAGCGTATTGTTCGGAATAATCACCAATTGACCTTAAACCATCCCAGACAAGACCAGCAAAATTGAACTGGATGGAATCCATTTTTATTGTCGCCGTTTCGGATTGATTATTACAAAATTTCAATTTATGATTTAGATGAGCATGAAATCATTCTGAAAATGGAATGGAGTAAAATATTAGATAGCCTTTTATGATGTCGAAATTGTGGCGCGTTGCTTTAAATCGAAAAAAATTATGTCATTCCATCAGTAAATTTTTATTGGCAGGAATTTCACGCGATCGTAAGGAAATTTTCTGCAAGGCAAAAAAAATATTTTAATTGATTATTATGATTCGGCAGACATCATGATGGTTTCAATAATAAAAAAGGTTATGGTCCATAAACAACTTATTGGTTGATATTTGTTCAATCATAAGCTCTTAACATTGGTTTTATTTCGTGTATTAGGATATCGTAAAAGATTTAATACAGCTAGTTGAGCTCAATAAGGCTATACAATAGCTCTTATGAATGTTTTATAGCAAACTACAAGGGTAGACGTATTCATACGATACAAAACTAAGAAGTTTTTAAGGTATAGTCTGAACAACCTCCTGTAGTGTGGGCCTTTTCGGGCCTCACGGAGTTTTATCAAAGTTTTATTAAGGTTATTAAGACTAATAAGTTCTAAAATGAGTTTTAACGATATGGTGGTAACAACAGCTTGTAGTAAATGATAAAACTAAAAATGTTACTTGGTATGTTATTTCATGTTATATTGTGTAGCGTTGTACTATATCTACTGTTCAAGTGATGGAATGGATAAAACATTTTTGCGTCTAACGTTTTACTATTTCACCTACTGCGTGTTTTTTCCAGGAACAGCCTCTTTATGCATTGGCATTTTCCGTCATAGGTAATAAATAGGTATACGAATAATTCCTTTGGCTCATAAAATAACAGATAATTTTCATTCCTAATAGCTAGTAGTCCAGTCGAGGCGCACGAATTACTTATTTATATTTGGTTGGTTATACTAATTCATTGGCATAATTTCCAGACACATCTTGGAGTCAACGGAGATACTAACACAGACAAACAGACGTCACACTCTCATCATTGTCCATCGATCACCTTTTTAACGGTCGATTCAAAAATATGGTAGGTGGCCAATCCACCACCCGCAGCGCTCGCATCGTTTTTGTTCGCGTTTGACGTTTACACACTACCGCCATCTGTTGGGCCATCGGCCAAACACAACGATTTTAGCATTGGGCGCACATGTCCTCGTGACTATGATTTGGATCGAGATTTGTTCTAAGTGTTACGTCTGTTTGTCTGTGATACTAACATAATCTTTGCTAGTAATATTTCAGCATGTCGTTCTATCCCGGAAATTGGAATTCTTCCTTATTTTGGAGACTACCTAATGAGGTTCAATTCAACACATTTAAAAATTTTATATTCTGAAAGATCTATTTTCATATCATATACAACTATAAATTCCATTTTATATATTTTATTATAATTATTTCATTTATTATATGCTGGGTATTGAGAGGGTGCATTAGGGCATCAGAGAAGTCACAGATGGAAGATGTAGTAGGGTGCCAGCCGGAGTCTAGGGGAATGTGTCGTAACATCCTTGTACTACATGCTGCAACTTAAAAATGACTTTAATGTAATTGTCCTTGTGCAACGAATAAAACGAAGCGTCTGATGTAATATTATTTTGTTTATTATTTGTTTCAACTCGTATTCCTTATGAATAATTACTGTATCATTCATTACAACTGTGATATATACGTAATTTTAAGAACCTGGTGATATTATTTTTTATAGTAGTCGATTTCCTAGGTACATGAACATTATAAACATATATGGTATTACGCAGCAAAAAGATAATTCAACCATTTTACTTTTCAGAAAAAAAAACAAGCCTGGCTTTTTCGAAAACATTCATTTATACCATATTTATTCGGCCTACCATTTTATTTTCATATTTCATTATCACATTATTATATATATTATTATCTGCTCTGCTATATAACATGACGCTAAAATTGAATTTATCATGTTTTGGGGAGGGAGGGAGCATCAGGGCATCATTGAATTTACAACTGGACAATGAAGTTGAGTGCCAATCGGAGTCAGAAGGAAAAGTGTTAGTCGTTCGCGTCTAGTACTTTTCTCTCCAACAGTTGTAAAAGATTTGACGCGCCCATCTTCTAACAAACCTTTCTGTGGAAAGCTCGACAAGTATTGCAAATTATAATACTCAATCTGTTGGATCATACGGTTGAAGGAGATTCTCTATTTCCCGCGGGTTTCGTGTAAGTGTTTCTGCTTACGGGTCCGCCACCGCCCTTTTGGCCCTTCATACAGCGGTATGTTGAATGCAGATTGGTAATAAAGTTTGACCTTACTGTTGAGTGGAGCCGCATGCAGAGCAAGACTCATGCAAGGATTGGTGGCTACCTACATACATACATGTCGCGAAGTCGCTGGGCAACGAGGTAAGCGTGAGAGCCTTATCCCAGGAGGCAGTGATCGAATGTAGAGAACTGGACGAGATCACAACAGAAGACGACGTGAGGGGTGCACTGTTATCTCAATGCAACCTGGAAGAAGCACCGCAGTCCATCCGGCTGAGGAGAGCTTACGGACACAGTTAAAAATAATGAAGATTACAAGTCATGTAAACTTCATTTATGCAATGTAAACATGGCGTCATGTAAATTTAAGTCTGAAATGATGTAAAAATGTGTTATATGTCATGTAATCACACAGGATCCTGCTGGATTACATGACATATAATTGAAGTTTACATGACATATCATGTAAATATCCATGATATTCCACGCTCCAATTATGTGCATTATATGTCTCAGAAATTTACACGTTTCGTTCGAACTGTGGAGGTATGTAAATAGCGACGATCCGATTACCAATCGCAGCAGCCAAAAAACTCGTCGAGGCTGGTAAGATCAAGGTGGGATGGTCGGTTTGCCCGCTGAAACTGATCCCTCGGGAGACAAATCCGGTGGAGAGATGCTTCAAATGCATGGATTTCGGCCACCGGGCAATAAACTGCAAAGGCCCGGACAGGTCCGAACACTGCAGGAAATGTGGTGAAAAAGGCCACGTTGGCAGGGACTGCCTGAAGACACCTAGGTGCATGCTGTGTAAGGTGGAGGAAGGTAACGCCCATACGACGGGTGGCTTCAAGTGCCCCAAATACCAGAAGGCGAAGGCAGGGCAGTAATGATGATGGAGATAACGCAGGTGAACCTCAATCATTGCGACGCCGCACAACAACTGTTGTGGCAGTCGAAAACAGAAACAAAGTGCGACATTGCGATCATTGCGGAAACGTATCGGGTTCCTCCCGATAACGGCAATTAGGTAGCAGACAGAGATGAGACGACGGCGATTCAAGTAATGGGCCGATTCCCTATCCAAGAAGTTGTCGAACGCTCATACGAGGGCTTCGTGATCGTTAAAATTAACGGAATCTTCGTGTGTAGCTGTTACGCCCCCCCGAGATGGACACTGGAGCAGTACACCCAGATGTTGGATGTGCTAACCGACAAGCTGATCGGTCGAACGCCGGTAATAATCGCAGGAGACTTCAATGCTCGGGCCGTGGAGTGGGGTAGCAGACTGACCAACGCGAGAGGATACAGTTTGCTGGAAGCTCTAGCGAAGCTCGACGTAAGGCTGTGCAACGACGGTCTCGCTAGCACATTTCGCAAAGACGGTAGGGAGTCCATCATCGACGTGACCTTTTGCAGCCCGTCGCTGATCACCAATATGAACTGGAGAGTTAGCGAAGAATACACCCACAGTGACCATCAAGTGATCCACTACTGCGTTGGCCAGAGAAGTTGTGCAGTATGGCAGAGGAGGAATGGAGATCGAAGGTGGAAGACGAAGCATTTCGATAAGGATCTTTTCGTCGAAGCACTCCGAGCAGTAAGCGACGCTCCAAACATGGATACAGGAGAGCTGACAGAAGCGTTGGCGAGAGCGTGTGACGCAACTATGCCGAGAAAATTGGAGCCAAGGAATCAACGGCGTCGTGCATACTGGTGGAACGACAGACTCAGCACCCTTCGCGCAGTCTGCTTGAGAGCCAGAAGACACGTGCAGAGAGCTAGATCCGAAGCCAGCATGGAAGAGCGTAAAGTGACCTACCGACTGGCCAGAGCCGCGTTCAAACGGGAAATATCGACGAGTAAAACGAACTGCTACAAGGAGTTGTGCCGGGAAGCTGACGCAAATCCCTGGGGCAACGCCTATCGAGTAGTGATGGCGAAGATCAAGGGCCCAGTTACCCCAGCTGAAATGTGTCCCGACAAACTGAAGGCGATAGTGAACGGTCTCTTTCCTACGCATACTCCAACAGCGTGGCCACCCACACCGTACGCTGACGTAGATGAGGAAAATGCCGGTATACAAGTGTCTAACGCCGAGCTGATAACGGTTGCGAAAGGATTGAAGCTGAACAAAGCTCCCGGACCAGATGGTATCCCTAATGTTGCGCTAAGGGCAGCAATCTTGGCGTTCCCAGACATATTCAGGACAGCGTTGCAGAAGTGTCTAGCGGAAGGCTGCTTCCCAGACAGATGGAAGGTGCAGAAGCTGGTGTTACTGCCAAAACCGGGAAAACCGCCAGGAGATCCTGCTTCATATAGACCAATATACTTGCTGGATACTCTTGGCAAACTTTTGGAGAAGGTCATCCTCGGCAGGCTGACGATCTACACGGAAGGCGAGAACGGATTGTCGAAAAGGCAGTTCGGATTCCGTAAACATACTTCGACGGTGGATGCTATTCGGGCAGTCATCGCGTGCGCGGAGAAAGCGTCCAAGCAGAAGAGGAGAGGCAATCGATACTGCGCAGTGGTAACAATAGACGTCAAGAACGCGTTCAACAGTGCCAGTTGGGAGGCCGCAGCCCTACACAGAATGCGGGTTCCCGGATATCTGTGTAAAGTTCTGCAAAGTTACTTTCAGAACCGGGTACTGGTCTACGACACAAACCAGGGACGGATGTCAATTGAAGTCACGGCGGGAGTTCCACAAGGATCCATACTTGGTCCAACATTGTGGAACATGATGTACGATGGAGTGCTAACCTTGTCACTGCCGAATGGAGTCGAGATCGTCGGGTTCGCAGATGACGTCGTTCTTGCGATAACTGGTGAGACTGCGGAGGAGGTGGAGATGCTGACGGCGGAATCGCTAGACACCATCGAATCGTGGATGACTGGAGTCAAGCTGCAGTTGGCTCATCATAAAACGGAGGTGGTACTGGTCAGCAACTGCAAGGCGATACAGCAGTTGGAAATCAACGTTGGAGGGCACGCAATCCCATCGAAGCGCTCTCTAAAGCATCTCGGAGTAATGGTCGACGACAGGCTAAACTTCAACAGCCACGTAGACTATGCCTGCGAAAAGGCAGTGAAAGCTGCTAACACCGTAGCCAGGATCATGCCCAACATTGGAGGACCAAGAAGCAGCACGAGGCGTCTTCTAGCGACCGTATCATCGTCTATACTGAGGTATGGAGTCCCAGCTTGGGCGGCAGCGTTAGGAACCAAACGTAACCGAGATAAGCTGGCAGGTACGTTCCGGCTCATGGCGATACAGGTGGCGAGTGCCTACCGCACTATATCATCGGAGGCAGTGTGCGTTATCGCCGGAATGATCCCCATCTGCATCACTCTGGCTGAGGACATCGCATGTTACCAGCAAAGGGACACCAGGAATGTGAGGAATACCATTAGGCTGGACACAATGGCCAGGTGGCAGCAGGAGTAGGATAACTCGGAGAAAGGAAGGTGGTCCACACGTGTCGGAGTGGACGACCAGAAAACATGGAGAAGTTAACTTCTTCCTGACCCAGTTTCTGTCAGGCCATGGATGCTTCCGGAAATATCTGCACAGATTCGGACACGCAGAATCTCCACATTGTCCGGCCTGTCCAAATATCGAGGAGACACCGGAGCACGTTATATTCGACTGCCCTCGATTCAGGGATATACGAAGCGAGATGATGCCAGAAACCGCAAACGTCCTAAATCCGGACAACATCGTGCAGAACATGTGCCAGCATGAAAGCACCTGGAATGCGGTGAACAGGGGAATAACGGCGATTATGTCGTTGCTGCAAAGGAGATGGCGTGAAGACCAGAGAGCTCCGGGTCGCGATCGGAGTAGGCTAGATCCTCCGTCGGGGACTAGACCGAGTAGAGCGGGCGTAGCGTAGTATCGGTTAATGGTCGTCGGGGCGCCTGCAAACTGGAAGCCATCCTCCAACCGGAATTGCAGAACCGACCCTGGCACTTAGCCGACCAACGTCGAGTCGGAGTAGGCTGAGTCCACCGCCGGGGTCCAGCTGAGTAATTCGCGAAATAGCACCGGCAAATGGTCGTCGGGGCGCCTGTGAACCGGAAGTTTCCCTCCACCGGAATCGCAGGACCGACCTCGGCAACTGCCCGGCCAGCTTCGGAGTAGGCTAAGTCCACCGCCGGGGACTAGTTGAGTAGATCACGATGTTGCACCGGCAAATGATCGTCGGGGCGCCTGTGAACCGGAAGCTTCCCTCCCCCGGAATCGCAGGACCGACCTCGGCATCTGCCCGGATAGCATCGGTTCGGGAGATCTTCCGCCGCCGGGGAAATCTTCGTCGGAGTAGGATAGATCCACCGCCGGGGACTACTCTGAGTAGTACGTAGCGTATCACCGGCTTGAGTCGTCGGAGCGCCAGTGAACCGGAAGCCATCCTCCAACCGGAATCGCTGGACTGACTTCGGCACTCCTCCGGCCAGTATCGAATCATGAAGAAGCGCGTAGCCGGCTAGCTCCACCGTCGGGGACTAAGCCGAGTAGCATCGATCGTCACAAACCAGTTTTGGGTCGTCTGGGCGCCAGTGAACCGGAAGTCAACCTCCAACCGGAATCGCTGGACCGACCTCGGCATCCAACTGGTCAACAAGGAGAGCTCGAACAGCAGCAGCGGAGAACGAGTCCTCGTAGAGCAACGAAGTGCACATGAGCGTCCAGTAGAAGATCAACAGAGCTCTGACGCGAGGCCAGCCCAAGGGAAGTATGCGTCGTCGTACAGAAAGCTGTCCAAAGTCCCGGCGAGATGTTCAACCGCCAATTGGGCAAAACGCTCCAACAGCGAACTAGCAGAACAGTTAGAGGCTGAGATTGAAGAAGTGCATGAGCACAGCCCTCCCCCGATGAAGTTGCCTGATGTAGTTCCGGGGGGGATCGAGGCACAGGAGCAGTAGGGAAAGTTTTTTAGTGGTTAAGCACGCCTAACGTGAGTCCCACACCGTGCCAACTCACAACAGGCCTGGCTTTTGAAGCTTTTTTGTACCCTACTATAAAAAAAAAAAACCTACATACATACAGCACATTAGGAGTTTGAGCGAGCACTTAAAGATTTGCAGCGAGCACATTTGGGATTTTGAGCGAGCACATTCGAATTTAAGCGAGCACCTTGTGATTTGTAGCGAGCACTTCTGGATTTTTAGCGAGCACTTTTGAATTCTTGCGGGCACTTTGAGATTTTTAGCGAGTAGTTTTGGATTTTTAGCGAGCTCTTTCGGCTTTTCATCGAGCACTTGGGATTTTGAGCGAGCATTTTGGGATTTTAAGCGAGCACTTTGGAGTTTTTGCGAGCGCTTCTGGATTTTGAGCGAACACTTTTGGATTTTGAGCGAGCTGTTTTGGATTTTTAGAGATCACTTTGAGAATTGTAGCGAGTGCTTTTGGATTTGTAGCGAGCACTTTTAGATTTTAAGCTAGCACTTTTGGATTTTGGGGTATGAGCACTTTGGGTTTTTGAGTGAGCACATTTGGATTTTTAGCGAGTAGTTTTGGATTTTTCATGTGAACAATCTGGGATTTGGAACGAGCACTTTTTGGTTTTTACAGATCACTTTGAGAATTGTACACGGAGAAAAACGAATATACTTGTTAGTGTACGATATATTATTTTCTCAATATTATACTCTTTAAATCTTTGAAAAGCTTATTATTTTTTACCTTGTCAAGCTTATCTGTGATTTATTTTTTGTCGTGCTTATGAAGTGAAAGACGCTACCCTTTGAACTTTTTCAAAACATAATTTAATTTTGTTCTGTGCGGTATCGAAATCACATCGTGTTATTATGTATTTCTTCGAATACTACGCGTTATACCAGTTTATTTTACAATCCAAGTGTTGATTAAATCTTGCTTTATGTGTCTCAAGTGAAACCCAAACAGAAACACAGAAATGTGGAGAAAAACAATGCCCGCAGCGGATCAGTCCTCGCAGCTCCTCAGCCCTCATCAGAGACGTTATCCTCAAAGGACATTTGTCTCAGGAAATTTGCCGCAGGAAGAGATTAGTAGCTCAGCTTTTTGTGAAATATGGATCCGATAATTACGAGTATCAAGGTGTGTTCATTTATCGTAATCATATCGGTATTTCGTCATCATCCTAACTTTTCCAGGTTTATTGGAGCTCCCATTCCGGTTGTTGTGAGCAATGCGGCAAGAGCTGCGACAAGTATATGCGATACAGATTTTGATCAACGCGGAACTAATTGGAAGAACTCTTAACCATGGGTAGCAGAGACACGTATGATTTATATGAAAATAAATTCAAAAATCTTTTTTTTATACATTTTCATTGCTTTTGTTTACTGCAATTTGAGAAAAATGGCCTATTTTATTCATTGGACATGATTTTGGAACTTTAAGCATTAAATGCATAGTTCTCGAAAAATCAGCGAGCACTTTTGTATTTGTAGCGAGCACTTTGAGATTTTAAGCTAGCACTTTTGGATTTTTGGGTATGGGCCCATTCACAAATTTCATAACGTTAGAGGGGGTGGGTGGGTCCTAGCGATGTTACGGCCCATACAAAAATTGAATAACATTCATACAAAAAGCGTTACAAGGTGGTGGGAGGGTGCCCAAGATGGCCAATTTCAGCGTTATGAAATAAATGAATGAACCCTATGAGCACTTTGGGTTTTTGAGCGAGCACAGTTGAATTTTAAGCGAGCACTTAAAGATTTGTAGCGAGCACTTTGGGATTTTGAGCGAGCACTTTGAGATTTTAAGCGAGCACCTTGGGATTTTGAGCGAGCACTTTTGGATTTTTAGAGATCACTTTTAGAATGGATCATTGAAGGTAGTTTTTGCAAGTGCTCACCGCATCAAAACAAAGGCGCCACTGTATATGGGATTTAACATTGTGACAGCATTGCTGTACTGTCAAACACACAAGGCTACGGTGGCGCTATCTATGCTTTTCATAGCGGCCGTTTTGGTTATTTTAATGACCCATTGTAGCGAGCACCTTTGGATTTGTTTTTTTTTTCCTATCTTTATTTGGTAGGCACTCCGTGTTATTCAACCGCTACTGTGCCGAGTTTCTTTCTATAGGTATCTGTCTGATTACTCCTAGCCATACAGAAGCTATTATTAGATGCCCTATTGCTTGAGTATACACTATTGTGTATTTACTTTGCCTACTTCACAATCCACGCTCGATTGGAATTATCGAGTAGGTAGGAAGAATTATTCGAGCTGTTTTTTGTTTTTGCTGATGTTCGTTCCAATCCATTCGTCCGTATGCATTGCCAGCGTTCATAGCGTGAGGGTCCATATCCATAGTTCGGTGTGATGAGGATTTTTATTATCCACGAAGAAATGCCAGTGTCGCAGTTACTTTCGATGCGTTTTCGAGAGGAGATTCTGTCCCATCCATAACAGTGCCTATCCTCCGTGATGCATCTCGAGTAACCGGACGAGAGTTTTTTTTTGTTGGAGGGGCTGGGAATCAAACCCATGACCATCTGCTTATCAAAGCAGAAGTGTAGCCAACTACGCCACGTGACCCCCCTACCTTTGGATTTGTTACGACCACTTTGAGATTTTAAGCTGGTACTTTTGGATTTTGGGGTATGAGCACTTTGGGTTTTTGAGTTAACACATTTGGATTTTAAGCGAGCACCTTGTGATTTGTAGCGAGCACTTTGGAATTCTTGCGAGCACTTTGGAATTCTTGCGAGCGCTTCTAGATTTTGAGCGAGCAGTTTTGGATTTTTATGCGAGCACTCTGAGATTTTGAGCTAGCCCTTTTGAGATTTTAAGCTAGCACTATTGGATTATTGGGTATGAGCACTTTGGGTTTTTGAGCGAGCACAGTTGGATTTTGAGCGAGCACTTAAAGATTTGTAGCGAGCACTTTGGGATTTTGAGCTATTACATTCGGATGTAAGCGAGCACCTGGTGATTTGTAGCGAGCACTTCTGGATTTTTAGCGAGCACTATGAGATTTTGAGTGAGTAGTTTTGGATTTTTAGCGAGCACTTTCGGCTTTTCATCGAGCACTTTGTGATTTTAAGCGAACACTTTGGAATTTTCGGAGTGCTTCTGGATTTTGAGCGAGCAGTTTTGGATTTTTATAGATCTCTTTGAGAATTGTAGCGATCACTTTGGGATTTTGAGCGAGTACATTCGGATTTAAGCGAGCACCTTGTGATTTGTAGCGAGCACTTCTGGATTTTTAGCGAGCACTTTGAGATTTTGAGCGAGTAGTTTTGTATTTTTAGCGAGCACTTTCGGCTTTTCGGCGAGCACTTTGAGATTTTAAGCGAACACTTTGGAATTTTTGCGAGCGCTTCTGGATTTTGAGCGAGCACTTTTGGATTTTTAGAGATTACTTTGAGAACTGTAGCGAGCACTTTTGGGATTTTGAGCGAGTACATTCGGATTTAAGCGAGCACCTTGTGATTTGTAGCGAGCACTTCTGGATTTTTAGCGAGCACTTTGAGATTTTGAGCGAGTGGTTTTGGATTTTTAGCGAGCACTTTCGGTTTTCCATCGAGCATCGAGTCATCGAGCGGATTTAAGCGAGCACCTTGTGATTTGTAGCGAGCACTTCTGGATTTTTAGCGAGCACTTTGGAATTCTTGCGAGCACTTTGGAATTTTTGCGATCGCTTCTGGATTTTGAGCGAGCAGTTTTGGATTTTTAGAGTTCACTTTGAGAATTGTAGCGAGTACTTTTGGATTTGTAGCGAGCACTTTTAGATTTAAAGCTAGCACTTTTGGATTTTGGGGTATGAGCACTTTGGGTTTTTGAGTGAGCACATTTGGATTTTGAGCTTACACTTTTTGATTTTAAGCGAGCAGTTTTGGATTTTTAGAGACCACTTTGAGAATTGTAGTGAGTACTTTTGGATTTGTAGCGAGCACTTTGAGATTTTAAGCTAGCTCTTTTGGATTTTGGGTATGAGCACTTTGGGGTTTTGAGCGAGCACAGTTGGATTTTACACGCTAAGATCAGTCTACCCAAATATGAGTAAACTTTACCCATAATCGCCGAAAAGTGCACACACTCATTTTATGGGTAAAGTGACTTTACTCATAAATAGGTTAACAGCTTATACCCATAAATGGGTACATTGTTTGCAAGAAAATCATAGAAAAAATACCCAAATATGAGTAATTGTTTCCTCTTTTCTGCTAAATCTCAGCTATAGCATACCTATTTGAATAATTTATCAAAAATAAATCAAATGCATTATGAACTACAGTTATAGCTTTATTGAAATAACATAACATAAACAATAGAATAACAAAGAAAATATAAAGAAAAGTTCAACATACTAAACTGGTTCCTTTTTGCATTAACGTAACCCGTGCGATTGTGTACGCACATTCCTATTTCCGTGATCCATCTATTGTTATATCGACATCATTCTGTAGTGTTGCGATGCTGCTGGCAAAATGGTTTGCTCCTGTTTGGTCACTGGTTCCGGTGAGGGCTCCGGATCACCATTCGAAAATTTTCCAGTCGCAGGATTAAGATGGTAGCCACAGAGACGTCTCTGGTAGCCGTGCAAAATTAGTTTTGGGCTTATTACATTTTGAATAATACTTATCTGAAAAACTTAACTTACTTAACACAATGGTCACTTATATACGATTCTGTTTTACTTACTTTCAGTATAAAAAGATTATCCTGTCACCCAATTCCAAGTCAACTACTCCAAGACTGTGGCTGACGTGCCACACAGCTTGCTGACATATTTTTTATTTTTCATCCAAATATGGGTAAAAGACCTACCCATATTTGGGTAAAGCGAGTTCACCAATAATATGGGTGAACTTTACCAATTTTTATTGGTACATTTTACCCATATAATGAGTTTTACATCAAAAACCCATAAATGGGTAATTTCATTACCTATTTTTGCGTAATCTGATCTTAGCGTGTACACGCTAAGATCAGTCTACCCAAATATGGGTAAAGTTTACCCATAATTGCCGAAAAGTGCACACACTCATTTTATGGGTAAGCTAGGCTATACCCATAAATGGATAAACTTACAAAACCCATTTATGGGTATTTGATTACGAAAGGAAATTTAGAAAAAAGTACTCATATTTGAGTATTTTAATTCTCTTTTTGTAAAATTCAATATCATACCAGTGAATTCTAATCATGAGAAACAAAAGTAATAATTTTATTGTAAGTTTAAGCACAATAATGTACACATATATTCCAATCTTCAAGAACGGCTTATGCCTATTAGATCCACACAAGTCGTTGTGCTGCTACGCCTTCTGGTGGCAAAACACTGTTCGAGATGAGTGACGGATGGTGCATCTTCCCTGAGAACATCCCTGTTTGTTTTCAGTACGCTACTGGTTGGAATTTTCCTGATCGGTTGAACGCTGAAGAGATTAAGATGAATGCCGACGATTGGATCATACTGGACGATGACATTTTTGGAGTCAGCACATATTCCAATAAAAACTGAAACAGAAAATGATCTTCGTATGATTTTGATTAAACAGTATAGTTTAAAGTAATATTTACTTACCTAGAAAATGTCCGTTTTGTTATAGTTAGTAAAAATAGTTCTTAAACAATTAAATAATTCCTCCTCTTCCGCGTCGTCGTGTCGTGTTGATTTATGTTGATGTTTAATTTTTCATCCAAATATGGGTAAAGCAACTTTACCAATAATATGAGTGAACATTACCAATTTTTATTGGTAAATTCTACCTATATTATATGTTTTGTATCAACAACCTATAAATGAGTGAATCAACTACCTATTTATGGGTAATCTGATCTTAGCGTGTAGGGCAGCACTTTAAGATTTGTAGCGAGCACTTTGGGATTTTGAGCGAGCACTTTGAGATTTTAAGCGAGCACCTTGGGATTTTGAGCGAGCACTTTTGGATTTTTAGAGATCACTTTGAGAATTGTAGCGAGCACCTTTGGATTTGATACGAGCACCTTTGGATTTAATACGAGCACTATGAGATTTTAAGCTAGCACTTTAAGATTATTGTGTATGAGCACTTTGTAGCGTTTTGGATTTTTAGAGATCACTTTGAGAATTGTAGCGAGCACTTTTGGATTTGTTGCGAGCACTTTGAGATGTTAAGCTAGCACTTTTGGAGTTTGGGTATGAGCACTTTGGGTTTTTGAGCGAGCACAGTTGGATTTTAGGCGAGCACTTTAAGATTTGTATCGAGAACTTTGGGATTTTGAGCGAGCACCTTGGGATTTTGAGCGAGCACTTTTGGATTTTTAGAGATCACTTTGAGAATTGTAGCGAGCACCTTTGGATTTGATACGAGCACTATGAGATTTTAAGCTAGCACTTTAAGATTATTGTGTATAAGCACTTTGTAGCGTTTTGGATTCTTAGAGATCACTTTGAGAATTGTAGCGAGCACCTTTGGATTTGTTACGAGCACTTTGAGATTTTAAGCTAGCACTTTGGGATTTTGAGCGAGCACATTCGGATTTAAGCGAGCACTTCTGGATTTTAGCGAGCACTTTGGAATTCTTGCGAGCACTTTGGAATTTTTGCGAGCGCTTCTGGATTTTGAGCGAGCAGTTTTGGGTTTTTAGAGATCACTTTGAGAATTGTAGTGAGTACTTTTGGATTTGTAGCGAGCACTTTTACATTTAAAGCTAGCGTTTTTGAATTTTGGGGTATGAGCACTTTGGGTTTTTGAGTGAACACATTTGGATTTTGAGCGAACATTTTTGGATTTTGAGCGAGCAGTTTTGGATTTTTAGAGCCCACTTTGAGAATTGTAGTGAGTACTTTTGGATTTGCAGCGAGCACTTTGAGATTTTAAGCGAGCATCTTGGGATTTTGAGCGAGCACTTTTGGATTTTTAGAGATCACTTGAGAATGGATCATTGAAGGTAGTTTTTGTCAGTGCTCACCGCATCAAAACAAGATCGCCACTGTATATGGGATTAAACATTGTGACAGCATTGCTGTTCTGTCAAACACACAAGGCTACGGTGGCGCTATCTATGCTTTCCATAGCGGTCGTTTTAGTTATTTTATTGATCCATTGTAGCGAGCACCTTTGGATTTGCTACGACCACTTTATGATTTTAAGCTGGTACTTATGGATTTTGGGGTATGAGCACTTTGGGTTTTTGAGTTAACACATTTGGATTTTAAGCGAGCACCTTGTGATTTGCAGCGAGCACCTTGTGATTTGCCGCGAGCACTTTGAAATTCCTGCGAGCACTTTGGAATTCTTGCTAGCACTTTGGAATTTTTGCGAGCGCTTCTCGATTTTGAGCGAGCAGTTTTGGATTTTTTGTTGTGAGCACTTTGTGATTTTGAGCGAGCACATTTGGATTTAAGCGGACACCTTGGGATTTGTAGCGAGCACTTTTGGATTTTTAGCGAGCACTTTGGAATTCTTTCGAGCACTTTGAGATTTTGAGCGAGCAGTTTTGGATTTTAAGCTAGCACTTTTGGATTTAAGCGAGCACCTTGGGATTTGTAGCGAGCACTTTGAGATTTTGAGCGAGCAGTTTTGGATTTTTAGCGAGCACTTTGGGATTTTGAGCGAGCAGTTTTGGATTTTTAGGGATCACTATGAGAATTGTACCGAGCACTTTTGGATTTGTTGCGAGCACTTTGAGATTTTAAGCTACCACTTTTAGATTTTTGGGTATAAGCACTTTGGGTTTTTTAGCGAGTATAAGCTCTTTTCGATTTTTAGCGAGTACTTTGAAATTCGATTTTGAGCGAGCAGTTTCGGATTTTTTGTTGTGAGCACTTTGTGATTTTGAGCGAGCACTTTTGGATTTTTGAATTTGAGCACTTTGGGTTTTCAAGCGAGCATATTTGGATTTTGAGCGAGCACTTTGGAATTCTTGCGAGCACTTTGAGATTTTGAGCGAGCAGTTTTGGATTTAAGCGGACACCTTGGGATTTGTAGCGAGCACTTTTGGATTTTTAGCGAGAACTTTGGAATTCTTGCGAGCACTTTGAGATTTTGAGCGAGCAGTTTTGGATTTTAAGCTAGCACTTTTGGATTTAAGCGAGCATCTTGGGATTTGTAGCGAGCACTTTGAGATTTTGAGCGAGAAGTTTTGCATTTTTAGCGAGCACTTTGTGATTTTGAGCGAGCACTTTTGGGTTTTCAAGGGAGCACATTTGGATTTTGAGCGAGCACATTTGGATTTGTAGCGAGCACTTTGGGATTTTGAGCGAGCGCTTTGAGATTTTAAGCGAGCACCTTGGGATTTTGAGCGAGTACTTTTGGATTTTTAGAGATCACTTTGAGAATGGATCATTGAAGGTAGTTTTTGTCAGTGCTCACCGCATCAAAACAAAGGCGCCACTGTATATGGGATTTAACATTGTGACAGCATTGCTGTTCTGTCAAACACAAAAGGCTACGGTGGCGCTATCTATGCTATGCCATAGTGGGCGTTTGGTTATTTTAATGATCCATTGTAGCGAGCACCTTTGGATTTCTTACGACCACTTTGAGAATTTAAGCTGGCACTTCTGGATTTTGGGTATGAGCACTTTGGGTTTTTGAGTTAACACATTTGGATTTTAAGCGAGCACCTTGTGATTTGTAGCGAGCACTTTGGAATTTTGAGCTATTACATTCGGATGTAAGCGAGCACCTGGTGATTTGTAGCGAGCACTATGAGATTTTGAGTGAGTAGTTTTGGATTTTTAGCGAGCACTTTCGGCTTTTCATCGAGCACTTTGTGATTTTAAGCGAACATTTTGGAATTTTTGGAGTGCTTCTGGATTTTGAGCGAGCAGTTTTGGATTTTTATAGATCTCTTTGAGAATTGTAGCGAGCAGTTTGGGATTTTAAGCGAGCACATTCGAATTTAAGCGAGCACCTTGTGATTTGTAGCGAGCACTTCTGGATTTTTTAGCGAAACTTTGAGATTTTGAGTGAGTAGTTTTGGATTTTTAGCGAGCACTTTCGGCTTTTCATTTTGAGCGAATTTTTGCGAGTGCTTCTGGATTTTGAGCGAGCATTTTTGGATTTTTAGAGATCACTTTGAGAATTGTAGCGAGCACCTTTGGATTTGATACGAGCACCTTTGGATTTGTTACGAGCACTATGAGATTTTAAGCTAGCACTTTAAGATTATTGTGTATGAGCACTTTGTAGCGTTTTGGATTTTTAGAGATCACTTTGAGAATTGTAGCGAGCACTTTTGGATTTGTTGCGAGCACTTTGAGATGTTAAGCTAGCACTTTTGGAGTTTGGGTATGAGCACTTTGGGTTTTTGAGCGAGCACAGTTGGATTTTAGGCGAGCACTTTAAGATTTGTAGCGAGCACTTTGGGATTTTGAGCGAGCACTTTGAGATTTTAAGCGAGCACCTTGGGATTTTGAGCGAGCACTTTTGGATTTTTAGAGATCACCTTGAGAATTGTAGCGAGCACCTTTGGATTTGATACGAGCACCTTTGGATTTGTTACGAGCACTATGAGATTTCAAGCTAGCACTTTGAGATTATTGTGTATAAGCACTTTGTAGCGTTTTGGATTCTTAGAGATCACTTTGAGAATTGTAGCGAGCACCTTTGGATTTGTTACGAGCACTTTGAGATTTTAAGCTAGCACTTTTGGATTTTTTGGTATGAGCACTTTGGGATTTTGAGCGAGCACATTCGGATTTAAGCGAGCACCTTGTGATTTGTAGCGAGCACTTTGGAATTCTTGCGAGCACTTTGGAATTTTTGCGAGCGCTTCTGGATTTTGAGCGAGCAGTTTTGGATTTTAAGCTAGCACTTTTGGATTTAAGCGAGCATCTTGGGATTTGTAGCGAGCACTTTGAGATTTTGAGCGAGCACTTTTGGGTTTTCAAGCGAGCACATTTGGATTTTGAGCGAGCACATTTGGATTTGTAGCGAGCACTTTGGGATTTTTAGCGAGCACATTTGGATTTAAGCACCTTGGGATTTGTAGCGAGCACTTTTGGATCTTTAGCGAGCACTTTGGAATTCTTGCGAGCACTTTGAGATTTCGAGCGAGCAGTTTTGGATTTTAAGCGAGCACTTTGAAATTTTGAGCGAGCACTTTTGGATTTGTTTCGAGCACTTTGAGATTTAAAGCTACCACTTTTGGAGTTTTGGGTATGAGCACTTTGGGTTTTTGAGCGAGCACAGTTGGATTTTGAGCGAGAACTTAAAGATTTGAGCGAGCACTTTGAGATTTTAAGCGAGCACCTTGGGATTTTGAGCGAGCAGTTTTGGATTTTTAGAAATCACTTTGAGAATTTGTTGATGTTGCAGAACTTTGGAGGCGAAGAACAAGATACGAATGTAACAGGAACAATAACGTTTATTGAAACACACGTCTGATGCGATTGGTGGTTGAAACAGGAATAAGAAAAAAGTGTAACAACCCTAAGTTGCTAGGTCCAAATTACTCCAGGATACGGTTGTCAGGGACGTAGCAGGGTTGTTGAGATAGGGTTCACGATTGCTTTGTTTTTCAACACCCCCTCTCAATCGGTGACTCCCAGTCTTGAACGTAGATGTTGGAATCGTACAGTATCCAATGATTTCGTGAAGATGTCGGCTTCTTGATCTGCAGTTCCAATAGGCTCAATCGTCACGGTTCCAGCAGCAACATGGTCCCTCAGAAAATGATGTTTGATATCAATGTGCTTGATTCTTTTTGATTCCATGTTTCTTGCCAGTCCAATACAGCCACGATTATCTTCAAATATTGGAATTGCTTCTGCCTTTGATTTGCATTTCAAATCTTCCAGGAGACCGCCCAACCAAATCGCTTCACTTACTGCAGAGCTGAGGGCAACATATTCTGCTTCACTAGATGAAGTAGATACGGTCACTTGTTTTCTACTTGCCCACGATACGGTTGATCCGAACACCTTGAAGACAAAGCCAGATACGGATTTTCGATCTTCTTGATCTGATGCCCAATCTGAGTCCACAAAGCCAATCAACGGAGCTGATGATTCATTCCGCATGTAGAGCAAACCAAGCTCGCTAGTGCCCTTCAGGTATCTCACAACGCGCTTCAAGGCCTGCCAATGATGATCCACCGGATTCTGTTGGTAACGTCCAAGGTAACTTACAGTAAAACAAATATCAGGTCTAGCACATAGCATCTGGTACATTAAACTGCCTAGAAGTTCTCTGTAGGGTTCATTTGTTCTGCTTCCGGCTCGGCTCAACTGTAATCCTTTTTCCATAGGCGTTTTCACTGCGTTGCAATCTATCATGCCGAATTTCTTCAGGATTTTTTGCGCATTGGTTCCTTGGGACAACTTTAGGATACCTCTCTGACGATCGTAATCCAATTTAATGCCAAGGAAGAACTTTGCCTCGCCGCAATCCGACATTTTGAACTCACGGAACAATTGTTGCTTCAGGTGTTCAATGGTTCGAATGTTTCTGCCAATGATAAGTAAATCGTCTACATACAGCACCAGATAGATTTCGTCGTTCTCTTTTGTTGAAGTGTACAAGCAATAATCTCTTTTCGATCTTGAAAAACCTAGCTTCAGCAACACCGTATTGAGTTTTTCATTCCAACATCGTGGAGACTGTTTCAGCCCGTAAATAGACTTCAGTAGCTTGCATACTGTTCCTGGCGCTGCCTGCACTCCATCCGGTACCTCCATGTACAGCTCTTCCTTCAGGTTGCCATGGAGAAAGGCCGTCTTCACATCCATTTGGTGTAGATAGAAACCACATCGTACGGCCACAGCGAGCACCACACGTACTGTTGCCAAGCGAGCCACAGGAGCAAACGTTTCTTCATAATCGATGCCAGGATGTTGCAGAAATCCTTTCACCACTAACCTTGCTTTGTGTCGAATTGCTTGTCCACATTCGTTTTCCTTCAATCGGAATACCCATTTGGATTTCAAGGGCTTAACACCTGGTGGTCGTTTCATCAGTTGCCACACACGATTGGCCTCCATCGATTTGAGCTCGCCGAGTACAGCCTCCATCCAATGGTCACGGTCATCACTCTTTGCGATATCATTGAAACACTGAGGTATATCTGTGAATTGTGGAGAGCCAACAGCAGTTGCTTCAAAACCAGTTAAATATTCCAGCAACTTACCCGGAAACTTGCGCTCCCGTTCGCTACGCCTCGTGGACGATTCATCTGAATTGCTGTCCCGTTCTTGTTGTGAAGGGAGCGCGGTGGGTAGTTCATCATCGTATTCGCTATCTTCAGCTTCAATCATTTCAACGGAATTTCGCGCTTCGTTTTCTTCTCCAGATACGAGGTAATTCTTGCTTTCCCCCTCTTGATCGGACGATGTCAAGATCATCAAAGGAATATCTTCAGATTTGCTACTATTGGACGCATACGGATAACAAGCTTCATTAAACTTCACATCTCGAGCAATAACGATTTTCCTAGAATTCCTGTCCCATAAGCGATATCCATTTGAAGCGTATCCGATCATCACCAGTTCTCGACTCTTCGCATCTAACTTCTTGCGATATTGGTTGGGGATCCATGCAAATGCTTGAGAACCAAAAACTTTCAGTTTCTCCAAGTTCGGCTTCTGTTTGGTCCAGCATTCCGTCGGGGTAAGATTCCTCGGGAGAGCAGAAGTGGGACTCCTATTCATCAAAAACGTACCTGTTAGAACTGCTTCTCCCCACATCGATTTAGGCATCCTCGAGTCAATAAGCATGCTTCGAACTTTCTCCACTAGGGTTCGGTTGAACCGCTCCGCTACCCCGTTTTGTTGAGGGGAATATGCAACGGTCGCTTCTATTTGAATACCTTTAGCCTTGTAGAATTTCATCTGATTTCCGGAGCAATATTCTCGACCTTGATCTACTGTCAACTTCGATATCGATGCTCCAAACATAGCTGTTACCATCGCTTCGTACTCTTGAAATTTTTCAAAAACTTGAGACTTTTTCTTCAGTAGGAACACCATCGCGAAGTGTGAATAGTCGTCGATAAAGCTGACAAAATAACGGTGACCATCCCATGACGCTGGCTCTATAGGTCCACAGACATCAGAATGGATTCTTCCGAGTGGTCTCGTTGCTCTTTCGCGCTTTCCATCAAATGGTTTTCGACACATCTTACCTTGAACGCAAGCTTCACAAAATTGGAGCTTCTGAGGCTTAAAGTTCAGTCCTTTGGCTAAATCTTCCCGCACCATCATCTTCATACCACACCACACACACACAGATTCTTTAGGTTATATTGAAGGCCCGAACAAACTGATCGTGGAATGTCCATACTCTCCCTCCGTTAAATATAGATGATCTCTGGTTAAGATATTTTCTATTCACTAGACCCAAAAATGTACTCCTGCATCGTGTTAAAATACCCATACTATGCTCAAATATGACAAAGATCTTCTCGGAATGACCTTTCTTGCCTCCTTTTAAGCTCGATATCACGCCCCCGTACAAAAGCGTTAATTTTCGAATCGCAGTTCCCGTGTTGTCTTTAAAATTTGTGTGAGCCGAATTAAAGTCTTAAGCTAAGTATGCTGTTCCGCTCAAGAAAAGTAAAAATTTCTGCTCAAGAAATTTCCTACAGTGAGCTCCATTTGAATTGACATTTCTTTTCAACTGCGTACTGCGATCAAAGAAAAATGCTTTTCTTGAGCATTTCTTGCAAGAAATTTTCCACGCATCGAGATAGGCGATTACTTTTCTGTTGAAGTGCATACTTTGCTTTACATCTGAAAAACTACAATTTTTCATACCTGTCATAATGACAAACAAGAAAAAAATGTCAATGCTTGCTGAGAACGTTTTTCCGAAATTTCAGTTCAATGAATTGGGTGAGGTGGGTCGGAAGTGCTTTCACATAACCTCAGGAGTCCCGCAAGGTTCCATCCTGGGTCCGGTGTTATGGAATGTCATGTACGACGAGGTGTTGAGATTAAAATTCCCGGCGGGTGTGGTCATCGTTGGCTTTGCCGACGATATTACGCTGGAGGTCTACGGTGAATCGATCGAAGAAGTGGAATTGACTGCAGCCCACTCGATCGCAATTGTGGAGGAGTGGATGAGCTCCAGGAAACTGGAATTGGCTCACCACAAAACTGAGGCTGTTGTTGTCAACAACCGAAAGTCGGTGCAGCAAGCGGTGATCAGTGTAGGCGACTGCACAATCACTTCGAAGCGCTCCGTCAAACACTTGGGGGTGATGATCGACGACAAGCTTACCTTCGGTAGCCATGTCAATTATGCCTGCAAGAGAGCCTCCACAGCTATTGTGGCACTGTCCCGGATGATGTCCAATAGCTCTGCGGTGTACGCCAGCAAGCGTAAGCTTCTGGCCAGTGTCGCCTCGTCCATACTGAGGTATGGTGGCCCGGCTTGGGGCACGGCTTTGAGTACCGATAGCTACCGTAGCAAGCTAGAGAGTACTTATAGGCTAATGTGCCTGAGGGTTGCGAGCGCGTACCGTACCGTGTCACACGATGCACTCTGTGTCATCACCGGTATGATGCCTATTGGTATCCTTATCATGGAAGACATAGAGTGTTTCGAAATGCGCGGCACAAGAGGCATACGCAGGACTGCCAGACTGGCCTCCATGGTCAAATGGCAGCGCGCGTGGGACAGTTCCACCAAGGGAGTGTGGACTCACAGGTTGATTCCGAGGTTGGATATCTGGGTCAATAGGCGCCATGGGGAACTAACATTCCACCTAACACAGGTCCTTTCAGGCCATGGATGCTTTAGACAGTATCTACACCGTTTCGGTCATGCGGGTTCTCCCGAATGTCCAGTTTGTGCAGGTTTAGAGGAAACGGCGGAACACGTTTTGTTCGTGTGCCCGCGTTTCCGCACAATGCGTGACCGCATGTTTGCCACATGCGGTCGGGACACGACTCCGGACAATTTGGTCCAGAGGATGTGTGCAGACGAGTTTGGCTGGAATGCCGTTTCATCGGCTATCACCCACATTGTCTCGGAACTCCAAAGGAGGTGGCGTGTGGACTCGGGGAGTGACTAGTGCAGACGCTAATCAACAGGTGGTCCAAGGGTTCGCAGTCGGCTACGTAGGTCATACCGGTGCCCTACGGTCGAAATCGACCCTTACAGCGATTAAGTGGCCGCGGGGAGAACATCCTGGTAGCGCTGCTGTCGTGGCGCCAGCCTACTGGGTGGATACGAGCCTCTGGTTGTTCGGGGCAGGTGGAGGCCCCTTCGTCAGCAATCCCAGCTGGTGCTAGCTGATAGGGCCTGAGCCTTCAGTAGGTCAAATTGCGAAGCCCGCAGTATCAGTTCTTGATACCTGCGGTGCAGCTGGGCGCGGGCTTAGTGGTCGACCCTGCCCGCTTTCAGCGGACAACGGGAGGTGAGGACCACCCGGGAAGCTGGCAATGCGCCAGCATGCTACCTTGGTGGACCCCCATAAGCGTGTCATCGATGTTCGTTGCTGCATGGCTACGCAGCTAACCTGGAGGATGCGATGTGCAATAGCCCCTCTCCGAAGCAATGCCTTCTTGGTGGTCCCGGAGAGACGAAGGGTTTGGCGGCAGTGGAAATGGTTTAGTGGGTCGGGGGTGTAGTCCTGTTTACTGCTTGTACGTAGTAAATGGTCCCCAACCCCACACTCCCGGACCTCGGTCCGGAGTCTGTTGAGCAGATTATCCCCCCATTGCTTAGAAGGAAAAAAAAAAACACACACACAAGGCTACGGTGGCGCTATCTATGCTTTCCATAGTGGCCGTTTTGGTTATTTTAATGATCCATTGTAGCGAGCACCTTTGGATTTCTTACGACCACTTTGAGATTTTAAGCTGGCACTTTTGGATTTTGGGGTATGAGCACTTTAGGTTTTTGAATGAGCACATTTGGATTTTAAGCGAGCACCTTGTGATTTGCAGCGAGCACTTCTGGATTTTTACCGAGCACTTTGGAATTCTTACGAGCACTTTGGAATTCTTGCGAGCGCTTCTGGATTTTGAGCGAGCAGTTTTGGATTTTTAGAGATCACTTTGAGAATTGTAGCGAGCAATTTGTGATTTTCATCCTACACTTTTGGATTTTGAGCAAGCAGTTTCGGTTTTTCAAAGAGCTCTTTGGGTTTCTTAGCGAGCACTTTGAGATTTTGAGTGAGCAGTGAGCACTTTGGGATTTGCAGCGTGCTTTTTTCGATTTCTAGCGAGTACTTTGGAATTCGATTTTGAGCGAGTATTTTTGATTTTTTGTTGTGAGCACTTTGTGATTTTGAGAGAGCACTTTTGGATTTTTGAATTTGAGCACTTTGGGTTTCAAGCGAGCATATTTGGATTAAAGGTTAAAAGTATTGAAAGATACAAAAAATCGCCTTCAGCTCCGCGGATAAGCAAGTGCATAACTGAAAGTTTCCTACCTGCGCAGAGAACATTTAGCAATTTTTTTCCCGTTTAATTCAATATTGCCACATGGTGGAAGCCATCTTCGAGATATAGATGCTTTTGGAATTTTCTTTACTGACCATCAGAATTGTCCCGTAGACTTGCTTTTCCTTACCAATGCTCAAGATACGAAGAATCATGGCTTCAAGAAATTGGCCATCCTTAGCTACGTTGATGATAATTGGCGATTGTACTGATTTGACGGATTTGAAATACGTTTTCTTGTTCACGAGATGGTCACTCGATCCAGAGTCCAACTTGAACACGATCTTCCCGACGCTGTCTCGCTTAGTAACTGCACGGTCCGCCATGAACACCACTGGTTTAAAAGTATTTGCCACATTTGCATTTCCTTTTGCTTTCTTGCAATCTTTCTTCATATGCCCTCTTTTTCCGCAGGAATGACATTTTCCATTGAACCGGTTGCCTTTCTTCTGGTTATCGCCAATGAACGCTGCCGGTTTGTCTTCCACAGTATAGCTTCGATCGTTTCGTTTCGATTCTTCATCGATCAAACGGGTCTTCATCACTTCGTAGGTAAGTTCGTTCTCCGGCAAATTCTCTAAAGCCGTCACCAGAGCGTCGTATGATTCCGGAAGCGTTAACGCCAGAGACGAGCAAACATCGCTTTCTTCCAACTTCGATCCCGCCATGCGTAACTGACGAATCAGATCTTCAAACTCCAGCAGATGAGTCCGAACCGAGGCGCCATCTTTCAGGTGCAATCTTGCAATTTGCTTCCTGATTAGGGTCTGCCTACCTGCTGATTTCTTCGCGAATGTATCCTCGAGACTTTTCCACATTGCTTTTGCTGTGCCCTTGTCCCGACAATGCTAGCCTTCCTGTCCGTCTCGTGGAACTTTGCCGCTTCCGCAGCCGTTACGGGTACATCCTTTACGATAGCGTCCCATACGTTCACCGACTCCAAATAGGTTTGAACACGGAATTGCCATACATCGTAACCTTTACCAACGAATTGCTGAATTCCGTGAACCGCAGCTTCTTTACGGTGGTCGCCCATAACCTGTTGATGTTGCAGAACTTTGGAGGCGAAGAACAAGATACGAATGTAACAGGAACAATAACGTTTATTGAAACACACGTCTGATGCGATTGGTGGTTGAAACAGGAATAAGAAAAAGTGTAACAACCCTAAGTTGCTAGGTCCAACTTACTCCAGGATACGGTTGTCAGGGACGTAGCAGGGTTGTTGAGATAGGGTTCACGATTGCTTTGTTTTCAACAGAATTGTAGTGAGTACTTTTGGATTTTTAGCGAGCACTTTGAGATTTTAATTTAGCTCTTTTGGATTTTTGGGTATGAGCACTTTGGGTTTTTGAGCGAGCACAGTTGGATTTTAAGCGAGCACTTTGGGATTTTGAGCGAGCGCTTTGAGATTTTAAGCGAGCACCTTGGGATTTTGAGCGAGTACTTTTGGATTTTTAGAGATCACTTTGAGAATGGATCATTGAAGGTAGTTTTTGTCAGTGCTCACCGCATCAAAACAAAGGCGCCACTGTATATGGGATTTAACATTGTGACAGCATTGCTGTTCTGTCAAACACAAAAGGCTACGGTGGCGCTATCTATGCTATGCCATAGTGGGCGTTTGGTTATTTTAATGATCCATTGTAGCGAGCACCTTTGGATTTCTTACGACCACTTTGAGAATTTAAGCTGGCACTTCTGGATTTTGGGTATGAGCTCTTTGGGTTTTTGAGTTAACACATTTGGATTTTAAGCGAGCACCTTGTGATTTGTAGCGAGCACTTTTACATTTAAAGCTAGCGTTTTTGAATTTTGGGGTATGAGCACTTTGGGTTTTTGAGTGAACACATTTGGATTTTGAGCGAACATTTTTGGATTTTGAGCAAGCAGTTTTGGATTTTTAGAGCCCACTTTGAGAATTGTAGTGAGTACTTTTGGATTTGCAGCGAGCACTTTGAGATTTTAAGCTAGCTCTTTTGGATTTTTGGGTATGAGCACTTTGGGTTTTTGAGCGAGCACAGTTGGATTTTAAGCGAGCACTTTGGGATTTTGAGCGAGCGCTTTGAGATTTTAAGCGAGCACCTTGGGATTTTGAGCGTGAACTTTTGGGATTTTAGAGATCACTTTGAGAATGGATCATTGAAGGTAGTTTTTGTCAGTGCTCACCGCATCAAATCAAAGGCGCCACTGTATATGGGATTTAACATTGTGACAGCATTGCTGTTCTGTCAAACACACAAGGCTACGGTGGCGCTATCTATGCTTTCCATAGCGGGTCGTTTAGTTATTTTAATGATCCATTGTAGCGAGCACCTTTGGATTTGCTACGACCACTTTGATGATTTTAAGCTGGCACTTATGGATTTTGGGGTATGAGCACTTTGGGTTTTTGAGTTAACACATTTGGATTTTAAGCGAGCACCTTGTGATTTGCAGCGAGCACCTTGTGATTTGCCGCGAGCACTTTGAAATTCCTGCGAGCACTTTGGAATTTTTGCTAGCACTTTGGAATTTTTGCGAGCGCTTCTCGATTTTGAGCGAGCAGTTTTGGATTTTTTGTTGTGAGCACTTTGTGATTTTGAGCGAGCACATTTGGATTTAAGCGGACACCTTGGGATTTGTAGCGAGACTTTTGATTTTGAGCAATGCCGTTCGGTTTTTTCAAAAGAGCTCTTTGGGTTCTTTCTTAGCGAGCACTTGAGATTTGAGTGAGCAGTGAGCATTTGGTATTTTGCAGCGTGCTTTTTCGATTTCTAGGCGAGTTACTTTGGAATGTGATTTGAGCGAGTATTTTGATTTTGTTGTTGGCACTTTGGTGATTTTGAGAGAGCACTTTTGATTTTGAATTTGAGCACATTGGGTTACCAACGCGAACATATTTTGGATTAAAGTTAAAAGTATGAACAATATCAAAAAACGTCAGCTCATCGCAAATCTCCGAAAACCGGAAACGAATGCAGAAAATGCATGGAATCTGGGAAAAATACGAAACCAATGCTTTCCTACTCATTACGCTTAAAAGCGAAGAATCCATTTAGTCAAAAAGTTAAATATCTATTCTAGACTAAAACAAGTTGAATTCTTTAGGTTATATTGAAGGCCCGAACAAACTGATCGTGGAATGTCCATACTCTCCCTCCGTTAAATATAGATGATCTCTGGTTAAGATATTTTCTATTCACTAGACCCAAAAATGTACTCCTGCATCGTGTTAAAATACCCATACTATGCTCAAATATGACAAAGATCTTCTCGGAATGACCTTTCTTGCCTCCTTTTAAGCTCGATATCACGCCCCCGTACAAAAGCGTTAATTTTCGAATCGCAGTTCCCGTGTTGTCTTTAAAATTTGTGTGAGCCGAATTGAAGTCTTAAGCTAAGTATGCTGTTCCGCTCAAGAAAAGTAAAAATTTCTGCTCAAGAAATGGTCAAGAAATTTCCTACAGTGAGCTCCATTTGAATTGACATTTCTTTTCAACTGCGTACTGCGATCAAAGAAAAATGCTTTTCTTGAGCATTTCTTGCAAGAAATTTTCCACGCATCGAGATAGGCGATTACTTTTCTGTTGAAGTGCATACTTTGCTTTACATCTGAAAAACTACAATTTTTCATACCTATCATAATGACAAACAAGAAAAAAATGTCAATGCTTGCTGAGAACGTTTTTCCGAAATTTCAGTTCAATGAATTTTTATGGCATGTAGCATTATAGCACGTTTGGCGCGCTTGGCGCACCTTGGCGCATTGAAGGCACAGCTGTGCCAAATGAAGTGCGACCACCCCCTTGACAGAACATTCTTTTAAGAAATCATGCTTTTTACCACAATAAATACAAATATCTGAAGATTTGTTACAATCAACAGATGAATGACCTTCACCACATTTAGAACATTTTAGTTTGTTCGAACAAAATTGCGATGTATGACCGAAAAGAAGGCAACGATCGCAATGCATAATCTTCGGATAATAAAGTCTAACTTGAAAAATAACATTATCTATATCTACATAATCTGGTAGAACAGACCCTTCAAATGTAATTTTTATGCAATTGGAATGCATGTATGATGATTTTTTATCAGTAAATGTTAATTTCGATAATCGCATGCAATCTAAAATTTTCACAGGTGGAATAGCTTTATTTTTAAATTTACCAGAACCGAAATTAACAATATCATTACAATCCAAATCTCCATCATAAATGATCCTGTTAATTTCACACGAGTCGCAAGGTGCGTGAACTCGATATGAATTACAAAATAGTTTAGATTCTAGTAATGAATTTGCGTCATCACGAGATCCGAAGATAACCCTCAATTTGTCAAGAGAAATTTTTTTAATTTCCTTGACAGATTTATACAATTTATAAATTTCCGAAGATATCAAAAGAACATTTATGGGTTTTTCCTTTTTGCGAAAATAAACAACAAAAGGACCTAAAAAACTGGAGGGATAAGTTTTGATACGAAAACGTTTGGTAGAAGATAATTCACTATTTTCACCGGATGTCCCATCCCCGTCAGTCTCCATAATGGAAAATTGACGGGGTAATTATAAAAAATAAACAGATATAATAATAATATTGATAATGTATACGAGTAGTAATAATTAGAATAATAAAATAAATAAAATTATACTTAAGGAACTTCAATCTGATACAACGACTTGAGATCGTCGATGCCAACCAAGTATTTTCACCAGCACAAAAATAAACTTGATTAGTTGAAGCTTGATTTTTTTAGTTCGTTTCTATTTCATCAAATCCTTGACGATATCAGCTTGTTCGAGTTTCTTCCTTCAAATTCGAATTCACACCACCAGGCCGGCCTGCACACGGCCAAACAGCCAAACAGCTTTTTTCCACAAGCACCAAACTTGATGTCTGTCAGTACAGCTCGTCTCATGCAAATCCTCGATGATTCAGATCGTAAAATGTCCACCTTCGAAACCAATTGCTTGGAAATGAAATCCTCCTAAAAATGGAAAAATAAATGACAGCGCAGAAAAAATACCGGCAACCCGGTCAAGGCCTACTTACCAAAGATGAACATACATGGCGCCTTTGTTTTGATGCGGTGAGCACTGGCAAAAACTACCTTCAATGATCCATTGTAGTGAGTACTTTTGGATTTGTTGCGAGCACTTTGAGATTTTGAGCTAGCACTCTTGAGACTTTAAGCTAGCACTATTGGATTATTGGGTATGAGCACTTTGGGTTTTTGAGCGAGCACATTTGGATTTGTAGCGAGCACTTCTGGATTTGTAGCGAAAACTTTTGAACTCTTGCGAGCACTTTGAAATTTTGAGCGAGTAGTTTTGGATTTTTAGCGAGCATTTTTGGATTTTTAGCTAGCACTTTGGAATTCTTGCGAGCACTTTGGAATTTTTGCAAGCCGTATTGGATTTTTAGAGATCACTTTGCGAATTGTAGCGAGCACTTTTGGATATGTAGCGAGCACTTTGAGATTTTTAGCTAGCACTTTTGTATTTTGGGGTATGAGCACTTTGGGATTTTTTGATGTGAGCACTTTGGGATTTTGAGCGAATTAATAAGGATTTATAGTAAGCACTTTGTGATTTTCAACGAACACTTTTGGATTTAGAGCGAGCACTTTCGGTTTTTCAACGCAAACTTTTGAATTTTTAGTGAGTACTTTGGAATTCATGCGAGCACTTCTGAATTTTGAGTGAGCAGTTTAGTGCAGAGCAGAGTGAGCAGTTGAGCGATTACATTTGGATTTTTAGCGAGCACTTCAAGGTTTGAAGCGAGCAATTTGTGATTTTCATCCTACACTTTTGGATTTTGAGCAAGCAGTTTCGGTTTTCAAAGAGCTCTATGGGCTTCTTAGCGAGCACTTTGAGATTTTGAGTGAGCAGTGAGCACTTTGGGATTTGCAGCGAGCACTTTTCGATTTCTAGCGAGTACTTTGCACGCTATGATCAGTTTACCCATAAATAGGTAGTTGATTCACTCATTTATGAGTTTTTCATATAAAACTCATAATATGGGTAAAATTTACCAATAAAAATTGGTAAAATTAACCCATATTATAAGCAAAATTGGTTTACCCAAATATGGGTAAAAAAGGTACCCATATTTGGATGAAAAATAAAACATCAACAATAATCGCGTGACGTTGCAGTGAGTTAAAAGCTTTGTTCAAAAACTAGTGGAATTTATAAATTAAAGGTGAGTAAATATGTTTATTTATATTGCAAAACCAGAAAAATACCAACAAGGATTATTACTTGAACTATTCTTTGTTTCAGTTTAGGCGATATCAAAACTCTTCAACCTGTGCAACTGTGGTTAAACGGATGCTTCTGCTGGATCAGATTTTTTCCAATTATCAGCAGCATCATGTGCAACACAGTGGCTCATAGAAATACTCGCGAAGATTGGTTTATGTGTAGAATAATAACACCTCATCTTAAATTTTGGTATTTATTGACCAAACTATTCATAATTTAAATTAAATCATGTTGTTTGTATAATTAGAACTTTTATTTTAGTATTATTATTGAAAATCATCAGAGCAAAGAAAAATAAAGTACTCATATATGGGTACTTTTCCTATAATTTTGCTCATAATAATATACCCATTTATGGGTTTTAGGAGCTAACCCATTTATGGGTAGAATCCACTTTACTCATAAAATCAGTGTGTGCACTTTTCAGCGATTATGGGTAAACTTTACCCATATTTGGGTAGACTGATCTTAGCGTGTGGAATTCGATTTTGAGCGAGCAGTTTTGGATTTTTTGTTGTGAGCACTTTGTGATTTTGAGGAGCACTTTTGGATTTTTGAATTTGAGCACTTTGGGTTTCAAGCGAGCATATTTGGATTTTGAGCGGGCACTTAAAGATTTGTAGCGAGCACTTTGGGATTTTGAGCGAGCTCATTTGGATTTAAGCGGACACCTTGGGATTTGTAGCGAGCACTTTTGGATTTTTAGCGAGCACTTTGAGATTTTGAGCGAGCACATTTGGATTTAAGCGGACACCTTGGGATTTGAAGCGAGCACTTTGAGATTTTGAACGACAGTTTTGGATTTTAAGCGAGCACTTTGGGATTTTGAGCGAGCACTTTTGGATTTAGGCGAGCACCTTGGGATTTGTAGCGAGCACTTTGAGATTTTGAGCGAGCACATTTGGATTGTTAGGGATCACTATGAGAATTGTAGCGAGCACTTTTGGATTTGTTGCGAGCACTTTTAGATTTTAAGCTACCACTTTTAGATTTTTTGGTATAAGCACTTTGGGTTCTTTAGCGAGTATAAGCACTTTTCGATTTTTAGCGAGTACTTTGGAATTCGATTTTGATCGAGCAGTTTTGGATTTTTTGTTGTGAGCACTTTGTGATTTAGAGCGAGCACTTTTGGATTTTTGAATTTGAGCACTTTGGGTTTCAAGCGAGCATATTTGGATTTTGAGCGAGCACTTGAGGATTTGTAGCGAGCACTTTTAGATTTTGAGCGAGCACATTTGGATTTAAGCGGATACCTTGGGATTTGTAGCGAGCACTTTTGGATTTTTAGCGAGCACTTTGGAATTCTTGCGAGCACTTTGAGATTTTGAGCGAGCAGTTTTGGATTTTAAGCGAGCACTTTTGGATTTAAGCGAGCACCTTGGGATTTGTAGCGAGCACTTTGAGATTTTGAGCGAGCAGTTTTGGATTTTGTGCGAGCACTTTGGGATTTTGTGCGAGCAGTTTCGGATTTTTTGATGTGAACATTTTGTGATTTTGAGCGAGCACTTTTGGATTTTTGGATTTGAGCACTTTGGATTTTCAAGCGAGCAGATTTGGATTTTGAGCAAGCACATTTGGATTTGTAGCGAGCACTTTGGGATTTTGAGCGAGCACATTTGGATTTAAGCAGGCACTTTGAAATTTTGAGCCAGCACTTTTGGATTTAAGCGAGCACCTTAAGATTTGAAGCGAGCACTTTTGGATTTTAGCGAGCACTTTGGGATTTTGAGCGAGCACATTTGGATTTTAGGGATCACCATGAGAATTGTAGCGAGCACTTATGGATTTGTTGCGAGTACTTTGAGATTTTAAGCTACCACTTTTATATTTTTGGGTATAAGCACTTTGGGTTTTTAAGCGAGTATAAGCACTTTTCGATTTTTAGCGAGTACTTTGGAATTCGATTTTGAGCGAGCAGTTTTGGATTTTTTGATGTGATAACTTTGTGATATAGAGCGAGCACTTTTGGATTTTTGGATTTGGGCACTTTGGGTTTTCAAGCGAGCTCATTTGGATTTTGAGCGAGCACTTAAAGATTTTGAGCGAGCACTTAAAGATTTGTACCGAGCACTTTGGGATTTTGAGCGACCACATTTGGATTTAAGCACCTTGAGATTTGTAGCGAGCACTTTTGGATTTTTAGCCACTTTGGAGTTCTTGCTAGCACTTTGAGATTTTGAGCGAGCAGTTTTGGATTTTAAGCGAGCACTTTGAAAATTTGAGCGAGCACTTTTGGATTTGTTGCGAGCACCTTGGGATTTTGAACGAGCACTTTTGGATTTTAGCGAGCACTATGAAATTTTGAGCGAGCAGTTTTGGATTTAAAGCGAGCACTTTGGGATTTTGAGCGAGCATTTGGATTTTTAGAGATCACTATGAGAATTGTAGCGAGCACTTTTGGATTTGTTGCGAGCGCTTTGAGATTTTAAGCTACCACTTTTAGATTTTTGGGTATGAGCACTTTGGGTTTTTGGGCAAGCACATTTGGATTTCAAGCGAGCACATTCGTTTCTTCAACGAGCACCTCAGGATTCTTTGGGATTTTGAGCGATTACATTCGGATGAAAGCGAGCCCCTTGTGATTTGTAGCGAGCACTTCTGGATTTGTAGCGAACACTTTTGAATTCTTGCGAGCACTTTGAGATTTTGAGCAAGTAGTTTTGGATTTTTAACCAGCATTTTTGGATTTTCAGCTAGCACTTTGGAATTCTTGCGAGCACTTTGGAATTTTTGCGAGCGCTTCTGGATTTTGAGCGAGCAGTTTTGGATTTTTAGAGATCACTTTGAGAATTGTAGCGAGCACTCTTGGATTTGTAGCGAGCACTTTGAGATTTAAAGCTAGCACTCTTGGATTTTGGGGAATGAGCATTTTGGGAATTTTTTGATGTGAGGAGTTTTAGGATTTTGAGCGATTAAATAAGGATTTTTGATGAGCACTTTGGGATTTTCAACGAACACTTTGAGATTTTGAGCGAGCACTTTCGGTTTTTCAACGAGCACTTTTGGATTTTTAGGGAGCACTTTGGAATTCATGCGAGCACTTCTGAATTTTGAGCGAGCAGTTTATGATTTTTCATATGTGAGCACTTTGGGCATTTTAGCAAGCACTTTTGGAAATTTAACGATTCAAGATTTATTGCGAGCACTTTGAGATTTTAAGCGAGCAGTTCTGGATATTAAGCGAGCACTTTGGGATTTTGAGCGAGCAGTTTTGGATTTAAAGCGAGCACTTTGGGATTTTGAGCGAGCACTTTTGGATTTTTAGGGATTACTATGGGAATTGTAGCGAGCACTTTTGGATTTGTTGCGAGCACTTTGAGATTTTAAGCTACCATTTTTAGATTTTTGGGTATAAGCACTTTGGGTTTTTGGGCAAGCACATTTGGATTTCAAGGGAGCACATTCGTTTCTTCAACGAGCACCTTAGGATTCTTTGGGATTTTGAATGAGCACCTTGGGATTTGTTGCGAGCACTTTGAGGTTTTAAGCGAGCACTTCTTGATTTTTTGATATAAGCACTTTGGGATTTTGAGCGATTTAATTAGGATTTTTAACGAGCACTTCAAGATTTGAAGCGAAGGGCACTTTGGAATTCTTGCGAGCACTTTGGAATTTTTGCGAGCGCTTCTGGATTTTGAGCGAGCAGTTTTGGATTTTTAGAGATCACTTTGAGAATTGTAGCGAGCACTCTTGGATTTGTAGCGAGCAAAGTTAGCACTCTTGGATTTTGGGGTATGAGCACTTTGGGAATTTTTGATGTGAGGAGTTTTGGGATTTTGAGCGATTAAATAAGGATTTTTGATGAGCACTTTGGGATTTTCAACGAACACTCTTGGATTTTGAGCGAGTACTTTCGGTTTTTCAACGAGCACTTTTGGATTTTTAGAGACCACTTTGGAATTCATGCGAGCACTTCCGAATTTTGAGCGAGCAGTTTATGATTTTTTATATGTGAGCACTTTGGGCATTTTAGCAAGCACTTTTGGAAATTTAACGAGCACTTCAAGATTTATTGCGAGCACTTTGAGATTTTAAGCGAGCACTTTGGGATTTTAAGCGAGCACTTTTGGATTTAAGCGAGCACCTTGGAATTTGTAGCGAGCACTTTGAGATTTTGATCGAGCAGTTTTGGATTTTTAGCGAACACTTTGGGATTTTGAGCGAGCACTTTTAGATTTTTAGGGATTACTATGGGAATTGTAGCAAGCACTTTTGGATTTGTTGCGAGCACTTTGAGATGTTAAGCTAACTTAACTTTAGGTTGGGTATGAGCACATTTGAATTTTAAGCGTGGATTGGTAGCGAGTACTTTGAGATTTGTAGCGAGCACTTTGAGATTTGTAGCGAACACTTTGGGTTTTTGAGAGAGCAGTTTTGGATTTGAAGCGAGCACTTTGGGATTTTAAGACATAACTTTGAGAATTGTAGCGAGCACTTTGAGATGTTAAGCTAGCACTTTTGGATTTCTGGGTATGAACACTTTGGGTTTTTGAGCGAGCACAGTTGGATTATGAGCGAGCACCTTAAGATTTGTAGCGAGCACTTTGGGATTTTGAGCGAGCACTTTGAGATTTTAAGCGAGCACTTTGAGATTTGTAGCGAGCACTTTGGGTTTTTGAGAGAGCAGTTTTGGATTTGAAGCGAGCACTTTGGGATTTTAAGACATCACTTTGAGAATTGTAGCGAGCACTTTGAGATGTTAAGCTAGCACTTTTGGATTTCTGGGTATGAGCACTTTGGGTTTTTGAGCGAGCACAGTTGGATTTTGAGCGAGCACCTTAAGATTTGTAGCGAGCACTTTGGGATTTTGAGCGAGCACTTTGAGATTTTAAGCGAGCACCTTGGGATTTTTAGCGAGAACTTTTGGATTTTTAGAGATCACTTTGAGAATTGTAGCGAACACCTTTGGATTTGTTACGAGCACTTTGAGATTTTGAGCTAGCACTTTTGGATTTTGGGGTATAAACACTTTGGGTTTTTGAGTGAGCACATTTAGATTTTGAGCGAACACTTTTGGATTTTGAGCGAGCAGTTTTGGATTTTTAGAGATCACTTTGAGAATTGTAGTGAGTACTTTTGGATTTGTAGCGAGCACTTTTAGATTTTAAGCTATCACTTCTGTATTTTGGGGTATAAGCACTTTGGGAAGTTTTGATGTGATTGGGATTTTTAGCGATTAAATAAGGATTTTTGATGAGCACTTTGGGATTTTCAACAAACACTTTTGGATTTTGAGCGAGTACTTTCGGTTCTTCAATTTTTGAAGTTTTGGATGTGTTGCGAGCACTTTGAGATATTGAGCTAGCACTTTTGAGATTTTAGACTAGCACTATTGGATTATTGGGTATGAGCACTTTGGGTTTTTGAGCGAGCACATTTGGATTTTGAGCGAGCACATTTGAATTCTTGCGAGCACTTTGAGATTTTGAGCGAGTAGTTTTGGATTTTTAACCAGCATTTTTGGATTTTAAGCTAGCACTTTGGAATTCTTGCGAACACTTAGGAATTTTTGCGAGCGCTTCTGTATTTTGAGCGAGCAGTTTTGGATTTTTAGAGATCACTTTGAGAATTGTAGCGAGCACTCTTGGATTTGTTGCGAGCACTTTGAGATTTAAAGCTAGCACTCTTGGATTTTGGGGTATGAGCACTTTGGGAATTTTCGATGTGAGGAGTTTTGGGGTTTTGAGCAATTAAATAAGGATTTTTGATGAGCACTTTGGGATTTTCAACGAACACTTTTGGATTTTGAGCGAGCACTTTCGGTTTTTCAACGAGCACTTTTGGATTTTTAGGGAGCACTTTGGAATTCATGCGAGCACTTCTGAATTTTGAGCGAGCAGTTTATGATTTTTCATATGTGAGCACTTTGGGCATTTTAGCAAGCACTTTTGGAAATCTAACGAGCACTTCAAGATTTATTGCGAGCACTTTGAGATTTTGAGCGAGCAGTTCTGTATATTAAGCGAGCACTTTGGGATTTTGAGCGAGCACTTTGAGATTTTAAGCGAGCACCTTGGGATTTTGAGCGAGCACTTTTGGATTTTTAGAGATCACTTTGAGAATGGATCCTTGAAGGTAGTTTTTGCGAGTGCTCACCGCATCAAAACAAAGTCGCCGCTGTATATGGGATTTAACATTGTGACAGCATTGCTGTTCTGTCAAACACACAAGGCTACGGTGGCGCTATCTATGCTTTGAGATTTAAATCTGGCACATTTGGATTTTGGGGTATGAGCACTTTGGGTTTTTAGGGTTAATGGATTTTATTTGCATTTTAAGCGAGCACCTTGTAATTTGCAGCGAGCACTTCTGGATTTTTAGCGTGCAGTGTAGGATTTTTTTATGTGAGTTCATTGGGATTTTAAGCTAACACTTTTGGATTTTGAGCGAGTACTTTCGGTTCTTCAATTTTTGAAGTTTTGGATGTGTTGCAAGCACATTTGGATTTCAAGCGAGCACATTCGTTTCTTCAACGAGCACCTTAGGATTCTTTGGGATTTTGAATGAGCACCTTGGGATTTGTTGCGAGCACTTTGAGGTTTTAAGCGAGCACTTCTTGATTTTTTGATGTAAGCACTTTGGGATTTTGAGCGATTAAATAAGGATTTTTAACGAGCACTTCAAGATTTGAAGCGAACACTTTTGAATTTGTTGCGAGCACTTTGAGATCTGTAGCGAGCACTTTGGGATTTTGAGAGAGCAGTTATGGATTTTGAGCGAGCACTTTGGGATTTTGAGCGAGCACTTTTGGATTTTTAGAGATCACTTTGAGATTTGAAGCGAGCACTTTTGGATTTATTGCGAGTACTTTGAGATTTTAAGCTAACTTAACTTTTGGTTGGGTATGAGCACATTTGAATTTTTCAGCGTGCACCTTGGGATTGGTAGCGAGCTCTTTGAGACTTGTAGCGAGCACTTTGGGTTTTTGAGAGAGCAGTTATGGATTTTAAGCGAGCACTTTGGGATTTTGAGCGAGCACTTTTGGATTTTTAGAGATCACTTTGAGAATTGTAGCGAGCACTTTTGGATTTGTTGCGAGCACTTTGAGATTTTAAGCTAGCACTTTTGGATTTTTGGGTATGAGCACTTTGGGTTTTTGAGCGAGCACCTTAAGATTTGTAGCGAGCCCTTTGGGATTTTGAGCGAGCACTTTGAGATTTTAGGCGAGCACCTTGGGATTTGGAGCGAGCACTTTTGGATTTTTAGAGATCACTTTGAGAATGGATCCTTGAAGGTAGTTTTTGCAAGTGCTCACCGCATCAAAACAAAGTCGCCACTGTATATGGGATTTAACATTGTGACAGCATTGCTGTTCTGTCAAACACACAAGGCTACGGTGGCGCTATCTATGCTTTGAGATTTTAATCTGGCACATTTGGATTTTGGGGTATGAGCACTTTGGGTTTTATGTTTAATGGATTTTATTTGGATTTTAAGCGAGCACCTTGTGATTTGCAGCGAGCACTTCTGGATTTCTAGCGTGCAGTTTAGGATTTTTTTATGTGAGTTCATTGGGATTTTAAGCGAACACTTTTGGATTTTGAACGAGTACTTTCGGTTCTTCAATTTTTGAAGTTTTGGATGTGTTGCGAGCACTTTGAGATTTTGAGCTAGCACTTTTGAGATTTTAAGCTAGCACTATTGGATTATTGGGTATGAGCACTTCGGGTTTTTGAGCGAGCACATTTGGATTTTGAGCGAGCACATTTGGATTTTGAGCGAGCACTTTGGGATTTTGAGCGATTACATTCGGATGTAAGCGAGCCCCTTGTGATTTGTAGCGAGCATTTCTGGATTTGTAGCGAACACTTTTGAATTTTTAACCAGCATTTTTGGATATTTAGCTAGCACTTTGGAATTCTTGCGAGCACTTTGGAATTTTTGCGAGCGCTTCTGGATTTTGAGCGAGCAGTTTTGGATTTTTAGAGATCACTTTGAGAATTGTAGCGAGCACTCTTGGATTTGTAGCGAGCACTTTGAGATTTAAAGCTAGCACTCTTGGATTTTGGGGTATGAGCACTTTGGGAATTTTTGGTGTGAGGAGTTTTGGGATTTTGAGCGATTAAATAAAGATTTTTGATGAGCACTTTGGGATTTTCAACGAACACTTTTGGATTTTGAGCGAGCACTTTCGGTTTTTCAACGAGCACTTTTGGATTTTTAGGGAGCACTTTGGAATTCATGCGAGCACTTCTGAATTTTGAGCGAGCAGTTTATGATTTTTCATATGTGAGCACTTTGGGCATTTTAGCAAGCACTTTTGGAAATTTAACGAGCACTTCAAGATTTATTGCTAGCACATTGAGGTTTTAAGCGAGCACCTTTTGATTTTTTTATGTGAGCACTTTGGGATTTTGAGCGATTACATTTGGATTTTTAGCGAGCACTTTGGGATTTACAACGAACACTTTTGGATTTTTAGCGAGCACTTTCGGTTTTTCAGCGAGCACTTTTGGATTTGATGCGCGCACTTTGAAATTCTTGCGAGCACTTCTGAATTTTGAGCGAGCAGTTTTGGATTTTTTATATGTGAGCACTGTGGGCTTTTTAGCAAGTACTTTTGGAAATTTAACGAGCACTTTCGGGTTTTATTGCGATTACTTTGAGGTTTTAAGCGAGCACTCTGAGGTTTTAAGCGAGCACCTTTTAATTTTTTTTATGTGAGCACTTTGGGATTATGAGCGATTACATTTGGATTTTTAGCGAGCACTTCAAGGTTTGAAGCTAGCAGTTTGTGATTTTCAGCCTACACTTTTGGATTTTGGGCAAGCAGTTTCGGTTTTTCAAAGAGCTCTTTGGGCTTTTTAGCGAGCACTTTGCGATTTTGAGTGAGCAGTGAGCACTTTGGGATTTGCAGCGAGCACTTTTTGATTTTTAGCGAGTGCTTTGGAATTCGATTTTGAGCGAGCAGTTTTGGATTTTTTGATGTGAACACTTTGTGATTTTGAGCGAGCACTTTTGGATTTTTGGATTTGAGCACTTTGGGTTTTCAAGCGAGCACATTTGGATTTTGAGCGAGCACTTAAAGATTTGTAGCGAGCACTTATGGATTTTGAGCGAGCACTTTGGAATCCTTGCGAGCACTTTGAGATTTTGAGCGAGCAGTTTTGGATTTTAAGCGAAAACTTTGGGATTTTGAGCGAGCACTTTTGGATTTTTAGAGATCACTATGAGAATTGTAGCGAGCACTTTTGGAATTGTTGGGAGCACTTTGAGGTTTTAAGTAGTGATCCTTATAAGAGAGATACGCGGATGCTGACATCTCTGTCAAAGTGTTAGCCAACCGAGCAGCGAGAGCTGTCAAAGTGTGAGCCAAACGAACATGCGTTGTTTGTTTTGAATTTTTTTTGAAGAGTAATGTTATCCGCTTGAAGTTATCTTGGTGAAAGTTGTTTGCGAAGAGCAAAAATTATGAAATATTTTCCTTTTTTGATTATTTGTCAATGCGATATATAGTTGTTGATTTTTTCTGCTGTTTATTAGTTTGGAAAAGTAGCTCAAAGATCTGTAACGAAACAAAATACACTTTTTAACAATGAGGAAGTCATGTCAGTGATAAAATATTATTCTCGACGCCGAGCAAACTCAGCACTGCTGATCTGTTGCCAAATCATTCCATTTTACTTCCGCCCATCTCTCATATAAAGGATCACTAGTTTTAAGCTACCATTTTTAGATTTTTGGGTATAAGCACTTTGGGTTTTTGGGCAAGCACATTTGGATTTCAAGCGATCACATTCGTTTCTTCAACGAGCACCTTAGGATTCTTTGGGATTTTGAATGAGCACCTTGGGATTTGTTGCGAGCTCTTTGAGGTTTTAAGCGAGCACTTTTTGATTTTTTTGATGTACACGCTAAGATCAGTTTACCCATAAATAGGTACTTGTTTTACCCATATTTGGGTTTTTGATACAAAACCTATATTATGAGTAAATTATACTGAGAAAAATTGGTAGAATTCACTCATATTAGAAATAACGTAAGTTTACCTAATTATGAGTATTTAGTTTACCCATATTTGGATGAAAAACAACAATTTATTTCCCAGTCACCAAAACAACTTACACTTTGTAATCGGTTATATTCCCTATCAGCTGGTATGGCAACTTTTATTACCATTTCCAGATTCCAGCATTCTTCGTTTTGTTTTGTAAATATTCTAGGAATAAATTATTCTTGCTGATTATTATTATTCATGTGTTTTATAATTGTTGTACCGTTAACAGTGTCATGCAGAAGGAACTACAAATCGAGCTGACCTTGCAAAATTGTGGAATCTTTATGGTGAGTCTGACTGTTTTTTTTTGTTGGCTAAATTGTTTAAGAAACCGCGAATAATTCTCTAATTATTTATTCGCAGTTTAATCACTAATTGACATGTTCTCGTTCGATGATCTAAATTAAGAATTTTGGAGAGGAACCCGGAGGAAGTCCGTCCTGCCGTCAAGTCTGTGGTTCCTGGAGACATCTGTTGCTGATAAATAAAACTGCATATGTTTATATGCAGTTATTTGTAAAATCATGTACATAAATGTAATAAATGGATTATTTCATTATAAAAACTATTATTTTTTAATGATCTATCGTTTATTTAGAAATAATTTAAACCGAAATAAATTACAAAACAATACTCATTTATGAGTAAAACGCATTACTCATTTTAAGACAAAGAAGCTAAACTCATAAATGAGTAAATGCTACTTCACCCATAAAATGAGTGTGTGTACTTTTTGACGATTATGAGTAAACTTTACCCATATTTGGGTAGACTGATCTTAGCGTGTAAGTACTTTGGGATTTTGAGCGATTAAATTAGGATTTTTAACGAGCACTTCAAGATTTGAAGCGAACACTTTTGAATTTGTTGCGAGCACTTTGGGATTTTGGGAGAGCAATTATGGATTTTAAGCGAGCACTTTGGGATTTTGAGCGATTATATTCGGATGTTAGCGAGCCCCTTGTGATTTGTAGCGAGCACTTCTGGATTTGTAGCGAACACTTTTGAATTCTTGCGAGCACTTTGAGATTTTGAGCGAGTAGTTTTGGATTTTTAACGAGCATTTTTGGATTTTTAGCTAGCACTTTCGGTTTTTCAACGAGCACTTTTGGATTTGATGCGCGCACTTTGAAATTCTTGCGAGCACTTCTGAATTTTGAGCGAGCAGTTTTGGATTTTTTATATGTGAGCACTGTGGGCTTTTTAGCAAGTACTTTTGGAAATTTAACGAGCACTTCGGGTTTTATTGCGATTACTTTGAGGTTTTAAGCGAGCACTCTGAGGTTTAAAGCGAGCACCTTTTAATTTTTTTTATGTGAGCACTTTGGGATTATGAGCGATTACATTTGGATTTTTAGCGAGCACTTCAAGGTTGGAAGCGAGCAGTTTGTGATTGATCTTCATCGTAGCATTGTTGAATAACGTGTAAATCATTTCCACAGACAAACAGACGTCACACTCTCACCGATGTCCATCGACTAGCTTTTTAACGGCCGATTCAAATATATGGTAGGTGGCCAATCCACTACCCGCAGCGCTCGCATCGTTTTCGTTCGCGTTTGACGTTTACACACTACCGCCATCTGTTGGTCCATCGGCCAAACACACCGATTTTAGTATTGGGCGTACATGTCCTCGTGACTATGATTTTGATCGCGATTTGTTCTAAGTGTTACGTCTGTTTGTCTGTGTCATTTCGTTTACTCGGTAATAACAAGCTACACATTCGGTTACCAATGGCATCTAGGGTGAGATCACAAATTATGCGAGAATTGTAACTTTAGGCTTAGGGCATTGAACAAACATTTAATGCGTTTGCTTTAGAGTGTTCATAATCGAAAGCGATCAGTGAATTAAAGTTTCCAGAGTTCCACAAGCCAGAGAAGATCGACATGCTTCTCGGTGCAGAATTATTCTTGCAGCTGCTACGACCTGGTTACATCAAACTCAACGACGATTTTCCAGAGCTTCGTGAGACCACTCTAGGATGGGTGGTAGCCGGAGTGTTCCGAGAGAAACCCGTTGCTAGCAAGATTCAGCATTCGTTAGTCGCATCGATAGACGACACCGAGGAGATTCCACAACAATCGAACATCGAAGATGTAGCAATTCCGAACCCGTTACCCAAGCAGATATGTAAGCAATGCGAAGAGAGGAAACAACGCCGAAAAAAACGAAGCGAATGGGACAACCCGAATCAACGAAACCTTCCTCCGCAAGACGCCATCCATCGACCTTCGAGTTTGCCATACACACTTCGAGTAACCGACGCTATCCTGAAGACAACCGCCGCTAGTAATCCGCTCAATGACTATCGTTTCGCCGACGTTTCGCCCAACCATCGAGTAAGCCCTGATCCGCCACCATGTACTGCCAATCACCGACAAGGATCGAGGAGAACGACAGGATTTCACCCTGGTTTGACAAATGTGCCGAAATATACACCAGAAACATCGCTCAACCAGAAGGTAGGATGCATGACACGAGAGTACGCTGAACCAGACAAATTAGCACGCTCACTCGATGCGCTTTCGAATGGACACACCTATCGACGAGTAAGCAGTCCGAGCAAGAGCAACGAATCACGATCACCGAAGAAACCTGTTGAAACTTCGTGTCAACCGGGGGGAGTATGTTCCGTACGGAACGTGCGGAAAAAGCGCAAACGACAATTCGTTTACACACCCAATCCGAATGTAGCGAAACACTCACCGAATAGAGCCCCCAGCGTGACCAAGCCTAGCTATGTCACTGAGATCGCGAGTTACCTCGATTGATGTGAGTTCCACCCGTGAGTGCCCGTGAGAGATTCCCGCCATCATTGTCATCGTCATCGAGGTACTCACTGGCACTCACCACAACAGTAACGAAACGATGAGTGCAGACGCGTCGCGAATGTTCCACGCGCGTCTGGAACACGTGTATGGTGAGAGCGCGAACATTCTGGAACGCGTGCGCGTGCATATAAATACGCGACCGTTCCGCCAGTGAAGTCAGTATTGTTTTAACCTTCGCGCGCGTATAATCGAGTGAGTAAAAGTAAAAGTGAACAAATAAGTGTAAATAGTAGAAGTGCAGAGTAAAATAAAGTGCAGTAGTGAGTAGTGATTGAAAAGTGTGGTGTAAATTCTTTCATTCCGAAATCCCGACCCGAGTGATACAGTCCACCCGACCCGACCGGAGTTGGCCACGGTGAACAGCGCCAACATAGTGATCCGGATCGAAGGACCACTATGTTGGCGCTGTTCACCGTGGCCAACTCCGGTCGGGTCGGGTGGACTGTATCACTCGGGTCGGGATTTCGGAATGAAAGAATTTACACCACACTTTTCAATCACTACTCACTACTGCACTTTATTTTACTCTGCACTTCTACTATTTACACTTATTTGTTCACTTTTACTTTTACTCACTCGATTATACGCGCGCGAAGGTTAAAACAATACTGACTTCACTGGCGGAACGGTCGCGTATTTATATGCACGCGCACGCGTTCCAGAATGTTCGCGCTCTCACCATACACGTGTTCCAGACGCGCGTGGAACATTCGCGACGCGTCTGCACTCATCGTTTCGTTACTGTTGTGGTGAGTGCCAGTGAGTACCTCGATGACGATGACAATGATGGCGGGAATCTCTCACGGGCACTCACGGGTGGAACTCACATCAATCGAGGTAACTCGCGATCTCAGTGACATAGCTAGGCTTGGTCACGCTGGGGGCTCTATTCGGTGAGTGTTTCGCTACATTCGGATTGGGTGTGTAAACGAATTGTCGTTTGCGCTTTTTCCGCACGTTCCGTACGGAACACGAGCACCTTTTGATTTTTTTATGTGAGCACTTTGGGATTTTGAGCGATTACATTTGGATTTTTAGCGAGCACTTTGGGATTTACAACGAACACTTTTGGATTTTTAGCGAGCACTTTCGGTTTTTCAGCGAGCACTTTTGGATTTGATGCGCGCACTTTGAAATTCTTGCGAGCACTTCTGAATTTTGAGCGAGCAGTTTTGGATTTTTTATATGTGAGCACTGTGGGCTTTTTAGCAAGTACTTTTGGAAATTTAACGAGCACTTCGGGTTTTATTGCGATTACTTTGAGGTTTTAAGCGAGCACTCTGAGGTTTTAAGCGAGCACCTTTTAATTTTTTTATGTGAGCACTTTGGGATTATGAGCGATTACATTTGGATTTTTAGCGAGCACTTCAAGGTTTGAAGCTAGCAGTTTGTGATTTTCAGCCTACACTTTTGGATTTTGGGCAAGCAGTTTCGGTTTTTCAAAGAGCTCTTTGGGCTTTTTAGCGAGCACTTTGCGATTTTGAGTGAGCAGTGAGCACTTTGGGATTTGCAGCGAGCACTTTTTGATTTTTAGCGAGTGCTTTGGAATTCGATTTTGAGCGAGCAGTTTTGGATTTTTTGATGTGAACACTTTGTGATTTTGAGCGAGCACTTTTGGATTTTTGGATTTGAGCACTTTGGGTTTTCAAGCGAGCACATTTGGATTTTGAGCGAGCACTTAAAGATTTGTAGCGAGCACTTATGGATTTTGAGCGAGCACTTTGGAATCCTTGCGAGCACTTTGAGATTTTGAGCGAGCAGTTTTGGATTTTAAGCGAAAACTTTGGGATTTTGAGCGAGCACTTTTGGATTTTTAGAGATCACTATGAGAATTGTAGCGAGCACTTTTGGAATTGTTGGGAGCACTTTGAGGTTTTAAGTAGTGATCCTTTATAAGAGAGATACGCGGATGCTGACATCTCTGTCAAAGTGTTAGCCAACCGAGCAGCGAGAGCTGTCAAAGTGTGAGCCAAACGAACATGCGTTGTTTGTTTTGAATTTTTTTTGAAGAGTAATGTTATCCGCTTGAAGTTATCTTGGTGAAAGTTGTTTGCGAAGAGCAAAAATTATGAAATATTTTCCTTTTTTGATTATTTGTCAATGCGATATATAGTTGTTGATTTTTTCTGCTGTTTATTAGTTTGGAAAAGTAGCTCAAAGATCTGTAACGAAACAAAATACACTTTTTAACAATGAGGAAGTCATGTCAGTGATAAAATATTATTCTCGACGCCGAGCAAACTCAGCACTGCTGATCTGTTGCCAAATCATTCCATTTTACTTCCGCCCATCTCTCATATAAAGGATCACTAGTTTTAAGCTACCATTTTTAGATTTTTGGGTATAAGCACTTTGGGTTTTTGGGCAAGCACATTTGGATTTCAAGCGATCACATTCGTTTCTTCAACGAGCACCTTAGGATTCTTTGGGATTTTGAATGAGCACCTTGGGATTTGTTGCGAGCTCTTTGAGGTTTTAAGCGAGCACTTTTTGATTTTTTTGATGTACACGCTAAGATCAGTTTACCCATAAATAGGTACTTGTTTTACCCATATTTGGGTTTTTGATACAAAACCTATATTATGAGTAAATTATACTGAGAAAAATTGGTAGAATTCACTCATATTAGAAATAACGTAAGTTTACCTAATTATGAGTATTTAGTTTACCCATATTTGGATGAAAAACAACAATTTATTTCCCAGTCACCAAAACAACTTACACTTTGTAATCGGTTATATTCCCTATCAGCTGGTATGGCAACTTTTATTACCATTTCCAGATTCCAGCATTCTTCGTTTTGTTTTGTAAATATTCTAGGAATAAATTATTCTTGCTGATTATTATTATTCATGTGTTTTATAATTGTTGTACCGTTAACAGTGTCATGCAGAAGGAACTACAAATCGAGCTGACCTTGCAAAATTGTGGAATCTTTATGGTGAGTCTGACTGTTTTTTTTTGTTGGCTAAATTGTTTAAGAAACCGCGAATAATTCTCTAATTATTTATTCGCAGTTTAATCACTAATTGACATGTTCTCGTTCGATGATCTAAATTAAGAATTTTGGAGAGGAACCCGGAGGAAGTCCGTCCTGCCGTCAAGTCTGTGGTTCCTGGAGACATCTGTTGCTGATAAATAAAACTGCATATGTTTATATGCAGTTATTTGTAAAATCATGTACATAAATGTAATAAATGGATTATTTCATTATAAAAACTATTATTTTTTAATGATCTATCGTTTATTTAGAAATAATTTAAACCGAAATAAATTACAAAACAATACTCATTTATGAGTAAAACGCATTACTCATTTTAAGACAAAGAAGCTAAACTCATAAATGAGTAAATGCTACTTCACCCATAAAATGAGTGTGTGTACTTTTTGACGATTATGAGTAAACTTTACCCATATTTGGGTAGACTGATCTTAGCGTGTAAGTACTTTGGGATTTTGAGCGATTAAATTAGGATTTTTAACGAGCACTTCAAGATTTGAAGCGAACACTTTTGAATTTGTTGCGAGCACTTTGGGATTTTGGGAGAGCAATTATGGATTTTAAGCGAGCACTTTGGGATTTTGAGCGATTATATTCGGATGTTAGCGAGCCCCTTGTGATTTGTAGCGAGCACTTCTGGATTTGTAGCGAACACTTTTGAATTCTTGCGAGCACTTTGAGATTTTGAGCGAGTAGTTTTGGATTTTTAACGAGCATTTTTGGATTTTTAGCTAGCACTTTCGGTTTTTCAACGAGCACTTTTGGATTTGATGCGCGCACTTTGAAATTCTTGCGAGCACTTCTGAATTTTGAGCGAGCAGTTTTGGATTTTTTATATGTGAGCACTGTGGGCTTTTTAGCAAGTACTTTTGGAAATTTAACGAGCACTTCGGGTTTTATTGCGATTACTTTGAGGTTTTAAGCGAGCACTCTGAGGTTTAAAGCGAGCACCTTTTAATTTTTTTTATGTGAGCACTTTGGGATTATGAGCGATTACATTTGGATTTTTAGCGAGCACTTCAAGGTTGGAAGCGAGCAGTTTGTGATTGATCTTCATCGTAGCATTGTTGAATAACGTGTAAATCATTTCCACAGACAAACAGACGTCACACTCTCACCGATGTCCATCGACTAGCTTTTTAACGGCCGATTCAAATATATGGTAGGTGGCCAATCCACTACCCGCAGCGCTCGCATCGTTTTCGTTCGCGTTTGACGTTTACACACTACCGCCATCTGTTGGTCCATCGGCCAAACACACCGATTTTAGTATTGGGCGTACATGTCCTCGTGACTATGATTTTGATCGCGATTTGTTCTAAGTGTTACGTCTGTTTGTCTGTGTCATTTCGTTTACTCGGTAATAACAAGCTACACATTCGGTTACCAATGGCATCTAGGGTGAGATCACAAATTATGCGAGAATTGTAACTTTAGGCTTAGGGCATTGAACAAACATTTAATGCGTTTGCTTTAGAGTGTTCATAATCGAAAGCGATCAGTGAATTAAAGTTTCCTTTGATCTTTATGAGATAATCTTCATGTCAGTTCATAATTTACACGCGGCGCACCTGGCAAAGTTCTGCGGCGCACCAGGGCGCCGCGGCGCACAGTTGGGGAAGTACTGCCATTGTCCATTGCGTTCACAGAGAAAAAAAAATGGTAAAAACAACAAAATTGTAGCTACTTTCAAACAAAAGTTTAGGTTAAATATAGCACAACCAAAATTTTAGTTTGATTCAACCTTCTACATTGTCTGAAACAAACATTTTTTTGTTTGTTTTCATCTTGACTTTGAATTTAAACTCAACAAAAGCTTGTTTGAAACAAACAAAATGTTGGTTGTTTCGTTTGACAATTGTGAAAACAACCAAGGCTTTAGTTTGTTTCAAACTAGCAAAATCAGTTTGAGTTTGTCAATCTTAAGTTTATTTCAAACTAATCCGTTGTTTGATATCAACAACTCCTTAGTTGTTTGTAGATTCATTCCATTTATTTTTATTTTTTTGTTGTTGTAAATAAAAAAATGCTATATTATATAAATAATTATTTTCCAAAATTTAACTTACAAAGCTTATGTATGCTACAGTTCATAACATTTCATGAAAATACAAATCAGATGCTGCTGTGGCTATGACTTCCGGAATGCGAGAATTACAGGAAAGGATTCCAATTCGTGCCTCTGGTCGCTGGGTGTTTTCAACACAACGAAGAAAGAAAAAAAATAGATATTTAGTCTGGGATAAGACAGTAAATATGTAATGCACTTGATAATTAGCTTGTTTCGTCGTGCGTATTCATCACAGCATTTGAGGAAAAAAACCTGGTGCTCCACATCCGACGACATGCAAAGATATCGTCGGATAATGCAAGCAGCCATAATCCCTTAATGGTATGATTCTCTGTCTCATTCCTGATAAAAAAAAACACGGTACACTATAATTCAATTAAATTTATCACTAAGCGGAAATAATGAGCGGAGTATTATTTTTAACTCACCTTATTATAGAATTATCGAAAATAATTTCGCTATAATATTTGCCGTCCAATGAAAAATTGTCAAACACCGAGAAATCCTTCTAGTAACACTACATTTAAACAACCTAATCATTGGTGAAATCAAACTAGATTTTTGTTAAAGGAAAGGCAAATCTTGATTTGAAACAAACATAATCTTTGTTGAATTTACAAAGAAACTCTACCATAAAACAACCTAATAAGCAACATTGAATCTTTCATAGCCCGTCCGTGGACTATGTATTGCACATCGATATGTTACTGATCTTAGTCTATTCCTAAATAGTTAGCAGTACCTGATTACCAGGTTGCTAGAGGGATGTTTCGGTATACACCAGAGGTGCATTGAAACGCATAGATTCAGAGTCAGAACAAGACTGCCTTGTTCCTTTCACATGGGTTCCTTTTATTTGCCTTTACAATTGATCGGTTACAATTTGGTTACAATGTCAGAAAGAGATAGATGGAGACGCCTGGGACGGCGGTGACAATATTTCGGCGATAGCATTTTTGGGTTGAAACCTGAGCCTTAGCGCATCGTCCAAACGGACGACCACCAGCGTGGCTAAAGTACAATCAGCAAAACATGTGGCGCACTCGAGTGCCTCGATGCAAACTGCTTACGCATGTTGCACCGAGGCCATCGTTCGCACTTACGCGGACCTGACCTATTCTGTTGTAACAAAACATAATATGCATTTTATTGCTTGCGCTGATTGACAAGGGAAATATGTGTTTGGGTCGATATGTGTATAGCACACCTCCCCCCTTTTGAAAATGATGTAATGGAAAGAAAGTGTAATGGAATCATTTATTTGATTGCCGGTCCCAGATGCCTTTACAGAGTTTTACATGAATTTGATTTTGTTAATATTTCTTAGCTCTATTTTTTTATAAATAACTTTATTACTAGACTAACCGAATTTTGCACTCCTCAGCATAAAGCTGGGAACTTTCACCTACCTCATCATGTTACTTATTTTTTTTTTAATTTCTCTTTTTTTTATGTGAGGTTAGGCTCGGTGGGGCTCTAGTTAAAGTTATGGAAAAAGAAACTAATTTATGCTTTGATTATTCTATTTTTGTGTACATTTGTGGTTTTACCTGTAAGTATATGTAGGATTTCACAATTTGGTTCTACAATTTTTAATATTTTATAAGGTCCAAGATAAAAAGAATCTAACTTGCTTCTGTTTTCATTTTTTAAGTAAACTATGTCATTAATTACAACGGAAATGGGATTGAGGTTGTTATCGAATTGCTGTTTTCTTTGATATTTATGGTCTAATAGCTTTTGCTTTACTATTTCGTGAGATCGACTCAACTTAAATTTCAATTCGTTTTTATAAGATTCGAAATTATAAACTGGTTCGTTACTGTTTTCTAATACGTCTTGAGGAAGGTTAGCCTTTCTGCCAAATATCAACTCAAATGGGGTGAAACTATGATCCGTGTGAGGGGTTGAATTGTACGAAAATTCATAAAATTTGATCCAATCATCCCAATCTGATTGATGCTCATTGGTGAATGATCGCAGATACTCATTGAGGCATCTGTGATTTCTCTCCAAAGAACCAATTGATTGTGGGTGATATGGTGTTGAAAAGGTTTGTTTGATTTGGAGTAATTTGCTAATCTGCTCGAGTACTTCATTATTGTATTCAGTACCCTGATCAGAACGTAATTCGAGAAAATGTCCGAAAGTCAAAATAAAATTTTCGACTAATGCTCTAGCTATGGTGTTTGCTTCCTTGTTTGGGATAGGGATTATGGTTATGTACTTTGTGAGATCGCATTGAATTGTAATGCAATAACGGTTGTTTTTATTTGACTTTGGTAGAGGACCTACTGTGTCAATGGATATTACTTCAAAAGCTTTAGACGGTGTTGTAGTTATAACCATCGGTTCCTTTGTGTGCTTGATAATCTTATTTCTTTTGCACAATTCGCAGGCCTGGACGAATTGGGCAATAGACCTTTTCATATCGCGCCATCTATATTTTTCTCGGAGTCTTAAGTACAATCTAAATTGACCTACGTGTCCTCCAGTGGGTGTATTATGATGATTACTTAATAATGCTTGAATTTCTTCCGGGTCATCTATAAAGGTTGGTTCTTTATAAATGATAACTTTTAAAGTTTTCAATATGTTATTAGCAATAGTTTTGAATAAATTTATTGGTACCATGGTAAAAATAAAATCGTTTGCCGGCAATGCTAAATTTTTCGCGCTTATTCTTTTTGCAATTTTTTCAATTTCTGGAAGAGCACACTCGAATGCGTGACTTCCATTTCTAACGTCTTGATGCACTTGTGCAACAATCGTTTTGCAATTTTTCTTCAATATCATAAATTTCAATGTATTGCCCACTACGGCTGTGCACAGCTTCATCATTTTTCTTGTTTCCGTAGGGCGTTCAGTTTCATATGTAGAGAGGTGATCAGTCTCCTTTTTTTCATTTTCAATGCTAATATCCTTTAAATTATTTTTAACTAATTTTTGTGCCTTACGGGTCATAGACCTAGTATTAACTATCATAACATTAGAAATTTTTAATTCGTCAGATGTAGTAGCTATTCGCGATAATGCGTCCGCTGCTACATTTTCCTTACCTTTAATATATACAACATCGTAGTCGTATCCTTCAAGATCGATACGAATTCTAGTCAATTTCGAGGTTGGATTCTTGATTCCGAATAGATACACAAGAGGTCTGTGATCTGTTCGTACTGTGAATCGTCTTCCATACAAATAGGCTTCGAAATAATTTATGGCCCAATGTATGGCGATTAGTTCTTTTAGTATGGTCGGTTTATTTCTTTCTGCTGGAATAAACGTCTTACTTGCGAACGCAATAGGTCGTTCTCCTGCTTCAGAAATTTGAGATAAGACAGCTCCGCATCCTATGTCTGACGCGTCTGTCGTTAGTATAAATTTTTGGGTAAAATCGGGGTATTGCAACAATCTTGGAGACATCAGCTGTTGTCTCAACAGATCGAATGCATTTTGACATTTATCAGTCCATGTAAAAGTAACGTTTTTCTTCAGTAATTGGTTTAATGGGTAAGCTATGTCAGCAAAGTTTTCGACAAATCTACGATAATAATTGCAAAAAGCAACGAATCTTCGCACATCGTCTACATTTTTGGGAATTGGATAGTCCCTAATGGCTTTAAATTTGGAGTCGTCGGGCAATATTCCCTGATCGGTTATTTTATGACCAAGATAGGTCACTTCGGTTTTTAAAAATTTACATTTGGATAAATTCAATTTTAAATTATATTTCCTCATTCGTTCAAATACTGATTCTAAATTTGACAAATGATGTTTCAACGAACATCCGATAATAACAATATCATCTATATAGATAAATGCACGCTCAGGTGTTAGACCTGCCATGGCAATAGCCATCATCCTTTGAAAACTATTTGGACTAATATTTAATCCAAAAGGTAATCGTTTGAACTGATAGTGCCCAGAGTTGGTAGAAAATGCGGTATACTTCCTGGAATTACTGTCCAAGGGGATCTGATGAAAACCTGACATCAGATCCAGTGTGCTAAAATATTTTGCTCTACCAAGTTGGTCTAGTATACTTTCAATTCTTGGTAGCGGAAATTTGTCTGGCATAATTTTCTTGTTTAGTTGCCTAAAATCAACAACTAAACGCCATTTGTTTTCTGAATTATCCGATTTTTTCGGGACCAGCAAAATCGGGGAATTATATGACGAAACTGAGGGTTCTATAATTTCGTCTTTTAACATTTTCTGAACTTGCCTTTCGATTTCTTCACCTTGGGCATGAATAGTTTTATAGTTGGGTATATACACAGGAACATTATCGTTAAGACTGATGTTCTGCGTATAAAAATTATTGATTGACAATTTCTCATCTTCTAGGTTAAAAATATCTTCATATCGAATGATCAATTTTTCGAGTTCTCGTTTAGCTTGTGGAGTAAGGTGTTGAGTATCAATGTTTTTCAAAATTTTATTTCGCCTTGGGGTTTTATCAGTTGAGTGTGTTTTGCGTGGTACTACTTGGAAGTTACTTAGTGGTTCCATATAAGGTTTAAAATCTGTGTAAGTAATATAAACTGCTTTATCGGTGGTATTAATGAATTTTAATATAGGTTCTTTAGCTGATATGATCGTATTTCCACAAAAAATTCCAGGTTGAATTTCCTGTGAGTGTACCACCATATCCTCTTGTAAATTTTGATTTGGTATGTAACGGGTAACTTCGCATCGTGGAGGTAAAAAGAAATTGTTTTGGAAATTATCTTCAATAGGTATCAAAATAAGCTGATTGTCTACAGTAAATGACAACATCCACGGTTCGTAGTCAATTTTACACTTATATCTTGCCAAGAAATCTTTTCCAATGATTCCGTCCGTTGGAATAGGGAAATCATTTGAAACTATTTGGAATTTCTGCTGAATAGGTATACCCTCAACTAATATGTTAGCGAAAGTACTTCCTAAAGAGTGAATTCCTTCATCTCCTATACCTGATATGACGCATTTTTCTTCAGGGTAGTAAATTTGAGACGATTTTACTTTACGACTTTTAATGATAGATATATCAGAGCCTGTGTCAACAATAAAAGTACACTGGGTTTCCGATAGATCTACTTTTAAAATAACGTAATTGGAGGTCGATGCATTCACTGTAAATGTCGACCAAACTGTGTGCCTAAAAAAGTATTGTTTTGTGCCAGCTGTTGTTGCTGTTGATAAGTGGATTGCGGCTGCTGATAAACTGGTTGTTGCTGATTTTGTTGGTAACCTACAGGCGGTAATTGTTGAAAAACGGGTTGTATTGCCTGTGGTATAGGCTGCATGAAATAGGTAGAACGTGTTTCGTATCGTCCTCTTCCTCTATTCCATTGGCCTCTGAAATTTTGTCCTCTGAAGTTTTGACCTCTAAAATTTTGTCCTTGGCCATAACTGTGTCCTTGGCTATAATTGCCTCGGAAATTTTGAAATCTTGGTTGCCCATGATTACGAGAAAATGATCTTTGGCAAGCAGAAAAATTTCTTCTGTCGCTGTTAAATCCACCACGGCCACGACCACGTTGGTTGGGATTGTTGTTTGTATAGAACATTTGTGCCATCGAGGATTTCTGTCTTTCTTCAGAATAGTTTTCCTGAAGTTTTTGGATGGCTTCATTGATCTTAGTGAATGTACCGGCTCTTAGAATCAGCTTCGAATCCGCATGGTCTATTCCGTTAATCAGAGATTCGATACCACTTTTAGTAGCCATTTGCATAGCCTTGTCAGTAGGTATAGTTTCGTCAATGTAGGTTGCTGCAAGCTGTTGGGTTAGTTTCTCCACCTCTTTGCAGAATTCTTCCACAGTGCCCCTTTTTTTTAGAGCACTCATTTTTGCTTTAATGTTGTCCGAACTTATTTTCGGAGCACATTGGGTTTTTAGCTTATCCAGTGTTTCATTTAAATTTTGTGCCCCCGTTATTGACTGACGTGCAACTCCAGTCAACCTTGTTTTGATAAATTTAAAAACAGTTTCGTCTGCCGCTGTTTTCTGCGCCACTGTCGCGTCTGCAAATTCTCCATTGACGGTATCAGAGAATAATGCAACGGCATCGAGAAAAGAGTTGAGATGGTCCGGAGACCCATCATAAGTTTGGATGAGGGATGTCCCCAATTTGATGTCGACAGTAGGCATTTTTACTTCCCTTTTAAATGATAACCTTTTAGAAATAATAGCCGCTCTAACTACTGTTTTAAATTTAGGTTTTAATATAATTGAATTATTTAGTAGTTTTAGAGAGTCTTCAGTTATTGTTTTAAGAGTTTGATATTTTTGACATTCCGTATTCCATAAATCTGATGCGATGGAATTTTGTGCGCTTAGCAAAATAGTTTTATATTGTTTTAAAAGCTTTATTAAAAATTCCTTTTTTTGTACGATATTTTCTTGAGATCGTGGTCTTTTTATATTTTTGGTAATATTATTGAACTCTTTTGTGATACTAGCTTCAATTATCTGAAGCTCTTCTAACATTTAAAAGATATAAAAATTCTTCAGTAGATTTGAGATAATTATTATTCGCTATTATATATATAATTGCATTGTTTGTTCGTCCCGTTAACTTTCTGCACTCACCCTGTAAATTAGATTGAGGTTACCTGCTTGCCTGCTTGTTGTCCGGGTTGCTCTCTGCTGCTTCAATAGGATTGTTGTTTATATTGTCTATAATTTTCATTGCTCACTGTTGTGTTGAGCAGGCGCCTTTTCTGTATTTTCTCGATCACCGGTATTAATGTTGTTTTGTTGCTGTTGACGCTGTAGCTCCCTCATCAATGCTTCTGCCTCGCGATCGTCGTAAGTAAGTGTGATGTAATGGAAGACTTCCCCTGTCTGTGCATCGACTTGGTACACATTTGTTGCAAAGAACTGCATTTTCTTCCTTTCAATGGTCTTCCAGCAACACACAAATTTCTTCACAAGTCACTTCTTAGTACAAAATCGCTAAAACGCGTCCGCCTAGGTTTTTTTTCGACGCTTCTTGATGTGTCATGAGTCCCTTGTCCGTAGTGATCACTACCGATCCAGTGATACTTGGGCATACCGTCGATGCATAACTTAATAGTTCGTCTGCTCTTACAGACCTACGATTCACTAAGCCAATGTTACTGAGGCTTATTTGTTTAACTTTGTACCGATTATACGATACTTTCTTCGCTTGTAAAAAGTCTTCTTTCATTAACAAATGGATAAATTGTTTACATATACCATTTGATACGACAATTGTACTATTTTTCTTCGTTGCCAAGTTGGCCACTAAATCTTGTAATTTGTTCATCGTTAATAAGCAACAATTAATTTCATTTCACTGTACTCTCCGTCTAACGTCCTCCACAAACGTTTGTTTTCCCGTATCACTGTCCAGCCATAATATAATATAGCTAACTGCGTACCGATGGTCACTATCGTTAATATAAATTCTTCTCTTGACATACTTCTAAAGCACTGAGTTTTTCACTTTTCTATCGTAAGCTCACTAAGTTTGCTTAGTTTGTTTGCCTTTTTTATGACTTGCCTAGTCATTCGCCTTTGGATTTCTCCCCACAAACTTAAAACAAGCTGAATTGTTACACCAGCCGATATGAACCACAACCAGGTTGTTATGGAGTTCAGTGTTGTCGTGTGCTCTAACTGGTTGTTCACAATTTCGATGTGACTATCACCGTTATGATTCACTTGGGCTTTTGATTCCTCGGAGCCCATTCTTCGTGGTGTTTCACTAACTTGCACGGGTCTGGATTATTCACAATTATTCTCACTTGACTTTTTCCGACGATTACTGGTTCGGATTAACTCACGGTCGCCATTTCATAGCCCGTCCGTGGACTATGTATTGCACATCGATATGTTACTGATCTTAGTCTATTCCTAAATAGTTAGCAGTACCTGATTACCAGGTTGCTAGAGGGATGTTTCGGTATACACCAGAGGTGCATTGAAACGCATAGATTCAGAGTCAGAACAAGACTGCCTTGTTCCTTTCACATGGGTTCCTTTTATTTGCCTTTACAATTGATCGGTTACAATTTGGTTACAATGTCAGAAAGAGATAGATGGAGACGCCTGGGACGGCGGTGACAATATTTCGGCGATAGCATTTTTGGGTTGAAACCTGAGCCTTAGCGCATCGTCCAAACGGACGACCACCAGCGTGGCTAAAGTACAATCAGCAAAACATGTGGCGCACTCGAGTGCCTCGATGCAAACTGCTTACGCATGTTGCACCGAGGCCATCGTTCGCACTTACGCGGACCTGACCTATTCTGTTGTAACAAAACATAATATGCATTTTATTGCTTGCGCTGATTGACAAGGGAAATATGTGTTTGGGTCGATATGTGTATAGCACAAATCAAACGAAGGTGGTGAATTAAAAACAACAAATTATGGTTTAGGAACAACCAATTTTTTGGGTTGAATATCAACAAAAAAAGTGGTTTCAAACTTGTCTGTTTCTTCTCCGTGATTAAGAATGAACTATACAAATTCTAGCAGATTGGAGGTTATCGAGCGGCCTTTAAAAAAGCCATGCCGCGTATTAGTAATTTGATTTTTACTTGCTGGAAAATGTTGTTGTTCACGAGAGATTCGAAGAATTTAGGGATACAAGAGATAATGGTAATTCTACGATAGTTCCGTATGTCAGATTTCGTGCCTGATTTAAAAACAGGCACCAAATACGAGGATTTCCAAGTTCTGAGAATTTACCATTATTCAGGGACATGTTAAAAAGGCGTTCTAAGGGAAGGGTTAGCTCTTCAGAAAGATTCTTGAAGAATACGGGTGTAATGCCATCTGGTCCTGCTCCCTTAGATGCGTCCAGATTTTTAAGTGCTGCGAAAATTTCTGGTTGTGTTAGTTTTTCAATAGATATGGTATTAGCAATTTCTGAAAAAAAAAAGAAATCGCGGTCGCGGTCTTCTTCGGAGTCGGTTGTATAAACTTCTTGGAAGAAATCTGCAATGAGCTTGCAGATATCAGAAATGTTCATCACATTTCCATCGAAATGCATTTGCGAAGGGAAATTGCTACTTCTCAATTTAGTGTTTACATAATTAAACAAGTTTTGACCTCAGATTCGACCTTTCGATTAAATTCCCTCCCCTTGGTTATGCGACCTTGCCGCGATGGGAGGGCATAATCCATTAGCCCATATGATGGAAACCAAAGGCGTAACCTGTAGTGGTGGTATCACATTTTGGCACTTTTTGCTTAAAACCGCGTCATAATTCATATGGCATAGACGCAATAATATCTCGGATGTGATCCAACGGACATTCTGCGTCATTGATAGAATTGATGCCCATTTCAAATAATTAATCTATTCGAAGTGGACATTAATACTATTGGTAACGTTCAGTTTGCCTTTTGCTAACCAGAATGATCCGTAGCCACTCTTACTATTAGCTAGCTAGATACATCGTTATCATCATACACGACGTAGGGAATACATAGGAACTCTTAGGAAAATGACTAGTAGATTCACTGAGTAGAAATAAGTGGCGACAATCTTATTTTAATATGGTTTTTACATTGCCATAATAAGAAATACCTCTTTTGTAACAGCGGTATAAATAATCTAATTCCAGCTTCATTTTCGCAAAATTTACAAGTAGAAAGTAGGCGTTGTGAAGCATTGCATTTGCCACCGAAAAGTGAATCATGTAGGAGACTGTAATAGAAGCCTAAGGTAACTTTACTTTTCAATATTCACTATAAATTGACAAGTTAAGCTGTCAGGCAGCTCCAACTGAATACCATACAAAAAAAAAAAAAAAAGATTCGACCTTTCGATTAAATTATTCATGTGCCAAGTTAATGGCTGAGTTGAGTTGGCTACATATTTCATGATAAATTTGAAGGTTCGTGTCAGTATTTTCTTTTTTTGTAAACTTTGTGCGCTTTCTGTTTTTTGTTCTTCAGGTTTTTCAGTTGTGGGCTAAACCACACCGGTAATTTGTTGTTTTGTACCGTGATGCTACCATGCTACGCATGCTCCTAATTTCGCTTACTGCCATATTATCCATATTTGTTGTTTCATATTAGACTATATGATTGCATGTAATGTAAAGATACTAGCCAGCAAAAATTAATTTCGCAAAATATGTTTAAAATGTCAGTGAGCGAAATTAGGAGCGCGCGCGAAACATGGGTGCTTTACGGTATACAGTGACTCAATTTCATTTTCGTACGGGGCACTGTTTCCATATCAAGTTGGTATAAAACTATTAAATAGTGCATGGATTTCGATATACTTTATCAATAGCGAAGGTCATAGGTGTCATCTATTGTTTGGCAATGACAAACTGTATTCACTTGCTTAAATCTTTGGAATAATGGAAAAGTATTGAGATTGTGTCTATAATTGACCCAATTCCATATTCGTACACCTAACAAAAAAGAAACATACAACATTCAAAACTCATGTTTGATGGACTAGATGATTGCTTAAGTTCTTCGTTGTGTTGTTTTGATGTAGTAGAGTACATTTGGAAAATTTATAAGCGGACATATTTGAAACTTAAGTAAATTTGAGAAAAAATACCACTTGTCCCATGTGGTTTGCTAAAATATTCGGTAAGTTAAACAATAACTTACATATTATTCAACATCGCTTTCTCAAGAATGATTGCTGCGAATATTGCATAAGTTTCAAAAAATTATAATCAGTTTTAGAGTAGCTAGGAGTGGATATCGACAACTTATTCTTTTGGATCTTAGGTAATATAACATTTATAACAAATCCAAAACCAAAAATGGTGATCAATTTCTCTAAGTTTTACTCCTAAATGGATATACATAATCCATAGTTAATGTTCCTATCGAAACATTGCGTAATTATTATTTTTAATTTACAATTTACTACCAAACATGATTATAGAGATTTGTAGAATAAATATTATGGCCGTAACCGCAACATAAACGTTTTTTAAAATGATGAAAACGACAGAATATATTCTAGTAAAAAGTGTATCAATGCTCTCTGCTCATTCAAGTTATTTTGTATTTTTCTAATAAAATCAATAAATAGCAAAATAGGGTGCTACTTTGAATATAATTTGAATATTTATTCAAAGATAACTGTATATTGCGATAACATCAATTATATTGAGGTATGTACAGCGTAGTTTAGGGTACTTTATTGTAAAGCGAAGTTCGTGATTCAAATTCTTTTTACAGACAATTTCAAAATTGACCTTTACCTGTTGTTTAGAATGAAAATTTGGTTTACATTGATTAAAAATATCATTTTAGAAGAGTTTTGAACCTATGGTACCACAATTTTCTGAACTCAAAAGAGATAAAAACTATTTATGATTTCTGTAAACTGTATACATTCCAACTAAATTTCTATCAGAGCCCACGAATATAATTATTAGATTGGATTCAATGACAAAAATGAACGTTACTGTTCGAATCATTGGATTTTATAGCAAAAATCATTGTAAAACTGGCATTTCTCATAATTTTACCTAAATTTCATATATGTCCGCTAATAAATTGTCCAAATGTACTTCACTACATCTAAACACCATAACAAAGCACTTCAGCAATCAAAAAGAGCTTTTAAATTTAGTTTTGAATGTTGTACGTTCGAATTTTGGTAGGTGTACGAATATGGAATTGGGTGAATTTTAGACATAAATTCAATACTTTTACATTAATCCAAAGATGAATGTAAATGGAAACATTTTGTGATTCGCAAATAATAGATGACACCTATTACCTTCAATGTGGATAAAGAATTTTAAACTCAATACATCATTTAATAGTTTATTACTAACTTGATGTGAAAACAGTATCCTGTACGAATATGAAATTGGGCCACTGTACGTCTTCTTCTTTTAGTTGTTGAATTAGGGTTTGGTACCGGGAGTACCGGTATTTATTCAAGTTTTTCCTCTTACTGACTTTGCTAAACTTTTTTGCCTCAGAATTTTCAATCAAAGTTTAATAGCATCTTACCAAAAGTTTTTGCACTCAAACATATTGGATGGAATAATTTATTCAATTTCTGAATATTCAAAACACAATCCGGTTTTTCTTGGAAACAATCTTTTATTTGTAAGGGCTTCTAATCTGTCATTAGTTAACAAATCGATTAAAAATTGAATAGGTAAAGTAGTGGCGTCTATATGTGTGGTTTAGTTTTATTTTGATTTAACATTTTTAACTTAAATTTATTTGCTCTAAAACACTTCATTTTAATGACAAAAAATTAAAGATCAGTGATTGAAATACTTTCGATTAGGAATAAAATAACTTAGGCATCTCGATGATTTATTTTGGCATGTGGAGTTTTTGTCGACCTAATTATCTGAAACTCGCAGTAAGATGCACATGAAAAGCATTTATAGCTGATAAATAGCAGTTAACCCTTTCTTTCCCACAGCTTTGTTCGACAATTCAACTGTCAAAATGGGGTTTCTAAAAAAAGTGCTTGAACAAAAGTTGTTGCAAATGAGCTATATTATTCAAAATGATCATTAAAAATTTTGATTGTTTTTCAATAGTTTGGTGTCCAAAAGAGCACTTTGGGATTTTTAGAGATCACTTTGAGAATTGTAGCGAGCACTTTTGGATTTGTTGCGAGCACTCTGAGATGTTAAGCTAGCACTTTTGGATTTTTGGGTATGAGCACTTTGGGTTTTTGAGCGAGCACAGTTTGATTTTGAGCGAGCATTTTAAGATTTGTAGCGAGCACGTTGGGATTTTGAGCGAGCACTTTGAGATTTTAAGCGAGCCCCTTGGGATTTTGAGCGAGCAGTTTTGGATTTTTAGAGATCACTTAGAGAATTGTAGTGAGTACTTTTGGATTTGTAGCGAGCACTTTAAGATTTTAAGCTAGCTCTTTTGGGTTTTTGGGTATGAGCGTTTTTGAGCGAGCACAGTTGGATTTTGAGCGAGCACTTTTGGATTTGTTTCGAGCACTTTGAGATTTTAAGCTAGCAATTTTGGATTTTTTGGTATGAGCACATTGGGATTTTGAGCGAGCACATTCGGATTTAAGCGAGCACCTTGTGATTTTAAGCGAGCACTTCTGGATTTTTAGCGAGCACTTTGTAATTCTTTCGAGCACTTTGGAATTTTTGCGAGCGCTTCTGGGTTTTGAGCGAGCAGTTTTGGATTTTTAGTGAGCATTTTTAGATTTTTAGCTAGAACTTTGGAATTCTTGCGAGCACTTTGGAATTTTTGCGAGCGCTTCTGGATTTTGAGTGAGCAGTTTTGGATTTTTAGAGATCACTTTGAGAATTGTATCGAGCACTTTTGGATTTGTTACGAGCACCTTGAGATTTTAAGCTAGCAATTTTAGCGAGCACTTTGGAATTCTTTCGAGCACTTTGGAATTTTTGCGAGCGCTTCTGGATTTTGAGCGAGCAGTTTTGGATTTTTAGCGAGCATTTTTGGATTTTCAGCTAGCACTTTGGAATTCTTGCGAGCACTTTGGAATTTTTGCGAGCACTCTTGGATATGTAGCGAGCACTTTGAGATTTTTAGCTAGCACTCTTGGATTTTGGGGTATGAGCACTTTGGAATTTTTTTATGTGAGCACTTTGGGATTTTAAGCAAGCACTTTTGGAAATTTAACGAGCACTTCGGGATTTATTGCGAGCACTTTGAGGTTTTAAGCGAGCGTTCTGAGGTTTTAAGCGAGCACCTTTTGATTTTTTGATGTGAGCACTTTGGGATTTTGAGCCATTACATTTGGATTTTTAACGAGCACTTCATGGTTTGAAGCGAGCAATTTGTGATTTTCAGCCTACACTTTTGGATTTTGAGCAAGCAGTTTCGGTTTTTCAAAGCGGTCTTTGGGCTTCTTAGCGAGCACTTTGCGATTTTGAGTGAGCAGTGAGCACTTTGGGATTTGCAGCGAGCACTTTTTGATTTTTAGCGAGTACTTTGGAATTCGATTTTGAGCGAGCAGTTTTGGATTTTTAGATGTGAGCACTTTGTGATTTTGAGCGAGCACTTTTGGATTTTTGGACTTTGGGTTTCAAGCGAGCACATTTGGATTTTGAGCGAGCACTTTGGGATTTTGAGCGAGCACATTTGGATTTAAGCGAGCACCTTGGGATATGTAGCGATTTGGGTGTCAGCACTTTGAGATTTGTAGCGAGCACTTTTGTGCTTTTAACGAGCACCTTGGGATTTGTTGCTAGCACTTAGCGAAAACTTCAAGGTTTGTAGCGAGCACTTCTGGAATTTTTTGTGAGCATTTTGAGACTCTTAGCGAGCTCTTTGGGATTTTGAGCGAACACTTTGGGATTTTGAGCGAGCAGTTTTAGATTTTTGGGTGTGAGCACTATAGCGAGCTTTTTTGGATTTTGGGGTGTGAGCACTTTGGGATTTTTTACGAGCACTTTGGGATTTTTAGCTAGCATCTTGGGATTTGTAGCGAGCACTTTTGGATTTTAGAGAGCACATTAGGATTTGGAATTCTTGCAAGCACTTTGAGATTTTTAACGAGTAGTTTTTGATTTTTATCGAGCACTTTGGGATTTTGTGCGAGCACTTTGGAATTCTTGCGAGCACTTCTGGATTTTGAACGAACACTTTTGGATTTTTGTCAAGCACTTTTGGATATTTAGCGAGCACCTTGTGATTTGATGCGTGAATTTAGGAATTTGTTGCGAGCACTTTGAGGTTTGAAGCGAGCACTTTTTAATTTTTTGATGTGTGCTTTAGGGAGTTTTAACGATAATATTAGGATTTTTAGCGAACACTGCAATATTTGAAGCGAGCATTTGGGGATTTTCAACGAGCCCTATTGGATATTTGGCAAGCACTTTGGAATTCTTGCGAGCATTTCTGGATATTGAGCGAGCAGTTTTGGATTTTTAGAGATCACTTTGAGAACTATAGCGAGCTTTTTGAGATGTTAAGCTTGGATTTTTGGGTATGAACCCTTTGGGGAGGCGAGCATTTAATGATTTGTAGCGAGCACTTTGAGATTTTGAGCGAGCAGTTTTGGATTTTTAGCGAGCACTTTGGGATTTTGAGCGAGTATATTTGAATTTTCAGGGATCACTTTTGGATTTGTTGCGAGCACTTAGAGATTTTAAGCTACACGGAGACGGAATTCAACTCAATTTTGGTTTGTTTCAACGCAATTCCGTAGTTGAGCCCAATAACTCAATTTTGGCTAAATTTCCAAGGTCCCCACTAGGTAGTTTGGCTTTAATTCCATTAGAAAAATATACTCAATTTTGGGTTGATTTAACGCAAAATTGAGTTCTTTCGACCCAAACATAAGAAAAGTTGCATTTTCCCAAATTTGGCTTATTGGGCCAAAGTACCCCCATTGGGTAGATGCAGCTCTCTCTATTTTTGACAACATTCGTGTGGGAGAAAGAGAAAACCGAGAGATTTTGGGTTGAAACTATAATCGATATACTTAATTTTGGGTAAAGTAAACTCAAAACTTAGGTAAAAATATTTCTCCGTGTAGCACGTTTGGATTTTTGGGTATGAGCATTTCTGGTTTTTGAGCGGTTTATAAGCGAGCACATTTGGATTTTGAGCGAGCACTTAAAGATTTGTAGAGATCACATTGGGATTTTGAGCGAACACTTTTGGATTTTGAGCGAGCACTTTAGGATTCTTTGGGATTTTTAGTGAGCACTTTGGGATTTTGAGCTAGCACTTTTGGATATATAGCGAGCATCTTGGGATTTGTTGCGAGAACTTTGGGATTTGTTGCGAGCACTTTGAGGTTTTAAGCGAGCACTTTTTGATTTTTTGATGGGAGCACTTTTGGATTTTGAGCGATTATATTAGGATTTTTTGCGAGCACTTCAAGATTTGAAGCGGGCACTTTGGGATCTTCAACGAACCCTTTTGGATTTTAAGCGAGCACTTTCGGTTCTTCAACGATTACTTTAGGATTCTTTGAGATTTTGAGATTTTGAGCGAACACTTTGTGATTTTGAGCGAGCACTTTGCTGGATTTGCGGCGTGCATTTTGAGATTAATAGCTTGGACAGACATCTGATACATATACCATGGTACAAGTTGTCAAGAAAATTATTCCAAGGCTATCTTGAATGAAGACAATTATTAGTATGGAACCCATTTCAAGATAATTGGGATTTTGAGTGAGCACTTTGGGATTTTCAGCGAGCACTTTTGAATTCTTGTGACTACTTCTAGATTTTGAACAAACACTTTTAGATTTCTAGAGATCACTTTGAGATTTATAGCGGGCACTTTTGGATTTCATGTAAGCTCTTTGAGATTTTGAGCAAGCACTTATTGATTTTTTGATGTGAGCATTTTGGGATTTTGAGCGATCAGTTTCGGGTTTTCAACGAGCTTCTTTGCGAGCACTTCGGGATTTTCTGGGGATGAACCTGCCTACGGCAGAAAATCCCTTCAATAAAAAGTAATTCAATTCAATTCAACTTCGGGATTTTGAGAGAGCACTTTTGGATTTTCTGGTGTGAGCACATTGGGATTTTTAGCAACCACTTTGAGGTATGAGCAAGCACTTTGGATTTATAGCGAGCACCTTGGGATTTGTTGCGAGCACTATGAGATTTTTAGCGAGCACATTGGAATTTTTAGCGACCACTTTTGGATTATTTTATGTGAGCATTTCTGGATTTTGAGCGAGCACTATGGAAATTTAAGCGAGCACTCTTGGTTTATTAGCGAGTACTTCAAGATTTGTAGCGAGCACTTTTGGAATTTTAGATTTTTAGTGAGCACTTTTGGATTTTGTAGCGAGCACTATGGGATTTATTGCGAGCACTTTGAGATTTCAAGCGAGCACTTTTGGAATTTTGGATGTGAGCACCTTGGGATTTTGAGCGAACACTTCATAATTTCTAGCGTGCACTTTTGGATTTTAAGTTAGCGCTTTCGGATTTTTAGCGAGCACTTCAAGATTTGTAGCGAGCACTTTTGGATCTTGGACGAGCACTTTTGGATCTTGAACGAGAACTTTCGGTTTTTTTGCGAGCTCTTAGGGGCTTCCATGCAAGCACTTCAGGATTTGTTACGAGCACTTTTGGATTTTAGCGAGAATTTTCAGTTTTTCGGATGTGAGCACTTTGAGATTTTGAGCGAGCACTTTTGGATATTGGTGTGAGCATTTTGAGATTTTTAGCGAGCACTTTGGGATTTTTAGCGAGCACCTTGGGATTTGTAGCGAGCACTTTTGGGTTTCTGGCGAGTACTTCAAGCTTTGAAGCGAGCACTTTTGGAATTTTATGTGAGCACTTTTGGATTTTAAGCGAGCACTTCAAGATTTGTAGCGAACACTTTTTGGGCCTTGAGCGAGCACTTTTGGATTTTTAGCGAGCACTTCAAGATATGAGCAAGCACTATTTTACACACTGAGGATTTTTAGCTAGCATCTTGGGATTTGTAGCGAGCACTTTTGGATTTTAGCGAGCACATTAGGAATTTTTGCGAGTACTTCAAGATTTCAAGCGAGCACTTTGGGATTTTGAGCGAGCACTTTTGGATTTTAAGGTGTGAGCAATTTGGTTTTTTTGCGAGCACTTTGCATTTGAGCAAGCGCTTTGGGATTTTAAGCGAGCCTTTTGGGATTTGTTGCGAGCACTTTGGGATTTCAAGCGAGCACTTTTGGAATTTCGGGTGTGATTACTTTTGGATTTTTAGCGAGCACCTTGGGATTTGTTTCTAGCACTTTGGGATTTGTAGCAAGCACTTTGAGATTTTAGCGAGCACATTTTGATTTTAGCGAGCACCTTGAGATTTGTACCGAGCACTTTTGGATTCCTAGCGAGTTCTTCGTAATTTTGAGCGAACACTTTTGGATTTTGACAGGGTGGCCAGTGAAGTCAATTTCAAATTCCCAGCTTTCTCCCGGTTTTTTCCCGGTACTTCAAAAATATTCCCGGTTGTTTTTCAAATGATTTCAAATTCGTACTTAAGTTTTTAGTCATATTGCAAAACATTTCTATTAGGGGTAGATGGAAATCAGTTTTTTACTGCGCATTTCAATTCTCTGGGCATATACTGATGCTGCTAAATTTCAGTTTGATATATGAAACGGTATTTTACGTCATTTTAAGTAATCGTGAACTCCATCATATAAACGATGGGATAGAGTCAATTTAAGAATAAACAGTCACACAGATTTGGTAGACTTAATAACGAATTTATCAATTGTTCAACATTTCATTCCATGTTTATCACCATAGACATTTTTTGGTGTTTTTACCCCCACAAATCTAGAAGTTTTTCTCAGGGCACTTATTTATGATAAAATATAACAGTTATAATTCTGGAATGAATTAGAAAGTTTTATACTATTTTTACCATTCTCGGAAAAGAAACGAATGGCAAATCTTTAACGAAGGTCATGGGTTAAAAATTTACCAAATATTTCAAATATATTCGGTAAGATATATTTTTTTTTAATTTCCAGAGCAGGCGTTGCTGTATCTATATTCATATGTCGAATTCATAGAATATATGAAAAATCAGGTAAGCTTTCCCATAAGTTGTTTCCGATAAATGATTGAAATAATATTTTCTAAGGATGCCAATAACTTATTATTAGCAATAAGAAAGAAGTATTGGGGGCGGGACTTCTAACTAAAATTCATAAAAAGTTGTGAAAGCAATTAATTTGATATAAGCGAATGGCAAGCTCGATTAGAAAATGTAATTGATAATATCCAAGCATTGTAATTCGTAACATAAAATGATTTATGACACTCTATGCAAAAACACACTTCTCGCAAGGTGTTTCTTCGTTAAAAGTGTTTAATGGATCATTGAAGGTAGTTTTTGTCAGTGCTCACCGCGTCAAAACAAAGGCGCCACTGTATACGGGATTTAATATTGTGCAACATTGCTGTTTTTCAAACACACAAGGCTACTGTGGCGCTATCTATGCTTTCCATAGCGGCCGCTTTGGTTATTTTAATGATCCGTCAACTGGCTAATTATTTATTGGATTAGAGCAAGTGATAACATTTGTATTAAGAACTAGTGGTCGCGGCAAATTTCGTGTTGCCTTCAAGTAGGCTGATGTAAAACGTCATGTGATCCTCCATACAAAATGGACATATTAGTATTCTCCCAATTTCCCGATTATTCCGGAGACTTTCCCAAACTTTTTACTCGTAATATCACGTCGCATCCCTTGTCGAGTGCTACTGTGAAAAACTTACGTTAATTCGTCCATCCGTTCTCAATCCATTCTGTGACATACAAACACCATTCCATTTTTATTTATGTAGATAGGTTTCCATAAACTATCCCCTGACTTTATTGGCTAAATTTGGATTTGATTCCAGAAGTTCTTATTGAAATCCTCAAACAATATGAAGATTGTGCTGGTTGAAACATTACTTGGTATACAATATTTTCTCGGTGATAGTTGAAATTCCCGCATATTTCCCGGTTTTCTCCCGGTGATTTGAAATTCCCGGCTTTTTCCCGGTGCGCTGTTTTAAGCGAGCACTTTCAGTTCTTCAACGAGCACTATTGGATGCTTGGTGAGCACTTTGGGATTTTGAGCGAGTATTTTTGGATTATTAGAGATCACTTTGAGAATTGTAGCGGGCACTTTTGGATTTTAAGCGAGCACCTTGAGATTTGCAGCGAGCTAGAATTTGTTGCAAGAACTTTGGGATTTGTTGCGAGCACTTTTTGATTTTTTGGTGTGAGCACTTTGGGATTTTGAGCGAGCACATTAGGACTTTTAGCGAGCACTTCAAAATTTGAAGCGAGCACTTTGGGATTTTAAACGAACACTTTTGGATTTTAAACGAGCACTTTCGGTTCTTCAACAAGCACTTTTGTATTTTTAGCGAGCACTTTGGAATTCTTGCGAGCACTTCTGGATTTTGAGAGAGCAGTTTTGGATTTTTAGATGTGAGCACTTTTGGATTTTTAGAGATCACTTTGAGAATTGTAGTGAGCACTTTTGGATTTGTATCGAGCACTTTTGATATTCATGTAAGCACCTTGAGATTTTAAGCGAGCAGTTTTGGATTTGAAGATGTGAGCACTTTGGGATTTGTTGCGAGCACTTCGAGGTTTTAAGCGAGCACTTTTTGATTTTTTGATGTGAGCACTTTCGAGATTTTGGGCGATTACATTTGGATTTTTAGCGAGCACTTCAAGGTTTGAAGCGAGCGCTTTTGAATTTCATGCGAGCGTTTTGGGATTTGTTGCGAGCACTTTGGGATTTAAAGCGAGCACTTTGAGATTTTGAGCGAGCACTTAAGGATTCTTAGCAAGCACATTGAGAATTCTGCCGACCACTTTAAGTTTTGAGTAAGCACTTTTGGAGCACTTATGGTTTTTGATCATAACTTGGGATTCTTGGCGAGCACTTTGGGATTATAAACGAGCACTTTTGTATATTTTGCCAGCATTTCAAGTTTTGTAGCGAGCACTTTGGGAATTGTAGCGAGCCCTTTTGGACTTTCAGCAAAAACTTTCAGATTTTGAGCGAGCACTCTGGGATTTTAAGCGAGCACATTGAGATTTGTTCCCAGCACTTTTGGTTTTTAGCTAGTACTTTGATATTCTGAGTTAGCACTTTTGGATTTTTAGCGAGCACTTGAAGATTTAGCGAGCACTTTAAGATTTTGAGTGAGCACTTTTGCTTTTTGAGATTTTGAGCGAGCAGTTTTGGATTTTTAGCCAGCACTTCAAGATTTGTAGCGAGCACTTTGGGAATTTTAATGATCCTATAGGATTTTGAGCGAGCCCTTTCGGTTTTCTAGCTAGCACTTTTGGATTTTTTGCGAGCACTTTGAGATTTTGAGCGAACACTTTGTGATTTTGAGCGAGCACTTTGCTGGATTTGCGGCGTGCATTTTGAGATTAATAGCTTGGACAGACATCTGACCATGGTACAAGTTGTCAAGAAAATTATTCCAAGGCTATCTTGAATGAAGACAATTATCAGTATCGAACCCATTTCAAGATAATTGTACCATGGTACGTATACCACAAGTGTGTCATAAGTATAAGAGAGTGCACTTTGGGATTCTTAGCGAACACTTTGGTATTCGTAGCGCAAACTTTTTGATTTTTTGGCGAGCACTTTGGGATTTTTGCGAGTACTTTTTGTATTCAGCGTGCACTTTTGGATCTTCAAGAATTGCAGCGAGCACATGGAGATTTTTAGTCAGCATTTTAGTTTTTGAGCGAGTACTCTTGGATTTGCGGCGAGCATTTTAAGATTTAGAGCGAGCACTTCAAGATTTGTAGCGAGCACTTTGGAATTTTTGGTGATCACTTTAGGATTTTGAGCGAGCACTTATTGATTTTTTGCGATCACTTTGAGATTTTGAGAGAGCATTTTGGGATTTTCAACGGACACTTTTGAATTTTTAGCGAGCAGTTTGAGATTCTTAGCGAGCACTTTTGGATTTGTTCCTAGAACTTTGTGATTCCACTGGTGTACTAAACCAACTCGATCTAATACCTTGGACAGATATCTGATATATATACCATGGTACAAATTGTCAACAAAATTATTCTAAGGCTATCTTGAATGAAGACATCTATCAGTATGGAACCCATTTCAAGATAATTGTACCATGGTACGTAAACCACAAGTGTGTCATAAGTAAGTCATAAGACACTAGAGCAGGTTCAGATCACATGGGGATCATACGGGAGCGTGCCCCGCTCTAGTGTCACAATTCTCAGGTCGAGTGAATTTAGTACACCGGTGGATTAGACCATGCCGCTAATGGTCTAATCCACCGGTGTACTAAATTCACTCGGTCTGAGTATTGTGACACTTATACTTATGACACACTTGTACGTACCATGGTACAATTATCTTGAAATGGGTTCCATACTAATAATTGTCTTCATTCAAGATAGCCTTGGAATAATTTTCTTGACAACTTGTAGCATGGTATATGTATCAGATGTCTGTCCAAGCTATTAAGCGGGGTACGCTCGCGTATGATCCCCACGTGACCTGGACCCGCTCTAGTGTCAAAATTATTCTACCGAGTCATTTTAGTACACCAGTGGATAAGACCATTGATGCGTCCAAACGATGAACGTCAAAAATGAACTATCCAAAGGACCCATTCACAAATTTCATAACGCTTTAGGGGGTGGGTGGTTGTTCGAACGTTGTTACGGCTCATACAAAAATAAAAGGCTATCAATACAAAAAGCGTCACGAGGGCGTGGGTGGGTGTCCAAAATGGCCAATTTTAGCGTTATGAAATATATGAACAAGCCCAAAGAAAAAAGAATACAGCGACTAAAGCAACACGGCTCGTAGTGTCCTTCAGCATGCAATGCAAATTCTTAGATTAAAACCTTTACTGGAAATGTGATTGTTCTAATAAAATGTATACAAATAAATCGAACTAGTTTTTATTAATACAAACGTTTTTTGCAACAATAAAATCTGTTAACGTTTCTTCCATGTGTACTTTCTGCGGGCTCCAGCCTGTCCAGGCTTCTTACGTTCCCTTCGGCGGTAGTCGCGTTGTAACAGACCGGCTAAAAATATTAAAACATATAATTATTACTCATTTCCCCAGAAACGCAATGCAGTGCAATTACCCATTCTCATTTTATCTATGGTTTCGACGTCGACAAAGCTGCGTAGTCCCATCGCGATTCCCCATCGGATAGCTCCTGCCTGGCCCGAAAAGCCTCCGCCTTCGACATTGGCCACAACGTCCACCTTACCGATCATTTCGCTGAAGATAAGCGGAAACAGCACCTAGAGAAGCAGATTGAAAGAAAGACGTTTGAGATGCTATTCATAAATCATCACATGATATACTATCAGTTTCCAGTTACTTGACCGGGAGAACGAATCCTAGCCAGGGTGGTAAATTGTTCACTTTTAACTATGAAGTATTCCTTTTCCTTACCATTTATGATGCGTATGCGGCTTTCCTGGAGATGACCACGCGGCGTTGGAACTGAAAATGGTTTGAAATATAATCTGAGGTACCCAACCCAAGTCTTTCCTGTAACTCTGAGCGATTTTCTTCATACTAGCTACAAGCTTGTTGAGCCTGCCTCCAAACTCTCACTGTTGCTTTTGGGGTCTATGAACAAAGTTTGAGGGTGTAAGCTAAAACATTTACGGTTAATTTTTTTAAAATTTGGACTGCCTTAGTCTCATAAACACTAAGCTGAAAAGCAGGCTCTGTCCTAACTGGGATGTAACGCCAGAAAATAGAATAAGATACTCCCCTTCCTCTGAAATCCTACGTCATAATGACGGTCTTTTCAATGATATTTTTTTTTCAATAAATTTTGAGCCCACAACCAATAATGATGCTAGGATATTGCATACGCCACAATCCAACGGCCTCTCGTCATAGTTTCGTTTCGAAGCACGTAACATTTATGCTGCAGAATGTTGAGGGTCAATGCTAATATGCCGGTGGATGGATACAAATTTCGCTAAAAGATATAAACGCATCTAATATTGCAACATTTATTTGCACAAAAGTGTTGACTACGTGACTTCCCTTAACAATGAGAAACATGTCGCCAAAGTCGTGCGTAGTTAAAAGTACCGATCATGATTTGCAAACACGTATTAACTTCCAATCCACCCATTCTTCGCTGCTATACCATCAGTCAATCAAAATCAATGACGCGACCTTTGAATTTGGGAGCAAATTAAAGTTATGAATACTTACTACCTAATAAATAAAAAAAGTACCGCGTATTGCGGCACACCTCAATTTTCAGGACGATGGAGCAGTCAATGTATTCGTACTGGCAATGTGTTTGTTTGAACTGACGGGTAAATCAATAAGACCATATAAGAGTAAATATTCAAACCCTCGGAAATTAATGATTTTTGTTATAATAATGAAAAGTTTGTGTCACAGTTCATTTGTTCATTGCCCTCATTTAGCGGACTTTGGGACAAGGTCGCCACCCCTGCTTTTTAAAATAACGACAAAATATATTTTTTCTTTGAGTGTTGCCACCACTGGCAGCACTGATTTGAATTGAATGGATACGCGATACCCCTCGACGAGACTATGCACGCAACGGGTGATATGAACCGATGCGTAAGAAACGTCAGGGAGACCAACGAACGTCAAAACCCACATACATTTCGCAAGTCATAGTAGATGCTAAGAATAATGTGAATTCTTTCTTCCTAATTATTGAAAATTACTAGTTATATCAAAGTATTTAGATTGTGCCAGTTATTCCCTGAATTTGTTACGGTATTTTGCGCTATAAGTATGATATGCAGTACGATAGACAGTAAAATCCTGAAACTAAGAAAAATTTGTTCTAGTATAGGTTATTAAGAGCACTACGTCTCAGATATTGTCCTCAGATCCGATTTCTGAAATACCCATTGTGCTTTGGCTGTAAGTTACTTCTGATTTAACAATTTGATCTAAGCAAACTGAATTAAATACTCCAATAGGGATCCTCTAGTTACGCATCGAAATCAAGTTTGTTGGGGATCAATCGAATTAAGGCGACCAGTTGTAAGTAAACATGAATTTATTGCCTGCGAGTTAAACTTATAAATAAACACTTTACAGCTTAAAGAATTCTGCACTGAAAACCATCGTGCTTCTCTGTTAAGAGGTCCCGAAAAATCTCCCCAACAAAAAACTTTAAGAACTGCTTTGATCAGCAAGAAGAGGTGAAGTATGCCTGAAACGGATCTGTACGACTGCAAACTATGCCGGAGGTCGAATAACGTTGATGATATGGTCTTCTGTGCGGTATGTCAAGAATGGTATCATTACCAGTGCGTGGGAGTTACATCAGCGGTAGCAAACGAAAGCTGGATGTGTGCACGATGCGCGGCTCTACCGTCGTCCACACGAATTGGTGAGCTTTTTGGAAATGATCCGGTACTCCCGGCCACCATCGCTACCGTATCGTTAGTAGGGGCCACCGAATCATCGGCGATCGTAGGTTCAACCTCTTCCGAGGTATCACCTGCGGCGAGTGCTGCACTACCGCTAGTGGCAACTGCAGTATCTCCAGCAGTGACGTCGATTGCAGCCAGTCTGATGCCACCCGCAGTTGCTGGACCATCCGGTTGGATAACTACAACGACCCCGGCTGTAAGTGCAACTAACTATGGCCAATCCCTATTGACGGAGCAGGCACGAGCGAGTTTACAATGGGTGCAGGAACATCGAGCATTCCTCGAGCGGCAAATGGAAGAGAGCCACAAGAAGGAATTAGAGAGGAAGAAGGCCATGTTGGGGCAACTCGCGAATAATGCCATGCAAGGCGTTATTACTGGAGTGACATCGAATAGCATCAATGAGCAGTCCGCTGCAGTTGGAACCAGTAGCGTAGGAGGCTGGCTGGGAAGGATGATCGGCGAGATGGAAAATCTGTCGCTCACACCAGCGTGCACGGAGACAAGGGTGACAGCACCAGTAATATCCGTACACAACAACAACTCCACACCGACAACTGCGGGTTCTGCTAGCCGAAGCGTGTTCGATCCATCTTTCTCATCACTTCTCCTTGGAGTGCCTAGTAGTATGTCGAGAGCTCCCACAGACTCATTTTCTGCATGTCAGTACACTACTATGCCATCTACCCCTCTATATGGATACTCACAACCGAGCCGAGACCAGTTCCAACAAATCAGCGTGTTTCCAATTAGCACCCCGGTTTCCTCTATTAGTCTGAGGAATGCTAATTTGACGAACGTAGTCACCGCCTGCCCAACAGTTCCCACCGCATCGATTCCACCGCAGGTGCCGGTTTATGGAGGGTTACCAGCAAATTCAAGCATACCCAGAACGGATCCGATTCCCGTTCCCCCACAAGGTTCTTTGGGTAGCCATCCTTTGGTTAATGCAGCTCAAGCTCTTCCGTTGCCACAAGCGTCACCTTTTCATACGTTTCCTACGCAGCAGCAATTGTTAGCGCGACAAGTCATGCCGAGAGATCTTCCACTGTTTCGGGGCGACCCGGAAGATTGGCCGCTATTTTTTAGTGCATATACTAATTCAACAGCCGCATGTGGATACACCAACGTGGAGAATTTGGCACGGCTTCAACGTGCGCTACAGGGTAAGGCATTCGATGCAGTAAAAAGCCGTTTGCTTCTTCCAGCGTGCGTCCCACAAGTCATTTCCACGTTGTACATGCTGTACGGGAGGCCAGAGTTGATCATCCAGACATTGCTGGACAAAGTTCGGGAAACTCCCGCACCAAGGGCAGACAAGCTGGAAACGTTGATCACCTTTGGTATGGCGGTGCAAAATCTGTGCGACCACATCGAGGCAACGGGGCAAGTAGCGCACCTGTGCAACCCTGTTTTACTGCGAGAGTTAGTCGACAAAATTCCTGCGCAACAACGTCTAAACTGGGCGTTATACAAACAACAGTTCGCTGGGGTTGATCTTCGCACATTTGCTGGTTTTATGTCGATGTTGGTATCAGCCGCCTCGGACGTCACAGTCACAACGGATTCTAAGCAATCACGCTTGGGACGAGGAGAGCGTGGCAGAGATAAAAACTTTCTCAATGCTCATGCTGCCAGCGAACCAGCCTCGAATCTAGTGAGTCAAGACGGGGAGATAAAGAAAGTAGAAGTCAAGGAGGTACTGTGCCTGGCATGCAATGGGCGTAATCACAAAGTGAAAGATTGTGCAACGTTCAAAAAGTGGGAGCCGGACAGTCGCTGGAAGACGATTCAAGATCATCATCTTTGTCGCACATGCTTAGGGAAGCACGGGCGCCGTCCTTGTAAGCTGCAAGCTGTTTGTGGTGTTGATGGGTGTCAGCAACGTCACCATCAGTTACTGCACTCCGGCAGTCAGAAACGTGCTGCCCCAATGAGAGAAGGGCAAAAAACTGTGAAGCAGAACGATAACCCTGCTGAAGGGCTAAATGCACATCATGCTACCAAGAAATCGACATTATTTCGCATCCTTCCCGTGAAGCTGTTTTGGAAAGGTAAAACTGTAGAAACCTTTGCGTTTTTGGATGACGGCTCGGACATGACTTTGGTCGAGCAATCGATTGCAGAACGATTAGGCATCGATGACGGCGAACCACTCCCACTTTGCTTAACGTGGACCAGCAATGTAACTCGCCAGGAACCCAAGTCCCAACGAATTCGTCTAGAAATCTCCGGAGCCAGCAAAAGTGAACGGTTCACTTTAAACGATACAAGAACAGTTTCTAGCCTCAATCTTCCGAAGCAAACGTTGAAGTACGCTGAATTAGCTCGGCAATACAATTACCTTCGTGGTCTTCCAGTAACCAGCTATGAATCAGCAACTCCAGGCATTTTGATTGGCTCGAACAATGCCAGTCTTACTGCGACGCTATGTCTGCGCGAAGGTCAGCTAGGGGACCCCTTAGCCAGTAAAACTCGACTCGGTTGGTCGATCTACGGATATACAGCGGATGGAGAGAAGGTCAACAACTTCACGCTGCACGTGTGCGAGTGTCGACGAGAATGCCAAGCAGGCCAAGATCTTCACGATCTCGTCAAGCAGTATTTCACGCTCGAGAGCATCGGCGTTTCGGCGGACAAGGCACCAGAATCGGAGGAGGACAAGCGTGCTCGTCAGATTTTAGAGGACACCACGAAGCGCATTTCAAACAAGTTTGAGACCGGGCTGCTGTGGCGCCATGACCATGTGGAATTTCCTAATAGTTTTCCCATGGCAATGCGTCGTCTGGAATGTTTCGAGCGGAGGATGAAAAAGGATCCAGATCTGCGTACAAGCGTACAGCAACTGATGGGCGAATATGTGGAAAACAATTATATACACGAGGTGACGCAAGATGAAAAGGAGTCGATAGATCCTCGGAGGGTGTGGTACTTGCCGTTGGGCGCCGTAAGAAACCCGAAGAAGCCGGGCAAAACTAGGCTCGTTTGGGATGCTGCGGCAAAAGTGGGAGGAGTGTCTTTCAACTCGATGCTTCTCAAAGGGCCCGACTTACTAACACCTTTGGCTTTGGTGCTATGTAGATTTCGCGAACGACCGGTGGCAGTTTGCGGGGACCTGAAGCAAATGTTTCACCAGTTCAGAATTCGCCAACAAGATGCACACAGTCAGCGGTTCCTGTACCGAGAACACCCCTCGCAACCCGTAAAAATGTTCGTTATGGACGTCGGTACCTTTGGGGCCACATGCTCTCCCTGTCAGGCCCAATATATTAAAAACCGCAACGCGAAGGAACACGAAACAGAATTTCCCGAAGCAGCGAAGGCAATCGTAGAAAAACACTATGTCGATGATTACCTTGACAGTTTCGACACAGAAGCGGAAGCAATCAAGGTTGCTCTTGAAGTTAAAGAAGTTCATGCTCGTGGAGGGTTTGAGATCCGGAATTGGCACTCTAACTCGGACGCCCTTCTGCGACGGGTCGGGGAGCCCAGAGGAATCCAGTCGAAAGTCATCAGTATCGATTTAGAGGGCGATGCGGAACGAGTTTTGGGCCTCCTATGGTTGCCGGAGGAAGATGTAATCGCATTTGCCACTGACCAGCAGTTTGACGGTATTATACCGACGAAGCGAAATATCCTACGTTGTGTCATGAGCCTGTTTGACTCACAAGGTATATTGTCGCATATAACAATACAGGGACGGATGATCATTCAGGATACGTGGCGCAAACAGACGCAATGGGACGACGAAGTCGATGAATCAGTTCGTATACGCTGGCTTCGATGGACGGAGCTGTTTAAGAAGGTCGGACAGATGAGACTACACAGAGCCTACTTTCCAGGATTCACCGCTGCAGATATTGGTTCAGTAGAGCTGCATATTTTCACGGATGCAAGTGAGGAAGCTTACGCTTGCACAGCTTACTTCCGGGTCATTATAATGGGGAAGGTATATGTTACGCTGGTGATGGCTAAGGCGAAAGTTGCACCGTTGAAATCTTTATCAGTACCCCGTCTGGAGTTGATGGGGGCACTACTGGGAGCAAGGCTGGCCAAAGCGGTGAAGGAATATCATACTCTTCCGATATGCCGTCGAGTAATGTGGACAGACTCTAAAACAACGCTGGCGTGGGTTAAATCGCAGCATTGCCGGTACCGACACTTCGTGGCTTTTCGAGTGGGAGAAATTCTAAGCAAGACAGAAGCAACCGAGTGGAGATACGTCCCAACACAACATAACCCAGCTGACGATGCAACTAAATGGGGCAAGGGACCCAGCACGGATGTAACGTCTCGCTGGTTCCAAGGACCCGACTTCCTCTATCAGCCGGAAATAAAGTGGCCGGAACAAAGATCGACACAGACGCTCGAAACAGATGAAGAATTGAGACCCTGCATGGTACATCGTCAGAAAACATTCGAGGATGTCTACAATATCTGTAAATTTTCTAAGTGGGAACGTTTGCTTAGAACAGCCGCATACGTTCACCGCTACATCGAGAACAGCAAGCGGAAATGGAGAAAAGGGTTGCTGATCATGGGGCATCTACAGCAGGAAGAGTTGCAAAATGCAGAGAATAGCCTGTGGCGTACAGTGCAGTTATCAGCGTACCCAGATGAAGTCGCTGTGCTGAAACAAAGAAACGGAAACCCGAAGAAGGCTATCGATAAGACTAGTCCAGTCTACAAGCTGTCGCCGTTCTTAGACGAATACGGCGTGATGCGGGTAGACAGTCGCATCGGAGCAGTTCCGTACGTTACATATGACTTTAAGTTTCCGATCATCCTGCCGAGACATCACCATCTCACTAAACTAGTCGTTGACTGGTATCACCGCCGATATCTTCACGCTAATCATGCGACGGTGCAGAATGAGGTTCACCAACGCTTCCATGTCTCTAATCTTCGCTCCGTTGTACGACAAGTTACAAAAGAATGTCAGGCCTGCAAGATCTCCAAAACAGTACCAACCACGCCGAAGATGGCTCCTCTTCCCGAGTCACGTCTAGCGGCAAAAGAAAGACCGTTCTCCCACGTCGGGCTGGATTATTTCGGACCCATACAGGTCCGTATCGGGCGTAGCTGTGTCAAACGATGGGTAGCGTTGTTCACGTGCCTCACTGTGAGAGCAGTGCACTTGGAAGTCGCCCATTCGTTATCTACGGAATCATGTAAGATGGCAGTACGTCGGTTTGTGGCGCGTCGTGGATCACCTGTCGAAATTCGCTCCGATAATGGGACCAATTTTCAGGGGGCTAGTCGTGAGTTGCGTGATCAAATCGCGACGATTGGTCAAGGCCTGGCTGAAACGTTCACCAACTCGAATACAAGATGGGTCTTCAACCCACCCTCTGCACCGCACTTTGGTGGCTCATGGGAGCGATTAGTAAGGTCCGTCAAGGTGGCACTTGGTTCACTATGTGGCGATCGAAACCCGGACGATGAAACGCTGCTGACAGTCCTTGCTGAGGCCGAGTCCATAATTAACTCTCGACCGTTAACCAGCATTCCTCTGGAAAGCGTTAGCCAGGAGGCGTTAACGCCAAATCATTTTATCCTGCTAAGCTCAAACGGAGTCGTCCAACCTCCTACGAAGCTAGCGGAATTAACAGGCGCAACGCGGACAAACTGGGACCTGGCTAGGAAGCTCGTTGATCAGTTCTGGCGACGATGGATCGCAGAATATCTTCCGACGATTGCAAGAAGAAGTAAATGGCTCGAAGAAGCTGAGAAGCTCAAAGTAGACGATTTGGTGCTGATCGTGGATGAAGGCCGACGTAACGGATGGACGAGGGGCGGATAGCAGCGATAATTCCAGGAAGTGATGGTCGAATTCGCCAAGCCATGGTTCAGACCACAGGAGGGTTGTTCCGGCGCCCAGTGACCAAGTTGGCAGTGCTCCAGGTGCAAGGCCATGGTAACGCAGAAACAACGGAAGAACCGGAATTGCGTCACGGGTCGGGGACTGTTGCCACCACTGGCAGCACTGATTTGAATTGAATGGATACGCGATACCCCTCGACGAGACTATGCACGCAACGGGTGATATGAACCGATGCGTAAGAAACGTCAGGGAGACCAACGAACGTCAAAACCCACATACATTTCGCAAGTCATAGTAGATGCTAAGAATAATGTGAATTCTTTCTTCCTAATTATTGAAAATTACTAGTTATATCAAAGTATTTAGATTGTGCCAGTTATTCCCTGAATTTGTTACGGTATTTTGCGCTATAAGTATGATATGCAGTACGATAGACAGTAAAATCCTGAAACTAAGAAAAATTTGTTCTAGTATAGGTTATTAAGAGCACTACGTCTCAGATATTGTCCTCAGATCCGATTTCTGAAATACCCATTGTGCTTTGGCTGTAAGTTACTTCTGATTTAACAATTTGATCTAAGCAAACTGAATTAAATACTCCAATAGGGATCCTCTAGTTACGCATCGAAATCAAGTTTGTTGGGGATCAATCGAATTAAGGCGACCAGTTGTAAGTAAACATGAATTTATTGCCTGCGAGTTAAACTTATAAATAAACACTTTACAGCTTAAAGAATTCTGCACTGAAAACCATCGTGCTTCTCTGTTAAGAGGTCCCGAAAAATCTCCCCAACATTGAGTTTACAATATATTCCCTTATAGTTCTCAATACAGTTATTGCAATATGATGGAAATTGCTCTATTTTTTCACGTATTTACATCGACTTTTGTATAAACTGCTTTCAGTTGTTTAAAAAAATCGTTTTTTAATCAGCATGGTATAAGGTCAATTATAAACAGATTTTTTAATGTACTGCACATCGTGAAACTTTTCAAATGTGTGCTGTGACATTTGAACGAAAAAAGTATTTAGTTTCACAAACGAAATCCAGTTAGGTTGAAATATTTACTTATTGGAGCAAGTGTGCCACCTATATGGAAAACGAAAATAATAGGAATAAATTATATGAAACTGTAAGCATTATCAAAAAAGTCATAATAATAAATAAAAACGAGACATCGGTAGTTATTTCTGAAGTGTAGAAGGGCAATAGCTGGCAATTTTACTCCAGTAGTGGTTTTTTCTCCAAATATTCTATAATTACATGTTTTTTGGCGTTTTAAGTATTCTTTTACTCATCTACTTCAAGATTTTACCGATATTTGAGAACCTCCAAAACTAATAATGTTTCAAATTATCTTCTTCTTCTTTCTGGCGTAACGTCCCAACTGGGACAAAGCCTGCTTCTCAGATTAGTGTTCTTATGAGCACTTCCACAGTTATTAACTGAGAGCTTTCTATGCCGATTGACCATTTTTGCATGTGTATATCGTGTGGCAGGTACGAAGATACTCTATGCCCTGGGAATCGAGAAAATTTCCCTCACGAAAAGATCCTCGACTAGCGGGATTCGAACCCACGACCCTCAGCATGATCATGCTGAATAGCTGCGCGTTTACCGCTACGGCTATCTGGGCCCCTAATTCAAATTATCTTTTTTTTACCAATTCGTTTATTTTAAGGCTCACACGCCGTATTCAGCTTAACAGAGCCGGTTATCACTTTCTACATTGTATAGAAAAATCAAAATAAAGTTTTATTTTTTGCTTTTTTCATCCAACGATGAAAACATTTACACATGATCCGTGTTTGGGGAACACTGATTGGAGCAAGCCTTTTACGTTCTACACCCTTTGTTTATCTGCCTCGATCGCCGTCGCTTGTATGTTGCCCCATTGTATTCGGAAGAGGAGTTTGAAGCACTTTCATCATCGGTCCAGTCATCGTCGTTGTTGTTTTCGCTATTGTCGTTCTGTTTAGCTTGCACTGGTTCAGGAACGGGAGATGTAGTTTTTTGCAGGTCATTCGTTATTGGCGGGAAATCATCCTGAGTGAATAAACCTTCGGGTGATTTTGTTGCTGTCGATGTTGGCGGAATTACATTTGAATTAGTGTTTGGCTCCGGACACTTGCCAGGAGGAGATGATTGGCCAGATTTCGGCTGGTCATTGTAAGTGACCATTGTACGTTCTTTTTCAATTGTAATGAACGATGAGATATGCCGTAGAATGTTCATTCTCAGTACTCGCACTCCGTTGGAAATTCCGGAAAAATAATGCTTCCATTTTTCCTTCCGTATGGAGATCACCTCTCCATATTTCAACATATGGTCCGCGATTGTGACGTGGCTCATCGATGGCGGAAGGTCATGGACCCGGACCGTAACCGCCTCGCAATCAACGTAGACCGGAATGCGAAATTTCACATTATTGGAAAGCATTGTTCGCTTCCAATTATGTTCTAATTGATAGCGTGTGACGATTTCTTTCGTTTTCATTTCAATGAGAACACAGTTGCGTGCGTGATGCAACTGTATACTCTTAACGTCGTCATACTTTAGCTTTAATTCTTGCTCCAAAAACTGGTGCACCTTCGCCACTTCAGGGCGAACAGGGAGAACACTAAAATCCACCACTAGTGTGTTTACCCGCGCACTGGACATTTTCCACGAACTGCGAATGCGAAAGCGAGAGAGGTAACGAAAAGCGTCCGACGTGTGCGATGTCTGGCAAATAACTGTCAAATTATCTTATTATCATTAAAGTTGAAAATTGGCACAAGGCTTATGAAAAGATGAGAAACTAATATAAAAAGGCTAAATTTAAGGGATTGGTAAGCTTTGGACAAAGTTAGAGAACAGTTTGCTTAAGGTGGCACACTTGCCCAAATTCCGCTATAGAACTTTATCAGTGGTCATCAAACTGCGGCCAGCGAGCGGGTAGTTTTGAGGTCAGAAAGTATTTTTTTAATTCGATATATCTCGGTTTTAGCATCGGGTTTTCGGTATTAAAAGACTTACATTTAGCGTTTGCCACCGTCAAAACCACCACGCTGCTGTTGTGAACGAGAAGCGAGGTTTTTTAAATAATGTTGTACAAAAAACAACAGCGCGACGACTGAAGTGTTAATAATCCCTTGGCTGATTAATATCAATGAAATACTGATTCGTTTCTCTACTATCTAAGATAAAGCTTGAAACAGGATAATAAGGGTGTTTAAGGTGTAGATTTCACTTTTCTTTTGCCAAGTCAATGTTTCTTATCTCTAATATTACTAATCTAATGCGCACTACTTTCGATGTAGGGTTTCTTGCATAGATTCTGAAAAAAAACAACTTCGGCGAATTACGTTTTCTAATGATTGATAGAACTTACAATAGATTTAACTTTCAAGTAGTGTGTTTACCTTCCTGTACTCTTGTACCCTAAATAGAAACTTGTAACATGATTTAATAACAACTACCGATAAACTGAACATTACATATACTTTGTAATTGGATTAAATGGACAAATTTATGTGAAATCGATCTCACGACTCCCTGTTCACAAGATAGGGCACGTTACCTTGTGAATAGGGCGTCGTGAGTTCGATTCTCACCGAGAAGACGTGTAACTTTTTCGCAAATGTCACATAAATCTGTCCATTTAATCCAATACAAAGTGTTTAAAAACAATCAAACTTATTCTAATGACCTATTAATTATTAGGTCACCAAGAAATTTTTTACAGAAAATTAACGACAATGCAAATTTTGCAAAATCAAGCAGTTACCGGTTGCATAGTACAATGACCACTGTGTTAGCAACATCTGGTTGATTCTATTTGTCTAACATGTACCTGAATTAAATACCATTTAAAAATGCACCAATCATATGCAAATATATTCCCATGTGCGGGACTCGTGCTTAGTTTCATTGAACTCGCATGATCCATATAAACCAGAACAAGGTTGTGTCGTCAGTCAGGAGATCACCGCAGATAGCAAACAAACTCGTTAAATACTTGCCATCCATTCATAAGCTACGTTATCAGCTGTTGCTAGGAAATCTGATATTACCATGTTGAAAAAATACGTGGAATAATATGCAAATCTAATATCCGGTCGTAATTAAATTCATCACTTTCACAGTTCGGTTCTGCTGAACTATTAAACATATAACATGTCGATACGATCCTTTAAGATGCTCCAACTTCCAGGCGCTTGGAATGATTTGATGCTATAAAGCAATAAAACGCAGAAATCGACAAGGTTTAAATCTAGAATGGGTGAGAAACTGCTCTGACGTGAATCTTTATCGATTTGCACTTCCATTCAAAAGTTTGGGGTAACCATGAAAATATAGAATGTTTCTAGCCATTATATTTAGTATGACTATTGAAATTTTGAATTTAGGTGATATACGGAGACCGCAATAACAGAAAAATAACCTATTTTCATTATCCTGTTTTTGCAATATTTTTTTTCTCAAAAATATAGAATTTTTCTTCAAAAATTATCGTTTATCGAGTACTACATTCATCATGAAGTGATACACCTGCTACATGTAATTGTTTTAATGTTATACTTAACAATCCACGCTTATGAAATTGGTTCCTTAGATGAGAGGACCTGCTAAAAACATGAATTCTTCTTTATGCATCATTTAACATTGTTTGAAAAAATGAACAATTTTAAATGATTGCTTCATTTCGAAACCATTTATTTGGTTCAGCTTGGGAATATTATAAGCTTTCATCATCATCATCAATAAAATCCACAGAAAATAGAGTTTTTGATTAATAATGAGGATTTAAATCTTATACCGCAATAGAGGGATTCCACGGAGGCATGCAAGTCGATTCTGATCGACCATTTCAAAAATATCTGAAACTTTGCACAGTTTTTCAGTTCCATCTAAATCGTCATTTTCCGATATCAAATCTTCAAGTTAATTCTACAAAAAAAGTTTTCTATACAGGTATACGACTAGTTTACCTGCAAAAAGTTTACCTCGTAGAGAACAAGGCGGGTCTATACCCAGGTGATCTAGTATACGTAAAGCAGGTCGGTTTTCTCGGCGCTGGTTTTCTCCACAAAGTTAAAATCTGATTACACCTGGGTATAGACCCGCCTTGGTAGAGAATAGACTTTGTTAATCATATTTGGGAGAAAGCGAGTAACTTCAACAACATCAAAAACATGATAGGTACATACCATGAACATACTCACGAAAAAGCTAAAAATATACTACCACTATGGTTATAAAAGATTTAATTGTAAAATTTTTCTTCAGTCAAGCACACGACACCAAACTAGTCAGTAAAAACTTAAAAGTGATTTTGTTTATTAAAATCTAACGAGCAACATGAGTAGTCGCTTTCTCAACTGTTGCAGGCCGTTTGCAGAAAAAAAGTGTTCGAAAGAGCTACGAAATCTCACCGAAAGCACCATAGATAAACTGAAAGCGGCTGGTTATGCTCCAATGTCTACATTGAATACAAATTTACGCATTTGTACGTCCTGCCGTTTAAACGTTGACAAACGGGCAATCTGTATATCATCGGTGGATCAGGTTGCAGGAAGTTCGAAAACAACAACAACTGAGGAATTACTAGATTCACCGACAACAACTGAGGAGTTACCAGAAGTACCAAGTGCAGATAGTCTTGCCACGGTACCATCAGCGACATCTGTTTCAACAAATCAATCAGAAGATGAGTGCATCCAGAAGGTCAACATCGAACGCTTCAACGAAGGGATAGCTGGAATAAAAGTGACTCCGATTAAATGGACGAAGATGGGTTACGTCAATTATCCCGAGAAAAAATACCGTGAAATCAACGAAGCTGTACGAAGAAACCTCTTCAAATTAGGACCTGAGGATGTGGAAAATACAGACTACGATGAGGTAATTATGAATATGAAGGAAAGGTTCTCGAATCTAGCCACGACAAGGAAAGAAAAATTATTGATTTTGTCGATGCTGCCAAGCTCGTGGTCTATTCAAGACGCCATTGCACTATGGTCCAGGAATCAGTTTTACGCGGAAAGATGCATTTTGAGCTTTAGAATGAAACATTAGACAAAAACGGTCTTCTACAAAGTTGTTTGTATTAGTTGAGCCATTTGTTTGGTTTTATTGAAAATTAGGGTGGACCACATTTTCATAGAAATTGTGTAACTAACTTTCTTATTTGTAGAAATTATATTATACATGCTTCAGCAAAGTTGTAGACCATTCAATTTCAAGCAACTTTGCCAAAAAAAGTTTTTTTGTATCTCATAAATTGACCGATTTAGAGCTTTTTTCCTACGGTGACATAGGGTGGTCCGAACAAAACTGGTTTTCTGGCTCTAGAGTTTTCAATTCACATTTCTCATCAAAGTAGTCTATGAAACACTTTAAGAACTTTGAAAAATGCGTAATTTGGTGAGTGAAGAAACTCGCTATCTCCTTCCGTTTAGGAGTTATTGTTGTTTTTCTCTCAAAAACATGCCTACTTTGATTGTGAATATCTCTGATTGGGGCAAACATAAAAAATATCTTTTGACGGCATTCAAAAGACAAAATAAAATTGTATATTATATCAAAAAATTACAGATGTGTTATTTTTGTAACTCGAATAAAACGTCTTGAAAGTCAATTATTTTTTATCACAAAAACTTTAATAACTTTTGAACTAAAATAGATATCATCAATATTTTTGCATGAAAATTTGCGTTTTGTTAAGTTCTAAAAGTCGTTCATAGACGACTTTGACGAGAAAATAATATTTAAAAAACTAGAGTTGAAAAACTTATTTTTGTTGGACCACCCTGCGATGATTAGGAAAAAATGCTCTAGATTGGTCAAATTTTGAGCTACAGAAAAACTTTTTTTGGCAAAGTTGATCAAAATTTCAAGTTCTACCGCTTTGCTTAAGAGCATATACCAGTATTTTTGCAAATAAAAAAGTTGATTATATGATATGTGTGATATTGTGGACCACCCTAGTTTCAAATGACACAGTATGTAAGCTTACATTTTTAGAAACAATTTTGTAGAAGATCATTTTTGTCTAAAATTTCATTTTCATGCCCAAAATGCAAAATAATAAAAAAATACATACTATGAAAATCTTCAAAATAGTTTTAGAGCCCTATCTTTCTTATTTCGGATTTCTCGTCAAAGCGGTCTATGAACGACTTGAAGAACTTAACAAAACGCAAATTTTCATGCAAAAATATTGATGATATCTATTTTAGTTCAAAAGTTATTAAAGTTTTTCTGCTTAAAATCCTTTGTTTTTCAAGGCATTTTATTAGAGTTACAAAAATAACACAACTGTAATTTTTTGATATAATATACAATTTTATTTTGTCTTTTGAATGCCGTCAAAAGATATTTTTTATGTTTGCCCCAATCAGAGATATTCACAATCAAAGTAGGCATGTTTTTGAGAGAAAAACAACAATAACTCCTAAACGGAAGGAGATAGCGAGTTTCTTCACTCACCAAATTACGCATTTTTCAAAGCTCTTAAAGTGTTTCATAGACTACTTTGATGAGAAATTTGAATTGAAAACTCTAGAGCCAGAAAACCAGTTTTGTTCGGACCACCCTATGTCACCGTAGGAAAAAAGCTCTAAATCGGTCAAATCAAGAGATACAAAAAAACTTTTTTTGGCAAAGTTGCTTGAAATTGAATGGTCTACAACTTTGCTGAAGCATGTATAATATAATTTCTACAAATAAGAAAGTTAATTACACAATTTCTATGAAAATGTGATCCACCCTAATTTTCAATAACATCAAACAAAGGGCTTAACTAATACAAACAACTTTGTAGAAGACCGTTTTTGTCTAATGTTTCATTCTAAAGCTCAAAATGCATCTTTCCGCGTAAAACTGATTCCTGGACCACTGTGCATTGATGAGTTCAAAACCAATAGAAATACAGCAAAAGAGGCAAAACAATTCAAAAATAACTGTCTTGCAACCAAAAATGCTAGGTCGAGTACTTCATTAACAGATGAGACAAAAGAAAAAATAATTCAATATTTTGAAGACGATGAAGTAAGTAGAGCTATGCCTGGCCAAAAAGATTATGTATCTGTAAAAAAAGATGGAAAGCGTCAAGCAATCCAAAAACGATTAATGATGACTACTTTGAAAGAAGCGTATACACGCTTCAAGGAAATTAACGAAAATATTAAGGTAGGTTTTTCCTCATTTGCAAGCCTGCAAAAAATTCAGCAACAAACTGCGGTCCTAAAAAAAATTAACAATAAAAAAAAAAAAATTTCACTAAGTGTCAAATTTGTGAAATATTTGAAATGTCATAACTTTTTTGTTTATTGGCTTACCATCACCAAATTTTTATGGTAGATAGCTAATATAATGGACCGTTTTCCCTCAAAAAATTACGTTGGTATTCCGATAGGGTTTTGAGATATTTTTGAGATTTTTTTTACTGTGTGTATATTTTTTGGAATCTTTATTTAGTTGTCTAACTTTGTTTCTTTAGTTGTCTAACAATCGAACGAACCGTTTTTGCTGTGCAGCTTTTTGAATATTTTTGAACCATTTTCACATACACCCTTTTGAAAAGTTAGTCGTGACTCAACTTGAAGATTTGATATCGGAAAATGACGATTTAGATGGAACTGGAAAACTGTGCAAAGTTTCAGCTCAATAGAAAAAAAAATGAATTAAAAAATTTACCAAATTTTGGTGCTGTTGCTTGTAATCACTCAATAATGGAAAACATACTCTAATAGACCACACCTATGAATCCTGCACAATAGGGTTGTTGTAATCTGATTCATTTTTAGTTCGACCAAACGACCCATTAAGCCAAATGGCGTTCAGCTAGACGACATTCGACCAAATGACCGAACGCTGTATACCATAGTTGCATGTTGAACAGAACATGGGCTTGGCCTAGAACAGAACACAGTTTGCGGCATGTTCTGAATATAAGATGTGAGCTGAAAAATTTCAATATAGGTACCGTAATTTCGGGTGAAATGGATCATTTTTCACGGTTTTTCTTGTCTGATTTCTATAACGTTGACAATGCCAAACAACTGAATGCAGGAAAACAAGTACGGAGATGAGCCTCATTGACTAAGGTACCGAAATTTTTCAACAAATGTCATTTTAGTAAGATTCTAGTCATTCTAGTAAGATCCCTAAAATAAAAAATCGGGTATTCTCATTGCGGGGTGAAATTGATCACTTGTCAATGCGCTTATTGTTATTGTTACAGAAATGCAATTATTTCTGCCGAATTAGATAATAGGTACGAGTTTTGGTTATGAAATCTGGTTATGTATCTCAAGCATCCTCACAAACATTCAGGTTTATGCCATGTTCAAATCCTTGTTTAGAACTAGAAGTTTATTGATGTTTGTCAATACTGCACCGTACATGATTTTGGAATTTGACATTATTTTCATAGAAATAAACGTTCGTTAACGCAAAACACTTAACAACACAGAATTCGATAACAGTTACGACAAAAAACGTTCATTCACTGCAGATTACATTGATATTTGTGCTCCATTAGGAAGAAATAAAATTGAGTGGTACGGTGATTGATTTCACCCGAATTAACGGTACCTAGATTCAAAATACTTCGCGTTACAATCAAGCATGCTGGATATGCATTATTAAATTGATCACGTGTTTCCATATGTTTGTGATTCCTGCAAAGCATGTAATGCACTACAATGTTAACTTCGGTCATGCTCACGCGTTCAATGACTAAGAACATGAACATGAGCCAAAGTGTCCCTGCCGTATACATCATAACCGGGAATCAAAGTTATGCTAAAACTATCAGAATTCGATTTCTGCTATGTTTTCAGAACAGTTATCAGAGATGTACCGTCGTTGAGGGTGCTAATAGGCCAAAATTACACGTGCTGATTGATTTTTTACCAATTTTCGTAATTTGACACGAAGGTTTAAATATTTTAATTTAAAATACTGTTTAAGTAGGTTTTTCAACTTAAAAGTTATTTGCGAAACTTTCAAAGTGACAATTTTTTCCTGTCCAAGATTTTTTCAAATATTTTATGATGTATCATAAAAATGTATTTTTATGATAGATAATTGCAAAGAATAGCTCATTAAAATTATATATCAATACTCCTGTTGGTGCTATTGGTTGCTCAACATGCTTATCAATCTTTCTTCATCTAACACTTTATTTCGATACTATCAATGCACTCGAACCTCGAGTGAACTAGTGAGAAGATTGTAGGATCTACGAGAAAGGGATACTATATTCTAGGTGTTGCACATGGAAACCCAAAAATAATGCAAAATTTTATTTGCGAAAATAGTTCTAGGAGTATATATGTCGAATAAATCACTTCTTGTGCAGCCACCGAATCGTTAGGATCAGCCACGAAATAGTCCACTTTTAATCTGTAGTGTTGTAGAATAAATGTATAGTAGGGCGGTTCAGATTTTAATAATGTTTGGAAATCCAGTTTCCCATATCTTTCTTACCATAAAAATATTATTCTGTAAAATGTTCAGCTTTTTCGGTGGTGATTTAAAGGTGGCCCATTGTCTTGGGTTCTTTATATGGCCATTACCATGGAATTTTTTTTAAAATATTCCAAACATGTTAGCACTGTAATGTTGGTACAAACTTATCATTCTATGGGGAAAACTCATTCTTCAAACCCTAATGAAGAAAGTTGCTGAAGAAACAAAACCCTTTTGAACTAATTTTGTTAGGAAATTTTGTGGAAGTTTGCAGAGCTGTAATCCCATATGAAGCTAAATAACAGCAAACAAACTCATGAATTTCTTTTCTTTTATCCGTCCGATTAAATTGCTTTCTTCAGCAAATTTCTTTATTATTTTGAAGAATGAGTTTTCACTGTGGTATGATGAGTTTGTAGTTATATTTCAGTACTGATGTGTTGGGAACATTTTTCAAAATGTCTCCATAGTAAGTTCTATAATATAGAATGTATATAAACCTACATTGTCTTTGGTCCACCTTTAAATCATCAACGAAAAAGCTAAAAATTGAACAGAACACTACTTTTATGGTAAAGATGATAAGGAAGATATGGGAGATTGGATTTTCAAACTTTTTTAAAATCTTAACCGCCCTAATGTATAGTGTGTAGTTTGAATAAATCGTTAATTGTAGTATGCAATAAATGTTGAGTTTGTGAAACACAGTGTTTGAAAGTACCAAACGCATCAATTACCTGTGTTGGAGTGCCAAGAAGATACTTGGCTGATTCGGGACACCTGAAAACCTATCCTGAGAACTACAGACTTCGGTAGACCACAACCCACCATGAACATAAGCAAGACGATCACGGAAATCTCTTGTGGAACACTTGGGAAGGGTCACAACGACTCACAATATTTGCAGATATATTGCAGATTTTTCTTTGACCTAACGACGGTAGGCCTAAGGTTTCTTGTGCCTAACATCAAGTCAATGTGCCTAACTTAAAGTCAATAATATTGTTCGTTTAGTTGAGGAATAGATTCTCGTGCACATTTTCAACGTGGAAAAATAAATACTCGCACGTCACTTTATATGGCACTTTCATAGAAGCACGCACCTTGCATTCAATGTTCAATCCAACATAATTCGTTACATGTGCGTTACTTGTTGATTTTGTTAGCTACGACGCCATCCAATATATGGCAAACATGGTGGGAGAATATTTTGGTGTGACAAAATTATTTAGGTGTGAGTCTATTAGAGGGCAAAATCCTCAATACTTAGCATAGATTTTAACATTGACGCTGGCCACGTTCTTACGTTCATTGGGAACCAAAGATATGTTAATTACGAAAACTATTGTTGCTAGAAACCAAAATCACCTCCGCATCTCCTAGTTTGTCATGGAAAAGTGTTTGTGTTAAATAATGATCTGGGAGTATAAGCTATGCGCGATACTTTGCATCTCCTCACTGCACATACAATAGATCGGATACGATTGATAATGATTCATTGCTCGCCCCCGCAGTAGCTAACAAGGTGATTAGAGGAACCAGCACTACTCATTTGACACATTCATTCTCAAAATTTGGTTATATATCAGTTGATAATACTTAATTATAACATTTGTGTTGCTGGGGTAGGTGACTATATCGGGGATGGGATTCGATCCCAGGTCCTTGGCGTGAGAAGCGTGAGTTCTAACACCAGGCCCGTCCCCAAAAATACTTTAAATGCGTTTAGAAGTAAAACTCACCTCGAATTTACACGAAGACTAATTTGATGAGTAACCGAACGATCAAATTTTTTGCTAACAGCATTGTTTGGTTCTCGAAGTGCGTTTGTTAATTCGGGATGTGGCTTGATACATTTTCGCCGTAAAAGTTTTCATTTACTCTGAAGTAAGACCAAATGCTATCATTAGGTACAACCCAAATTTATTATCAATTTTACAAAATTAAGTTTTTTTTTGTTTTAGTAACAATTCAATCGCATTGAACGCACTGCCTCCCAAATTGAAGAATTTTCAATGAACCCTGCAAAGAAGAAAGCTGTAAATACATGTAAAAAATAGCATAAAGTAATAAAACAACAATATTGTTAAAAAGGTTTTATTAGATACAAATAAAATTTACGTAATAACAAAAATGGTAACAAGGCACACATGTCAATGTTTTTTTTTCCTAGAAGAAATCAATTAGTAAATCATATTTACTCCTACATTTAAGAAAAACTACAACATTTTTCTAATTTTATCACAAGACCACATATGGCCAGATTTCATTTAACTCCATTCACGCTAAGTGTGTATTCCATACACTTCAACCTTTCGATAAATTACCTCAAGCCTAGAGCAAATGAATTAAAAAATCAATACACTATGTGACGAATATTTTATACATTTGAAATCATTCTTGCACCTCGCTGTCTGTATGTGGTGTAAATCCTCAAGGAAAAATACTAAAAATGACCTCCATAAAAATTTTGATAATGTTGCGAGCAATCATACAGCTCCATGCGATCCCGCCCGAACGGCATGGACCTGGTAAATAGTGCTGTCTTTATCTTATAGTAATTAAAACATCTCTTTCCATTTACACATTCATTCGGTCACTGCATCAACTGCTAGCAGCGCTGAAGTCAGACGTAGATCACAGCCGTTCTATTCATGATTTTTAATTTTACAAATACTCTTTTCCGTTGCGGATCTGTGCAGTTGTTGTTGTTGGTGATGTTGTTGCTTTACTGTTAGTATTTCTAGCAATTGTTCTAGCACGTGCTGGTTCTGTAGCAAAGTTCCCTTCAGGTCGCGAATTTCGTGTTTCAATAGCTCGATTTTTTCAGCGTTCTCATCGATTTTTGTCGTCAGCGTACAGATGCTGGCCGTTTCAAAGCCGCAATCGGAATCAGCGGAACGGTCTATTGCCATAGCACTTGTGCTGGTGGACGATTCAAATTTATTTTTAAAGTTAAAGAACGTTACGGTTGAATTTCGGTTCGATATGGTGTGTCCAAGGTGCTTTCGTTGTTTGGCAACCTCGTAGGCTGCCATCATAATATCTCTGGGGAGACGTTTTTCGCCAGGGTTCAATGGTTTTACGCTGAGAACTACTCGGTAGGCTTGAGGTGACACTAAAGCGGTATAATGTAATAAACTTCGCAGCCAATTTGGTAGCCAACCATTGAAAAGAGCCGATTCGATGTAGGAAATTAGTTTGGTTTGCCTAACGAGTTTGGATAAACCGGCTGTCTTTTTCAAACCCTGGATGTCATGAACAGCAATACCAATTAGAAGGTTCATCAGAATAACCGTCACAAATAGGAGAAAAAGCACGAAAGTTATCTGAGCACTTATTTCTAATAAGAAAGGTGGGTCTTTGCCATCGGGATCATTAATCAGCAGGTCCAAATCCTGTTCGCCCGTCATCATCACTAGAACAGTGATGAATCCCATAAATGGATTGGCAAATGACGATGAGGACGGAAAAATGACACAAAAACTAATTGTAAAGCCAATCAGCATGCATGAATAAGCCATGAACAATTTCGCAAATTCAACCTGCACTTTCCGATACATGGCTACATATGCCCCAAACACCGGCAATTGACCGATCATCAGCATCAGATTTGTCCAACCGAGTAGCACAGCGAATGCACCAATGTGATTCTGCCAAGTATACGTCCGTTTGGTATAGATGTATGATATAACGAAAACGCTGACAATAATGAACCATTCAATAGCATTTTCCGCCTGTGTGACGTAGTGACGAAAAGATGTATATCCGGTGATACCGTATATTTTGCGGCAGATTTCGACTATGGTGATAGCGACGAGCACCATCCACTGCATCTCCATGACGAATGGATTATTTCGAAGCATATCACCTAAAATTGATTGTTTCTGACATAGTTCCTGCTCTTGTATGGTCTCTATCATGTCTTTACTTCCATTGTAGCAATTGTGTGCCAAAGCAGTTAGCACGTAAAGCGTCAGAAATAGCACAAAGGTGAAGCAAAACAGCAGACGGGCTATGTAGTATTTCCTTATTTTCCCCCATTTAATGTAGAGAAACGCCGAGCACAGAGGATGTTGCAGAATTTCTTTTTGTCCTTCATCAACGAAAGTATTTAGATAACTAATTTCACGTGGATGGCAATGTTGCAGAATGCTCCTGAAATCCAATTCGAGTTCAATCTCTCGGTTTGAGGAATCTTGTGAATGAATCAGCGTAATAGCAGCGTCCAATTTGTGATTAATCATTGCCATAGAAGCGGGCGTTTTTCTCGTTATAACATTCAAAGCGGATGTACCCTTTTTCGATTTAGTCGTAACGTCTGCTCCATGAAATAGCAACATTTCAACACAATGTGCAAGCCCATCCAGTGCAGCTAGATGCAGTGCTGTAAAACCGTAAACATCCTTGTGGTTTACGTTGGCACCCCATGATATAAGGATCTCTAGAATATCAAAGGCACAATCCGATTTGCCCACAGCGGCATGCAAGGGAGTGCGATGGTCAGCATCTTCAGCGTTTGGATCTGCATTACCTATCCTTAGTAATGCTTCCACGCATTCCGCGCTGGCTGCTCGGGCTGCCAAATGTAACGGTGTGAATCCCCGATGATTTTTAGCTTTAGCATCGGCACCCTTTGACAAAAGTAATGTCACACATTCCAAATTGCCTTCGTCAGCCGCCAAGTGCAACGCAGTAGTTTCCTTATCTCTAAGCTGAATTCTCATATTGGGATCAGCGTTCGGACTCTCTAGCAATGCTTGTAGGCATTGTGTGTGGCCCAAATCAGAAGCTAAATGAATCGGATTGCTACCATTCTTGTCTAACAAATTTACATCCATGCCTTCAGTAATAAACAGCCGTACACAATCTACCGCGTTTGATCGTACAGCACAGTGAAGCAAAGTTTCTTCACAGTTATGCTTGCTAGTAGGAATGTCCAAACATGCACCATTGTTAATCAACATTTTTGCAGTCTCTACTGAGTTACCAAAGGCAGCACAATGCAATGGAGTAAACCATTTCGGCTGAACGTTAACCTCGACGCCCTTTTTGATAAGAAAGTTTGTACAGTCTACGCAACCACTAAACGTGCTCATATGTAAAGCCGTCAAGCCATTACAATCAAAATACATAAGCTCTGCTCCACTGTCAATCAGCCCTTCCAGTAGATCGAGACGGTTCAGATAAGCGGCCCACAGGAAGCTTATATTCTTCTCCACCGTAGAAGCTTCCTCGTACACTTCCCGAATATTTTCCGCATTAGTTATGCCGTGTTCGATATCTTCCAGCAAGACGGCTTTCCCGCCGGAAGCTCGAAGCTGCTCCATGAGAGATACTCGAATCGTTTCGCTGCAGATTTGCGTTGCACCGTCTGCACTCGGCTCTTCGTAACTGTCGTAGAGATTGGGAGCGCTTTCCGCCGGTGGTGACGGACCCACTTGCATGTACTCGAAGTCAGCTCCCGCCAGGGACCCACCGGCCATTGCTTCGGGATCATTACGCCAACGCACATTTCCATTCGTTGATAGCGTTTTAAACCTGATTGATAAAACATAAAACGCTGGTTGGTTTGATGTCACTTTTTTAGAAGGCGAGCAAAAGAGATTCTTGAGACATTGTACGATTCCATCATGAAAGCATTTTGCAATTGAACATGTATGATTTTCAACTTGGTAGGTACTACATTTCGCAACACACACATAATTTAAATACAGCATCTTCAGTGACTCGTATGTTGGTTTCGCCTATAGTCAAGCCTGTCACTCACTTTCATCCCTCTCCAATTTCTCAGATATTTTTAATTACAGGTTTTAACTGATTTTCCGTTTATGGCTGAGACAAAATATGAACTTATAAACTAACGTATTTTATCAGAACCGTGAAAATTTGCGGTGGGCGCTAAAAAAGTATAACTGTCCCATATGGAAAAAGTAGGCATTGATATGACAGAGCTCAAAGTTTGAAGTTTGCCTCTCACACAAATGTGCATAATTTTCCAGTACATTTCTGCTAAAACATTAACAACACCGTACAGATTTACTCCTCTTGCTTCTATTCATAAGCAAAAAATATAAACTTCAACGCAATTCACGTTTGGCACTTGCTATTTTGGTTTAAAGTTCATATAGACTGTTATGCCTTCATTTTTCAATATGGGACTGCACCAACTTCATATTTTTTTTAACATTTCCGAGCAATGGCTGCTAGTTTTTAGACACGCGTTGTAAAATATACATTAAAAGTTACATCCTGTGATAAAAAAGAGTTGTTTTGACAATTCATATAGGACAGGTATACTTTTATGGGGCAGTGTCAAATAGGAGCTCTGCCACAAACTTGCACATTTAGGTACTTGTAGAGCTTCAAAATTAAGCTTTTGACAAAAAATGTTTTCTGTAAAGTTTTTTTTCATTTAGTAAAGGGATGGTTTTAAATAAACATGATTCACATTTTTATAGAAATGAAATAGCCAACTTTATTATCTGGATATAGTATGGTATTAAGGTATTTAAAAAAATGTTTTTGCTCCACACCGCTCATTCGATTCAAGATCAAATTCTGAATGCCCTACCAAAATTTGAGCTCATTTGTATGAAAACAGAGATTGCACAAGCTCTTCAAAGTTTGTATAGGAATTACTATGGGAAAAGCAAACAATTCTTCAAATTGGTTTTGATATTCAAACAAATTTTCAGGCCAGCCATGTTGTATGCTGTACCAATATGGACTAGCTGTTGTAATACCAGGAAGAAAGCTCTGCAGATAATTCAAAATAAAATTTTCAAAATGATTCTGAAGCTTCCTCCCTGGTATAGTACCAATGAGTTACATAGAATATCAAATGTTGAAACATTGGAACAAATGTCAAATAAAATAATCAATAATTTCAGGCAAAAATCGTTACAATCTTCTATTGCCACGATTAATGCGTTATATGTTTAGGTTAAGTTGGGCTAAGTATATTCAAAACGTTTTTTTTTCTCTTATAAGCAGGTGAAATCGACTCACCTGTAAAAAATCTGAACTGCTACGGCAAATGAAATGTAATATGTTGTTAACAAAATGTTAATGGAATCTTAGATTTGTTTTACCAAATTAGGATGATAGTGTTGTCTAATAACACAGAACACCTAGATATAAGAAATAATGCATGTAATGTTTGGAATGATACTAATAAAGAAATTAAAAAAAAATTCTTCAAATTGGTTATAGTGTTTTCCCACGTGCTCTTGAGGGTGGACACTAGACTGATGCAAATTTTGAAGTTTTTGCTCCCCTATGCTTAAACGGTGCCAATTATGATGAAAATCATTCTCCCAAAATTTGAAGCGATTTGGAAGAAATTTGGTTGTGCACACACCATTTGAAGTTTATATGGAAATTACTATGGAAAACGCAAACCTTTTGTGTTCAGTCCTCTAACTGCTCGTCATAATATTCTATAAAAAAGTGAACACACTCATCCGATGTGAAATCTTCCCGGCTACAACTTTGCCGAAGACCATATTTTGATGGGACGTAAGGATAATTTGTAATTATTGATACCAAAGTCTAAATCATGCTGAGATGATCATTCAACTACTTTCAGAGCAACACTGCTTTTTTGCTGTAGAACATAGTAGCCTAGATTACTTTGATCTATTCTTCCCACACTGTTGCCTGCCGTACAGCTGGTGAAGCATTCTACATGCAAACCCACTTTATAAATATGAATAGCAATTTATCCTGACGTCCAATCCAAATGCGGTCTTCGGCAAAGTTGTAGCTTGAAGGATGAGAAAAGTGCATTCACTTTTCCATAAAATATTATGACGAAGAGCACAAAAGCTTGGCGTTTTCCTTAGTATTCTCCATATAAACTTCAAATAGCGTGTGCACAGTCAAATTTCATCCGAATTATTTCAAACTTTGGGAGGATGCTTTTTACCATAATTTAAATCGTTTAAGCATAGGGGAGCAAAAATTTCAAAATTTGCATCACTCTAGTGGACACTGATACTGTTAGATACATTTTTCAGCTACAACCACCCTAGTAGGGGACGGACGCCGAGGACCTAGGATCGAATCCCATCCCCGAGAAAGTCACTAATAGTTTCAGTGACGACTTCCTTCGAAAGGGAAGTAAAGGTGTTGGTCCCGAGATAAACTAGCCTTTCTCGTTAATAAAGATAGAAAACAAAATACACCCTAGTATGGTAGACACTCTTCGGCAAAATTGTAGACCATTCATTTTGAAGGTTATTTATCAAAACATGTTTTATAGCTCTTAAACTGACCGATTTAGAGCTTTTTTCCTATGTTGAAATGGGGTGGTCCAGACTTCAGTGTTACACACTTCATCAAAGTAGTTTATGACAACTTTTAGAACTTGCTCAGATTTTCATCCAAAATTATTTTTGAGATCTATTTTAGGTCAAACGTTATTTTACTGATAAAACACGGCGTCTTTTTCATGCAACTTTATAACAAAAAAATCGGCATGCCTCAAATTTGGACCAATGAAAGACAAGATCTTCCTCTTTCATTTGCTGCTAAAATGAAAAAAATCCGTCGGGGGGTCCAGTGCAATTTTTTTTTTTAAATTTTGATGATTGTAACATCATTTTAAATGCACCGTAAATTAATTAATTTTGGTGAGGTGAACTGTTGAAATTAGATGAAAATTTTGCACAAATCTATTGTCAATATCTTTTAGATTATATTCTAGAGAGCTAAATTTACAGGCCGAGGACGAAATTTAAATTTTTGAGTTGCCTCTCTTTTGCTTTCATCCATTGTTGAAATTTGCATTGCTTTTAAAACTAAGTATGTCAAACAACCTCTTTTCAATTTTTATTTTAACGCAAGAACAATATTCATCTTTCTGACTTGATTTAGGAACAAGCGATAGAGAGACAAAAAGTCGAAAGAATAATGAGTCGAAAGACAAAAGGAAGACAAGACAATTGGTCGAAAATGCAAAAGGTCAAAAGGACCAAAGGTTGAAAGTGATATGCATTATGGGAAATTAAATCATTTTTGAAAGAAGATTTTTGACCTTTTATCCCCTCTTTATTCCTCTTTGATCTTTTGCCCTTTCGACCTTATGTCATAGATTCCAGAAAATTGACACGTTCACATTTGTGCCAAAGACAGACGCAATATAACATTTCATAAATCCAATATTCCAACCCAATTGCAATAGCAATGCAATGTTGACACTATTGTCCATGTGTTTGTTGTGAGAATTGTAAGAACATTGCTTTTGTTTGCGATGGTAAAACAAACAGAATTGCTGCCATATATTCTCAGATTAGCAGCCAGTCTAGGGCTGAAAATCTCTTAAATAAAGATAAGAATATTAATAATAATGCTGACGAATATGCACTTCCTTTTTAAATTGATGGTAGAAAAAGTGCAAATGAATTCATACAAACATCGATAGGTTCATAACAAATCTACCTGTGAAAGATTGATCGTGTGATCGTAAAATTTTCCTTAGAGATCTCAATAAATGCTGTTTCGTTTTAGCATAGTTTTATTAAGTTGTAGTTAGAGTTGTACGGAATTCTATAGTAATCCATATAACAAATAAATTCAATCAACTTTGAAAATGTTACTCGGTAACTTTTCGATTTTGCTAGCTCAATAACGAAATCATACGAAGCTTTAACAAAAATATCAGGTGAATCATAAAAGTCTCCGATTACACCAAAAAGGAGCCAAAAACGATGAACTTTAGTGCATATGCATTGTTTGCTATTTATATCCAGCAGATCTCAAGTACTATGTTTCGTATAGCTTTGTTGTGTTCAAAACTTATGAAAGCGCCAGCTCGACCGACTTTTGATGCTAATCTTCCATCAAAGAACGTTCGAGCTGGCGCTATAATTGAATTAGAAGAGTCACAGGGATTCGAAATCATGAAGTTTGAGCCGTCGCATGCCTAGTTTTGTTGCTAAAAATTAATGGTCCCAAATGGTCTAATCCACCGGTGTACTAAATTCACTCGGTCGAAGAATTTTGACACTTGAGCGGGGCACGCTCTCGTATGATCCCCACGTGATCTGGACCCGCTCTAGTGTCAAAATTCTTCGACCGAGTCAGTTTAGTACACCAGTGGATAAGACCATTACGAGTTTTCCGGTGGTCATTTCGGTGCTCCAAAAGGTCCAGAATAACCATAAATTCATTTTTTATGGCAAAATATATTCAAAGATAATAAATCGTTATGAGTTGGACACAATTCATTTAGTTTTTTGTCATCAATCCGAGTAATTTCATCGAATTGTCCAGATTGGCTACCTTTCGGGTCTCCAGGAACCGGTTCCGCATTGACCACACTGGACCGAGTTTTTCAAGGGATGTGCACCGGTTCCTTATTACAGAGAAATTTTATGACAGATTATCCATCAACCGAATAGTTCCGATGTGAATTACATACACAAAACTACGATGGAAACTTACTTGTCTGATGTTCCGGGTTCCCGGAACGGGGTATGAATAACTAAATGATTTCAGAATCTCTAGTTACAGTCCACGTAAATACCTACTCAACAATATGAGGACGGTTCAGATTACATGTTTAGTTACGAAACTACACGTTGTCAAAGTAAGGTTCTCTAGAGGGACTTTTCTTTAGATGTAGCAGGTGGCCACAAAGACGCAATTCCGGATCTCCGGACGGGTTTTCGAAAATCGACATGTATACCTTTCATTTCAGCCCAACAGAACTAAATTCGGTCAACACACTGATTTTTTCGAGCTGTTTGAATTTTCGGGTCGAAAACGACTTTAAGTCACAATTTGTAACATTTATTTTATGGAAGCTCCTTAAGGGGCCATTCAAATCTTTTGATTCCGCAAATATAATTGTTCCCACCAAAAAAAATATCCTAATTGTCAGAAAACGTCAAATTGCTAGGTTATTTTAAACAAAAGTAACAATGATTTGATTTTGAAATGGGTCGAAAACGACCCAAGGTCCTAACTAAGGTTAAGTTATATACCAAACTCCGTAAAAAAATTGAAAAAAAAATTGTTCTAGACCCCCCGAGCGATTATTTTTGTTTTGGTTGCAAATGAAAGGGGAAAATCATGGCTTTTTTGTGTCAAAATTTCAGACATACCGATTTTTTTGTTTTGAAATTGCTCTACGAAACACACCGTGAAAAATGAACCGTGTTCAATGCATTTTTTTAGATTTACAAAAAGGAACACTTCTGTCATTTATTGATAAAATATAGAAACCAATTTTTATTCCAAAGAGATATATTTATATATTGGTCCAATCAGAGATGTCCATAATCCATAGTCGTATTTTGGCAAAAAAAACATCACCAACTTCTAAACGGAAAGAGATATTGAGTTTCTTCACACACCAAACAACGAGTTTTTCAAAATTGGTTCATAGACTACTACTACCACCAAAAGTGGTTCATAGACTACTTTGATGAGATATGAGAATTGAAAAAATGTTTACTACCCTATTTTTAAATAACATCTAGCAAAAGGCCTAATATAAACAACGTTGTAAAAACATTTATTGTCTAAAATTTCATTCTGAGGCTTTAACGCAGCTTTCCACGTAAATACGCTTTCTGAATTGTAGTGAATTGCTAGCAGAAGTAGCTTTCAATTCCATTTCATGAGAACATTTTTTCTACTCTCACATTTGATATATTTACCGCTAACTACTAAAATGACAACAAGCTACATTATTAAAAATTTTCAACATCACAGCAACACAATGAGTTTTTAATATGATGTCAAGGTTCACTGGTTGCCATTTCTCCAGTGAAGGTCACAATCCGCAGCCCATTATCGTTGGCAACGAAATGAAGGGTTTCCGTTCCAAAGACTGGTCGGAAAATTTTTTCCCGCATTTGCGTCGCCGATGAATGTATCTTGGCAATACTAAGAATACATTACGAATTATTACGAAGATTGTTCAAGGGATTCTTCCTGTAATTCCTTCAGGTTTTGTTACTAGGCTTATCGAAGGGTATTTTTAAAGTACACTTCAAAAATTACTCTAGGAAATCTTAAGGATATTCCTCAAAATATTGCTTCTTGTATTCCACAAATAGATACATGTGGTTTACTGCAATTTTTATAATCATTATCGGTTATTTTTTGTTGATCACTTTCTGAGTAAAATTAGAAAAAAAAATCCTAAAGAAACACATACATAGATCCTGAGATATCATTATCCTTTTAATAAGAATCTCCAGACAATCCCTGCAATTCCTGAAGGAAAACAAGAGAAAATATCCGAAGGAATGTATTGGGAAATTCCAGAATATGTCACTATTGGAATCCTTCGATAAATAATTATGCTTCAGAAATAAATTTGAGTAAATTACCGAGGAATCTTTGCTAAATTTCCCGGTGAAACTTAAAGAACTCGTGAAATAATGACCTGTGTAAAAAAAATCAATTCCTAAATCCCTGAATAGAAAAAAAAATCTACGGAATTCCTGACAGAGTTCTTGGAGGAATACTTTTAGAAACTTTTTAAGGCACTCAGGTAGAACCCGGGTCTCTAGTCGGCTGACCTATGTGAATCTTTAGAAATTTACCAATCGGGTATGATCCAAGGCGTTAGCGGGGCCCAGTATCAGTTTCAAAGCGTCAAAATATTGCCATACTATATTCGGCAAAATTACTGCATATGTTAAGCGGCAACTTTTGACATTGACAATTTTTTGATTAATCTACTCATAAATGATTCAAATTTTTTATTTTTTCTGTTTGTCGATAACAGCAGTTGGTGTCTTCGACAAAGTTGTTGGAATTGTTAAATAAAGAAAAGTTTTCGAAGACACTTCAACTCTATCTATTAAAATAAAGGGTTTATAGCGATTTTCATATAAGAACCACTTCAAAAGTACAAATACTCACTTAACTTTTTTCGCAGCGATTTTCATGGCTTACAATGTTCTAGGACTATGTATATATTTTCAAAATACAAAACTTTACTGAACATACCAAGACAATATCTTAATTTATGAAAATGCTTATATATTGTGGAAAATTCAGCTTTTTTACACTAAAATATCTCGAAAAGTAGCAAACAATATTATATGCATTAGAAAGGCCAACATTTGTACTATACTTTTTTATTAAATTTAGGGGAGGGATTATTAGAGTATGTTTAAAACTACTAATTGAACTTTAACACTTCACTTTTTGCAAAAAAAAAAAAATAAAATAAATTAGTCGAGCACTCGGCACTGAAGAAGTCTGTAAGTCGCAGACTAAATAGGCCTATCTGTCAAGATAAACAACTCATATTAGTGTTTAAAGGTATTTGCTCGCCTTACTAGTGATTTAAATATTTTATTTTTTTGCAAAAAGTGAAGTGTCAAAGTTTAATTAGTAATTTTAATTTGTACTATGTTTTCCAGGTGGACTCATCTGTGTCCTTGCGTGAAATCAAGCGCATTTCTGGTCTGCTGAAAATTGCCGGTGCGAGCGCTCAACTAAAAGCTAAGATAGCTTCAATGTTACTTTTCTTAAGCTCGTCACCACTAGATCCGACGACTCTAGCATGCGAATAAGAAGATAAACTCTTCCATTTCACTTTCCACTATTTGTCTGTATTTTCATATACAGTTAAACCTCCATGAGTAGATGTTCCATTACTCGATATCGACTCATGGAACCATACTAGAAACCAAATTTCATGGTTACTATGATGGTCCCTTCAGATAGCTTTGTATAGCATTGCTGTTCCATGACTCGACGTTTCCCTGAGTCGATGGTCCCTTCAATATCGACTCATGGAGGGTTGACTGTAATAGGGTTTTAGAACTGCCAACGACTGCACGCTATGCCAATACTTCCAAACCTCTAAATGGCAGGAAGTATGGATTCAACGGGGTATGTGTTGTGCAAAATTAGTAAGTATTGCAGTAGCATACGTCAGAGATGTTGATGTGGTTGCTTTTACTATTGCATCATTTTCATTTTGACCGTCTGATTGATGCTTTATATGAGCATTAAAAGACAGTTTAGTGGCACTGAAATCCATTATTTATTCAACCGTCATATGTAATTTGGTAATATCAAAAACCTGACCAAAGGATATTAATCGTTTCGCTCTCTAAAGCTTGCTGCGGTATAGGTTATAACATTTTCAAAAAGTATGAGGGTAAATAAGAGGGCTTGTTAATTAAAACAGCATGTTAATGAAACAACTCCAAAGAAACTAAACGGTGGAGATGGTTCCAAATCATAACGAAATACTAATAGATAATAGATTTTTTTTTTTAAATTTCTGGTGTTTCAGTATTGACATCATGATCTAGCAGAGATTGGTCCTTTTAGATAGCCTTTCATTATCTCCAATGATTGTAGAGATCATCTTGTCAAATAGCTCCTGAGCAAACAAAGCAGTCCGTATGTATATAACTTTTCGAGATATTTTAGTGTAAAAAAGCTGAATTTTCCACACTAAAATGCTTATAACTCATAGAAAAAATGATGATATTGTATTGGTATGTTCAGCAAAGTTTTGTATTTTTAGTCTTAGAACATTGTAAGCCATGAAAATCGCTGCAAAAGTTAAGTGAGTATTTGTTTTTTTGAAGTGGCTCTTATATGAAAATCGCTATAAATCCTTTATTTTAATAGATAGACTTAAAGTGTCTTCGACAACTTTTCTTCATTTAACAATTCCAACAATTTGTCGAAGACACCAATTGCTGTTATCGACAAAGAGAGAAAATAAAAATTTTATACAACATATGAGTAAATTAATCAAAAATTTGTCAATGTCAAAAGTTAGCGCTCAACATATGCAGGAACGTTGCCAAATATAGTATGGCAATATTTTCACTCTTTGATACTGAAAAAGCTGATGATCGTAGTTTTTGAGTTTTAAACCACTGTGCAGTGCTCAGCCAATAAGTTTAAAAAAGTAAACATTTCGGGTTGCACTTTAGCCAATGCAATTGAAAGGAGGGTATCCAGGTTTTTAAAGGCACTAATGACTGCCGCAATCAGGATCGTTTTCTGGTAAGGATCGGTCGATTTGACGTTTTACATTGAACAGACCCAAGCCAAACATCAAATCGACCGATCCAGAAAACGAGCCCTAAGGGAAGGATTCTACGGATTCTCACTTGCCCCGGGGTACCTTACTACTTTTTGAAATCATAACCAAACTACATAGGCTCTTCGATTGTTTTTTTTTTGCATAAAGAGCTGAAAACTTTATCATTCTACGAAATTTTAAAATATAGTTCAGAATAAACAAACAATTTAATATTATTAATTATGGTGACAGGCTTGGTGTAGTTTTTCGAACTCATCCTTCTCACGCCAAAGTACGATCAAAAATTCCGTGAAGATGAAGATGCAATGAAGCTACAAATTTTCAATAGCACAAATCTAGAGAACCAAATAGTCTTTCGAAATTTGATCGGTTGATCACCACCAATGAATCGATCAAGTTTTCAGGTTAAACGGTGAAGATAAAGTAAAAATTATTTAGCAATGACCTATTACTATAATATTACTCGTTTTATTCAAAAAACGAAGTGTATTTATAACAACTGTCTAAATTAGCATGTAGTCCCTTGACCTGAGTAGAAATCCAAGCGTCTTCCTTCCACAAAATGCTTCAGAAACCGTTCATCCATCATTCAATTTTCAAAAAAGCGCGGCGATTATTTTGTCGACTCATGATACACTGATGATTCAACAATGAAAAAATCAGCAGATACTACAAAACGACCGGTATCAAACGGAATCAAAAAGAAATACCAAAATAAAATTTTGCCCGCCGCTCTCGGAATACAAGTACTAACCGATTCAATCTCGCTGGATCTGGTTTCATCGGTGGTTGGCGGCAATTATAAATGTTGCGAAACGATCAGCAGTACCAAGAACTATGAAATGGACATACATGAACAGGTATCATCAAATGGAAACAAACTTCTTCTCTGTTCTTTTGCTCGACTCTCTCTCTCGTATTCATTAACTCATAGAAATAATGTTCCCACCTCGATGCCAAAGATGACGGTGTGATGCCATTTTCCAGTACGCTGGTGGCGCGTGCGATCCGGGGAGGTTTGGATTTGGTGGACCCCTCCTTGTATCCGAAGTTTTCCATTATAATATGGTTGACACTATTGCTTCTCAAAGCGTACTACGCCTCTAAATACATTGAATTTTTTTTCTAGGGACACTTTTCGATTCACAGTTTCCTTCTTCTTGCTGCACATCACACAATTTCAACATTTGATATCACTCCTCCCCCTGTAGAGATCCGGACAGGTTTAGTACTATGAGTCTTTTTTCTCATCTCGTTGTTCATGGATAAACAATTTGCACTTCTCTTTTCGGTAGCCGGTTACTTTTTGCACTATGGTCGAAAACGAAATATTTTTGACTAACTTCAACAAATATAGACACATTTTTATTGGTACTGGGTTGTAATTTTCTTGATTTACATTGGAAATTTAATCTGAATCTAAATTAGAAGTTAATATGGAAACCACTTTTGATTCACACCTCATTACATGATTTGAAATGTAATTGTGAATATCGCTTGAAAGCTTTTGATTGATTATCGATTGCTTCTGATTGATTGATTGATTATCTATTCACAACTATTTTTGGTTTCTGAGCTCCTTAATAGAGGGGTTCTTCCAGCAACATGTATAGAAAATGCTCTTGAAATCCTAACTTCCATGTCCGTTTTTAAAATTATTATTTTTGTGTATTTCCGACCATAGTGCTGCAATGAACACACAGTTGAAGATATACGCGGATTTCAAACGTTGGTTTTTGCAGCGCGTGGGATCCGAAGTTCAACGATCACATTTTAATAGGACACGGCAAGTTCCATTGCGATTGCGCACTTCAAATCACTGCTGAATTCTTTCGGCCAGAAAATAAAACAAAACACGAAAAAAGACCTTACTTGTCGTCTTTGTTAAGCAAAACGTTAACCGATGAGAGTGCGCGAGGCTTGAAACATCGATGCTGCTGATGAAACGAACCCACTTTAATCGATAGAGTTCGATTGTCATTCATTGTGTATCGGCCTACAACAAGGTAAGACCACGATGACATCATTTTATCACTTTCGACAGGTGAAAGTGAAGTCACCCTGAAGTGCCCTCTGGACCCATGGTGGATTCAATTTTATGGCTTTCCTATAGCCAAGACGAAGTCAGTGCGTTACTGCGGGAATTATTTGAATTTATGAGTTCAATAGGTTTCAGACCTGAAATGCATGGATCATCCTCTCAACATTGAAAACCAAAAATATATTCAGCTTTACTGTGCAAATCTTTCTCAGAATTACGTAATAGTTTGCATGTTTGCTTTTTGTGAACAATTTTTTCAAACACTGTTTTTATTATTCATCACGATCCTTAACCCGTATCCGTCCAGCAAAAGAAAAAAAAGTTAAAAATTCTGCCATTTTGGCAATTCTTCATTGCTTCGTTTCTTTTCAATCATCATTGGATTTTTTGGAAATGTGTACTGGCTCGGAGTTGATTATCTATAGTTGTGAATAGATAATCTATATCAGTCAATTTTGTTTTTCTTCTTACCCGTCGAAATTTGGGTGCTAAACTTCATCATTTGCAAAAGCTAACTCTGACATGGTGGAAAATTATTTGAAGGCTATTGGCCAACTAGGTGACAGGTCCAGTGACTTAGTTGTAAATAAGATTTTCTTTCAAAATGGGAACTTGGGGAATGTTGTCGACTTCTATTTCTACGTCGCCAATACTCTTAATGCTTTTTCAAGATGTAATGTAACGAAAAACAAAATTGACCTATTTGGAGCCGGTCCCATGAGGCACCTTCATAAATAACCGAAAAAATACACAAGGCATAAGCTGAGCCCATTGTCTAATTTAATTTTAACATGACTACTGTAGTCGAAACTATAGAAACAAATTGAAATAGAATCAGATTTGTATCAATTAGTTGGGTAAAAGTTAATTGAAAAGGAAACTGGGTTCATTTTTATTCGACTACACCCAGTGATCCACTGGAATACCTCCGAAACCTGTGGAAATTATCAAAAAAAAAAACAATGTTTATTGTGAATTTTGACAACCAGACGATTCCATCCGAACTAAAACGAAAGCAATCTGCCAATAATTGCCAAAATGGCAGCAAATTGATTTTTTGTTATTTTCTGGGCAGATACGGGTTAAGAACGGAATAGAGAAGCCTTACCAATTGACCCATCAAATAGTTTTTGAGATATGAGAGCATGAAGAAATGCCTACCGATTGCTTGGATGGCCTCATAAGCATATTCTTCAAGAAAGGGCACAAACTTTGGTGCGCTAATTACAGAGGGATTACCGTGCTGAATTTGGCGTACAAAATACTGTCGCGCATCCTGTTCAAAAGACGGAGACCTCTGGTCAGCGAATATCAGGCTGCTTTTCTTGAGGGTCGCTTGACCACGAACCTTGTGGATGATCTTAGATAATTAGCAGACTAATCATCTGTTTACTGCTGCCAAGGAATGTGCTACCTTTTCTCCGAATGTCGTTTCCCCAAATATCATTTGCCCAAACGCCAGTTCCACGAATGACCCTTTTCCCCGAGAATCATTTCACCGAATGACAGGTCGGTGAAGTAGAAAGAACGGTAAGCAATCAAAAAAGGGGAGATATGGTTCTTTCCCGACTAAAGTCATATTGCCAAAAATGCTGTGAACGGTGAAACTCGAGAGAATAGCCAATCAAATAAAGAAGTGCTTATATCAGATTACCCGTTTTTTCACCACCTTGAAATGTATAAAGTTATGACAGCTATGAGTGCCAAAAACTTCTCGTGGAAATGGGCTATTCGGGGAAACAGGGAATTCGCGATACAGGCATTCGGGGAACTGGCGTTCAGGGAAACGACATTTGCGGAACCGACACTCGGGGAAAAGTAGCACAGCCGATGCCAAGACAACGTACGAATAAGTGAAAAAAAAAGTTTCCGAGGAGACCAATTCGGCTGATACGCAGGATGGTTCGAAATCAAGTGTTTGAATCAATCGTAGGTCAGTGGACGAGGTCCTCGTGCCTCTTAGGAGCGAGGTTGGGCCTGACTATTAATTCTACCAAAACAAAATGCATGGTCGCAGGTAGATATAGAGGTATGCCTAATGCTGTCTGAGTGTTTGATGGAAATGTGTTTGAAATTGTTGAAGAATTTGTTCATCTCGGAACACGGAACATTGTGATATGTCACAATGACGTTTCCTGCAACTGCGGTGGATCTCTACGGGCGCGAAGTGTGGACGATGAAAGAGGCAGACCGAAAAGTGCTACGGACAATAACACGGTGTAAAACCAAAGCATGGGATATGGTGCAGACGCACTAGTTATATCAAGTGTATAAAGAAGCGAACATTATTACGGAAGACTTCAGTGAGCTGGACACTCAGTGCGAATTTTTGGAAGATAAAATTGTGAAAATTGTATTAAGCAGGGAACCCGATGAAGGTCGACGGTAGGAAAATAGCTCTAAATCGGTCAATTTAAGAGATACAAAAAAAACTTTTTTGACAAAGTTGCTTGAAATTGAATGATCTACAACTTTGCTGAAGCATGTATAATATAATTTCTACAAATAAGAAAGTTAGTTACACAATTTCTATGAAAATGTGGTCCACCCTAATTTTCAATAACACCAAACAGAAGGCTTAACTAATACAAACAACTTTGTAGAAGACCGTTTTCGTCTAATGTTTCATTCTAAAGCTCAGAATGCATCTTTCTGCGTAAAACTGATTCCTAGACCACTGTGCAGTGTAGTAGAGACATTTCTAATTACTGTCCCTATAGTAGCAAAAGTTTCACATCCCAAGCGTTAGTAAAATTGAAACCAACGGACAAGCAATGTTCCAGTTAGTTGCACAGCCGAGAAACATTCCTGACGAAAAGTTTCATTGGCTAAATCAGGAATCGAACCCACACCCCATGACAATATGCGCTTGAATGCCTGGCGATACTAACACGACCTCGAGGCCCACAAATTTGCAACAACAAAGGAAGAAAATCTGCCAAACTTCCACCAGTTTTACGATGCTTTCCCTTTCCATAGTTCATGTTAATGAGCCTAAAATGCTAAAAGCACGAACTGTATCTATCAACATATCAAAAATATCTAAGTTTTGAATTATCGCTCTTGTGGTTTTGTATGATTTTTGCCACATTTCATAGAGAATTCTAAAAGCTTAGCAATTGCCAAATAAACCTTTTTCTCCACGCCTGCTAGGACTCCAAAAATTAAAAAGATCAAATCTGTCTGTTAATTAAAATCATTTCAAACTATCGGTTTAAAATAAAGTTAACAACATTTTTTTACAAATGCTCTATTTTTTCTCTCTAAAGCTACACGGGTGCTTGAAATTTTCTGAAAATTTGACGAAATATTTTTTTTAATGCTTTTTTTTGTCTTTTATCACACATAGGCAAAGGTAAAATGAGTTATATTTACAAGCTGCGTTAAGACTATTACTAATTAAATGAAAAAAAAACCTAAAGTGAGCAAAAGCATTGGTTTTAAAGTTATTGTCGTTTGAATTTTACAAATTAAGTTCGTCACAATTTGTCACGTCTCCTACCTATATCATAAGAAGAAAAGGATTCATATGAATATAATGAAAAGAAAAGTAGGAATTGATCTCCATAGTTTTATTTACACGGATTACACGCGTAGTCATATGATATCGAGAAGAAACGCATGCACGGTGTGCCAGAAACCATTATTAACGTAAAAAAATGTCCAAGAGTTTGGCACCTACCATTCGACAGATATGGTATTCAAGCATCTTCTCCGTGAATTTGAAAATATTCTAACGAGAGAATCGAAAGTTATCGTGATTTGAAGGTTTTGAGCTATTTTGGAAGGGATATTCACGCATGGTTTGCAAGATTAATTAGCACGAACAATATAATCAACCAGCGACTGCCGAAGCTATCTGCTTTTGTTCGAAAAGTAAACTCAATTTGCATTATTTTCAGAAACGAATCAAAATCTGTTCACTTAATCCAAATTATATTCTGATGTACTGCAGTGTGATGAACTCTCGCTTCTCGCACCGATAATTTTGAAAAACCTCTTCAAATGCTTGTAAATCTGCCTTACTTCAAATCGTTTTGGTGTCTTCTTTTTTAGTTACAGTATCGGACATATAAAATGCATCAAAGCCGTTTTCCCATATATAAAATACATCGACAAATCTTGTGACCTTAAATATGATAGTTTTTTTTTTGCTTGGAAATTGTTCAGTCAGAGAGAACTACATCTCTGCACGGTGTGCTTGGTCATTTAGAGTAGATCTAGTGCACAAAGTCCATCCAAAGATATTACATTGGAGATTTGAATTATAGTTTATACATGATTATTACTTCACGTTATAGGGAGCAGAACAACTTGGGCACTTCTATTATTCACTTTGGCATGGGAGGTTGGTTGGTAGTTAGCTGACAGCTCACTCGTGATGCTCGCACTGCTTTTGCTCGAGTTTGACGTTTGCGCACTACCACCAACTTGTACGCAGTTGGACAAATGCAATGTTTCTTTTAGCATTGGGTGTACACTGTACATGGTCACGTGAATACGTTTTGAATTGATAATTGTTGTCTGTTTGTCTGTGCTGATAGCTTAAATAACACTTGAAAATAACATTTTATCAAAGAAAAAAAATGATACGGCTCGCTACGGCATGTTTGTGCAATACGTTTTGGGTTAAAAGCACTCTTCGTCTATAATACTACACAAGTATCGCACAATAAAAATTTATTAAAAGAGGCAGGCTTTCTAATTTTTTAGTGGAAATCGTGCAAAAACCTAAGAAAAATGGATGTTTTTTTACATTATTACATTATTTTCAAAATTGTAAACTAGAACATTCTGTAGATCAGGCGTTCTCTAGTCAGAAACACATAATTTTATGAAGCATAATAAATGGGTTTAAGAAGGAAACCGGCGAACAGGATATAACATTTTAACAGAATAATAGTAAATATTTATAATAATAAATAAATATCAATGAGGAAATCACATAATCCAAAGCGATTTTCAGCTCAAATGACTAATGACCAAGGAGGAAATTGACAAAATAACAAAAATAAAATCGCTGTGAGGTTTTACAATTCAGTATTCAGATTGAGATATCAAGCTGCTCAGTTTCCTGCGTAATATTTCCTAGGATTATGGCATTCAGGGCCATAGGCTTGAGAATTAGTTCCATTTAGTTCCATGAATTCAACGATAGTAATACCAAAAATTAGGTTTCCTACACTGCGTTATTAATTGAGTAATCAATAATTAAATAATGAATAAATAAAATTGATAAACGCTATATTTCATTGGAAACTTTCAACTGAAAAATTGCTGTTCTCCGTGAAAAAGTTTATATGTATTATAATTTTATCTTCACGTTCAACTGAAATTCATATCATCAGTGCTTTTCATTTTTATGGATATTAAATCTAATCCATTTCTAGACCTTTTTGAAAGCATTCACATTCCGTAAGCATTCATAAGTAATCATAATCTCTTAGTTATGCACAGCCGTTTCAATTCAGCAATAAACTTGAACTTCATCAGATGATATCAGAACGTAGAATGGTACATAAACTGGATAGCCGAACGGATTCCTGCATCTGCATCTCCGCTCCACAACAAAAGCAGTGACTTGAGAAGTTAATTGAACCAAACAATCCAGGCTATATTCTGCTAAATTGGAGATCAACGCGCAAATGAAGCAATAAAGCAATCACGTTTTAATCCACGTATATCTTCAAAAATCACTATCACGCAGCCAAAAGCTATGTCCACTTGCATGTTGAAAATTAGTCGTTTCTCATCACCAGGTTCGAATGCAATGATCCATGCTTGCTAATTATGCTCGGGAGAAGTGAACCGAACAAAAGAACCGCTCGCCACCAAATCCGGGGACCGATGATAACACAGTATTTAGGAAGCTGAGTAAGTATGCACTTGATCGTAGGCTAATTTGACGCGCGGCACGCGGTTGAACATATTAACGGCTCGAGGAACGCAGATAAACTAAACGTCTCTGAGCGAACAGACTCAATTTTTGAAACCATAACAATCTTGCGCTGCGCACACGTTTGTCTGGGACGGTTTGTGTAGGGAGGCATACAAGTATAGCGATACCGTTAGCAGGTGTGATTTCATTCAGAACTGTTTGGGTATTCCGCTGTATGGAGTTTGGAAGGCATTGTGGTGAAAACGATACAAAATGTTCCAAATGCTCAAAAAGGTAACTTTTTTTCATTTTTTTCACCTTTAACGTATTTCTATGGGGATAGTTTGTCGTAAAAAGTTATAAATTTCAGTCTATAATGTTACCAGAGAAAATTCTTGAAAACATAACGAAAAATATTACATTTTTCTAATGTCTGCCTTCTATAAAGTTGTTTGCCTAGCAGAAATACATATCTTGGATGAACCATGTATTCATGATAGTCAATAAACTTTGTAAAGAACATCAAAAATTTAAAAAATACTGAGAAAAAGTTGTAAAATGAAAAATATGTAATGATTAGATTAATTGCCAAGTCGTTAGCGTCAAAAGAAGCACCTTTTGAAATCAAAAGACTCCTCTGAACAAACTTTATTGACAAGATCAACAGTTTAGGAGCTGTTCTATGTCGACCGTGAAAAACATCACTGTGCGACTGGAAGCGATAAGCCCAGGACCGGTCCAATGGAGAAGGCTTCTTCATTTTTGCAGGGATGGGATTCTTCCAGGAAGCTTGCACATCACCTAGAATAATTTGGTTTCACATGAGCATTTTTTCCAAGCATCTCTTCTTGAACCCTTCCTAAAATTATACGTATTACTTTAAAAGATTCTCAGGGAATTCTCAGCGACAGCACCATTTATTTTTGTGAAAATGTTATCAGCTCTTATACAAGTCTTCCTAAGCACTCTGTATAAGAAACAGGAAACATTTCTTATAGCTATTTAAAGAATTTTCAAAAGATCATTCGGAAAATGATCCAGAAATCAAAGTCATTCAAAAATATCTCTTTTATAAACATAACAAACTTTGAACAACATGTGTTGCATTGATTTTTTCAGTAATTAACCCCTCTAATAGCAGCATCAAAAATAAATTTTATATGGGGAATGTCTGTCTCCCAACGGAATATCTTAAAAACCAGGTGACAAATCTTCAATACCGTCGCAAGGAGTGAAAATTGAAGAATTTTTCGAGAAGTTGTTAAAAAAATGGTTCAAATATCTATATTGAGAAACACAAAGGTTATAGCGATTAAAATATGTTTTTTACACCGTGTCCAGTATATTCTCATACAAATTCGAGATAACGTTGCTTCGCGCTCGTCTAACTGACATCATTGGTGATAATATTTTTTAAAAGGGGTTATAATACTAATTCACTACAGGAAATATTTTGGAAATATTTCAATTATAAACTTATTTCATCAACTCAAGACTTTACGAAAAATATTTCCAACGGCACGCTCATAGACAGAGCCTAATTTCAATCTACAGTTATCGCACATCTATTCACCAAATTTTATCAATATTTATCTATTTAAAACGCAATATAATTAACTTAAAGTTTTTTGAAACTATTTTGAGAATGCTCTGATTTTTACTTTGTAAACCAGACCAATATGATCAAAAACTAATTTTAAGTGCAAAACACGACTTCAATGGACATTTCATCACATATCATAGCAATTAATTTTTCTAATTCATCAAACAAGCTATTCTACGCTGGTATAATACTACCAGATTACAATGAAATACTAAAACATTGGATTATCCTACATTCAGTAAAATTATACCAAAGAAAAGAAAAAGTGTATGAGAATATATTGGACACGGTGTATGGTGAAAAAATAGGGCTGTCGGTAGAGGGGTTCATTCAGCAATACCTTAACAATTCTTCTATTTTTTAGAATATAAGAATTCACCCATGAACTCCTCTAAGTAAACATTGAGCATTATTACACAAACTTATCAATGATTTTTCAGATGGTAATACTAAGACTTACACACACAGCCGAAATTTGTTTTTTTTTTTAAATAATATAACGCATCGGGTGACCAAAATATTTAGTTCGGAAACCCGCCATAGGTGGCGCTGCAAATTTCAACTTTTTATTTAACGATTTTCAAATATGTTGTAAATAAATGAAATTGAGACAACTTTGTTGAATACACCGACTGTCCATCTGGTCACGCTATCTAAATACAAGAAAATTTCATAAAGGTACTTCAAAATATAGTTTTATTCGCATATTTTCACAATTTCATGTTTCTGATAATAACATTGTTCTACAAAATGATGTAAATAAACAAAATACACAACTTCGTGAAAGTTAATAGGGTTCTTAAATGTATACAAAACAATGGCAAATTTCAGTACAAAATATAAATTTTTCCCTTTCTGTATTTAAACTACATTAAAATCGGTTGCATATTCTAATGGTTTCAGCTTTATTAATGACTATCCAAACGAGGAAATTTGAATATCATAGGCCACTATTAGCCCAGATAGCCGTAGCGGTAAACGCACAGCTATTCAGCAAGACTAAGCTGAGGGTCGTGGGTTCGAATCCCACCGGTCGAGGATCTTTTCGGGTTGGAAATTTTCTCGACTTCCCAGGGCATAAAGTATCATCGTACCTGCCACACTATATACGCATGCTAAAATATTCATTGGCATAGTAAGGTCTCAGTAAATAACTGTGGAAGTGCTCATAAGAACACTAAACTGAGAAGCAGGCTCTGTCCCAGTGGGGACATAACGCCAGAAAGAAGAAGAAGAAGAAGAAGGCCACTATTTTAAGCTAAAAATCAGCTTACATGCTTTTCTGGGCACTTTAGAACTCCATAATGTTCAAGAAAGTCATGTTTTGCAATTATTCACATCGTTTCAAAAATAATGTTTTTAACAGTCTGGAGATTTATTTCTGTTCCTTCTAAATGTACTTAGAGTTAATTCACATATTTCAAACGCCAACATTTGTCATTTTTGTCACCCACCTACCCCCTCGTAACGCTTTCTGTATGAATACTCTACAAATTTTGTATGGGACGTAACATCAAGAGGACACTAGGCCGTCCCTTATTTTTCGAAAATGCGAAATGTTATAAGTTTGTTATTGTAAAGTGCTCGTTTTGGTAAGAAAAAAATCAGGTAAAAATTTGAGGTCCGTACGTGGACGCTAAGTGGTCCCCCAACGGCCCTGAAGGTATTGGGTGAAAATGACCCCCGTGCGCCAGATCGAGCTCGCTGCTCTAGTGTACGCAAAATGAGTACGAAAAGCCATTAGTAACAAATTGATTATCAGCATAGAATTATTAGTAAAATAGTATTTTATACTGTGGATATCTTCACAACACTGCACGCTGACAAAAAAAATCGGAATTACAAAGGAATCGTTCAAATATTACGTAACGCAACAGGGGGAGGGAGGGGGTCTTCCGTAGTGTTACGGTCCATACAAAATTTTTAAATTTTGCATGCAAAAGCTGTTACATGGGGGTGGGAGGAGGTCTAAAATTGGCAAATTTTGCGTTACGTAATATATGAATCATCCCGAAGAAAACAAACTTCTATGCTGACTATAGGCCTTTTCATGTGACTGATCCGTCTATGCATTTGTTTACATCGGTGGAGGACCGGTGCTAACACGGGCCTGTCATTTTCATAGAAGAACTGTCAAAGTGCTTCCCGATCAGCTGATTTGAGACGTCATGTGAATAGGCCTATCAACGCATGCAGGAGAATTTGTTACTAGTGGTTTTTCGTACTCATGTTGCGTGCACTAGAGCAGCGAGCTCGATTTTGCGCACGGGGATCATTTTCACCCAATACCTTCAGGGCCGTTGGGGGACCACTTAGGGTCCACGTACGGACTTCAAATTTTTACCTAATTTTTTTCTCACAAAAACGAGCACTTTACAACGACGAACTTTTAACATTTCGCATTTTCGAAAAATAAGGGACGGCCTAGAGGACACCCATCCACCCCCTCGTTACGCTTTTTGTATGAGTATTCTACAAATTTTGTATGAGACGTAACATCAAGAGGACACCCACCCACCCCCTTCAGCGTTATGAAATTTGAGCCCTTACTTACTCGCAAAGCATGTTTAATTATTAATTGCAACAAAGCTTTAGGAACGCATTGTTGTTTAATCGTTTGAGGAGTGAGATTAATCAATTGAGTTTAAACAAATTATCTTCACCTTCAAAGTTTAATTTTCCACAGTTATGAAATTTTAGATTCATGGTAGAAGCAGTAGGGTAGGTATACCAATCATGGAGCAATATGTCAGCAGTATGTATTCAAACCAGATTTATTTGGCCGCAATAACGCATGACTTTTTGGTTATACTTACTAGTTTGAAGCCTTGCGAATCAGACTATATGGACAGTTTCAGTAATAAGTTGACTTAAAGCTTCTAAAAATTGTTTTTTAAAAACGTTGTCTTTGTGCCAATTATGGCAATAGTGTTCCTGACATTCGCCATAAAAGTGTACCAATTATGGACCATCGTTTATTTGCACGAAATTACCTCAAATGCCGTTCAGTAATGCACGAATATTCTTATCAAGGCCTAATTATCATAAGAAACATATACTTTCATAATTCCTGCGAATATTATTGTATTCTTCGTAATATTCTAGTGAATAATTTATATTATTTGAAACTTTTCATCCGAAGACACCATACCGATAAAAGCACTTATCAACATGCTACAGAAAAAAAGTTCACAATTTTGGGCATTCGTCCCACTGTGCATTGTGTGATATCAAACAAACGCACTAAATTAGCAGTAGTCAACAGGCATTAACATTCAAATACTACTATACGAATATCAACATATTTTTAGTGAAAATAAAGATATGCCTTCGAGTTTTCGGGAACAGTTAACTGTAGATAGTTGGATGATAAATTATAGTAGGCTGTGAAATATAAGTGTGTGTCCAAGAATACCCCTAAAAACATTTCCAATAAGTCCTCTGTCTAGAAAACCCTTAGAAAAGTCATCAACACGGCATAAAAAATGAAAAAAGGCAGGCTCTTCACTGATGTAAACATCAAGTTTGGTTGTAAACATGTGACGTCACTCCTATCGTACCATCCCAGACAACCAGAAATCGCATGAAAATTCACGTTATAACTCGTTTATTCATACGAATCACATCAAACCCGCAAAACACCGTGGATAAACTCGTCAAATTGATAAGCTTCCTCGCATAAAACACTTTTTTTCTGAGTTCCTTTGTACATTTTGTTTCGTCCCGTACACTCGTACAAAGTAAGTCGAATCAATCCGTAGCAGCTGTCAAATCAACATTTGTTATCATAAGTTAAGTCGCATAAGATAACAGGTTAGTTCGAAAGAATATTTATACACTCGCATTGTATGTTATTTATCATCACATAATATATGCACGCATATCGCCTCCACTTTTGTACGTAGAAGGCCTTTTCGCGGCATCTTATAAGTGAAATTTTGCACATACAAAGCCTCCAAGTGATTTCGTTAAGCGTACATTTTGGTTGTCTGGGATATACCATCCGGACCACTACATCAATTTTTTCGAAAATTTGTTCGAGGTGGATAGGAATGACGTCGTCAAGTAGCTGTCAGTTTTCGGAATATATCACCTTCTTAATTTAGTACACAGTGGTCATCAACACATTACTCCTCGGATTCTCATAGAAATTCCTCGAATTGTTTTTTCAAAGAGTTGCTGGTAGAGATTTTATAAAAAAAAAAAACCTGTGGCAACTAAGAAATCTCTGGATGTTTTTCATTCAAAATTTCTACATGAGGAATTTCATTTCATTTATTCAATATATGATTTAAATCATGAATTTATCTATGGGTAATTTAAACCATATAGTAACTTATGGCAGAATCTAAAAAAATATTTCGAGGATACAAAGTTCATCCAGTGCAGTTCGGCGTGATTATTTAAGTTACTCAGTTCTGATGGCTTTCTTTCAGTGGAGGCCAGGGTATTCTTGATCATTTTCAGTAGCGCATTCCCCCCAGTAAAAACTTGGTATACGTAGCAGAATCTCGAAAATTTCTAACACAACCTTAGCTTTCTGAACGAAATCCTAGCAAGATTCTCGAAAATCCTAGAGAAATCTTGAATATTTTCAGAAGCTTCACAGCCACTTGGGATTTATAGCATGTTCTGAGAAGATCAAGCAGAATTTAAGCGTTTCTAACAAACTAATAGCAAAATCTAAGGATTATAATTCCTAGGGAATTCCTGACAATTCCTAGCGGTATTTTGAGGATTATTAGCTGGAACTTGGAGCCAATTATTTTTCTTCTTCACGGCATAACGTCCTCAATGGGACAGAGTCTGCTTCTCAGCTTAGTGTTTTAAAAGCACTTCCAAAGTTATGAACTGAAAGCTTTATCTACCATTTTCGCCTTCGTAGATCGTGTAGCAGGTATGATGATACTTTATGTCCAGGAAAGTCAATGCGAACATACCCTGGGCCGACCGAGAATCGAACCCAGACGTCGTCGGTATGGATTTGCTTTGAACCGCGGACTTCACCAAGGTCAATACCACGAGGAGAGGGAAGGCTCAACAATAAAACTTACAATATCCGAAAAGGATTAAATGCGAACAACATGAATTAAGTCCGATCAAGGTATATTCTGTAAATATGAATAAGCCAAACTACCTGTTATAGATATTCCATTGTTAAACGTGGTTGGTGAATATAAAAACATACAAATACGCAATTGATCATGCGCAATGAACGTGTTACAACTAAAAACTCGCAAGCTATCTATGCGACAGTTTGCGAAAACGTGCATAAGGCACGTCATGTTACGGTAGGATCAGCACCGCTCAACTAGGTACTCAATTTTACCGTTCGTTCACGATTGACCACCATGGGAAAAGACGGCACATACATGGGCGCGCGAGCAAATTTCTGAGACCACATCCAAACGATAGACATACAATACACTGATCACCGAAACATAAAGAGACAACATTTCAGTTTGACGACACAATGGATTAAGATTCTAATAAAGGAGGAAAATTTGTTGGAAACTATCAATTTAATTTAACCGACAATGTGAGTCAATCTGCAGTACGTGTACGAACCATTGTCGCAAACCGAATACAAGTGTACTGGCAGAGGTAAAAAGTGCATGATCTGGACATATTTCAAATCTCTATGTAATGATCATCTTATATATGCATAGGTAGGTTGTATTAAGTGCACCAAAAATGTCGCAGAGCGAATAAAGTGCTCTTCGCATGTTCATTTTTCTCCCAAACACAGTAGACATTATTGACGCAGATTTTATCTTTTACGCTATAATGACCATAATCTTTATGATTGTGATACAATATATTTGAGAAAATATGCCGCAAAAGTTAGATAAAAATAGTCAGGCATGTGTTGGGGTGACGACATAGGATAATTGAGTTGAAGTCAGCTTTCTGAGTTACTTTTTCATTTTAGCGTTTCATCTCTAATGAAACCGAGTCTAGTTTTGAATGAAATTGTTGAATTTGTGAAAACTATTGCAAAGTTTCTGGTCAAAAAGAGATTCAGTGTATCGGTTTCAAAAGAAATTGACAGCAATATTTGACACCAAGTAATTCTCGCTGAGACCGGCCCACTATTTACACTATTGATCTTTCAAATGTATGCTCATTAGAAAACTCCTGTCGAGTATGTAAAGAAACTGTGTTCGGTTGGTCAAATTGGTGGACCTCTTGGAAGTTATATCTAGAACAGTTTCAATCGAACGACTTTTGAGAATTCTTGGCTCACTCAAACAGCCATAACTCAGAAATTTCTTCAACAACCCTCATCAACCCTTATAAGCCCTTATCAATTTTATGGGGACGGCACGGCTCACCAGTTTAAATAGCATTGAAAGTGAAGACTCTGTTTGTGTATAATTATAAGTTTTCTCTTGTGTTATTATACTTTTTATCTTCAATGGTACAACAAGAAAATATAATGTAATTAAGAAGTATAGCTTTCCCAGAGATAGAGATTTGAAGTCATTGTTTTCCAAGATAAACTAAACAAATATAATTTTCAGCTCGAGTTTTGAATGATGCCGAACATTAGGATATGTTTTTATTTTGGGCAATATTTAGCTTTTAATTCAATCCCACAAGCATATGATGTGTTGCATATGAAATCGGAAAGCTTCAAAATTTAACGTCCAATAAAAGTTTAAAACAACAATTTCTCATTCAATCAATGAACAAAATGCCAACCTTTTCTGCGTTATAAATTTAGAACAATAGCATAGAACATTTTCGTAAGATTTGACGCAAATAATATCAAATTTAAATATTGTTTGTGAGACAATCATTGTTGAATCACAATAGATAATATTTAAGTTTTTTTTTATCGAAGATATCATTTTTTTTTTCTTAGTGATTCGATTATCCGGAGGATTCGATTATCCGAAGTGAAAAAAAAAATCGATACTCCGGATAATCGAGTCCGACCTGTAATAAAAAATATGATTCCTCGGTGTTCTAAATTTTCTTTAAATATCTGGAATGAAAAATATGATCCCATATGAAAAATGTGTGAAAGTGTGTAAATATATTATTAGAAAGGGTTGTCTTTGAGCATGAGCATAGATGACCGTACAATTCGTAGTTGCTACTCCGTGATTATCCAGAATAATCGAAGTTGCACAGAGATTTAATGAATGTAAGAGATGAACCAGCCTCTGGCTGAAAATCTCTCTAATAAAGATAAATAAATAATAATGAATGGAGCTCGGGATCAGCTTACCATTCTCGCAATGTGCACAAATCGAGAGCTCAAATTTTAAAAGTCAATAACGGCGCCGGCCACCTCCTTACGTTCATCGGGGAAGGGAAGGAATGTTAGTTAGACAACCGTTGTTACTAGAGACCGAGTACACCTCTGCATATCCACAGTTGTCATAAAAAGGATATTGGGTTAGTGGGATAAGGAATAGATCTGGGAGTCACCAATGTTTGGTGATGCGATCCATGATATAATCACGCCTAACCGGATTCGCGAAATAATTCCATAATCGCGTTGTACGCCGAACAAGTGTTCATCGCTCGCCCACGCAAGTGCAAGCTACGCGATCAATAGATCAAACACTACTGAGCGATCACGGCACTTTTTCGCTACGACGCGAACACGACGCGCGAGACATGTTTGATCCTTCCCCCGTCGCTCGCCCCCGCAGGAGCAAGCGTCATGGTCGAAGGATCAAACACTACTCTGTATTATTCGAAACGGTTGTCTTTTGAGGAAAAGTATAAAGTGTGCGTAGGGTAACGGTCGTATTTTGGACCCCCTAAGAAATTGATTTTAGTTTATTCTCTCAATTAATTAATTGCACAGTGTAACCAACTCAAAGAACATGCCAAAATGTTGAGAAAAACTTCCTCTATGAGATAAAAATGTCCACACGGTCATGTAGGATCCAAAAAACGTCGAATATAATTGAATTTTGAAGCACTGTTTTTGATTATTTTGGACACACCAATACATTTTGGACCCTCAAAGTATACAGTCAGTGACATAAGTTAGTAACCAAATGCTGTTTTTCCATACAAAATGCTCAAGTTTGGGGTGCTGTATCTCTGCTTCTTATAGTACGAATTGGCTGAAATTTGGATGACAAACTACAAATAACTTGAAGTTTTGCCTGTAAAGGAATTATTACATTGCAGTCATTTCCCATAGAGTTTCAGAGGGTTGTTCGAAGACTAAAGTAACTAACCGAGAGACTTTTTTATTTAATTCTAAAACAGTAAGTTGTGGGTTGTTGGTCTGTTTCACAAAGTTGTTCAATTTCAGAATTCTCACAAATTTGCAGAACACACCAACTTCCCAAGACATACCGTTTTCGAATTAAATAAAAAAGTCTCTCGGTTACTTACTTTTGTCTTTGAACAACCCTCTGAAACTCTATGGAAAATGACTGTAATATAATAATTCCTTTACAGGCAAAATTTCAAGTTATTTGTAGTTCGTCATCCAAATTTCAGCCAATTCGAACCACCAGAAGCTGAGATATAGCACCCCAAACTTGAGCATTTTGTATGGAAAAACGGCATTTGGTTACTAACTTATGTCACTGACTGTATATTTTGGACCCCGGCATTTTTTATCGTTTGGCGACAAAGTCCACGACACTGGTTGTATAATATGCTTGCCTATAGTCTAATCAATCGATTGACAATGGAAAACCGAAGAAATTATACGCTTTTAGTTCAAAAATTTAAAATAAGTTTTTGTTTACATTTGAAAAATTTCTGACGGCTTTAATTTCTGTGTGTAACGTGTTGTAACGATTGCATGGATGAACCGATTAAATTAAATTAATTTCAGATAAAAAAAACACATTTTCTATGTACAAACGGTAGATGCAAGTGCTGAATAGTCCCATCTTCCCAAATGACGTGCGAATTGAGTTGATTTTTCGATTTAAACTGGGAAATTTACAGAAAAAAGACCCAGGGGGTCCAAAATATATAGGGGTCCAAAATATATTGGTTACCCTATTAGGGCTAACAGAAATACTTTGTACTTGACTTCGGGAAAACTTAGAAAAACTATCAATCTATTTGTCAAGGCAATTATTGTGCTTCCCTACTGATTCCTAAACCTGTATAATGGATATTTAAAGAAAAGTCAATGAGTAGTGTTACTAAACCGTCTTATCCGATATCATCAAATATTTTTTTCAAGAAAAAAAAAAGAATTTGTTGGGCAAGACTTCAACTTGTAAGGATTGTTTCAACAATTTAAAAAAAAAAACAGATTTTTGACCATAAACACGATTTCTTATAAGAGGTTTCGTTAATTTTTTTTTTATTTTTTTTTTCCATATATACAGATACAGATTTGTAAATGAAATCACATAAGAGGGTCCATAATAAGCATTTCCATGTGGGTCGCCGGATAACATGAGAATCAAATGGGGGGTCAATAATAGGAAACGTCAAATTTGTCAGCAACCCAGGCTTGGTCCATAATAGGCATGAGAACAACAGTTTTTCGAGTATTTCACGGGATGAATCGAATGATTTTGTGTGTTTTAAAGGTACACTATGAAGAAAAGACATGGAACTTGTTAATAGGCTGCACAAAACGTTCATCCATCTAAGATTCCATTGCAGAATAGCGTAAAGAATGGATATCAGCTACAAAGGGGTCCATTACTAGCACTAAACCCCTACCTACACTTATACGAAATGACCAACCCATATACTGTCCATAAAGGAAAAAGTAGGCATTGAGAAATCAGCGCCTAAAGTTTAAAGTTTGTCTTCTCATACAGATGTTTATTATTCTATTCGTTCTATTCGTGGCATATTCATTTAGCATAAATGCACAGATCACTCAATTTGCTTCTAATGTTTAGCAAAAAATATAATCTTCAACAATATTCACGTTTTGCAGTTCCTATTTCGGTTTAAAGTTCATATAGAGTCTGTTATGCCTTTATTTTTCATCATTTTTCCATAACATTTTCAAACAAAGTGTTAAAATTTGTATATGCATAGTAAAGTATACATTAAAACATGAATGTTACAATGGAAGAAGGTGTTGATTCGAAAATCCATTTGGGACAGTTATGTTTTTATGGGCAGTATAAGTATGCCAAATTTTATCGACTTTACATGCTTTCTTGCTTTGACTAATTTGGAACGTAACGGCAAAGTCGTATAAAATTGCTTTTCATTGCAAGGTTTCATGATTCATGATAATACCCAAGTACCTAGTTTAAAATACCAAATATATTTTATTTTGAAATAATTGTTTTGTCAAAAATAACATTATATATCAATTTAATGTAGGTATTTGTTCTCATTCCAAGCTCAAGATATTAGTTTTATACCGTAAGGACGCCATTCACCGCTCATTTAACAGCATTACAACATGTAACATTCTGCCAAAAAATCGGCTGTTTGATATTTTTCACAACTTTTTGCACTAGACAAAAGATTCAACATTTGTATTTGTAGTAAAAAAGTTGGAATGTGAAAAATGTGTACTAGTACCGAATGACATGTATGCCAATGATACAGGTTGGGGGCGCCATTCACCGCACATCATAAGTATGAGGTCCTATATACCACACTGGTTGGAATTAATTTTCTTTCAACAGCTGGTTGTTATCTTTGTACCACAGTACGACAACATATTAAACCAGTGGCAGCTAAGAAGCATTTTTCGATCTGCCATAATAAAATCATTGTTAAACTTATATTTATCGCCCTAAACAGCCTAAAAATAGTTTTTGTAAATAATATATAGGGTCGATGTACCAATCGCCGCATAGCTAAAAACAGATATTTGTATAAAATCCAAAAATAAAGCCAGCATCATTAAACTTACATTATCTGAAAGTTTTTTATCTTGGGCTTGTAGGAAAAATATGAAAACTAAGAGAACTCATATTTTTGTATTTATTATGGCTTGTGCCACTATAGGAACACATGTGCCTATAGTAGCACTATTTTTAATTTCTGTTCCTATAGTAGACCTAGCTTCACGGCGTAGGCAAAATACTAATCAAAACCGTGTTTTTTACAAAACTTTTTTGCTTTTCCTTTAAATTATGGATGAAAAGCTTTCGATTGATGTAAAAAAGTTCTTCATTCATCAATTAGTTTGCCTAATAAAAAATAGTTTCTCTGAGTAGTGCTACTATAGGAACAATAGGTTTACTATAGGTGCAAAGGAGCATAAATTTTAAGCAAAACTATTTATTTCGATCATTTTTTGAACAAAATCGAGCTGTGTATCAATGGTTATTTGATTAATAGCTAGCCACTAGTGCGACTATAGGGGATTGTCTACTAAGGGAACATCGACCCTAACATAAAATCATATGCATTTCATTCTGATGCAATCCACTTTGGTAAGGTACCATGGGGTAAGTGGATACAGAAAAATTAATAGTCAACTTCATTGTTATGTACAGCCGCAGACAGACGTTTAAGCAGGAACAAATTTATTCAAAATTCCTGTGTAAATTCTACCGTGGTGTCACCTAGGGAGCAAATTGCTGCAGTACAGTGACAGTTCGTAAAAGCACGTGGCTTCATCTTCTCGCTTACCACCCAGTCCACCACCCACTGAACAAAAATATCAAAACAATCACTTTAAAAATGATTCACACAATTGTGATACTTTCACACCAATTTATTTTACATGAGTAGCGATCATTCAAGGGTGTTATGCTAGTATGAATCTGTAAGTAAATTAAATGCCAACTTGTGGTAAAAATCACAACGGATTTTATTAACTTTTACATGAGAAATCAGATCCAAAAGGGAACATCGCCCACCCAGCGCAAAAAAGAGATGCATAGTTTTTAGCGTTGAGCACGTCGGCTGTGGGAGCGGTTGTGTGTCAAACTGTCAACGAAATGTGATCGAGGTGGTGGCGGGACGCATACGCCACTAACGCCATCTGTTAGCTTATTGCCACTTGGCGATTTGTGGCGGCCATGTTTTTACACAAGTGGCTGAGTCTAACTTGAACGTCTGTCTGCGGTACAGCTAACGTGAATAATGGAATTCAAACTTTTTTCTGTGCATAACAAATGAGGGACTAATATTCTTCAAATCGTGAATTATTTCGAATTTTCTGATTGTTATGTATTGTGTATGAGGGACTTAAAAATTTGCGCCAAATGATCCACTACCCCACCATGGTGGGGTAAGTGGATCACCAATAACAAACATCTGTTCTCAAAACAAATGTAGTGTAATTATGTATAATACAAATAACATTACTCTCGTTCTTGATAGTAGTGCTAATAGTGTTACATTTTAATACTTTGAAATTAAAAAGTATCTTTATTTAATAAAAATATATGAATATACATATTTTAAACATTAGTTCACACTAATTCGAACAAAAAAAAATATTGTAGCTAGAATAATTTGTAGAAAAATCATCCATTTATACACATAAGTTATATAGAAGCATTGTAGGATTATTCCTAACGATGTTTTATAAAAACACTCGTAGTTTAAAAATATAAGCTACATTTACTTTTGAATAACAAACTGAAATCCTTTTATTCTATTTATAAATATATTTGTAACATCTATTTCGAACACTTCATATGGTCAAATAAGGTACGATTATATGCTTTCAATTGAAAAACTTGTATATTTTGCTCTTCTACAACTCAGCTTAGATAAACCACGGAAAGTTTCGTGTACATTTTAAAATTATTACTCTTGTATACCAGAAAGATTAAAAAAAACTTTTAGGTGGATTAATTCAAATTTCCTTTGGTCAATTTGATAAATTTGACTCGGAATAAATAAAATTAAGGGAAAACTACATTTGCGGATACTAAATTGCGACTAAATCTTATTAAAATTATCGTAAGCAGTCTGCCAATAAATAATAATAGTACTTGATCCACTTACCCCACCCCATTAAAAAGCAGGGGTAAGTGTACCATGTACAATATATCTATATTTATTTATAAAAATCAAATATTTTTCATTGTGATTCATTCAATTAGAACTGAAATGCTCACCACGTGTCGAAAAAAACTAATAGTATTCGACTTTAGACAGAGATACAGTTGATTTTTGATTGATGGAAAACAATTTTCAAACATCGATTTCCCTAAATAATTCAATGAGCGGTGAATGGCGTCCTTACGGTATAAACTTTCATCTGATTTGTGTTAGCAACGGTTTCTGCTATCGATATAATATAATCGTTCAAACTTTGTATAGTAGAAATATGAAAACAACATCAAATCAGTAAGTCGCTTCCAACACACTGCGTGCATATCAGTTTTACACTGAAAGCTTTTGTTTGCATGGTGGAACAAACTTAAGGGCCGTTTATTAACTACGTAAGAGGTTATGGGGGAAGGAGGGGTTACCCGCATTACATTTTTTTTTTCGACTGTATGTTTTAATCTTAATTATTATTGTGCTACCATCTATCTTAATATAATTATTGTGCTACCATCTATGTGCAGTAATGGATGTTGAACAAAAGAAATTATTTGCGGTATTCTCAGCTGGGGGGAAATTGAAAACGAATAGAGAATTCCACTATCAAAATAGAATGTTTGAAAGTCAAAATTGAAATACACGGAGAAAACGGAAAACCCATATTTGAGTATTTTTTAACTCACTTTTGAGTTATTTTTCTCTCCCCATTTCATTCGCTCCTTCTATTGTTGTCAGAGAGCGAAGAGCAAAACAACCCAAAAACCGAACCTTAGTGCGTTACCTCAAATTTGAGTAAGTGGCACAGTACTGGAAGTTGAGTTATTTGATCTGCCGATTGAGTGAAAACAACTTAGCCAGTAAGTATTTTTTCGCATGGCTGTAAATGAAAACAACTTATACCCCATCAACTCAAAATTAGGTTAACGCACGAACCCCCGGAATTGAGTGGAATGAACTCACTTTTGAGTACTTCATTTTCTCCGTGTAGGAGTTGAAAAACAGGGTCTACGGCATGAACAATAAAAATATCTTATTTTTCCAAGTAGGGGGATTAAGGAGATAATGAACACACGTGGCGAAATGGACACCCACTTAATCTCTGAGAATATGCATACTTCATCAAAAGTTCATACACTACATGAAATCTGTAATGCATTTGAAATGTTTGACGGTATATAAGTTTATTTTTTGCTTCGATTGTCCTTTGAAATTTGAACTTAAGTTTTTCTCAGCCTGACATATTGACATATAAGCAAGGTGGTGAAAGAATCCAATTTTTGAGCAAAGTAACGAACCTAGAAAGGTAGTTTTTAGCTATTATGATTTATAGAGAGAGTTCTTTTACATTTTGGAAAAATTGACAGTTATTAAATATTATGGAAACACTAAACTTCACACAAGTGTTCATTTTGCCTCGACACCTTTTTACCAGCCTTTTTTACTTATTCGTTAATTTGGCAGGCTCAAGCGGCGTCAGGCATAACGGAGCCGAATTCATTTGATTTACAAAATCTTTTTTGCTTCTCTATTCTTACCAGCCTTGTTTTTGATCCAATTTTGGATTACTACATACATTATATACTACATTATTACTTTGAAATTGAACTTAAGTTTTTCTCAGCCTGACACATTGACATATAAGCAAGGTGGTGAAAGAATCCAATTTTTGAGCAAAGTAACGAACCTAGAAAGGTAGTTTTTAGCTATTATGATTTATAGAGAGAGTTCTTTTACATTTTGGAAAAATTGACAGTTATTAAATATTATGGAAACACTAAACTTCACACAAGTGTTCATTTTGCCTCGACACCTTTTTACCAGCCTTTTTTACTTATTCGTTAATTTGGCAGGCTCAAGCGGCGTCAGGCATAACGGAGCCGAATTCATTTGATTTACAAAATCTTTTTTGCTTCTCTATTCTTACCAGCCTTGTTTTTGACCCAATTTTGGATTACTACATACATTATATACTACATTATTACTAGTTTTAAAGAATTGTAATTCTACAATTGGCCTTTGCCTTTATTTTAATATAACATTTCTGTCGTTTATGAATTTAAAGACATATTCTTTTTAAGCCGGACACTTATATGAAAGTATGTAGCATGATTTTCTAGGGTTTCAACCAGAAAATAACATTTTTGTCGATAAAAGTACCTAATATACCAATCATTTGATATGAAAACACTTATTTGCTCTCCATTCTGCGGTATTGGTTTGAATTTCCATCAGCCAGCATACTTGTACAAGCTCACTGAATTTAGTGTCCATGGAATAGAGGACACCTAACAATTAATGCAGATTTTATATAAAAAAATATCTTAAATAGCTTTGCAAAATATTCCATGCTCATAAGCGTGTAAAGGGCTCAGATAGCCGTAGCAGTAAACGCGCAGCTATTCAGCAAGACCAAGTTGAGTGTCGTGGGTTCAAATCCCACTGGTTGAAGATCTTTCCATAAAAGAATTTTCCAATTTTCAAAGTTACACACGCAAAAATGATCAATTCGCATAGAAATCTCTCAGTTAATAACTGTGGAAGTGCTCATAAAAAAAAAACTAAGAAGAGAAGTAGACTCTGTCCCAGTTGGAACTTAACAGCATAAAGAAGAAGAAGCGTATAGGCCACTGCACTATTTTGATTTTGTATGGGACTTTGACATTTACTGGCCTTATTGTTTACAAATTTCAAGGTAGAGTGAAAAAGACAGAAATAGTTTTGTGCAGAGCCCCATTATTCAAAATGAACATGTTAAGCGGCTCTGCATAACAATCTTTCTCTCTCTTTCCCTCCTTCATGAAATTAGTAAACAACAAGGCCAGTAAACGTCAAAATCTCATGCGAAATCAAAACAGTGCACTGCCCCATAGGTTGCTAAGGTAAAAATTTCTAAGTGTGTCACGTTTTGTGGCCTTGTTTTTTACGGTTCGAACTTAGAAAATTTGTGTTCGCGTTTGTAAAGCCGCTTACTATGCATCGAACTTTTATACAAATTTTATGCTACCATGGATAAGAACGAGTCGGGTCAAAACCGTCCACAAGATTTGCTCATCTACCCACCCCTATGTGGCACTATTGTGCATAGACACTTCCAGTTTATTGCAATTGTGGGATATTTCATTATCTAAGCGAGACAGAACATTCCTGTCTTCAAGCATGCAGAGCTAGCTTTCGAAGTTTCAAAGTCATCCACTGCGTGAGTGAGTAGAGCTGAAATGAGGGTCCCTGCAAAACTTTAAATTCATCTACAAAGTAGTGCAAGAGTACCCCGACATTTCACAAAATCTAAACTTCATGTATTTGCAAAAGTTAGTCAGAATAAGCAGTGCTTCGCTGAGGAATCCCGAAGGAAGTTATAAATTATCTGTTATGATGCAATTGACGGATATTTCGAAATAGATTTTTCTTTTCTTTTTGAGTATCTGCGTGGTTATCGCTATGGCTATTGAGGCTCCTGAAAAGTATAACTAATACATGATCAAAAAACATTCTTATTGTCAAACATGAGCACAAAGCATGATCATCCCAATTGGTGCTCTGGGATCTCAATAGCTAATTTGGATTCAATCGTGATACTGGAATAATAAAAACAAATGGGTAATTTGCGCTATACTTTATTTTGCATTATGCTTTTATTAGTTTTCATATTTTTGGTAGATTTAGATACATATATGAGATTTATTTGTATTATCCCTATCGTTTTATTATCTATCAATTTATCTCAGAAGAATTTTGGAAATTTTGTCAACCAAACATTGATTGTGTTTCAATACCGTCTTCAATTCCAATAGCTCTTTGGAAAGTTCGTCCAATTTTTCCGAACTTTCATCTATCTTCGTGGTCAGCGTGCATAAACTAGCGGTTTCGAAACCATAGTCTGACTCTATGATGCGTTCCAGTGGTTGGTTACAGTTGGCCTGCTGACTGGATACAACGTTACCGTTCTGGAAGCGATATTTGTAAGCAGCCGGATTGCTAATAGTCGTGGCGCCTGACTGTTTCTTTGACTTTGCCACTTCATACGCAGCCATCATGATCGTTCTTGGGAGGCGCTTTTCTTCTGGGTTCAGTGGTTTCACACTCAAAATCACACGGTACGCTTGAGGCGAAACAAGGGCAGTATAGTGCAGCAGACTACGAAGCCAATTTGGAAGCCATCCGTTAAACAGTGCTGACTCAATGTAGGAGATAAGCTTTGTTTGACCGACCAGCTTGGAGAGAGTGGCGGTTTTCTTCAGAGCTTGAATGTCGTCAACAGCTATGCCAACCAAAAGATTCATTAGAATCACCGTGACGAATAAAAGAAATAGAACAAATGTGATTTGGGCACTTAACTCCAACATGAACGGAGGGTCTTTTCCATCTGGGTCGTTGATTAGTAGTTCTAGGTCAACTTCACCAATCATCATGACTAGTACTGTAATAAAGCCCATGAATGGGTTTTCAAAGGACGATGATGATGGAAATATCACACAGAAGCTTATTGTGAATCCCACTAGCATGCATGAATAGGCAATGAATAGTTTAGCAAATTCAACCTGAACTTTTGTGTACATCGCTACGTATGCACCGAATACAGGTAATTGACCAATCATAACCATCAAGTGGGTCCATCCCAGCAATACCGCAAAGGCTCCAATATGGTTTTGCCAGGTATACGTCCGCTTCGTGTAGATATAGGAGATAACAAAAACACTAACTATGATGAACCATTCTGTGACATTCTCCACTTGTGTGACGTAGCGTCGAATAGATGAATATCCGGTCATTCCATAGAGTTTTCGACAAATTTCCACGAATGTAATAGCTACTAGCACCATCCATTGCATTTCCATTACAAATGGATTGTTGCGTAACATATTCCCTAAAATAGACTGCTTCTGACAAAGTTCCTGCTCTTGAATAGTTTCTTCCATATCTTTGCTACCATTGTAACAGTTATGAGCCAAGGCTGTCAATACATACAGGGTAAGGAACAGTATGAATATGAAGCAGAACAGCAATCTGGCTATGTAATATTTCCGAATTTTTCCCCATTTAATGTATAGAAAAGCTGAACATAGAGGATGTTGAAGAATTTCCTTCTGTCCCTCATCTACTAATGTGTTTAAGTAGCTGATTTCTCGTGGATAGCAGTGCTGCAGAATGCTTCTAAAGTCTAACTCCAGGACTACTTCATTATCTGATGGATCCTGAGAATGAATCAACGTCATTGCATCGTCGAATTTCCTACTTATCATAGCTAACGACGCAGGTGTTTTTCTCGTGATAACATTCAATGCAGTCGTTCCCTTCTTTGACTTGGTTGTAACGTCCGCATCATGATAGATTAAAATTTCTACGCAATGAGCAAGTCCATCCAGTGCTGCCAAGTGCAAAGGAGTGAATCCAAACACGTCTTTGCTATTCACATCAGCACCCCAGCAAATCAAAGTCTCGATAATATCAAACGCCATATCCGACTTCCCGATTGCGGCGTGGAGTGGTGTACGTTGATCAAAGTCCTCTGCATTCGGGTCTGCGCTTCCAATTCTTAGCAGCAATTCAACGCACTCCAGACTGGATGTTCTAGCAGCAAGATGCAAAGGTGTGAATCCACGGTGATTTTTCAATTTTGCGTCAGCCCCTTTGGCCAGTAATAAATTCACACACTCGACGTTCCCTTCGTCGGCGGCCAAATGTAGCGCTGTAGATTCCTTTTCACGTATGCCAATCCGTATATTCGGATCAGCCGTCGGAAAGTCTAGTAGAGCTTTCAAGCAATCAACATAGCCTAAATCTGCAGCGAGGTGGATAGCATTCATTCCACTTGGTTTCAGCGAGTTAACATCCATCCCTTCCGAAATGAATAACTTCACACAATCTATGGCATTTGACCGTACCGCACAGTGCAATAAGGATTCTTCGCAATTTTGTTTCTTCGTATTGATATTCAGTTTTCCACCTTTCGTTATTAGATATCGCGCCACTTCTACCGAATTACCAAAAGCTGCACAATGCAAAGGCGTAAAGGCCTTTGGCTGCATGTTGATCTCAATTCCTTTCGACACTAGAAAACTTGTGCAATTCAGACATCCACTAAATGAGCTCAAATGCAACGCGCTAAATCCATTGCTATCGGAGAATATCAACTCTGCACCACATTCCAGTAGGCTCTCTAACAAATCCCATCGTTTAAGAAATGCCGCAAACAGAAAACTAATGTTTCTCTCAGCCTTAGTAGCGCCTTCAAACATTTCTTTCGTATTCGCAGCGATAATGTTGCCCTGATCTATGTTATCCAATAGTTTCAGTCTTCCTGATGATAGTCGCATTTGCTCCATCAACGAGGTTCGAATAGTTTCACTTGACACTTCAAAGCCAAATTCAGCATTAGTTTCTTCATAATTATCAAACATATTCGGTGCATTTTCCGCTGGTGGGGATGGGCCGATCTTCATGTATTCAAAATCTTCCGCGAGTACAGTTTCTGGATCGTTTCGCCAATGAACAGTAACATCCGGAGTTAGTGAAAACCTATATTCAATCGAAACAAGGTCTTCAATTTACAGTCAATTACAGAGCAATGTCTAAGCGCAAACCTTGGTTTCATGGCTATCGGAACTTGTTGGGTTTTGATCTTTGTCGATCGGGTTCCAACCCTGCGTTTGGGTTTGGCCGACCCTTCCTTGTAGCCGAAATTCTCCATCCTTCCGTTCAACGCTGTCGCACTTTACAGTGCGAAGATCGCATCTCTACTGAACATCTTGAGCACAGCTAAATTAAATTTATTGGTTGGAATTACTTTTCGCGAGAGCGCTTACCAACACTAGACGCAGCACAGATAAAAAGGTTGATCTGTAGTGGCTTTCAGCGCACACTTGAGGATCTCGATATAAATGCAATGGGGCTGATTTTAATGATAAAGAAAGATAAGAAATGTAATCATACACCCTGCGATATCTCCTAAGGATGAATACAAAGACACATACGATTATTGTGAACTTGACTAAGCTTATTCAATTCTAAATATTCGATTTTATTATAATTGAGTTACAGTTTTTATATATTTTGAATAGCATATTGATTGTTACAAAATAGTTGCTGTAATGAAGAAATTAGAATTTGCTACAAGGTACCGTAGGGCAAGTGGATAAAGAAGTTCGGAATCAACTAGTTGTTATAACTCATTAAGACTTTAAATTTAAATCAATAAGGTTGTATATATTTTTTAAATTTACTCCTACTAATTCTAGGCGGTATAATTAATTTGACTCCAGGAAACATAAAAAAAAAAAACAATTTAAAAAATTGTCAGTGAGATTTCCGATTTTTATAAAATTAAGCATATTAGGAGGATAAGGGCATAATGGACACGTTGAGCAAATATTTATTTCAACGCCATAAAATAGTTTTTTTTTGTTACACTCGGCTAATATACAAATTTAATGTTAATACGAAGTGCTATATTCATTCATGGTGATAAAAATCATAACAAAAGTTAGAATAACGAGATAGAAAATTGGGTCAAAAACAAGCATAGCATAGTATAGACTGACTGTACATGTCAATGGTTGCTACTCCGTGATTGATACGAACCGGTAAGAATTGCACTTCGATCCAAAAGAATAAGGGATGGAATTTTCCGCATATTCTCGAAGTGCAATTTTAGCAGCTCTCATTTTATTGATCAATAACGGCGCCGGCCAAGTCCTTACAGTCAGTTAGGAAGGGGAAGGAACGTTATTGTGTAATGAACGTTGCTTCTAAAGACCGAGAATACCTCTGCATCTCCACAATCATCACTGGACAGGTGTGGTTAGTGAGGGAGGGAAAAGATCTGGGAGTCACCTTTGGTCGGTGATGCGATCCATGGATTAGGAGGGAAAATATGACCTTCACTTAAAACTAGTTTTGCATTTTTGTATCGCAGTAAAAATATATTGAAAGAAATTATAAAAAAGTCGACATTCATAATATCGAACTATTCAAAGATTATTTTTAGTAATGATGAAGACAGAAAGGTTTGTGTATTTTAAAAGTGTATGTAACAGAAATAAGGGTATTGTCGACACATGTAATGACGAACCATTCAAAGTATGTTTGAAAATTAAAAAAAAAAGATACGTTGCAACAAAAAAATGTCTTACGTCGACATTCATAATGTCGAACTATTCAAAGGTTGTTTTTAGCAATGACGTAAATATAGTGGTATATTAAATTTAAATGAAACACGAAAAAGTCGACACTTGTAGTGACGAACCATTCATAGCTTAATTGAAAAAAAATAAAAGTAGCTTTGCAACGATAAAAAATAATTTTCATAAGCATGAAATCAGAGACGAACCAGCTCAGGGCCGAAAGTCTCTATAATATAGCAAAAAAAACATGAAGTGATCTCACCAGTACTTCATCCTCGGCTAAACACGAAGCTTCTCGCACTTGATCAACACGAACCGAACACGATTAGTCTTGATTCCGTACCTCGTCTCTACGGAACATGCAACCGAATCAAAAGACCACGCACTATATACCGCTTCGCGTCGCACTGCCCAGAAATTCTGGAGAAAAAATCACTTCGATTGGGCGCTAATCCGAACACGTCCGCTTGGGCCTTCGCGTCGCACTGCCCAGAAATTCTGGAGAGAAAATCACTTCGATTTCGCGCCAATCCGAACAAGTCCGCTTGAGCCTTCGCGTTGCACTGCCCAGAGAGAAAATCACTTCGATTTCGCGCCAATCCGAACACGTCCGCTTGAGCCTTCGCGTCGCACTGCCCAGGGATTCTGGACAGAAAATCACTTCGATTGGGCGCCAATCCGAACACGTCCGCTTGGGCCTTCGCGTCGCACTGCCCAGAAATTCTGGAGAGAAAATCACTTTGATTGGGCGCCAATCCGAACACGTCCGCTTGGGCCTTCGCGTCGCACTGAGATAGAAAATTGGGTCAAAAACAAGGCTGACAAAAAGGTATCGGGGCAAACTGAACATTTTCATGGAATTCAGTCAATCGTACTAATATGTAAAAGGGGAGCCCCGCAGGGCCAGGAGCAGAATTTAGCCAGACAAAACCTCTAGCGCTCTAGGAGTGCATTTTTGCGGGTTGACGTCAAAGGAGAATTATCTTGAATTTTTTGTTCTTTAATTTAATGATAAAAGTTATTTGGAAATTTCGCCGCGTAGTTGGCGCTGCGATACAAACTCTAATACAACTTCTGATACCTGAACAAAGTTAGGGTAAAAATGTGTAAATCACTTAAATTTTACGTTTTTTATGCTTTTTACGTCCGAATCGTAAAATGTTTTATTTTAAACACCATGCGTCGCTTAAATTTGATAACATAAATGTACTGTACGAAAGAAAAATCTTGTTTGTTAGAAAAAAAAAGTCAATTTTCCAACAAATTATTGCAAAAATATCATATTTTGTTACATAAATGTATTCCAAAACTTGCAAATTTTTGCAAAAACTAATCAATGTTCCGATATACGCTATATTTCATCAAACCAAATGTCAAAGTTTTGAATATAAAATAACCACCCCACCTATTCTATTAGTCTAGTCTATTCTATTTATAAGATAAAGATTGTTATTTTGAATTTGGATATCTCAAATAAATCAAAATATACATCCGGTAAACTTTGACCTTTGGGAGATGAAATATAGCGTATTTCGGAACATTCATGTTTTTCCAAAAAAATGCAGCTTGTTGAGTAAAGTTATGTTGGAAGTTATGATATTTTTACAATAACTTATTCAAAAATTGAAATATTTGAATAAAAACAGGATTTGTTTTCGTATTGTACATGCATGTTATCAAATTTAAGTGACGCATGGTGTTTAAAATTAAACATTTTTCGATTTTGACGAAAAAAGTATAAAATATGTAAATTTTAAGTGGTTTACACATTTTTTACCATAACTTTGTTATTTGAAGTCCTAGAATTTTGATGTCTTCGACAACTTGTCGCATTTTTACACGTTCTAAAACTTTGCTAAATACACGAAAGCTCTAGGACGCGGATAGGCGCTGCATTTCTAACATAATGTGAGTGATAGCCGCAGTTACTGCATTCCAGCACTCGGCATCTGCACACATTCTCTCTATTATATTGTCGGGGGACGTGTCCCCTCCGCATGTAGCGAGTATGCGATTATCTCACAACAATGAAACGGGAGAAATCAAACACGAAATGCTCCGCTGTTTCCTCCACACCAGCACATTGGGGCACGCAGGAGATTCTAAGTGACCGAACCCATGCAGGTACTGCCTATAACATTAGACTGGCCCAGCTCAGTATGGAAGAAAAATAAAATTGTATAATTCCACGGGGCACCCCCCAGAATTATTCCTTAGGGTTAGATGAAGACTTCCTGAAAATTTCAGCTCATTTGGTCGTTCCATGAGCTGGCGCATTTGAATTGAAGTTAATATGGGATTCCCAGCTCAAGCATATGGGAAACAGTACATCATCTACTGTTTGGTTCAGGAAAACTGTTGATCGCGTTCAATTGAACCCAGAATGTCAAAAACACTATTTGATACCATAGCGAACAATATTGTAGAAGGTTGTATCATGATTAAAAGTGATAAAGTTGGTGTTTTAACTATCTGAAAGAGATCTGCAATACAGCTCTGCATTTCTTCAACATAGTATGATGGTTACCACTAGGCGCATCATAGCCACCTATGACGCTGGGCGAGCTGCTGCGCAAGATGCATGCATATATGTGACTGTACGGGAGTTCTGATCTAAGCCTAACTTTCAACAACTGAAATGTTAATAAAAATGAGCTTAAATACAGATACAACCTTCTGCAATTATGTTCATTAGGGTATCAGCTAGTGTATTTGTCATTCTGGGCCCAATTGAACACGATCAATTAGTATACAGAACGAAACAGTGACCAAGGGTCAATTTTCAATATATTTGAAACGAAAATCACATACAAACTTCGAATTGAATGCGCCAGCTGGTGGCGCAACCAATTGAGTTGAAATTTTGGGAGACCTTTTTTCTTACCCGAAGGCACATATCTAGGGGGTGCCCCGTTGAGTTTAACAACTTTTTTGTTTAAGGGCCAGTCTACTATAACAACTATATCCTGACCGAAACTACGTCAGGGGGGAGACCAAAGCTGGAAGGATATGATGGGCAGGGCGTGTTGCAAGAATGCCGGACAGCAACCCTGCAAAGATGGTGTTCGCTTCGGATACGGTTGGTACAAGAAGGCGTGGAGCGCAACAAGCTAGGTGGGCAGATCAATTACGCATCCATTTGGCGGGCGTGGGACAGAACCTAGCGGAGAGATGCGGCCACGAACCGAGCCTATTGTGGCGTAAAATTGGTGATTCAGTGTCATCTGTTTAGGTGTTAGCTAAATAAATGAAATATCGTAAATCATCACTGGGTGCTGGTTTCAGTAAGGTAAAGCTTGCCCTAAAAAAATCAACAATCGGAAAAGGCATTGCTATGATATAGCCGCAGCGGTGAACATTCAGCAAGACCCAGCTGAGGGTTGTGGATTATAATCCAACAATTCGACGATCTATTCATAGGAAATTTTCTCCACCAGGGAATATATTATCTTCATCAGTTCGTAAAGAAAGCTCTCAGTTTTTAGGTAGATGGACCTATCGGCTAATAAGGGGTAATGCAAAAGTGGCCCAGATATATGTATGTAGTAGTAAACGCGCAGCTATTCAGCAAGACTAAGCTGTGGGGGGATCGATTCCCACAGGCATAAATCTTATTTTACGATATACGAATGAAAAAAAAGATAAGTTAAAAAAACAACTGAGAGTTTTCTGTTTTAATAATCGTGGACGTGCTCATAAGAACACTAAGTTGAGAAACATCTGTTCCAGCTAGGATGTATTGCCATGCCAGATAGAAAAAGAAGGGTGATGCCCATACTCATTGCGTTGAACATGGGAATATCAGTCATCGATCGATAGAACCGTTCGGTTGATTGCCGTCAGTTAAGAGCACATTAAAGCCTCCTGTATTTTGCCTGTGTTGGTAGCAAAGCTCAAAGCTTTGAGCCAACCCTTCTCCAGTAGAGAAGCTAGATAGAATACAGGACGCTTCGATGGTTACTGACTGTAAAATGGCTTATAGTATTGTTTATCATGAAAGTTTGAGCTTAAAATACTTTTGTAGGTGACTTTTCCTATATTTTCTGATATTTTATTAACAAAATCTTATTCACGTTCTCTATTAATGTTCCCCTATAAATTCTCAACTGCAATGATGCTAAATTGAAGATTTTTTTGTAGATTTTTATATGTTTATATACCTATTAACAAAGTCACCCAAAAATCGAAAATAGACTATTAATTGTAGTTTTTATGTAAAATTATCGGTGAATTCAAAGTACATCGTTATGAAATCTTTCAACTGCAATCGATAACTGAGATACTTGCCCTAAAAATATAATTGAACGAGTGCCAAATTAGAACTACGGCCAGATTTTAAACTGACTGATCCGATAGCAGATCGACAGGAAGGGTGAATCTCTGAATTCACAACTTCCTTCCAAAAAAGTGGGATTTAAAACTGTCACTAAACGTGGCAAGAATGGAAGGAAGGACGTTTCCCCGGAATGCGAACTTTCTTCCAAGGGTGAAATGAATAATTGTATCGAAATGAGCAAGCAGTTCGATGCTCTAGACAAATTTTCCGAACACCAAATCGAAGCAGCTTCTAGCCCAGGCTCTTTGATTCAAATGAGGAAGAAAAGAGTGCCGCCTATCGTGGTCAGTTGTTCCGAATTTGGGGGATTTAGGCAGGAGATCTTGAACTCCATTAGGGGAATCAAGGTCTCCTTCCAAATCGCAAAGAAAGGAGACTGTCTCGTTTTGCCGGAAACTTTTAAAGATCGCGAACTTCTTCTCAAACATCTTGAAGAGAAGAAGCACATTTTTTTTACTTATGACGACAAAACTGAACGTTTGTTCAAAATTGTCTTGAAAGGTCTCTCAAGTGAATATAAGTCACGTGAAGAGATCAAAAATGGAATAAATGATTTACTTGGATTTTCCCCAGTCCAAGTAATCATTATGAAAAAGAGAACCCAATCTGGCATTGTTCGGAAAGGGCTTTCTCAAGAATATTATTTAGTTCACTTTAACAAAAAAGAGCTAAATAATATTGAAGCTTTAGAAAAAGCAAGACTTATGTTCGATGTCCATGTGACATGGGAACATTTCCAGAAACCTGGAGGAAATTACCAGAACCCCACTCAGTGCCGTCGGTGCCAAAGGTGGGGTCATGGTACAAAAAATTGTCGCATGGATGCTAAATGCATGATTTGCGAAGGTTCTTCTCACGCCAAGGACGTCTGTCCAGTGAAGGAAAATACCACCAAGTTCATATGCTCTAATTGCTGGGCTAATCATAAGTCAAATTTTTGGAATTGCCCTTCACGCAATAGAGTCATTGAGGCTCGTGCCAGGCAGATGAAAGATAATATCCGTTACGATAACGGTCGCTTCCTGAATTTGCCTGGTAGAGTATCGAACAAGGGGACCCAGATAGCCGTAGCGGTAAACGCGCAGCTATTCAGCAAGACCAAGCTGAGGGTCGTGGGTTCGAATCCCACCGGTCGAGGATCTTTTCGGGTTGGAAATTTTCTCGACTTCCCAGGGCATAGAGTATCTTCGTACCTGCCACACGATATACGCATGCAAAAATGGTCATGGCATAGTAAGCTCTCAGTTAATAAATGTGGAAGTGCTCATAAGAACACTAAGCTGAGAAGCAGGCTCTGTCCCAGTGGGGACGTAACGCCAGAAAGAAGAAAGAAGAAGTATCGAACAATGCTCATTTTTCAGTTAACGATCGCTTGATTAGGAATCACACCCATCAGGAAGAGCATAATCATGCTCATTCACAAACTAATTTTAATCCGTCGGGTAGCCGTTCGAATCTTTCAACCCACGGTAAATTTTTTGCCGATATCGTAGCAGGAAATTTGTACTCCTCCCCTATTCGTTCCATGAGTACCCATACTACTTGTTTCAAATCAAATGGGAAAAACCCTACCGCCACAGGTAACTCCTACTCAGCTTCTTCATCTACTGAAAATTCTAATGGGAAATCATCAAATGTACCCACTTCAAGTGATATGTCTGCCTCTGATTTTAATTTTCTAACTGAACAATTGAATCTAATGATTGATGCAATGTTCAAAGCCACCACTATGACTGGGCCCAGATAGCCGTAGCGGTAAACGCGCAGCTATTCAGCAAGACCAAGCTGAGGGTCGTGGGTTTGAATCCCACCGGTCGAGCATCTTTTCGGGTTGGAAATTTTCTCGACATCCCAGGGCATAGAGTATCTTCGTACCTGCCACACGATATACACATGCAAAAATGGTCAATTGGCATAGAAAGCTCTCAGTTAGTAACTGTGGAAGTGCTCATAAGAACACTAAGCTGAGAAGCAGGCTTTGTCCCACTTGGGACGTAACGCCAGAAAGAAGAAGAAGATGACTGAAGCAGTCCAAGTTGGTGTAAAATTTACAAATCAAATGGTTATTGCATTACGTTTTTCTAATGGATCCAAATAATAATTTGAATATTTTAAATTGGAATGCTCGTTCTCTGAATGGTAAAGAGGACGAGCTGTTTAATTTTCTTACAGTTAATAACGTGCATATAGCAGTTATTACCGAAACGTATTTAAAACCTGGATCTAAACTCAATAGAGATCCTAACTTTTTTGTTTATCGTAACGATCGACTTGATGGGGCATGTGGGGAGTTGCAATCATCATTCATAGGCGTATACAACATCAACTGTTTTCGTCATTTGAAACTAAAGTTTTTGAAACTTTAGGTGTTTCTGTTGAAACACGGTCTGGTAAATATACTTGCATAGCTGCCTATTTGCCTTTTCAATGCTCTGAACAGCAAGTTAATATGCTCCAAACTGACTTGCGAAAATTGACGCGCAATAAGTCAAAAATTTTTGTCATTGGTGACTTTGATGCCAAACATCGGTCATGGAATAATTCTCAAAGTAATTCCAATGGCAGAATTTTATTTGATGAGTGCTCTTCAGGATATTTCTCAATTCAATACCCTGATAGTTCTACATGTTTTTCCTCTTCTAGAAATCCATCTACGATTGACTTGGTCTTAACCGACTCTAGTCATTGTAGCCAATTAGTTACTCATGCTGATTTTGATTCTGATCATGTGCCTGTTACATTTCAAATATTCCATGAAGCGATTCTCAATCCTATCAGCTCCACTTTTAATTATTTAAAAGTGAAGTAAAATTTGAATCCGTGATTATAGACGATGATCTTAAACTCTTGATCCGTCTTAAAAACGTGAGGAGAAGGCAATTTCAACGCACTCGCGATCCTGCTATGAAAAATATATGGCAGGATTTGCAGAAAGAAATCAAGAAACGTTTTGCTCAATTTAGAAACACAAATTTTGAAAATAAGATTTCTCAATTGGACCCTGGCTCGAAGCCCTTTTGGAAATTATCTAAAATTTTGAAAAAAAAAAACCTCAGAAGCCAATACTGGCATTGAAAGAGGAAAACAAATTATTACTAACTAATTGCGAAAAAGCTCAAAAACTTGCTATGCAGTTTGAAAGTGCGCACAATTTTAATTTGCGACTTACTAGTTCAATTGAAAATCAAGTTACTCAGGAGTTCGAAAATATTCTAAATCAAGAGAACGTTTTCGAAAATGCCTGGGAGACTGATTTGGAAGAAGTGAGAACTATTATTAGAAAATTCAAAAATATGAAAGCTCCTGGCGCTGATGGAATTTTCTACATCCTCATCAAGAAACTTCCAGAAAGAAGCTTATCATTTTTAGTTGATATATTCAACAAATGTTTTCAATTAGCATATTTTCCTGACAAATGGAAAAATGCTAAGGTTGTTCCAATTTTAAAACCAGACAAAAATCCTGCAGAAGCTTCTAGCTATCGTCCAATCAGTTTGCTTTTCTCCATTAGTAAACTTTTTGAAAAGGTTCTTTTGAACAGAATGATGGCCCACATCAACGAAAATTCAATTTTTGCCAATGAACAGTTCGGATTCCGCCATGGACATTCGACCACTCATCAACTTTTACGTGTATCAAATTTGATCCGTTCCAACAAATCTGAAGGCTATTCTACTGGTCTTGCTCTTCTAGATATAGAAAAAGCATTCGACAGTGTTTGGCATGAAGGTTTGATTGTAAAATTAAAAAACTTTAATTTTCCAACATACATTGTTAGAATAATTCAAAGTTATCTGTCAAATCGTACACTTCAGGTTAATTATCAGAACTCCAGATCTGAAAGACTTCCTATAAGAGCTGGTGTTCCTCAAGGCAGCATTTTGGGACCAATATTATACAATATTTTCACATCTGACTTACCTGAGTTTCATGTCAAAAATGTCAAAGATGTCAAAAATCGAAGCCTGCGTGTCATCTGTAGTCAAAAAAGTTTGGATATTTTTTCTTCATACTTGCAAAAATGGAAGATTTCTCCCAATGCTTCCAAAACTCAACTAATAATATTCCCACATAAACCAAAAGCTCTTTATTTGAAACCTTCAAGTAGACATGTTGTCACGGGTTCCAATAAATTGGTCAGATGAAGTTAAGTATCTAGGGCTCATGCTAGATAAGAATTTAACTTTCAAAAATCACATTGAGGGCATTCAAGCCAAATGTAACAAATGTGTACATGTGTACAAATATGTAAAATGTCTCTATCCCTTTATTAGTAGAAAATCAAAACTTTGTCTTAAGAACAAGCTTTTGATATTCAAACAAATTTTCAGGCCAGTCAAGTTGTATGCTGTACCAATATGGACTAGCTGTTATAATACCAGGAAGAAAGCTCTGCAGAGAATTTAAAATAAAATTTTCAAAATGATTCTGAGGCTTCCTCCCTGGTATAGTACCAATGAGTTACATAGAATATGCAGTGATGCAATGTTGAAACATTGGAACAAATGTCAAATAAAATAATTAATAATTTCAGGCAAAAATCGTTACAATCTTCTATTGCCACGATTATGCGTTATATGTTTAGGTTAAGTTAGGTTAAGTATATTAAAAACTTTTTTTTTTCACTTATAAGCAGGTGAAAGCAACTCACCTGTAAAAAATCTGAACTGAACGGCAAATGAAAAGTAATATGTTGTTAACAAAATGTTAATAAAATCTTAGATTTGTGTTACTAAATTAGGATGATAGTGTTGTCTAATAACACAGAACACCTAGATATAAGAAATAATGAATGTAATGTTTGGAATTATACTAATAAAGAAATTAAAAACAAGTGCGACGTGTGAGATGGTTTGGGAAGCTTCCTCCAAGCCCTCCCTGAAAAAACTATTTATGGATGATACCTATAATAATTGCTCTAGTATTAAATGGTGCGGAACCTCCACTATAGTTTTGAAGAATACATGGCGATTTGGAAATTATATTTGAAACTTTTCTTAGAGAAATGTTTTAACCGAAACAATAATATTTTGATGAAATGTTGAGAAAATGCCGTGAGAAAGTTCTGGAGGAACTCAATGAGGAATCCCAAATCTCGATTACTTATTCAAATCGACGTAAGTAACTTTTATACGGTTTTGAGAACATTAATAAGGAAAAATCACAATCTATCTTCTAAAACTGTTTTAAAATGAATCACCTTTTTAACATTTTTTTGCCGTGTACTTCGCTCAAATTTTGCATACACTCAGTTCACGTTAAAAAACTAGGTAGTTTCTATTATTTCCCACAAAAATAATTATAAGAAAATGATAAGCCGTTTCATTCAGTTACTTTCGACGTTTTTCTACCAGTGTAAAATCGGCTCAAGTAGTGTTTTGTTTTGATTCGTGGTTAAGTCACTTTGTCTCTCCATACAGCGGGGTGGCGAAAGTAGTGGTTAAGTTGCGAAAGTTGAAAATCTTACTTTCGTCGTTTTGTAAATCCGGAAATTAAACGTTCTAAAAGTGAAAAGTTGAGTTGGTACAGAGCGGTACGTGTAGAATTCCGCTTGCTTAACACGTAGGATCAATAAAGTAAGTTTGTATACTTTTTTGACTTGAGTCTGTATGAATAAGTTTTCGAGAAATCTAATTTATCGAGAAATTTTTGGAAAAGTTCCTGAGAGTAATCGTGGATAAATTTTGAAAAAGAATCCTAATGAAAATTCCTAGAATAAATGAAAAAAAAATCGGCATAGGAATTATTGTAGGATTTTTTGGAAAGATGTGGAAACTATAAACCTCTGTAAAAGAGCTCCTGTAGGATCAGTGGTAAATCTTCTAGAAGTAACAACTGGAGAAATCAGTGCAAGAATAAGTGCAAAAATATCTAGAGGAAATCCTGGGATAATCGCTATGATTTTTTCTTCTGTGAAAGTTACTGCGGGCTTTTAATTACCTCTCAAATAAGCCTTTGTGGACGCGTTAGAGTGCTCTAAGATTTTCTAGACCAAATTCTGAAGAAATCATTCGAAGCAACCTTTGAAGAATCGCTGTTAACTTTCCTGGAAGTATTTCAGAAGAAATTACTAGAATTGTTGAAGCATTCTTCGGGATCTGAGAAACACATTTTTCAGAACTTGTGGAATAGTCGCGTAATAGTATTTGGAAGCTTCTCTTGAGTCAATTGAGAATTTTGCAGCATGATTCACTGCAAGCAGATTAATCAATTAATTAAATTATTAAATAGAGACTTGCATTAAACTAGTTACCAACTCTAAAAAATGTACCGTGACCTGCTCTAATTCCGTGTAATTGGGAAATATGTTGATTTTTAGCATATTATAGTATTTATGTTTCTAAATGATTGTCACAAGCGTTACCATAAAAATAAGTCTTTAGAAAGGCATGACAAAATTGAACTAAAGTTGCACACACAAACAAACAATTCTACCATATACTACTGCTACAAAATAAATTCACTGAGTGTAGCCGGGAATTTCGGTTTTTTCCTGGTTGAATAAAATTCCCTGATAATTCCATGTTTTTTTTCAGGTAGTTCTTCTTCTTCTTCTCTTCCAGGTAGTACCACATTGATTAATTAAACCAATTTGCTCTTCTCGTCTTAAAGATGATTTAACGATGATCCAGAGCAGGGCAGGCAATCGTCAAATGGAAAAAGTCGTCGACGAAACTAAAAAAGAATCGTCATCGTCACTCAACCAGCGTTGGATGACGATTTGCTGCAGTTGTCCACCACAAAGGCTCGGCGTCGTGACGAACAAAGAAGCCTCCTTCGTTATGGTCGAATCTACGTTCGGTAGCTCTGGGCCGACTAAAAATATGAACCGTGGCGTCGATAGATTACGAGCCTTTTTTGAAAAAATAAAGCAATAACAAAAAAAAAACAAAACGTGTCCGGAATTGAACAAACGAGCTCTGAATCGCCAACGTCACGCGCTTACCAACAGAGCTATTGTTGAAGCTTGAGGAGTACGGGTTAAATTGCAAATACAAGCAATTCTGGGATGGCATTCGCCGTTTTGTGCATAGCAAGCGAATATAGGGTCAGGCGGGGCAAGATGAGCACCCTAAGGATAAGCGCGATTTAAGCCTACTTAAACGTTATTATTTTGGTAAAATTGGTAACCATCCTTATCTTTTACATTATTACTTTGACCTCCAACCATTAAAAGTTTTAAAAAGTGATAAATAGTTTTCCAAATAACACGTTAAAAAATAGCTTTTTTATCATCGGTCAAAAAAACTACGGGGCAAGATGGGCACCCCCATAAAAAGATGCAATTTATTAAAGAAAACTGTTATTTTTCAATGTTTGCAATATCCCAAGATATTATCTTTAATATCTGATAATATTTATCTTCAACTAGCTTAGTTTTTGAAACTTTTATCGGAAAATAAATAACTTTTCATAAATTGCTAAGATTTTACATAAAAACGATTAAATTTGTTGTTTGTTTGTATATTTTTTAGAAAAATTGTTTTGTGCAAAGAAGATACCATAAGTCAAGCCCACAGCTAAATGTGGTTCTATAATTTCACACTTTTACTTAATTTTGAACATGGTGCTCATCTTGCCCCAAGGGTGTAAATTTGTTAATATAATCAAAACAATTGAAATATTTTTTAAATTTGATAAAAAGTTTTGCTCCTGATTATCTACAGAAGATTATTCTATAACTATACGGCCAAAAACAAATGAATTAATTTGTTTACGCAACAAAAATATCACTTTTAAATTAACAAATCTTATATGAAAAGGTAAATTTTTGGACTTCTATGTATTTTGGACAATATTTACGTTGTGCTGTTGATTTTTTAGCTGAAATTTATGGCCATCATATCAATTCAATGATATTCATCAGAACCCCAAATAATGTATGGAAAAAAATCGGTAGGAACGACACAAACTAGGGGTGCCCATCTTGCCCCGGGTGCTCATCTTGCCCCACATTCCCCTACAATAAACGCCTCCTTCGTTTGAGAAAGGGGAGCGATCGGAATGAAGACAAAGTGGTTGGTTGACGATTTTGGATTGACGTTCGTCGTGCATTCTTTCGTCGATGACGAGACGACGACCTGCCAGAGTTATTATACTGGATGACGATGTCTTTTTTTATTTCGCCATCGCACTGTGACGAATCTGACAATCGCCTGCCCTGATCCAGAGACATACTCATGTTGGTAAAAATTGATTTGATTACTCACAACCCGATTCTATTTATTATGTAAACCTAGTACACTTTACAAGCAATCAGATAATGCATTTTCCTATAAATTGAACTAATGATATTTTTGATTATTTGTGAAATATGTTTTGAATGTAATAAACAAATTATTGGGAGTCAAAAAAAAAACTACACCTCATTTTAGCTGCATATCAGTCCAGTCGCAAATTACATTCGCAAACAATTATCTTTGAAAAATGCAGCTGATGCAACCGAAAATTAATCTAGCAGTCGGGAGAATTGATTTTAAAGATTACCAATAAACATATGTTAAAGCTCTAATGGGATTCGAACTCGGACGTGTACTACGGAGCCCACTTGCATGTAAGATGACCATAATCGATGAAGAAAGCATTTCAACTAGTGATCCTTTATATTCTTTATAAAGTATCACTAATTTTAACTATCGATCTGACAGTATATTAGAACGGCCTTGAATTCAACAGTCCTAAATTGATATCTTGGATTTTTGGGTCAAGAATCTGGTAACACTGATAGTATCAGCTTAGTTGCAGGTTACCAAAAAATCAAACAACAAAAAATATCACTCACCTGTTCTCTGGGCTGCACACTATCAAAATATGTAATGTCTTGGCCATTGATCGTAATATTACCCGTCCCAGGAGCAATGATCGTGACATCAGCTCGAGCTGATTTCCGAAGACACTCTGAAAAGCGAATAAAAACCAAAAATTAGGTACTATTTACTGTTTTGCGATAGTCGTGACAGTGCTTACCATAAATTGTGATGAAACTTTTGCCATTTTCATCCAACTGCGGCTTCGGTATCTGATCTGCATCCGTTTTGGCCAATAACGGCTTACGGTACTGGTCAATAAAGGCCTTTTCTTTGTACGAGTACGGATGCTGAATGAGGCGCGTCATCACATTGACGAAGTTCTCGTATTCCGAATCGGAAATGTCCTCGAGCAATTGCCTTTCGAGAACTTCCTTTGCCAACCATTCAGAACCGGAAGTATCACTAAATGAAAGGAAAACTGCATAATTTAAAATGGACTAGATTTAAACGCTTTGTAATGCTTACATTTGCTGTGTTGGATCCGGTGTTAATTGCTTCCTAATCATGCGGTCCTCGAATGCATTCAGATTATTCAGATAGCCGACGATGTCCTGGAAACAAAGATAGTACCTCGTGAATTGCATTCTAATAGGGGACAGTTTGGTTTCAGCTTTATTTTTTTTTTTCTAAAAATGTTGTTTTTAGAGCGCGCTTAAATTAAAAAGGACGATAACTAGACAATCGGATCTTCGTCAAAAAGAAGGAAATTGCGGGGGGTTGATGATGCGGTCAGGATCAATTGTGGTTTGCCGTGCTCGATATAGAACAGTGTCGCGGATCGTGTTAGTAGTGTTTGATCCATTGATCGTATCGCTTGCTCTTGCGAGGGCGAGCGATGAACACTTTTTCGGCGTACAATGCGTTTATCGAATAATATCGCGAATCCGGTTAGGCGTGAATATATCATGAATCGAATTACAAATCAAAGGTGACTCCCAGATCTTTACCTTATCCCACTAATCCAATATGCTCCCCATGACAACTGTGGGGATGCAGAAGATTGTTCGGTCTCTAGTAACAATTATTTGTTATACTAACATTCCTTCCTTTCCCCGATTGATGACTGTAAGAACGTGACCGGCGCCGTTATTGACTTTTTAATTTTGAGCTCTCGATTTGTGCACATTGAGAATGGCAAGCTATTTAATAAATCTCTGTGCAACTTCGATTGCTCTGGTTAATCACGGAGTAGCAACTATGAATTGTACGGTCATCTATGCTGGATAACCTTCAAAACCATGCACAATGGTGAGTCGACAACTGGGAAGGAGCGTCACACAAGTTTCTACATCACGCTTCCACGGGTCAAACGATGACAAAGACTGCCAGCGGTTGCGTTCTTGGCTGATAGTGCAGCCTGAACACTGTTGTCCTTCTGACATCAGCTAAATTAAGGAGGTGCGTCTCGATCGTCTGTTCACCAGGAGGTGCGGCTGAAACAGCGTCTGTTCTTGCCGCGGCTGAACAAGAAATGCTAAATCACGCACTGCTAAATCCAAGGTGGTAACCCCATTAGCGCCATCGTCCTAGTGTTAGTTAGGACGTTAAAAAGAGCTGGCACGATGGCGCTCCGGCGAGACAGAAGTGTCCACACGAAGGGAGACCCGACGATGAGAAGGAGATGTTTTACGTTTTAGCTACGACGACGAGAAGGAGACGTTTTATGTTTTAGCTGGAGCAAATACACTCCCGTGCAAAAGTTTGGGTTCACCTCCTCAAAAACATTCAGAAGTGTTCAGTCCATATCTCTGTCATTACACGTCCAATTGAAACTCTCTAAGCCGCATTCGAAAGGCAAAGAGTTATTCTTACTTTGTATGTATTTTTCTAAAAAACATTTTATGAATTTAGCATACTAAATTTTTACTCAAAGTTGTGACATTTTACAAAAAACACACTGAAAAAACATATTTAATTTCCTCAGCATTGGATTGACTAAAATTTTAAAACAAGGTTCCATTAGAATCATATATTCTTTGAAGAGCACTCACGAATTTTTTGTGGAAAAATCTGAAAACTATTCAAAATCAATGAATCATTCAAGTCAACGGGCAAATGTTTTTTCAGTGTGTGTTTTTTTATTTTTTATTTTTTTGAAAGATGTCTCAACTTTAAGTAAGTGAACATTTAGTATACAAAATTCAAAAAATGTTTTTAGAAAAAATACATACGAATAAAGCATAACTCTTCGCCGCGTGACGTGAAAATCGTTGTTGGTGACATGAACGCACAGGTTGGACGAGAGGAGATGTGCAGATCGGTGATCAGGCGGAACGCCGTATCGAACGCCAACGGTCAACGATGCGTCAACTTTGCAGCTTCTCGTGATCACCCCGAAAATTCTTCTCTGACATCACCAATGTTCGTACATACCGCAAAGCGAATATAGATTCGGACCACTACCTAGTTTTTTTTTTTTTCATGCAACTAGGAGTTTAAAAATCTTCATAGACTGGCCTGTATATGTTCATGCTCATGCCAGTGTAATTTTTGGCGCGGTGTGGGATCCACAAAGTGCTTTCCCCACTAAAAACACTCTCCTAGGTTTAGTACCATAACCCTCCGGAACCACCTTCCAGTATTACTTCGGAGGGGAGGCTAACGTGCTGAGCGCACCTCTTCAATTTGTTACTCTACATGCTGAGCCCTTCGGCTCCTGAGCCCTTCGGCTCCTGAGCCCTTTGGCTCCTGAGCCCTTTGGCTCCTGAGCCCTTCGGCTCCTGAGCCCTTCGGCTCCTGTTAGCAGTTTTAAAACCGTTCAACGTTGTGCCTCATGCTGAGCCCTTCGGCTCCTCACGTTAGTAATTTATTAGTACCTATTTTCGCCCATTGGCGACCCGTCAATTTGTTAGTACCTACATGCAACATTCTGAGCCCTTCGGCTCCAGTTTGTACACTACTCTGCACTCATTCAGGGCGCGTACTCACACAGTTACGACGACCTTCTCCTTTTCTTTGTTCAGCTGGTAGGATGCCGAGGTCGGTCCAACGATTCCGGTTGAGCATAACTTCCGGTTCGTAGGCGCCTCGACTACCCATTACCAGCGTCCCGACGTACTCTACTCGACTAGTCCCCGACGGTGGACCTAGTCTACACCGACGAAGAATTCCCCGGCGGTGAAAATTCTCCCGAGACCGATTCTTCTTTTTCTACGTTTCGAGCCGACCGGAAGGGTGCCGAAGTCAGTCCAGCGATTCCGGTGGAGCCTAGCTTCCGGTTCACTGGTGCCCCGACGACCCTAAAACCGGCGCTATGACACGTCTACTCAACTCCCTTCGGCTCCTGAGCCCTTTGGCTCCTGAGCCCTTTGGCTCCTGAGCCCTTTGGCTCCTGAGCCCTTCGGCTCCTGAGCCCTTCGGCTCCTGTTAGCAGTTTTAAAACCGTTCAACGTTGTGCCTCATGCTGAGCCCTTCGGTTCCTCACGTTAGTAATTTATTAGTACCTATTTTCGCCCATTGGCGACCCGTCAATTTGTTAGTACCTACATGCAACATTCTGAGCCCTTCGGCTCCAGTTTGTACACTACTCTGCACTCTTCCTTTTCGTGCGTTCACTCTAGCTAGCAGATCGTTGGTCGCTACGCCACTTCCTCTGAAGCTCGGACATTATTCTCGATACCGTGCTATCGACAGCGTTCCAAATGCTTTCTTCTCGGCACATCTCTTCGACAACGTTATCGACAGTGACTCCTCGCATGTCCCTCCTCACTTCTTCGAACCTAGGACATTCGAAGACTACGTGCTCCGGTGTTTCCTCCACATTCTCGCAATCCGGGCAACAAGGTGAAGAAGCATGTCCGAACCGATGCAGATACTTCCGGAAACAGCCGTGTCCGGACAGAAACTGCGTCAGATGGAAGTTCACTTCTCCATGCTTCCTATTAACCCACAGTGACACATTTGGAATTAGACGGTAAGTCCACCTTCCCTTCTCCGCGTTGTTCCACTCTTGCTGCCACTTAGCCAACGAGTCCGTTCTGACGATCCTTCTCACATTTCTGGTGCCTCTTCGCTCATAACACTCCACGTCCTCGGCCAGGGTGATGCAGATGGGCATCATGCCAGCGATAACGCATACTGCCTCCGATGAAATCGTCCTATAGGCGCTCGCTACTCGTATGGCCATGAGCCGGAATGTGCTGTTCAACATCCTCCGATTACGCTTGGTCTTTACCGCTGCGGCCCAGACTGGGACTCCATACCTGAGAATAGAGACCGCTACACTCGCTAGGAGACGCCTCTTACTACTTCTCGGTCCTCCGACGTTCGGCATGATCCTCGCTATCGTGTTGACCGCCTTCGACGCCTTTTCGCAGGCGTAGTCCACGTGAGCGTTGAAGTTTAGACGGTCATCTACCATCACCCCCAGATGCTTCAAAGCACGTTTTGATGAAATATCTTGTCTACCGATGTTGATTTCAACCCTCTGAACAGCTTTGAGGTTGCTAACCAGCACTAGCTCCGTCTTATGATGAGCCAGCTGCAGTTTTGCTCAAGTCATCCACGCTTCAATCGTGTCAATCGCTTCCGTCGTCAGCATTTTGACCTCTTCCAACGTCTCGCCAGTCACCGTTAGAACGACATCATCTGCGAACCCAACGATTTCCACTCCGTTAGGTAGCACCAGCATTAATACTCCATCGTACATCGCGTTCCAAAGCGTTGGACCAAGGATTGAGCCTTGTGGCACTCCTGCCGTAATCCTGATCGACTTTTGACCCAACTCCGTTTCATATACCAGGACTCTGTTTTGGAAATAGCTTTTTAGCATACTGCACAAGTAGCCAGGAACTCGCATTCTATGCAGTGCTAAGGCTATAGCCTCCCAGCTGGCGCTGTTGAAAGCATTTTTGACGTCAATCGTCACTACGGCGCAGAACCGATTGCCTCTCCTCTTCTGTTTGGATGCCTTCTCCGCATTCTGCACAACTGTCCGGATTGCATCCACCGTCGAGACCCCTTTCCGGAATCCGAATTGTCTCTTCGATAAGCCACTCTCGCTCTCTGTGCATTGTGTCAGCCTGTTAAGGATGATCCTTTCCAGGAGCTTACCAAGTGTGTCCAGCAAACATATAGGTCTATACGATGCTGGGTCCCCTGGTGGCTTCCCTGGTTTTGGCACCAACACCAGCTTCTGAACCTTCCAACTGTCTGGGAAACAGCCTTCATCCAAGAGTTTCTGCAGCGTCGTCCTGAACAAATCCGGGAACGCCAATATCGCGGTTTTTAGTGCTATATTGGGGATCCCATCCGAACCGGGAGCTTTCTTCACCTTCAGACCCTTCGCCACTGCTAGTAGCTCTTCATTAGAGATTCGCACACCTCCGGGTTCTTCTTCCACGTCTTCGTATGGCGTAGGCGGCCAAACTGTTGGGTCATGATGCGGAAACAGACCTTCCACGATAATCCTCAACTTGTCTGGACATGTTTCGACTGGTGTCGCCGGACCCTTAAACTTCGCCATCACAATACGGTAGGCGTTGCCCCAAGGGTTTTCTTCGGCTTCTCGACATAGCTCCTTGTAACAGCTGATCTTGCTCCGCTTAATCTCTTGTTTGAAAGTAGCTCTAGCTTCACGGAAAGCGATTCTCCGTTCCTCTCTCTCTCTACTTCGGTTCTTGCTCTCTGGACGCGTCTTCTGGCTCGGAAGCATGCAGCACGGAGGGTACTAAGCGTCTCATTCCACCAGTACGCTGGGCGCCTTCGGTTCCTAGGCTCCAACTTTCTCGGCATCGATGCATCACAAGCCGTTGCTACCACTTCTGTCAACTCTTCTGCGTCAAGGTTCGCCCTGCTGTATGTTCGAAGCGCCTCAATAAACACCTCCTTGTCGAAGTTCTTTGTCTTCCACTTCCGCTCGTATGTCCTCATTCTCATCGGCGCTGGGGAGATTCGCCGGCCGATGCTGTAGAGAATCGCCTGATGATCACTGTGGGAATATTCCTCACTCACCCTCCAATTCATGTCATCCAACAACAATGGGCTACAGAACGTAACATCGATGATGGACTCCCGACCGTCTTTACGGAATGTACTGACAGCCCCTTCGTTGCACAGCCTCACATCTAGCTTCGCCAGAGCTTCGAGTAAGCTGTACCCCCTGGCGTTGGTCAATCTGCTGCCCCACTCTACGGCCCAGGCGTTGAAATCTCCTCCTATGACTACCGGCGTTCTTCCCGCCAGCGTATCTGTGAACAAATCCAACATACTGTTGTACTCTTCGTCTGTCCATCTCGGAGGCGCATAACAGCTGCATACGAAGACTCCGTTGACTTTGGCAATAACAAAGCCGTCGTGTGAGCTATCGACTACTTCTTGAATGGGGAACCTGCCCATCACCTGTATTGCCACCATACCTGCTCTATCAGCCACCGTTTTCGAGGGGAACCCGATATGGCTCCGCAATTATTGCTACATCGCACTTGGTTTCTGTCGTGAACTGCCACAACAGTTGCTGTGCAGTGTCGCAATGATTGAGATTCACTTGCGTGATCTCCATCCTTATTGGCCCGCCTTCGCTTTTTTATACGCCGGGCATTTGAAGCCTCCCGTCGGATGATCGTTTCCGTCCTCCGGCATGCATAGCAGGCACCTAGTCCGCTTTGTACAGTCCCGAGCAACGTGACCATTTCCGCCGCAATTCCAGCATAGGTCGGACCTGTCCGGGCCCTTACAGTTTCTTGACTGATGGCCGAATCCCCTGCATTTGAAGCATCTCTCCATTTGCTTGGCGACTCTAGGTACCAATCTCAGCGGGCACACCGACCAACCAACTTTGATCGTGCCTAGCGCCACCAGTTTGTTGGCAGCATCCACTGGCAACCGGATTGCCGCCGTCTGTGTGCCTCCATACGACTTCCTTAACCGCATAGACATCTGTCCTTCTAGGTTACACTGCTCGGCCAGTGCCCACTTCAGGTCTTCTTCCGTCGTGATCTCATCCAGATCTCTGCACTCGACCACTGCCTCCTGCGAAAGAGCTCTTACGATGGCCTCGTCGCCCAACGACTCACCATTTTGCAACCCGGACCACTACCTAGTAGCTTTATGTATGCGCTCAAAACTTTCGACGGTCATGAACTCACGCCGAATCCGAACGCCGCGGCCCAACAATACGCGCAGCGGTTGGAAGAGGTCCTACCAACAGAAGAGCAGCTTCGCACCCTCTTGAAGATGGCTGAAGGCACATAAGATCCGCCATAGAGCGCTGCATATGACGAGCCTAACCTCACTTATTTGACAGCTGCTGGTCCTGTTGTTTACGTTTCGGACTTCGTCGTTTTTTCCATCATTTTTTCATCTTCGCATTTCTATCACCAGCATGCTGATGGTGACGATTTTCCACGGTAGGAAGATAGAATAATACGATCCGTGGGTATCTGCAGTGGATTTGACCTCTCCTCGCAGCAAACTTTCACGAAATTAAGAATGATTCTAAAAAAGTACTAAGTCCAAACTGTAAACAACAGGACCAGTACCTGTCAAAATTGATGCGTGGCGTCACAGTGCAGTGGAGTATAGGTAACATCGCAATAGCAATAATAGGTTCAGGATTCTACCCCATTACCCCGAATGCCGTTTCCCCGAATCCCATCACCCCGAATTCCATTACCCCGAATGCACCATTACCCCGAATTCCATCACCCCGAATGCTATTTCCCCGAATTCACAATTATCTTCACATGATGATATTGATGACATTTCCCAATGATTTTGAAATTCGGGATAATGTCATTCGGGGTGATGGGTCGTTCGGGGTTTTGGAATTCGGGGTAATGGCGTTCGGGTTAATGGCATTCGGGGTAATGGGATTCGGGGTAATGGGGTAGAATCTAGGTTCAGCGGCCCCGAGAATGCAGCATGGGCGAGAATGGTGCAACACCCCATGAGAGCGAACGAGGCACGGTATAAACAGGCACGGAACAGTCAAAACTCGATCTGCCGGAGAAAGAAGAGCCATCAAGAAGAACGAGATCGCGAAGCGATGGAAGAGCTGTTCCGCGCTAAAGACACACGGAAGTTTTATGAGAAGCTAAACCGTTCGCGCAAAGCCTTTGTGCCACAAGCCGACATGTGCAGACTGTGACGGAAATCTTCCCACGAACGAACGTGAGGTGATCTCGAAAGGTGGCGACAGCACTACGACGAGCACCTCAATGGTGATGAGGTCAGTAACGAAGGTGGCACGGAAATAACTTTAGGAGCAGGCGCGGACGACGACAGACTTCCGCCTCCAGATCTCCAAGATGTAAAAACGGAGATTAGACGGTTAAAAAACAAGTGGAGTGAACCAACTATCGAGAGAATTGCTAAATATGGTGGTGATTCACTGGCAAGAGCGCTGCACTGGGATATTTCCAAGATTTGGGAGGAGGAAGTGTTACCGGAGGAGTGGATGGAAGGTATCGTGTGTCCCATCTACAAAAAGGGCGACAAGTTGGATTGCAATATCAGGCAGGATTTATGGGCGAACGAGCAACAACGGACCAGATATTCACCATCCGCCAGGTGTTGCAGAAGTTCCGCGAATACAATGTACTCACACATCATTTGTTCATCGATTTTAAAGCGGCCTATGAATTACACCAGCTGCTGGGAGAACCAACCTTCGTCCACCTCGAAAAATTGGGAGGTTGCGGTTGGCCGGGCATGTCAACAGAATGTCGGATAACAACCCGGTGAAAATTCTTGTGACCGGCATAAGACGACGCGGTGCGCAGCGTGCAAGATGGATCGATCAAGTTGAGGACGATCTGCGGACCCTTCGCAGAATGCGTGGCTGGTGACCGGCAGCCATGAATCGAATCGAATGGAGACGTCTCCTAAGTACAGCAGAGGTCACCCAGGCCTTAGTCTGACTGGTAAGGTAAGGTTTGTGCTCGAAAATTTGAGGTTTGGCTTCGTTCCATATTCACCTTAATTTACCACAAAATTCAAACTTCATGTGTATAACAATACTGATTCACAAAGTTCATAATAAATATTTTCGATGCTCAAGATATTTTTTTATGTTTTTGAAAAGTATTGTATATTGCCATAGAAAAGAAACGAAGAATTTTGCATGGTGGAAAAATCGATTTACCGTAAGGACGCCATTCACCGCTCATTTAACAGCATTTCAAAACATTAAATTCTGTCAAAAATCGGTTTTTCGATATTTTTTGCAACTTTTTGCGCTAGACGCAAGATATAATAATTGTTTTTTAGGAAAGAAGTTGAAATGTGAACAACGTATTATGGTACCGAATAACACGTATGCCAATGATACATGTGTAGGGCGCCATTCACCGCTCATCCTAAGTATGAGGCTCTATATACACAACTAGTTGGAATTAATTTACTTTCATTAGCTGGTTGTTGTCTTTGTACTATAGTACAACAACATATTAAAGTGTGGCAGCTAAGAAGCATTTTTCAATCTGCCATAATGAAATCATTGTTCAACACATGTTTACCGCCTTAAACAGCCTAAAATTATTTTTTTTAAATAGTACATAATATTAAATCATATGAATTTCATTCTGATACAATCCATTCTGGTATACTAATACATGTTGATGACTTTTATTGCGAAAATTTGTTCAGATTTTTCAAAATAATTCAATGAGCGGTGAATGGCGTCCTTACGGTAATCTAAATTTAATCGTACAATTTCAATCGAATTATAGGGAAGGTGTACCGGTATTCGCCATGTACCAGTTATTCGCAACCCCAGATTATATACCGTTTTACGACATATATGGTTGCCAATTGTTTAGTGTTCGCTAAATTACTTTAGGATGATACGGAAACATTCTTGGAAACCGGAAAATTTTCTCAGAAAATAATAGAAAAAAATCATTTTCCTTAAAATTTTTGCTCCTTTGCACCTATTTTTCGCCACCTGTTCCTGATTCGCCACCCTCCATAAGAAATCAACGTAAGTGGCGAATTTAGGAACCGAAATTAAAATCGTAGCGAATACTGGTGCAAGTGGTCCAGTATTCGCCACCACCATTTTTAATACAAAAACAAGTTTTTGATTAATTTTTATATTTTCCCTGTTGAGTATGGATTGAAAGCTTTCGTTTGATGTATTGACAGTAACCAAAGGTCTTTTGATTTATGTATAAATAATATTTTTCCTTAGGGTGGCCAAAACTGGTACACCTACCCTATCACACGTTTAGTTTTATGTAAACAATGTTTACTAAACATCTTTGAAATTATTGTTTTAGATAACTTTGGCGACCTGTAGCTGAAAATTGTGATGTGCTGGAGCATTTCTGAGAATAGATTCAGATTCAGCAACCACAAATATACAAGAAACACATAATTTGATTCTTGAGACACGAAGAATGTAATTTTTGTTAATTTTTGTTGTGTAATCTCTGATAAAACTTCTTGAGCATTCGTGATAATTGATTGACTTATTTAAGACATTTTAACCGTACTGTTCATTCGGGTCATTCGTGATGAACTATTGCGAAGATGTATGAAAAACTCCCTAACTTATGAGGAAGTTTAGAATGAATTTTGTAAGATAATTATTGATGCATTATTGAATCTTGTCGAATTTTCAGGAGGCATTCCATGAAAAACGTCGAAAAGAATCCCTAAAGAAACTTATGTCGAAATAGTACGAATAATTGATGTAGTATTTGCTGGTGTGGAACCTTTAATGAAATATTGAAAAATTCATGGAGGTTACACTTAAGAATTTCCAAGCAATTCTTCAGACACATCGTAGATAAATTTATGAAGCAGTTCATAGAAAAATTGCTGGAGAAAAAAACTGCAAAATCGGCGTAGGAACTTCTTGAAGAGTTCTTGTAGAGGTTCCTGGAAAAACCTTTAGTTTCTATCAAAACTATGGAATAAATTCTTGAGATTTTCTTGAAAGAACTCCTGTAGGTATCTTTGGAAAATCTGCTAGAGTAATCAATGCAAAGATCGCTGGTAATCTGGAATTGGTAGAAACATCTTTGAAAGAAATCCTAGATTAGCATTTTGGAAAATTTTGAGAATAATCCTTGTGGAAACTCCTGAAGGGTTTTTGATACCTTTCATTGGAAAAAAAAACTTTTTAGAAACTTGCATTAAAACAGAGACCAAGTCTCCTTTTAGGACCTGCTGCTAGCCTGTCCCAGACTCTGTCCCAATTAGGGCGTCAATATACCAGAAACAGTTAATTAATTACTTACGAAAAGCAGCTGGTAGTAGTTTGGCCTTCCGGTGTAGAACATGCTGTGGAAAGGTCTTCCGGTTTCGTCGAACTCGGCCGCTTTGCGCTGGGGAATGACTTCCTCTGGGGGCTTCATCATTGGCCTCGCCTTCTTATCGTACAATCCAGAGGGAAACAGATACTGGATAGCTCTCTAAAATACACAATTTCGAAATGAGTGCCGATACGAAAGATTTATACTGTGTACTTCCGTACATCGATATCCGCTTGGGTAAATGTTTCCGGATCTTCGCCCATCATATTCGCCAAATGCCGCTTGCCTAGTTTGAACTCCAAATTTTGAATCTTCATGAATTCATCGTGAGCTTTGGCACGTTCCAGGTATGCCTTCATGGCTTTGCTGACCTTTCCCTTCTTGGGCACCGTAGAAATCGATTCCGGAGAACTCGGAACTTCGGCACTCGTGGAATACTGTCGGCAAAATATCATTATGTAATGAAACGAACATGAATTTCGATGAGAACACTTACCAAAACGGGACGACATGTTTTCAGAGCTGTCGACAATCGGCTTTGGATCTGTAAACTCTTGAAACGAGTAACAATTTGAGCAATATTAGCCATGTTTTCCGAACATTCACCGCACACCAAAATGCGAAAAGTAGAAAACACCCCCGAACCGATCGCTGATTTTGACAGACTCGTTATTCGGTGCGGCAACGAGCAGTTTGACGTTCAAGAACAAAACATAGTTACATTTCACACACACTTTGAAACATTCATACCGGTTGAGGCGGGATTCGTTACTTGCGTGCAAATTTGTTTACAGCGGATTCTCTCGGCCGAGCAAGTTTCAAAAAGGGGAAAAATGGGAGAAATTGACCCCATTAAACATTTGACAGCTCAACAGCCGACTAAATTGATTCAAAAGACGATCGATTTTTGCACCGACGCTTATGAAAGTTTAACACAGCTAGCAACTGACTAGTAGAGATGGTCGGGTTTCACATTTTTCAATAGAAATATTAGTAGTAGAACGCTAATGGCGCTGTTCTCACAAAACTGAATTAGTTTATTATCACCTTTATCTGTATTTACATTGTTCGTTCGATGCCATGTTGTAGTGCATGATTTTAAAATTTATTTGACACTTTGAGGATCGGTACTCAAGCTGTCAGCGCGTGGCAAACTAGATGTTGGTAACACGAACAGTAGCGACATTAGCATTCTTAAGCTATCAGTACACACTTTGTCAAGTGTGCAAATCGAGAGGGATTCGCGATTAGGGCCTATCTGACAAATCAATAACAATGAGAAAATAATCAATGAAATTCTCATGTGCAATTGGGTCCTAAAGCCCTGTCCCAATTTTAGTGCCAAACGCTTAAGTTTAGGCCAAAAACACATGTTTACTCAATTTTCTAATGTTTTCCGTTAATTTAAGCCCAAAAACATTTTTATTAGATTTTGTCACATCCTTGGCTTAAACTCAAATTTTGGGTGTATTTTGTTTTCCGTGTCCCTTACGAAATGTCAGATAGGAACAACCCCAGTGGTCGAACTAAAACCCCTGTGGTGTTTTTGTCGACTAGGCGAACGTCAAACATGATCAAAAGTGTCAAGGTTCATTTATGGACCAAATTTTAAAATTAAAGTTTAAACATGATATAGCCATTATTTGAGCGGGAAAAATTGCTAAAGTAATTAAAGTAACATGCTTCTTCGTGTTATTAAATAAAAACAAGATTTCATTACAAATTTTAGGACCCAATTTTTAATCCCAATTGGAGAAAATATACTCAAACTTTAACCTTTTTACTTTAATACACATTTCGTAAACCTAGTTTTAAAATCCTCATCAATACCACACACATCTCCTACAATTCCCCTAGCTATTTCGTACTCAAAAAATCTTTAAAGGTTTCGCCTAAAACGTACTCGAGAATGCCAGTATCGCCCAATGTTATGAGCCTGTAATCGATATTATTTTCAGTGTCGCCTATTACTTTTGCGCCGTGTTTATATTCTGGTTTCAAGTTAGCCCACCATGTACCTTGTTTATTTTTTGTTTGCAGTGTCGCCGTTTACTCTCGCCGTGTTTTGATTTCGATTTCAGATGCGCCCATCACTTTGATAAACAAAAACACAGGCGTAATCAATGAAGTGTGTGGTTTTGCATGAGGTGAAGTTTCGTCTTCTACAAATTTGCGTTTTTTGAATAGTTAAATTATCGATAGGGGAAAACTTCAAGTGCAGTGAATAGACAATCAAGCTACAATTTCAACGCTATATTTCCTTAAATTGTGTACATTTTGTCAGTTTCGCCTAGTTCGCGAATCTTTCTAGAAATATTTGGCTATTTGACGTTTCAGACGTTTGCCTAACGTTTGCCGTTTGCCCATTGTTTGCCAAAGGTCAGTACACGGTGGACAAACATTTGACAAACTCTTATTTGTCCATGTTTGCCACTCGAGAACTGAACGGAGTTGCAAAGTTGACCAAATAAAACTTGTTTTGGCATACTTTTGCAATATATATTTCCTCATACCTTCAAGTATTGGCTGTTACAAAGTTAGACAAATATTTGCACACCAATGTTTGTGCAAATATATTTGGTCAGTACACATATGACAAATAAATTTGTCGAAATTTGGCAAATATTTGCACATTTGGCAAAGTGTGTACTGATAGCTTTAGGTTAATGCTTCTACTCATTTTCCAAACCCGAACCCGACTTATTTAATTTCTTTAAACCCGGACCCGAACCAATAATTGAAAAGCAAACCCGGACCCGATCCGAACCCGAAAAGTTCTCGTTGTTCAAACCCGAAACCCGAAAAATGTTTGCTAGAAGAACTCGAATAAAACTCGAGTATAAAAAATAGGATATTGCGGGGAAATTTAAAAATTTGGATTGCTTCGCGGAAATAACGCGCAGCGAACAATCGCCGCAAAGAACATTTGAACATCAATAGGCAGTGCCGTTATTTTTCAGATAGTAACAAGGATAGTAAACATAATGAATCACGACAGATTTATTTTGTGAATTTATGAATTCATTTCGGTACATGTGACAAGAGCCGCTCAGAGTTCGAAGTGTCAGCGAAAGAGTATGCAAAATCAGGGGTCACTACGATGATTTCGATTAGTGATACTTTATAGAGAGATAAGCGGAAGTAAAATGGAATGATTTGGCAACAGACCAGCAGTGCTGATTTTGCTCGGCGTCGAGAATAATATTGTAACACGGGCATGACTTCCTCATTGCTGTAAGCGTATTTTGTTTCGTTATAGATCTTTGAGCTACATATCAAAACTAATAAACAGCCGAAAAAATCAAAAACTAAATATCGCATTGACAAAAATTCAAAAAAGTAAAACATTTCATTTTTTTGCTTCATGCAAAATTACTTTTACCGAAATAATTTCAAGCGGATTACATTACTCCTCAAGAAAATTTCAAAACAAACATAACGCATGTTCGTTTGGCTCACACTTTGACAGCTCTCGCTGCTCGATTGGCTCACACTTTGACAGAAATGTCAGCTTCCGCGAATCTCTCTTATAAAGGATTTCTAATTTCGATGGACAATTTTGGGATAAATCGTTCTGGATTTTCCAAGAATCAAAATTTTTCATGCAACGCGTATAAATTCCCTGGTACATCCCCATGCTAATCCCTGGACTCTTGCTTTTGGGCAGAGCTGCCAGACGATTTGATAGAAAACCTGTATCCACCAGGTTAGAAAATCTGTGTCCCATACAAAAAAATCTGTGTCCATACAAAAATCGTTGAAAGAAAATCTGTGTCCCATACAAATTAAATCTGTGTCGGAATAAAAAAATCTGTGTATTTAATACAGATAAATCTGTATTACACAGATATATTATTATGCCACAGATTTAATTTGTATGGGACACAGATTTTCATTCATCAATTTTTGTATGGTCACAGATTTTTTTTTGTATGGGACACATATTTTGTTACCTGGTGGATACAGATTTTCTATCAAATCATCTGGCAGCTCTGCAGCTGAGTCACCCAGGCGGGATTCAAAAAGGGAAGCGTTGAAATCAATCCCGAAATCAGAAAAAGTTTTTCGTCTGCAGCTGCAGAAACAAGTACCAGGCTGAAACGTGAAGCAGATCGGGTTGGATTGAAGGTAAATACGTCGAAGACGAAATATCTGCTGGCTGGGGGAACCGAGCGCGATAGAGCTCGCATAGGCAGACGCGTGACGATCGACGGGGATGAGTTCGAGGTGGTGGACGAATTCGTCTATCTCGGATCATTGATAACGTCGGATAACAACTGCAGCAGAGAAATTCGAAGACGTATCATCGCCGGAAGTCGTGCTTACTATGGACTCCACAAGACCTTGCGGTCTGGTAAACTTCACTTCCGTACTAAGTGTACCATGTACAAGACGCTAATAAGACCGGTAGTACTCTACGGGCATGAGACGTGGACAATGCTTGAAGAGGACCTGCAAGCGCTATGAGTTTTTGAACGACGTGTGCTTAGGACGATCTTCGGCGGAGTATGTGAGAACGGCGTATGGAGGAGAAGAATGAACCACGAGCTTGCGCAACTCTACGGTGAACCCAGTATCACGAAAGTCGCCAAAGCTGGAAGGGTACGATGGGCGGGACACGTTGTGAGAATGCCGGACAACAATCCTGCAAAAATGGTGTTCAACTCAAATCCGGCCGGTACAAGACGAAGGGGAGCGCAACGAGCTAGGTGGTTTGACCAAGTGGAGCAGGATCTTGGAAGTGTGGGGCGATCGAGGAATTGGAGGTTAGCAGCCATGGACCGAGTTAGTTGGCGTAACATTGTGGCGCAGGTCATGTCTTGAAGGACGTAGCGCCAGCAAAAGTAAAGTAAAGTAAGTGCAGAAACAAGTCTAGAAAGATTCGCGAACTAGGCGAAACTGACAAAATGTACACAATTTAAGGAAATATAGCGTTGAAATTGTAGCTTGATTGTCTATTCACTGCCAGTGTTGATAGACTCACACTCAAAATCTCAATCAATACGCTCTCCCGTGAGAGCAAACTCATTAGAGATCTGCTTCGCAAATCTCACGCTTGAGATTTTGATGCAAAATCAACTCAATCAACTCAAACCGTAAAAAATGATTCAGTCGCAAAACCCGGCAAAAACTCGTGAAACTCGAATGTTGTTGTTTTCGTTAGAAAGGATTAACATAATTTTACCAGACTAACAAGAAATTATTGCCGTGTGTGAGTAAACTGTGGAAATACGAGACAATGAGTTAAAAAGGTGAGCCAACTCATCCATGATTTTTTGACTGCTGAGTTGCATGATTGACAACTCACGCATGAAAAATCTCAAGCGTGAGTTGTGAGAAATTGAGTTTTTCACAACACTGTTCACTGCACTTGAAGTTTTCCCCTATCGATAATTTAACTATTCAAAAAACGTAAATTTGTAGAAGACGAAACTTCACCTCATGCAAAACCACACACTTCATTGATTACGCCTGTGTTTTTGTTTATCAAAGTGATGGGCGCATCTGAAATCGAAATCAAAACACGGCGAGAGTAAACGGCGACACTGCAAACAAGAAATAAACAAGGTACATGGTGGGCTAACTTGAAACCAGAATATAACGATCAACGCTCCGTCATCGTAATCATCGTCATCATCGAAACTTCAAAAGCAGTTTTTCTGTTCAAAACTGAAAATTATTCGATGAAAATGTGTTCACTGTGTTTCGGCTAAAGAATAGAATACAGTGAACACATTATCCTGTAAACATTCTTGATTTTGAACGAAAAAACTGCTTTTGAAAATTCCGAAATCAATGACGGATCCTGCCCCCATAAACACGGCGCAAAAGTAATAGGCGACACTGAAAATAATATCGATTACAGGCTCATAACATTGGGCGATACTGGCATTCTCGAGTACGTTTTAGGCGAAACCTTTAAAGATTTTTTGAGTACGAAATAGCTAGGGGAATTGTAGGAGATGTGTGTGGTATTGATGAGGATTTTAAAACTACACGCAGCAAACTGGACTATCGAAATTCATACTTTTTGCCTTATGAAAGATGGAACGATTATCGCAATACGAACGCTTTATGTATCGTTTTAGCATCACTCCACACCAAGGCGTCGATAGGCGCGGGGTGTACGTACGAGTCTATCGATAGTAAGGTCCTTGGTTCGATTCCAGGTTGCCGCGAAAACTATTTTTGTTTTCAAATTTCGGTTTCATAAGGCAAATTTATGAATTTCAACCCGATTCCTTGTGGCGAATTTTCATAAGGGGTTCCTATGTTTATCGATAGTCCATTTGCCTGAGTGTAGGTTTATGAAATGTGTATTAAAGTGAAAAGGTTAAAGTTTGAGTATATTTTCTCCAATTGGGATTTAAAATTGCACATGAGAATTTCATTGATTATTTTCTCATTGTTATTGATTTGTCAGATAGGCCCTAATCGCGAATCCCTCTCGAAGTGCAATTTAATTATTTCCCATTCTCGAGCGTGTGCAAAATAATAAATAATGGCCCCCAAAAGAACTCCCAAGGAACGGCTGGCAAAGTATTTGAAACGCTACAAAAAGATGCAGAACACGTTGAAAGCGATCGACGTCCGGAAAGCCATCGACAGAATCTCTTTCAAGGACTATCTTGCGGATGAAAAGTTCAAAGAAACGCTGTCGAGAAATCAACAAAAATCGCTCCGAACTTTGGATGCAACGGATCGGCAAAATCTACTCAAAATGGATTTGCGCCAGATGGCAAGCGATTACAGAGGCGACCAACTGGAGGCCAAGGATTTCTATCAATACGTGGAAAGGCTGGTGGCGGAAGTGGAAGGTAAGATGAATTCCGGTTCGGCTCCTTTCTTTTCGGCGTTTCTGAAAATTAGGGTGGTACAAAATCAGACAAGGAGAACTAGGTTCAAAACGCGCCACCGCAATAGTCCATTTTACCAGCCTCCTGACACCGCCCATACAACCCCATTGGGAAATAACGAGCAAACATCTCTGGTTCCCACTGACAACTCAATGTTTGTAAACAAATAGTCATTTGAGGACTAACAATCGAGGAGGGCAAAATCTTTTTTGCCGAAAAATTTCATTTCTCACAACAATAGTTATATTACAGTTAACCCTCCCTTACTCGATATTGAAGGGAACATCGAGTTAGGGAGGTATCGAGATACAGAAACCATATTTTTCAAATTTTAAACTTTTTATTATTTTGACAAGATACATTCAAAATAGTTATTTTCACGTGAAAAACAATACAATTTTACCACATTTATCTTTGTGACACTTTTTTACAGATCAGCAAAAATTAAAAATTTCAACACCCAGAAATTGGCAGTAAACTTCAATTTTACTATAAATTTAATCATAAGCATCAAATTCGTGAATTTTATTAACGTTTCGAGGACATTTGGAACTTTTCATGAAAATATCGAGTTAGAGAGGTAAACTTACTTGGGAAACTGAAACAGATAGCATCGAGTTAGGGAACATCGAGTTAGAGAGGTATCGACTTACAGAGGTATCAAAGCATGCTAGATTGAAGGGACCGCGCATTCCATCGAGTTAGGGGAAATATCGAGATACAGAATATCGAGTAAGGGAGAGATGACTGTAGTACAAACAAACGGTTACAAACTCTTCGTTTGCTAGGTTTGCTATACAGAAGGTTAATTAGAGTTGATATGGTTAGTGTGAAATACATTTAAATAACGGAGAAAAACTTTCCCCATATGATTACGCCATTGTACGTTGTTGTTCTTGAGTTTGATGCTGACCTACACGGCAACGCGGATCTACTCAAATCTGAGTTGTTTCAACGCAAAACCGTAGTTGAGCCCAATAACTCAAATTTGGCTAAATGTCTGAGGCCTCCATTAGGTACTTTGCCTTTAAAGCCATAAGAAAAATTTACTTAAATTTGGTTTGATTCAACGCAAAATTAAGTTCATTCAACCCAAGCTTGAGAATAATGCATTTTACACAAATTTGGCTTATTGGGCCAAACTACCCCCATTGAGTAGGTGCAGCTCTCTCTGTTTTTGACAACATTGGTGGGAAAGAGAGAGAATACCGAGAGATTTTGGGTTGAGAGAATAATCGATATACTTAATTTTGGGTAAAATCAACTCAATTTAGGTAGGTAAACTGATTTTTCCGTGTAGAGTCTATGAATGGAGAGTTGCGCGAAGAGTGAAAGCAAATCTACCTATCGAACTGTCAAACCGTCTACCTATCGAGTAGACCAGCAAAACAGATAGGGGCTATTTTCGAAGACGAAGAAGAACAATCATTCAAAGAAGTCTCTTCGCGCAAATCTCTGTATGGGGCTCTGCATAAAAATATTTCGCTCTCTTTTACTCTTACATAAAATTTGTAAACAACAAGGCCAGTAAACGTCAAAATCTCATGCAATATCAAAACAGTGCAGAGCCCCATATAGACTCTGGCAGACCTCTGAAACATGGCTGCCTAGCACCGGGCTGCATTTTACGATACGTTTTTGAACAACTGATCGCTTCTTTTAAGAATAAAATTTTGACAGGAGGCGGTGTCGCACAGTGCTTCGAACGTATGGCACTTGGGGACAAAAGTCATAACGGGATGTTTTATGCGGTTTTGCCCTACGATGTTGAGGAGGATCTCGTTATACACAAAAAAATCATTATTGGCATAAATGACACATATTACATCAGTAATGGCATGAGTGGCTTATACGTCAAATTTTACATTTGACACCATAGAACAGTGCTCGCTTGGAAGAAATGTTCAAAATAAAAATGCATGAAAAAGTACTTGAGTCGTTTGCGTGAACGATGTATGTGACATACGTAACCATAAAAGTGTCTCAATAACCAAAAAAAAAAAAATAATAAAATTATAAAAATATTGAAGTACGGATTATTCCAATGAATAAAATGAAATCCAATAAAAAAGGTTGAATAAAGTTCCTTTTTATTAGCAACACAATTCATTTAGGGGCTGTCCATTAATTATGTAAGGGTTTATGGGGGGAGGGGGGGTTTGAGATTTCTTACGCGCCATACAATTTATTTTTAATTTTCATACAAAATATCTTACCATGGGGGGAGGGGGGGTTGAAAAACCCCGAAAATTGTCTTACGTAATTAATGGATCGCCCCTTACGAGCTATTAATCATCCGAGAACTGAATTATTGCTACAAAAGAAAATTGAAACGTTGTTTGACCAGAGGGTTTTATTTTCTTTTATTTTTAAACATTTTCAACGGTTCCGGTCAGCAAACTTTCATCCGATTTCCTGTTTCCGAAAATGTTTGCTGTGTCCTGAACTTCCATCGAAGCCCCACTTGCAAATTAGTTTTACAGCAATAGAAGCTTCCAATGAGATATCCGTCATGATACTGGAGGCAGTACAATTCATGAGCTGTTGTAGATCGACTGTAGCAGCTGTTTCTGATGCAGAAATCGGTTTCGGAGTTATTTTTTGTTTCTCTTAGCGTATAAAGGCTAGGAAGCAAGTTCGGATGTAATTCGTTCAAAGTGGTTCGAAGCAAATTGTACTTTCGTTCCGACAGATCTAAATCAATGTTCAAAGCTAATGCCTGTGCTGCAGTCATGACCTGTACTTGATCCCCAGTCGAAGAATTTGATAAATTGTCAGCAAATGCGAGCTCTTCGTTGATAAGATCTGCAACACGTCCTTTTTTAGTTTTTCTTGAACAGTTTGTGAGGCCCCATGTCAGCGTTTGCAGCCGAGCTGGAAATATCTGCATCGTCAATTTCCTGATTGCGAGGGAGCTGAACTGGTTTTGCTAACCAGTCGGAGTTTTGCTTCACGAAAATTGTGTATGATCTTCCACATTTAGCCCACTTTTGGATTATTTTGCAACAATAAAATTTGCAAAACGTCTTTAGCTCATTCTCAAATATCTTGGAGAAAGAATCAGTGCCATAACAACTGTACATGAAATTCAGAACATGATTTTTCCGATTGGGTGGAGCGGCAGAAAACTACTGCTCGAAACAATCCTAAAAATCATAAGATGACATACAATTGACAAACATATGCAGCTGGAATCACTTCCAGAATTTAAAAAAATACTTCAAATTTTATTTTTAAGTGGATTTCAGAAAGGTACTTTGAGGTATTTTTTATGGGCAAAAAGAAGATAAGTATTTTAATTTTCTTCTGTATTAAAAAGTATGTAGCTCAGAAGCAATTGTTAAAATATATCACAGAAAATTGAATGGAATGACTCCTACTTACTTGTTTCAATACGGTTCATAACGATTTTCATTTTGAAAATATAATAAGGATGGGAATGAAACGAATTGTAGAGGGACTGGATTGACACGAAAACAATGAATAATATAGAACGATGAAACAACTTGTCAACACGTGGTGTTTTGGTTTGTTTTGAAAACTACACGAACTTTCTAATACACGCTCAAAACATATGTTAACATCATGGCCTACTTGATTCGGTCGAATATGAAAGTTGATTTTTTGACTTTTGTCCAAGGGACGAAGCACTGTGCGTTGGCGCGATGAGTACGTCACCAACTTGCAACCTCGGATTAAGTGGCGTACAATTGAAAAAAAATGTGGAGAAAGATCAGTTAGTAGTACTAACTTAGTACTGGTCAAGAATGACAATGCGCCGCCTACTCAGTGGCCTGCGGCGTGGTCAAGCAGAGTCCAATTATCCAATCCAGAATATTTGTGTTTTCCAACGGATTGAGGTACAGGTGACTCAAGGTGGGGGAGGACGTTCGCGACCAAATGCCACCCTCTCCACCCACAGCTCTATCAGCACCTGAAAGAAAATCACCCTTGCAGTGTGCAACTGTCAGATTGCGCGAAAATTATTCCAGAAAAAAAAAACACTAAATTAAATGTTCAACCGTCACCACAACTGTACCAATCGTTCAAAAAAACATTAATTAAAACGGTTCGGGTTTTATTAATAATTTTTAATTAAATTAAATAATTAATAATTATTTTATTTCGATTTGGTTGTGTTCCGCCGATCCAGTCCAAGGTCTAAACACATGGAGTTAAGTGGAAACTTTATTATACTAATGGGTGTCGAACGTTCTGATAGGTAAAAAGGATTCCTCTCTATCGCATTATGGATGGTCCGCTGTTCATAAGTACTGTGCCAAAAGATAGGATAAGAAATGGTCAGGGAATGATTCCGCTATCGAAATTACTTGAGCTGTACGCTGCTGAGAAGTAGATCTGATTTCATAACGGCGCTAACGCCTGCCATGCAAATCAAATGGGGCTGTCACTTTTTCGTACGAAAAAATGTTCCGCTCATAAATACAATCCGCAAGTAAAATCGACATTTCGCTCATACAGGCTCAGCTGTAAAAATTACATCGGTAAAAAGAAGATTTTACTTGAGTGCTTTACTTTTTAAGTCCACACTTCACTTTAGCAAGAAAAAACTTCTCAATGTTAGTAACTTTGCTCAAAAATTAGTTTCTTCTATCGCCTTGCCTATAAATCAATTTAAAGCTGGGAAAAAAGTAAACTAAAATTCCAGAGGATAGTTGAAGCAAATCAAACAGTTCGTATAGTGTTCTTCTTCTTGGCACTACGACTTCACTGGGACACTGCCTGCTTCTCAGATTAGTGTTCAATGAGCACTTCCACAGTTATTAACTGAGAACTTTATTTGCCAAAGTTGCCATCTTTTTTGCATTCGTATATCGTGTGGCAGGTACGATGATACTTTATGCCCAGGGAAATCAAGGGAATTTCCTTTACGAAAAGGTCCTGGACCGACCGGGAATCTAACCCAGACACCTTCAACATGGCTTTGCTTTTGCGCGGCTCTCTAACCACTCGGCTAAGGAAGGCCCCTTCATAAAGTGTATTAAAAATTAATGATATATGCAATGCATATTCTCAGATAATAAGGGGGTGTTCATTTTGCCCCTAATCTCCCTACCCCATTTACCCACTTGCCCCGCGGTACCTTAATGTATTTGAAATTGTGAGAGATCGCATGCTCGCGACATGAGTTTTCTTCTCTGCCCCCTTGTTGAAAATCCAACTAAACTATAAAAGTACCATTATGCTCTGCTGGCGATAACCCAAGCTTCGCTAAATTATTCTTTCGTCTTTCAGAGGCCTCACACAGAACTACAACCGAGTTTTTCGAGGACAGAAACAAGGTTGATGATTTAACCCTCATTTCATTGGACGCGGCGTACTATCTGGCTCTAGCTGGAAGCGGAATTGATCCTTGCTGCTTCGTCGAACTTATGTAGGTAAGTAGTTCGGCAATATCGGACCAAATAATTAATGAACTTTTATGGTTGCTGCCGAATATACTTTACTTTATTTGAACCAAGGCAATAAATGAACAAGTAAAACGATTAATTTTTGCCGGCGTCTTCCTTCAAAGTTACTGTTCTGTTGAACACTAGATGTCCTTCACGTGTGTCCGGATCGGCCGAGAAGTATCCAATTCTTTCGAACTGATATTTATCATAAACGTTAGCATTCAAGACAGAGGCATCGGCGTAAGCTGTGATGACTTTCAGTGAATCGAGGTTACAGTCACTCAAAAATCCTCCGGGTACTTCATTGGCGTCTTCGGGGTTCTTATGTTTGAATAACTTTTCGTACAAGCGGACTTCAATCTCGTTCGGCCGAGATACCCATTGAATAAAGGCCTTCGGTTTTTCGGTTGTTTCACTGCTGTCACACACGCAGTATAATTCCTTCAAAGCCCCGTTTTCGTCTTTGATAACTTCAGCTACCTTTATAACAAATCCAGCATATCGCAAACCAACCGACTGGGACGGCGTTAGGCGACGGAACCCTTTCTCTGGGCTTTCGGAGAAATCGGACCGTTCAATGTAGAGAACCTTATCGAGCCAAATGGAATGAGATCCCTTCTCAGGATTGCTGGGATAGTTAGGAACTTGAATTTCCAGCGGTTCTCTGTGCGGGAAGTTCGTGACGGTGATCTTCAAGGGTTCCAATACGACTAAGGCCCGTGGAGCCGTGATGTTCAGGACATCCCGTACGCTAGCCTCTAAGGCGGATGGATCTACGGAGCTTTGAGCGCCGGTGACACCCATTTGCGCACAGAAGTTGTTAATGGCTTCCGATGGAAAACCGCGACGCCGTAAGGCGGTCAAAGTGAACAGCCTAGGGTCATCCCAGTCTTCCACGATTCCTGGCGAGAAAAAAGGAAAAGAAGTATTTAGAATCCGTCATTGACTGCAATGTGTTATGTGTTTACATTTTTTTTTCTCATTAACTTATTGATATCCTAAGTAATCATGCAGCTCAAGCTACAATATACAGTCATCTCTCCCTTACTCGATATTTCGTATCTCGATATCGAGTTAGAGAACCATAGTAAAAGTTGGTTTTCACCTCGATGGTCCCTTGAATCGCAGTTGCACTGATTTAGTGTTCTGTAACTCGATACCTCCCTAACTCGATGGTCCCTTCAATATCGAGTTATGGAGAGTTGACTGTATGTATATAAAGATGTATTTAGGGGGGAGACAAAATTTACATTAATTTTACCGTTTATTTTTGTACAGTCTACAAAATTTAGAATAATTTAAGTAAAAAATAACATGAGAAAAAAAAAACCTGTACAATTCATGTTTATGGTGGGCTACATTAAATCGTATGCACTGAAATGTGTCCTCTATGGCCGGACACTATGATCTGCACCATCAAAGTTTACACCAAATTCACAGAAAGGTCTGCTTCGTATGTCAGCACATACCTTGTGGGTTTATTCTTCGCATGATGACAGCGTATGAAGCATATAAGCGAGATTATTGCTCAGTATCATGAATTCCTTGTTGATAAGCGCCATATAAGTCTATGTTGCGCTAGCGGTTGCTCATATTCAGGTGAAAATGTCTTCAAGAATCGACCGCGTTTGTAGTTCCTGACAATTTCTTTGCCAGCTCGAAGGTTTTTATGCGGTCTTGTGCTCTCAGGTACAGTCAACTATCCCTTGCTCAATTAATACTCCGTATATCAATATCGAGTTAGCGAACCATAAAAAATGGTGTTCATGGCTACCTTGATGGTCCCTTGAATCGCATCTGTACTAGTTTTGTGTTCTGTAACTCGATATCTCTAGAACTCGATGGTCCCTTCATTATTGAGTTATGGAGAGATGACTAACTATACATCATATCTTGTAACTGCTTCTCGTACGCTCATTTGCCTTAACAACATGTTTACAGTACTGTTTAAGGCTTCCAAGGACAGAAAATTGTTTATGCTTCATTTTTGTTGCTGTCATTTTTTTATATCCTACATTTATGGAAAAAGCTAATTATAAACTAGATCCCAGCTATTATAGGTTACCATTTTCACTGTACGGTCATAGAGGACATGAGATTATTATAAAAAATGACTAAAATGTGACTTCATAGCTACAAACATTACAATACAGTACCAGAATTACGGCCTAACTGACAAATGTAAACAAATTGTGTTTTATTCACCCAACAGTTTATTTGATGAATTACAATCATATATGATATATGATACAATCATATATGATGGAACAGCTGTGTATAAACAGCTGTTCCATAAAATAACGTTTTTCACGAAATAAGTGAGAAAAACATAAAGGCGAATTTGATATTCTCTTTCGATGCGAACTCTGATGTCAATTTCGCCCCTCTCTTCCCCCTGCGGGTAACCACAGGGCGCATTTAAAATTGAGTGTGCAGAAGGGCGATAGTGATGAAGATTCGTGTGAAAGAGCGTAGCAAAACGGTGAAGCTGATGATAGTCAAACCAGAACGACGAGGTCAAAAGGCGCAATCGCTGCTGACAACCTGAATGAGACGAAAAACCGAGGGGCGCAACAATTCTAAATTTTAATGTATTGCGCATGATACATTTTTATTTATTTTAACATGTTGTTCATAATATGAAAATAAATCAAACGGTTTGTTACAAAAGTAATATTGTAATAATATCATATAAAATTGCATCATGAAATTAAATCTATCGGAAACATAATATAGAATTTAAATTATATCCGCTGAACTTCAAACTGATTTTACTAAGAATATATTAGTGTTCACATTCGCCCTAATTCTGACTCTGTATTGATTAGTCCAAAATAAAACATGGTGCTTATAGGGGGAAGTCCTCTATCCAGCTTTTTACGCGAGATTGCCATAAACTTTTGAACCACCCCCACATGACGTTCCTTGCCTATAGTATAATTTTTATGGTTGCATCTCAGTAAACTGTTACAAGTTGGAAAATTTATGAAAACATGGAAACATCAAACAACGTTCAAAATCTACAAAACATTCTCCAACAGTGACTTTGTTGAATGTATTTAAAAAAAAAAAGACAATAAAAGATGTCAATTTTCAGCATGTCAGTTAAAAATAATACCTCCACTATTGGTACACTGTTCTTTTAGTTGCGGTATATCTTTAATTTGTGTTCTTATACTTGCGGTATCCGTTGTTTTCTTATGCGATCCTCCACTATAGGAACACTTTACCGCAAATATTGGTACAAGTAAGAAAAGTTTTAGCAATTTTAGTGATATTTCATCAGTTTTCAAGCAATTTGAACGCTTTTTTCAACTATTCCGTGTATTAACAAGCCATTACGTCGATTGGCAGTGTCGGTTCTGTGGCTAATGTAATAAAATCAATGAAAACGGCACTACCGCAACTATAGGATTAGAGATGGGCAAAACAGTTCTTTTCAATGAACAGTTCCCATTCGTTCCGTTCTCGAAAGAGAACTAGTTCTTTTGAACCGTTCTTTCGTTCTTAAAAAAAATCTTTTTTTTTCGCTTTCAAAATAATGTATTACGACTCATGAAAATTTTTTTAGTCAGCGCGGGAATTTTCTGCTAAATTATGATTAATTAATAATAATTATGATTAATTAAATTATGTTTCTGTTTACAATTAGAAAACTTTGACAAGAGAAAATTGAACAGAATGCATTTATTTGGAAACTAGAATAAAAGATTTATTGTAAAATAAATTATAAAATAAAAATAGATAAGCTTATTCCTTGCGCTTTTCTTTGCGCGCCAAGCCTTGTCAGTCCGTATTTAGCCTTATCCAGCTAATCCAAACACATATTGAATGATTGAAATGATTAAAGCGAAGCGACGAGGACTCATCATTCACACAAACACATTTCATTCGTTGCTCATTCGTCGCACATAATCATAACCACACGGGAAAAAATTCTGTGGTAAAAATAACTATTTTAGCTGACTACACCCATTCTTGAAACTACCATGGAAATTCAGACCAATTTACTATGTTTGCGGTACACCCCACCGCATTACTGGTACATTTGACAGAAATAATTTACAACAATCTGATTCCGACTATAGACATGGTAAAATCAAGCGCATTTCTGGTCTGCTGAAAATTGCCGGTGCGAGCGCTTAAGTTAACCCCCTAAAATGGTAGTTTTTACCGCACAATTTTTTTGCGTGCAGCGTCTTGTGGACGTAGAAAGGACAGGACATACCAAAAGCGGAGTGTAGCGTTCTTCATTTGCTTCGTTTTGTTTCTTTCGTTCGGTGAGAACGATCGAAGAATGCATGCCGAATAGTTCTCTCCTCCAGTTCGTTGCGTTCGTTCATTCGCAGTTCGAGTTCAGTAAACCGTTCTTGCTGAACTACCGTTCTCAAAAAAAGAACTACGTATCATTCGTTCACCGCAAAGAACTAGTTCTTTTGAACCGTTCGCGAACGGTTCGCCCATCTCTATATAGGATCACCCACAACTAAGGGAACACTTACACTAATTGCCTTCTCTGACAGAAACCTCCATGCGCTTTCTAAGTTGGGATCCAGTCAAAACAGACTTCTGATCTCACAATCAGAGTCTTGAATGGCATTTTAGTACTTCGCCTTCTTTATCTAAGTCCATTAGAGAAAAAAAACTCTGTCTCCTCCATCAGAATCAAGTAAGCACACCGTTTAGTTTAGTGCACTTGTTTACTCAACTTCTTCAACTATTCTTAAATTATTGAATCAACACATTTATAATCATCAATTAATAATCGGAAATTTGTCAGGATTTCGCAATGCCGAACAAATATTGATCTATTTTGTTGTATATCTGCATCATGAAATTATAAATTGCAAATTCATTCATAAAACTTTCTATAGATCTAGGCCTTGTTTACTGTACCCACTGAACGATAACATTTCTAAAATGTGTTACAACAAGTTAACTTCTCCAAACATATGGAACCGTCTTTTTCGACAATATATTTTAATTTCCTTCATTGTCACAACATCCAAGAATCTCTTTTTATCTCTTAGTCTTTCGAATCAGTCCTCAATGAATAGTATATTTGTGTTAGCTCTGCCTTCTCTGTCAGACACCTTTTATTTACGGGACACCATGCTTTCTGAATTAGAATTCAGTCAAAACTGACCTCTGCTTTCTCAATCAGGGCCGTGCATGGTATTTTGGTACTTCGCCTTCTCTATCGACGTCCAATCAAAAAGGAACTCTGCCTTCTCTATCAGAGTCCTACACATGATGTTTTTGGTACTTCGCCTTCTCTATCGCAGTCGAAAACTAAAAGAATCTCTGCCTTCTCTGTCAGAGTCCTGAAGTATTCTGCCATTTCTAATAGAAGTTCAACCAGGATCAACTTCACGTTCAAAAACAAATTCTCGAGTATAATCACAAAACAGCATTAGTTACCTAGTGTTTGGATTTCGATCAGAATAAGCCGATCGAACCATATTCGGAGAGTGTAATAGTTCGTGGCACATCGCATTCGGAGAGCCCTATGAATGTAAACATTCACTCTCTCGTTTGCTACGTGGCACGAGAGCGTTCAAGAGCAGCAACTCTCACAGGCTGCAACAGTATCGAGCCATTCGGGTGATATATGTTTTGCATAAAATTGGTAATAACTTTCATATTTTCTGATAATGCAGCCTATAACAACCTAACTATAATCTATTGGACCATTGAACCCCCTTTTGGTTGCAAACATAGCACTGAAAATAAAAAAAAATATTCGCCTCTGTCTCTTGATCCAAATGAGTGTGGGTCAGCGAATGTTACAAGTGTTGACACACAATGGTCGGGACCAAACAGTGGATGGTGTGTGTCTGTCTTGTTTTAGTTCACGGCTCGTTATCTTCAACGAACGGTAAATGTCATGTGTGTTGTATGAATGCAGGCGTATAAATGGGCTAAAATTATGGCTCGTGAGTCATTGATCGTTAAATTTTCCAAAGCCTGGTTAGGATACGTGTTCGCTTAGTTGTGGGTGTTCCTATAGTTGCGGTAGTGCCGTTTTCACTGATTTTATTACATTAGCCACAGAACCGACACTGCCAATCGACGTATTGGCTTGTTGATACACGGAATAGATGAAAAGAGCGTTCAAATTGCTTTAAAACTGATGAAATATCACTGAAATTGCTAAAACTTATCTTACTTGTACCAATAGTTGTGGTCTGGGAGGGAGAAACCAATACAAAATTTCTGTACGTCATAGTGAGCCGAGATTCCGCTGTCACGAACTGTCACTGTGAGCCCAGATCTCAAACATTGGACTAACATGGAAAAAGCGCGTAACTGATTAAAACACATTTTCGCATTTCATCAAAAGTGACTGAAATTGAATGAAAATCAATTCATGCACATAATGCAAGTAATGTCACGTGAGCACCTTTCAACTGATTGAATATAAAGCATGGAAAAACGCATCGTTTTACTTTTTCCAATGAAAATTAATATTTATTGCGTAGAAAACTGTGGCCCTTTTTCCATGTTTGTCAGGAAAGATCGAAAGTACAATGGGGCTCTGCACAAAAATCTTTCTCTCTCTTTCACCCCTTCACAAAATTTGTAAACAACAAGGCCAGTAAACGTCAAAATCCCATGCAAAATCAAAACAGTGCAGAGCCCCATACAAAAGAAAACTAGCGGTTTTCCCCAAGCCTGCCTTGATTGTTGTTGGCAAGCTGGAGTTATCTTGCAGTTCAAACAAACGTTGTTCTATATTTCGTGTGTAGTATCGGTGCCTCCCTCCCAGGTTGCGGTAAAGTGTTCCTATAGTGGAGGATCCCATAAGAAAACAACGGATACCGCAACTATAGGAACATAAATTAAAAATATACCGCAACTAAAGGAACAGTGTACCAATGGACCTGTGCACGAGTTCACGAATTTGACGTTTGAGCGGTGCCGAATTCACTTGTTGCCATGGTCACGTAAATAACACGGCACCGCTCAAACGTCAGATAGTGAACTCGTGCATCGGTCCATAGTGGAGGTATTATTTTTCCCTGACAGGCCGTGGATTACTGCGATGAAATCATTTTTCTCATTAAGTCAATGGTCGTTGCTTCCCGTTACAACATTAACATGTTCATTAATTGCGCTTCTTGCATTTAGGCGGTTTAATGAAGTTCCACTATTGGTACATCTACCCTACCTACAAACCATTTTGTTTCATTTCGCACTCACTTCTTGAAAACTTCAGTTTGATATCACCAAATACCTGCATAAAATTATTCTTTCAATAAATTTTCGCTAGAAGAATATTTTAAGAAGTTGATTGCTTCCATATCGTTTCATAGCCAAAATATTTTTTCTTTTTTCAAAATTTATTGCATGAATGCTTTTGGGAGACTTGACTACGTCAATGTTGAGACCGGTGGTTCTGCAGGTGATAATTCCAGTCTTCATTTTGCGTTAAAAGACTGAATTTTCCATGACATGTATCTTGACTTGACATTAACTGCCCATACTCGCATAACAGTCCCATTTATATAGGAAATCCCATAGAATATGGGACTCTTATGCGAGTTAATGTGTAAGCAAAGCCTTCTACGTTTATTAACATTATTTTTCAATTGATCATCATGCTCTATCCTACTCAACACCCTTGTCATTGATCGCGATCCATAGTTTGGGAAACTTACCTTCAGTGATCAACTTGCCAATCTTTCTCTTGGAGACGACCGTATAGTTCACATTCAGGCGCCCGTATTCCCACTGTACCGGGCAGTAAATTCCCAGCGCATTGCAAAGCCAATAGTAGGAGGACCTCCGAGACTGGAACTCCTTGGTGCACAGCGAATGCGTAATATCTTCGATACTGTCGCACAGGCAATGCGTATAGTCATAGGTTGGATAAATGCACCAGTCACTTCCCGTTCGATGATGGGGAATGAACTTGATCCGGTATGCCACCGGATCCATTTTGCCCTCTTCCAAAGTGATCTTCATACGGAGCGTGGCCGCGCCTTCGTCCATCTTCCCGTTTTTCATATCCTCAAACAGTTGCAGGTTCTCTTCAATGGGACGATCACGCCACTTGGACGGTTCCGGATTGAATCCCTTCATTTCGTCCGCGGTTTGATGGCACACGTAGGCTAGGCCATTTTTGATTAGTTGTACAGCCCAATCGTACAGCTGCTGGAAGTAGTCCGAAGAGTGGGTGATCTGGTAGGGTTCATAACCCAACCATTCGACCATGTCCTTGATCCCGATGAAGAATTTCTCCTCTTCTTTCTCCGGGTTTGTATCGTCGTAACGCAAGAAACAGATGCCATACTTCGACTTGGCGTATCCAAAATTAATGTTGATGGCCTTCGCGTGGCCAATGTGTAAAATTCCGTTCGGTTCTGGGGGGAATCGAGTGCGAACGGCTCCCCCGGTTCGCTTAAGGTGTTCCGTCAACAGACGATCGGTCTGATCGGTTACCACATAGCCATCAGTTTTATGGTTCTCACCAGGGGCGTGGAAATGAACCGACTTCATCAACTCGGCAATGGATTTCGCGCCATCGGATACCGATTCGGAACCGGAAGGTAGTTCCTTTGACGCTGTTTTAACGGACTTTTCAGCGACTGTCTTCTCTCCTTTTGGCTTCTTTTCAGCTTTTGGCGGAGGAGCCAAATCGGCCTCCGTTTTAGGACCGAGTAGATCAAACATCTGAACATCCACTTCGTTTTTCACGGCTTTGCCATCGGCCCATGGCAGTTTGCCACGCAGTTCCGCTAGAAGCTTTCCAACATTGAAGCGATATCTCTGGGCAACGATCGTTTCTTTGTTCTGAGCAATCACCGCTTCTACGGCGCGATCGATTTCCTCCGGCGTGACCACAATTCCCACACCGCAAGCCTTCTCAAATTCGAGCACATTAACGGTTTTGTTAGTTCCGTTGTGCAGCAGAAACTCCAAAGCAGCATCTACTCGAATTCCGGTGTCCAGTTTCCGTTGCAGAATGTTTCGCACCAAAAACTCCAGATGTTCCATGGATTGCTGTTTGATCTTGGTGCAAGCCTGGTAGATCAGAAGACCTTCCCCTTCGGCAAAGGCGTGATCCGCCGGAACGAACGAAAGAGCCGCCAAAATCGTCTTACTGAGGGCAGCATTCTTTAACGTTTCCTTCGCTTTTTGCTCACTGAGACCCAACGTTTTCAGCTTGACGATCTGATCCCCTGCTGAATCTGCCATCGTCGACGAATTACGTGTTCTTACTAAAATAGAAAGGCACTAAATTTTGGTAAAGATGAAGGACTTGATTGAATTTGGTTCTGGAAATACTTACATCACAATTCGAAGTGATTTGGCCGCTCCTATCGAAATTATCAAACTGTATAACAGAAACAAGATAAAAAAGACTGCACCAGCTACTGGAACAAAAATTCAGGAATAGTTATACACATTTTAACTAAAAAAGCACTGTTCAACTTACATGTTGCAATCTAAACGAAACTCGGATCAGACTGAGAAAAGAAAGTGTGGTGTGAAATTTTATGTGAATGCGACAGGTTGATGACGTTTCTCGGTCTGCCGGTACACCATACACACTGGAAGAATTTTACCCAGAATATGGTCCTAGCGTGACTTGAATAATTTTGGTTTTTTTAAATATTTATCATAGGTTCGAGTTGTTCACAGTCATCGCCAAAATAAAGTGCTCACACTGAGCTCATTTTAATCGGTCACGTTAATATTTTGCCATAATAATCGATCATACATGAGCAAAATACAGGATATCCACAATATGTTACAGCTCATATAAAATTTTCAAATGTCGAATTCGTTTTTGTTCAGTTCCAACCTAGGTTCGCACTAGTTCCAACCTAACTGCTGTCAAAACGTTTTTTTATTCGCTCAGGTTGGACCTAGTTTCACACTAGTTCCAACCCCAAAACCGATAGGTTCGCACTGTGATAAATCACGGTTTCATGACTGGGTTCACCAATACAACTTCATACGAATTGTCAAGATTGTAACAACAAGAACTGTTCTTCAGTACAAACCAACAAAAAACATCCAAAATGCAAAACTGTGTGCTTGCGGTTACGCTCGCTGCTTCCGAGGTCAAATTATTTGAATCAAATTTTAACTCGAAACTCCTGCCAGTGAGGTGCAGATTTGGTTTTATCAGTTATTTCGAAAAAAAAAAAATATAATTAAGCGAAAGCGTGTGGGCAATTTTATGAACGACGTGGTGGAGAACTACATGGTATGGATAAAAAGGTAGTATGTACCGTAATCCGGGGTCAAATTGATCACTGGAATGATCAGTAGGTAAATTCCGGCGAACAATTTCTTCGAAGAGCAGTAATTTTCTTCCATTACTCGCCAGCAAGAATTTTTTTTTTTTTGAAGAAAATGCGCGCCGAAATTCGTCTACAGATTAGTTGTTTAATGTTTCGTTTACATCACAGATATGTCATATTTTCTACTTTTTAAACATCTAATGATGATTTTGAATTACAATCGACTCTCCACAACTCGATATATGCTATAAATAGATGGATTTATCGGTAACTTCGAATTTCTTTACATCGTGCTCTCCTTAGCTCGATATTCCCGTAACTCGATATCTCCACTAGTCGCTGTCACGTTAGAGGTAAATGTCTCCATAACTCGATATTTATTTTAAAATACTAGTTTTTGTTTGGAGGTTGAAGGTTTGGAGGAATAAATCCTTGTAAGTTGTAATAAAAGTTCAAAACATAAACAAATAAAATTATTGATTGTCAGTAAAGTAACGTGATTTTACAAAAAAAAAGTTTTCAAATAATAGTTTTTAAAATACTTTTACCAAAATAATATTGCCTTCTTAAGGATGTGATCATTAATGTATTGGAAATACAGAAATTTGTTCCTTTGATTTTGGGATTGTGTCCGTATAGTCTACAGCTCAATAATTCTTTAAGTCGATGGTCTCTTGGATATCGAGTTATGGAGATTCCAAAGGATGGCATAACAAAGAGCTGTGAAACGTGCCTTGCGATGTGATCAATATGCACCCAGATTACGGTATATGCATTTGTATACAATTTGAGTACAGAATTATTTTATTCTAGTTTCGACGAAATTTCCGCCTGTAAAAAGCAACAGCTGAAATTATTGTCATGAGATTTGCGCAGTTTTGGAAACGGATACGAAATAGTAGTTTACGGAACAAGTTACAGAATGATGATTTTTACAGCACGCGTCGTAAATTTATCCTACAAGGCTTGCCGAGTGCTGTAAAAATCGAGTTCTGCAACGAGTTACGAACAACATTTTTTGCAATTTCGTAGAAGATCACTTGACGGTATCAAAAATTGTATCGGAATGCATAAACCATAATTTTACAATTTCTGAATTTTTTTTGTAATGATTCTTCACGCAACTCAAAACAGTTGCGTAATGAGAAAGCGTTGCGTAATGAATCATTACAGCACTGGTTTCAGTTGCGTAATAACTATTCCCGCACTGCATAATAATATAATACTTATAACGCAGACAGACGTTTAAGCAGGAACAAATTTATTCAAAATTCCTGGGTAAATTCTACCGTGGTGTCATCTAGGGAGCAAATTGCTGCAGTACAGTGACAGTTTATAAAAGCACGTGGCTTCATCTTCTCGCTTACCACCCAGTCCACCACCCACTGAACAAAACTATCAAAACAATCACTTCAAAAATGATTCACACAATTGTGATACTTTCACGCCCATTTATTTTACATGAGTAACGATCATTCAAGGGTGTTATACTAGCATGAATCTGTGAGTAAATTGAATGCCAACTTGTGGTAAAAATTACAATGGATTTTATTGATTTTTACATGAGAAATTGGATCCAAAAGGGAACATCACCCACCCAGCCCAAAACAAAGGTACATAGTTTTTTAGCGTTGAGCACGCCGGCTGTGGGAGCGGTTGTGTGTCGTGCTGTCAACGAAATGTGATCGGGGTGGTGGCGGGACGCATACGCCACTAACGCCATCTGTTAGCTGATTGCCACTTGGCGATTTGTGGCGGCCATGTTTTTACACAAGTGGCTGAGTCCAACTTGAACGTCTGTCTGCGCTTATAATATTTATTGTATTTTTGTGTTAGCTTGGTAAAAACGGCAAACACAGGTTGAACAAGAATATTATAGCGAAGCAACGTTTGACAAGACAGCTCCGCGTGATGGCACACACACCAACACACGGTTTGACAGATTGACCTGAAAACGTTTTTTTATTCTGGAGTCAGGTTAACACTAACCCAGGTTTAAAAACGAAAACGACATAATAGAGGGCAAAATCCTCAATATTTCGAAAAAAAAAATATAATTAAGCGAAAGCGTGTGGGCAATTTTATGAACGACGTGGTGGAGAACTACATGGTATGGATAAAAAGGTAGTATGTACCGTAATCCGGGGTCAAATTGATCACTGGAATGATCAGTAGGTAAATTCCGGCGAACAATTTCTTCGAAGAGCAGTAATTTTCTTCCATTACTCGCCAGCAAGAAATTTTTTTTTTGAAGAAAATGCGCGCCGAAATTCGTCTACAGATTAGTTGTTTAATGTTTCGTTTACATCACAGATATGTCATATTTTCTACTTTTTAAACATCTAATGATGATTTTGAATTACAGTCGACTCTCCACAACTCGATATATGCTATAAATAGATGGATTTATCGGTAACTTCGAATTTCTTTACATCGTGCTCTCCTTAGCTCGATATTCCCGTAACTCGATATCTCCACTAGTCGCTGTCACGTTAGAGGTAAATGTCTCCATAACTCGATATTTATTTTAAAATACTAGTTTTTGTTTGGAGGTTGAAGGTTTGGAGGAATAAATCCTTGTAAGTTGTAATAAAAGTTCAAAACATAAACAAATAAAATTATTGATTGTCAGTAAAGTAACGTGATTTTACAAAAAAAAAGTTTTCAAATAATAGTTTTTAAAATACTTTTACCAAAATAATATTGCCTTCTTAAGGATGTGATCATTAATGTATTGGAAATACAGAAATTTGTTCCTTTGATTTTGGGATTGTGTCCGTATAGTCTACAGCTCAATAATTCTTTAAGTCGATGGTCTCTTGGATATCGAGTTATGGAGATTCCAAAGGATGGCATAACAAAGAGCTGTGAAACGTGCCTTGCGATGTGATCAATATGCACCCAGATTACGGTATATGCATTTGTATACAATTTGAGTACAGAATTATTTTATTCTAGTTTCGACGAAATTTCCGCCTGAAAAAAGCAACAGCTGAAATTATTGTCATGAGATTTGCGCAGTTTTGGAAACGGATACGAAATAGTAGTTTACGGAACAAGTTACAGAATGATGATTTTTACAGCACGCGTCGTAAATTTATCCTACAAGGCTTGCCGAGTGCTGTAAAAATCGAGTTCTGCAACGAGTTACGAACAACATTTTTTGCAATTTCGTAGAAGATCACTTGACGGTATCAAAAATTGTATCGGAATGCATAAACCATAATTTTACAATTTCTGAATTTTTTTTTGTAATGATTCTTCACGCAACTCAAAACAGTTGCGTAATGAGAAAGCGTTACGTAATGAATCATTACAGCACTGGTTTCAGTTGCGTAATAACTATTCCCGCACTGCATAATAATATAATACTTATAACGCAGACAGACGTTTAAGCAGGAACAAATTTATTCAAAATTCCTGGGTAAATTCTACCGTGGTGTCATCTAGGGAGCAAATTGCTGCAGTACAGTGACAGTTTGTAAAAGCACGTGGCTTCATCTTCTCGCTTACCACCCAGTCCACCACCCACTGAACAAAACTATCAAAACAATCACTTCAAAAATGATTCACACAATTGTGATACTTTCACGCCCATTTATTTTACATGAGTAACGATCATTCAAGGGTGTTATACTAGCATGAATCTGTGAGTAAATTGAATGCCAACTTGTGGTAAAATTACAATGGATTTTATTGATTTTTACATGAGAAATTGGATCCAAAAGGGAACATCACCCACCCAGCCCAAAACAAAGGTACATAGTTTTTAGCGTTGAGCACGCCGGCTGTGGGAGCGGTTGTGTGTCGTGCTGTCAACGAAATGTGATCGGGGTGGTGGCGGGACGCATACGCCACTAACGCCATCTGTTAGCTGATTGCCACTTGGCGATTTGTGGCGGCCATGTTTTTACACAAGTGGCTGAGTCCAACTTGAACGTCTGTCTGCGCTTATAATATTTATTGTATTTTTGTGTTAGCTTGGTAAAAACGGCAAACACAGGTTGAACAAGAATATTATAGCGAAGCAACGTTTGACAAGACAGCTCCGCGTGATGGCACACACACCAACACACGGTTTGACAGATTGACCTGAAAACGTTTTTTTATTCTGGAGTCAGGTTAACACTAACCCAGGTTTAAAAACGAAAACGACAAAAATATTCATACAAAAAGTGTTACGAGGGGGTTGGTGGTTAGTTGTCAAAAATGTCATTTTCGGCGTTATGAAATTTGTGCACAAACCCCAACATTGGCAGTACTGCGTAATAGATTTGGCATAGTTGCTAGCTGATTTCGTCTCTTTGTATTTTAGTCTGTTTAATGCGCACTATTTATTAAAACTCGAGTTGCGACGCGGTGAAGTTTGTCAAAAATCGAACTTCACACGTTGATTAACCCATTTTTCAACGCGAAACAGTATATTTATTTTGCGTAACATCGACATGGACAGGATTGTAGAATACTATTCCATTTTGACTAAAACTTATTAAAGGTGCAATTGAACCGCCGTGCCGCTGCAATAATAATCAAGAGAATGATTTCATGCTCATTTTCCAACCGTTCCTCCAAGACGGAAATCTGGATTGTTTATTTTGCATTGCTGCAGCTGATGGCTTATACGTTTTTTTGGTCGAAGCTTTGGATTTGGGATTGCAATTTTATAAGTCAACGATACCCTGTTGGAGTACATGCATTATACCTTTCGTCAGGTCAAGGAAAAACCTGTGTGAAATTGTTGATCGAGTAAATAAAATAACCCATCGTAATGTACAAACATCCAACACTTACCAAAGTCCCCGGAGACATATCGCGAGGCAATGAGAAGGAACGGCAAGGCTACATTCAAGACATCACTAAGCTTAGCAAAACCGAACTTCTGGACTTGAAGGACCGCCAAGAGCTGCTGCTGAAGAATAAGTAAGTATCGCATTTACAATTGTGATTCATCAAATTAACAGCACTAAATTCTAATTCAGAGCACGAATATCAAAGCTCCCGGATAAAGGCGCCAGGATCGAACGTTTCTATCAACAAATATTACAGCAGCTCCAAGTGTATGATAATGTAGATCGTGCTGCGGAAATGTTCTCGGAACTGAACATAGCTTCCGTCGGGAAATTATCTCTGGCCAAGATGGAATGGAGCGGAAAGTATAATGCTGGACAGGATGCCACCGATGTCGTTGATAGTGACGATGACTTCGATGAACAAAACGTCGATCCGTTGAAAATCTTAGCCCAAAGCACTCAGCTAGAGAAGAAGATAGTTCTAGTTAAGCCGGAACCAACGTTGGTCACGCAGCAAGATCTTGAGGACATCGAACAAATGAAGCAAGATCAATTGGAATGCGCTTCAGCTGACTTGGTTGAAATTGATGTGCAAAAATCTGCTGGCAAGCTGAACAATTTCTTCAAACAGAGAATGACCGGTGAAACCACAGTCCCAGCGAGTAATCCGGTTTTGGATGGCCATTCCATTTTGCTGTGCAAGAAGGAGGCGAATCTTTCCCCCAAGCAAAAATTTCTACCGTTCCGCACAACGAAGTCAGATGTCCACGATCCAGAAAAGGAAAAGCAAAGATTCCTGGGGCACTCCAAAAACTGGGAAAACACTTCCGCGACGCCGCCGGCAATTACACACTCTCCAGCCAAGGTCCTAAGCCTAGAGGAGTCCATAAAACTGCAAGAAGAGAAGAATGTTCTTATCCAAAAGGCCCAAGAGCAATATGCAGGGGAACGACTTCAGCGGCGACAGGAAATCAAGGAGAACGTTATGTCCACCATTGCCAATGACGTGATGCCCGGTTCCAGTCAATTCACAACCTATCGCGATGTGTGGGAAAGCGAAGAGGAAATGCAGGAAGATGACGACGATGAGGCCAATATTCCATTGCCGGTAGATGCAGATGAAAGTTAGGATTATTATATAGGGTACTTTTTCTCCTCATTTGAGATAGATTTATTCAGCGCTTAAAGAATGTAAATGAATACCTCAGACTGATGCTGGAGCTCACAATTTCATCGTTTGAATATAGTTTAACAACTCGTTTTAAGGCCTAATTGATTAACTAGTATGTCATTAGATGATGACAAAAATCTGACTTAACCCCTCTACTGGCAGCTTCATTTTCTACCGCAAAAAAAAAAAAAATCAAATCGCTATAACTTTTTTGTTTCACGATTGCACCATTTTTATCCCTTTCCTCGGCTTTGGACTGACTTGCGCTCTCATTGCCCCACCAAACGCTGCAAAATGAAAATGAAAGTTATCAAAAAACTCTTCTAGTGTTAGAATCGGTGTCGATATTGATCATTGTCCAGCTGGATCCGGAGATATTCCAAAATTCCCCTGGAGGAACGACGCGTAGTTATAACCAACGTAAAGTTCTCAGGCAACAGAATTTTTGTCGTATTCGGGTATTCACTTTTCAGAACAATACATCAATGAGAGTATAATGTGAAAAATTGAAGCGATTTGATGCAGCCGTATTTGAGTAATGAGCATTTAGGTTTCTGGTACTATGCTGGTTGGCTGCTTGGGCACGTTAGGAGTTAATCATCAATAATAACCTCATTTTTTTTAGGGGACGGATCTGGTGTAGTGGTTAGAACACACGCCTCTCACGCCGAGGACCTGGGATCGAATCCCATCCCCGAGATAGTCACTAAAAAAGCCGTTGGTCCCGAGATGAACTAGCCCAGGGCTAAAATTCTCGTTAATAAAGATAGAAAAAAAAACCTCATTTTCCTGAGCAGTCTAGATAGCCGCGTAGTGTTGGTAGCGATTTTTCAATTGGCTAAGAATTAACACTACGGACTGCCTGTTCCGGTGGTAAAAGTCCAACTCACAGGTGATCCCTAATTTATGGTGTGATGCGTACCGTGCCTAGGAATGAATGGTTAGGGGGGTCTAAATGATTCTATAACATTCCCCAGAAAACCATTCCCCCGAAACCCGTTCCCCAGAATTCCATTCCCCAGAATCTCATTCCCCAGAATGTACCATTCCCCAGAATTTCACTCCCCAGAATGAACCATTCCCCAGAAAACCAATCCCCAGAAAATTATATACCTACTCTAAAGTTTTGAAATAATCTAGTTAAAAATACTTGAAAATGAAACTTCAAAGTTGTTTACAAGTACATGAGAAGATTAGCATTCGTGCTGCTAAATATGAACACTTTACGCATAATTCAAATTTCATTTGCAAATAAACTATCACAGTAGTTTCACTTTCCAATATTTATTCAAAAGAATATGCAACTCATCACTATTCTGCACATAATAGAGCTACACCCTTCTTTCAGTATACTGCCCATAAACGGATATCAGTCCCATGTTTGCTGGATTTCCTATTCACATGGGACAATTATGCGTTTATGGGCAGTATAGTAGTTTCCAAATGTATAGTTTCTCATGTATGTTAAATTTTTATTGTATCCAGCTTTTCATCAATGTTTTAAGAAGGTGCATCATAGCAATAGAAATATTAGTAGTAGAACGCTAGTGGCGCTGTTGGACCAAAACTGATTTTAATTTTTATTGCCTTAAATGATGGTTTTTCATTGTTTGTTCAATACCATGTCGTTGTTTTGGTTTTTATAATTAATTTGACACTTTGATGCCCGGTACTCACGCTGTCAGTTCGTGTCAAACTAGATGTTGGTAACACGAATAGCAGCGACATTAGCATTCTTAGGTTAATGCTTCTACTATCATAGCTTACCTTTTGGGGCTACCCCGAATGGAATATAGACGTTCGTAGTTTCATATTATACTTTTTGATATAACTATTACGTAAATTCTACAAAATAAAAACGTACTATTAAGCACATTAAAATGATACGCCCTTCTTTACGTCAAGTCTAAAAAAATACAAATGACTTGTTTAATTGTGCACAAAATATTGATGTACCCTTCTTTTAGTCTTATCATGTTGACGATATAGACAAAATGTTCCGTAAGGATACGAAATGGCAAGAAGGCATTTGGCATGATTGATTAAATGATCGAGGACCATTTGAGATAATGGTCATTTGGCCAATGATCATTTGGCATAACATGAAGAACATCCTTTTTGAAAAGAAGGAACATAAGTATGGCTGGATGGCAAATGACTTTATACCAAATCATTTTATGCCAAATGACCTTATGCTATATGGGCTCTCCATCGATATATTTTGCCTATATAATTAATAAGATAAGACTGAAAGGAGGGGGCATCACTATATAGGCAAAAATAAACATATAGTTTGTATATTTTATGGGAACTTACTGAAAGAAGGGTGTATTATTATAATATGCGAAATAATCATGAATAGGGGGATTATGGGGCATAATGGACACATTAGGCAAATGCTTATTTTACATAGAATGGCAATATGTTTCAGTTACTCTCGGCTGGTTTCCAAGTTTGGAATTAGTATGACGAAAAAATTTTATCAAATGTCAGAAAAACGAAATAGAAAATTGGGTCCAAAACACGACTGATAAAAAGGTATCCGGGTAAAATGAACACTTTTGTGGAATTTAGTGAAAACTTAATTATTAATGGGTGTGAAAACGTACTGATATGTAAAAGTGCTTCCCCCAATCACATTAGCATATAGTAGAATTTCAGAGGACAAATGAAGCAAAGCATAAACTTTTATACCGTCATAGAGTTCATATACAATTCATGTTTCGTACAATTTATAAAATTTTGCTGAAATATGCATATTCCCAGAGAATAGGGGGGTGTCCATTTCGCCCCGTGTGTTCATTATGCCCCTAACCCCCCTACCTACAAATTTGTTTTGTCACATCAGACCTTAGAGCAAAGCAAAAATTAAAAAAATAAAAATAAAATGGATATTCGTATAGCTTTCTGGGGAATGGTGCATTCTGGGGAATGTTACATTCTGGGGAATGGTTCGTTCTGGGGAACGGAATTCTGGGGAATGGTTTTCGAGGGAATGGTTTTCTGGGGAATGTTATAGAATCGTCTAAATAAAACCTAACCGCAAACGGAACCTGTGGGGTACCAGGGCGCCCTCCACATTGTTGAGTCCTTCCTGTGCTACCCGGAGAAATGGCGCAGGTGACCTTGTGTTTCTTTGAGATAATGCCCTTCTTCAGTCTCAAGCCTGAGGCTTAATAAGGGTGGGATTATGAATATGTTGTTATTTAATTTAAATTATCACCTATATGGTTTCGCATTATGTGATTTACACAGTTTATTCTGTGCTCTTTCGCCTTTAGCGACTTTCAATAGATGCTTATCTGGTTTTTTCGTTGTTGGTCTTTTTCGTGCTCTGATTGCAAAAAGCTTACAGCCCAAAAAAATGGTACAGCCCAAGTGGCGCTAGTTCAAGAACCTTACCTTCGTAAGGGGAGCATCTATCTAGGTAACCTTGTGAACCCAGTTTTTGCTACTTTCAGCAAACTTGAAATGGAAAACTCGCGCTCCATGTCCCCCGCATGTGTGCTCGTTAATAACGCAATCGTTGCTACACTCATTTATGAATTAACTACCAGAGATGTATGTGTTATTGTTCGGTATATTTACCACATGGTGAACCATCCCCAACGGATGATTTCAAACGAGTTGTCGTACACTGCGTAACAAAAGGCCTTCCGCTGATTGTGGGCAGTGATGCCAATGCTCATCACATCATCTGGGGCAGCTCAGATATCAATTTGAGAGGCTCCAGTCTGATGGAATAATTAAGTAGTACAGATCTTGCATTACTTAACATAGGCATTCTTGCTGTGTAGTTCCGGCGTATAGAATAGAACTACGAACGACCTGTTCCGGTGGTAAGAGTCCACCAAACGGGGTAACCCCAATTCAAGGTGTGATGCGAAAAACCGTGCTGAGGAATGAATGGTCGAAGGGGTGACAAAGATGTTCGGCCATTAACGGAGCCTGTAGGGCACCTGGGCACCCCTCACAGTATTTTGTTCCTTTTTTTCCGTGCTACTCGTGGGATTCAATAATGAGTAAAATATCTAATCATAACAATAGTAGTAGTGTAGGTAGTAGCAGTAGTAGGGAAGCGAACCCCTTCGCAAGAAGTGGGTTAGCTAGGTCTCCGTTGAGGAGAGTGGAAGCAGGAGGAGGCAGCAGTGCACGTAGTGCCAGTGCTGGAAACCATATTTCATCCCCGGCTAACGCATCGAGTGAAGTTATGGATGGAGCGTGGTTGATGAGGGCCATCAATAAAAGTAGAGATGGGCTCTCTGCAATGGAAGTGGCTGCACAGCAGCTCGACTCCATAATTGACTTTGCGTCCTCGAAGTCTAACATCAGCAAGGACCTCAAGCAGACCCTGTTCAGACTTCGTAAGTCAATGTTGGCGGCCAAGCAGAACCATGCTGAACACATGGTGACTGTGGCTGCGGCAGAACCCGTGGAATTGAAGGTGCCGAAGTCTACCCAGACGGAGCCCTTCGTCTTCGCGGGTAGCCCCAAAAGCGCGGAAGCGAATGCTTACAACAAGCAATTGCAGAAGCGCGCGAGGCAGCCGTCAGGGGAGGAGCTACCCGGCGGCGCTCGCAAGGCCAGGCGGATATTGACCCCGAAAACCGGCAGAAGTGCCGGAAAATCGGACCCCAGCCAGGCGTCCCGGAAAGCCGAGAAGGGTGGGCCCGAAAAGGCTGGCCCCTCATGGAGGGATGGGAACAGGGGGTTGCGACCTTTGAGAGGCCCTCAATCACCACAGGTTAGGGCGGATCAGGGGGTGGGACGCCCCCTGGACAACCGTAGTAAAAAAGAAGAAGCAGGAGGTTCTTCAGCAGGTTCAGGAGCGAAGGGATACCAGGCTAAAAAAGGTAGGAGGGTAGGTGCCAAGCGCGAAAAGGGTGATCATCACCAAGACGGAAGAGTCCAAGTACTCGGAAGTCCTGAAGGCGATGCGCAGTGACGCGAAGCTCGTAGATCTAGGAGCCGACGTACGCAGTGTCAGACGCACTCGTACAGGTGAAATGATCCTCGAGCTTAAGCGCGACAAGGAGCGCAAGGGCGCCGCCTACAAAAGTTTGGCGGAAGAGGTCCTTGGCGAAGGTGTTGGAGTGAGGGCTCTGACGCAGTCAGTGACTCTGAAGGTGATGAACCTTGACGAGATCACCAACGCAGAAGAGCTCGTCACGGCACTGCGGCAACAGTGCGAAGTTCAGTTGCCCACCGCCGCCGTTCAGCTACGGAAAGGTCCGGCAGGTACTCAGGTGGCCTTAGTACACCTACCTGTGGCAGACGCAAATAAGTCCGCTAAGGTAGGTAAGATCAAGGTTGGTTGGTCAGTATGTTCACTGAACATACATGAGCAACCGGTGATCTGCTTTAGGTGTAGGGAACCTGGACACAAGTCCTGGCGCTGTAAAGGCCCTGACAGGACCAAGTTGTGCAGGCGTTGTGGTGAGGAAGGTCATAAGGCACTAGGCTGCAAGAACCCTCCCAAGTGCTTGATTTGTTCCGGCAAGTCCGTGAACAACAATCATCCAACGGGAGGCTCAAGGTGCCCGACCTTCAAACGAGCCATAAACGAAAAGTCACAGTGCAGGTAACGCAGCTGAACCTGAACCACTGTGACGCAGCTCAGCAACTGCTGTATCAGTCAGTTGCTGAGTGGGGGACGGATATCGCCATCATATCGGACCCATACCGAGTACCCGCCGGCAACGGCAACTGGGTCGTGGATGGATCCGGAAAAATGGCGGCGATATGGACATCGGGTAAATACCCTGTCCAGCAGTTGGTGTCTACTACCTACGAGGGCTTCGTGATCGCCAAGGTAAACGGGGTCCTCTTCTGTAGCTGCTATGCGCCTCCGAGTTGGTCGACCGAGCGGTTCACGCAGATGCTGGACTGTATGACGACCGCGCTGACAGGGCGAAGGCCAGTAGTAATAGCGGGTGACTTCAATGCCTGGGCCGTGGAATGGGGAAGCCGTAACACGAACCAGCGAGGTCAAATCCTGCTAGAGGCACTGGCCGTGCTAGATGTCGATCTGGCTAATGTTGGTACCAAAAGTACCTTCAGCCGAAACGGAGTGGAGTCGATTATCGACGTTACTTTTTGTAGTCCTGGCCTAACGAGTAGTTCGAACTGGAGGGTAGACAATGCCTACACTCACAGCGACCACCTGGCGGTTCGCTACAGTATCGACTACAACAACAGCAGGCAGCGGGTTGAGGAAGCGGCTAGGTCAAGGCCAAGCCCTCGTAGGTGGAAGACATCGTACTTCAATGATGAAGTACTTAGGGAGGCGCTCCGCCGTGAGCGTAACCTACTCGGGGACGAACTGGTAGCGGTGCTTACGCGTGCATGCGATGCGACCATGCCTAGAAAAGTCCACCCTAGGAATGGGAGACCACCGACGTACTGGTGGACTCAAGCTATTGCGAACCTGCGCCGTGCCTGCCTACGGGCCAGGAGACGGATGCAGCGAGCACGTACCGAGCAGGAGCGTGAAGAACGACGGGCGGTGTTCACCGCTGCCAAAGTCGCGCTGAAGTCCGAGATAAGGGCAAGCAAAAAGGCCTGCTTTGAGGGACTCTGTCAGAGTGCCAACGTGAACCCGTGGGGTGATGCCTACAGGATCGTTATGGCGAAGACAAGAGGTGCAATTGCTCCTACGGAGCAATCTCCACAGATGCTGGAGGGGATCATCGAGGGGCTCTTTCCGCGCCACAACCCTAGCCCATGGCCTCCTTTTGTAGGACAGCCGGGGATTGGGGCTGGCGATGAGGATAGAGTAACCGATGAGGAACTTGTAGGGATTGCAAAATCCCTAAGCATGGGGAAGGCACCAGGTCCGGACGGAGTTCCAAACCTGGCCCTCAAAGTCACAATCTTGGAGGCTCCCGGTATGTTCAGATCTGCTATGCAGATATGCCTGGACGAGGGAGTATTTCCAGATGCGTGGAAAAGGCAGAGCCTGGTACTATTGCCAAAGGCGGGGAAACCACCCGGTGACCCGTCGGCGTATAGACCAATATGCTTGATTGACACGGTGGGGAAGGTGCTCGAGAAGATCATCCTCAACAGACTGTCGAGGTACACCGAGGGTGTAAATGGTCTCTCAAGCAACCAGTTCGGCTTCCGGAAAGGGAGGTCCACCGTAGACGCTATTCTGACGGTTAAGAAAACCGCTGAGATAGCACTCCAGCGTAAGAGGAGGGGTATTCGCTACTGCGCAGTAGTGACTCTGGATGTAAGGAACGCATTTAATAGTGCCAGTTGGGTGGCTATTGCTGATGCGCTCCTGCGTCTGGGGATACCCGAGTACCTGCACAAGATTCTCGGAAGTTACTTCCAGAATCGGGTATTAGTCTAAGACACAGAGGTGGATCGGAAGTGCTTTCACATAACCGCAGGTTCCATCCTGGGTCCGGTGTTATGGAATGTCATGTACGACGAGGTGTTGAGATTAAAATTCCCGGCGGGTGTGGTCATCGTTGGCTTTGCCGACGATATTACGCTGGAGGTCTACGGTGAATCGATCGAAGAAGTGGAATTGACTGCAGCCCACTCGATCGCAATTGTGGAGGAGTGGATGAGCTCCAGGAAACTGGAATTAGCTCACCACAAAACTGAGGCGGTTGTTGTCAACAACCGAAAGTCGGTGCAGCAAGCGGTGATCAGTGTAGGCGACTGCACGATCACTTCGAAGCGCTCCGTCAAACACTTGGGGGTGATGATCGACGACAAGCTTACCTTCGGTAGCCATGTCGATTATGCCTGCAAGAGAGCCTCCACAGCTATTGTGGCACTGTCCCGGATGATGTCCAATAGCTCTGCGGTGTACGCCAGTAAGCGTAAGCTTCTGGCCAGTGTCGCCTCGTCCATACTGAGGTATGGTGGCCCGGCTTGGGGCACGGCTTTGAGTACCAATAGCTACCGTAGCAAGCTAGAGAGTACTTATAGGCTAATGTGCCTGAGGGTTGCGAGCGCGTACCGTACCGTGTCACACGATGCACTCTGTGTCATCACCGGTATGATGCCTATTGGTATCCTTATCATGGAAGATATAGAGTGCTTCGAAATGCGCGGCACAAGAGGCATACGCAGGACTGCCAGACTGGCCTCCATGGTCAAATGGCAGCGTGCGTGGGACAGTTCCACCAAGGGAGTGTGGACTCACAGGTTGATTCCGAGGTTGGATATCTGGGTCAATAGGCGCCATGGGGAACTAACATTCCACCTAACACAGGTCCTTTCAGGCCATGGATGCTTTAGACAGTATCTACACCGTTTCGGTCATGCGGGTTCTCCCGAATGTCCAGTTTGTGCAGGTTTAGAGGAAATGGCGGAACACGTTTTGTTCGTGTGCCCGCGTTTCCGCACAATACGTGACCGCATGTTTGCCACATGCGGTCGGGACACGACTCCGGACAATTTGGTCCAGAGGATGTGCGAAGACGAGTTTGGCTGGAATGCCGTTTCATCGGCTATCATCCACATCGTCTCGGAACTCCAAAGGAGGTGGCGTGTGGACTCGAGGAGTGACTAGTGCAGACGTTAAACAACAGGTGGTCCAAGGGTTCGCAGTCGGCTACGTAGGTCATACCGGTGCCCTACGGTCGAAATCGACCCTTAAGGCCCAAACGTAATGATAGCGGAACGGCAACGGAATGCGGAACCGGTTCGCCAACATGAATCACACCATCTCGACTGAGCTGACAACGAATGAAATTGAACCAACAATGAGTCGACAAGCTTGTTGTAGTTCATGCTGGCGAACCGGTACCGCATTCCGTTGCCGTTCCGCTATCATTGCGTTTGAGCCTTTACAGCGATTAAGTGGCCGCGGGGAGAACATCCTGGTAGCGCTGCTGTCGTGGCGTCGGCCTACTGGGTTGGATACGAGCCTCTGGTTGTTCGGGGCAGGTGGAGGCCCCTTCGTCAGCAATCCCAGCTGGTGCTACTGAGCCTTCAGTAGGTCAAATTGCGAAGCCCGCAGTATCAGTTCTTGATACCTGTGGTGCAGCTGGGCGCGGGCTTAGTGGTCGACCCTGCCCGCTTTCAGCGGACAACGGGAGGTAAGGACCACCCGGGAAGCTGGCAATGCGACAGCATGCTACCTTGGTGGACCCCCATAAGCGTGTCATCGATGTTCGTTGCTGCATGGCTACGCAGCTAACCTGGAGGATGCGATGTGCAATAGCCCCTCTCCGAAGCAATGCCTTCTTGGTGGTCCCGGAGAGACGAAGGGTTTGGCGGCAATGGAAATGGTTTAGTGGGTCGGGGGTGTAGTCCTGTTTACTGCTTGCATGTAGTAAATGGTCCCCAACCCCACACTCCCGGTCCTCGGTCCGGAGTCTGTTGAGCAGATTATCCCCCCATTGCTTAGAAGGGAAAAAAAAGGAACCCCACTCATATTTCCTCCCAACTTTCCCTGCCCTTTCTTCTCCCATCGGGTAGATGATAAAATAGGCTCAAATATGGCGATGGCACAAATCTTCCAACTGGTGGGGAACGTGCCTTTGGAGCCGGCCTTCTGATACCTGAATGCCCATTCTAGTTCATTGTGTCCACCGAAATAACCAAGGAATGACCATCGGAAAAACTCTTAGGCGCCGTCCACAAATTACGTAACGCTCTAGGGGATGAGAGGCTCAAGCAAAAATTTGAAAATTTTCATACAAAAGGCTTTACGAAGGGGAGAGGGGGTTAAAAATTTCCAATTTTAGCGTTACGTAATAAACGGACGCTGCCTTTTTGAGGGAGATTTTAGTCTTTGTACCAAAACTGGGCATTCGACGGCTCAATCTCTTTGATTTTAAGAGCATGCGGCCCATCTAACACAATAATGAGTGCATGACAACTCTGGTTCATTGTGGCTATAGAAACCACCCAGGAATGACCACCGTAGAAACCCGTATAGTGGGTCATTTTAGTTTTTGTACCAAAACGAGGCACTTGACGGTTTAATCTTCCTATTTTTTCGGGCATGTGACTTATCTCACACAATTATGAGTGAGCGAGTGAAGACCAAGTGCAAAGGAATAGACAAGGCAGACCGGTGAAGAGGATTTACAGTATAGAATATAGCGTCGGTGGTGTAGTGGTAAGCGTGATTGCCTTTCACCCCAGTCGGTCGGGTATCAATTCCCGTCGACGTTGTCTGGTTTTCCTGAGACATAAAATCCCTGATAACGCCTTCTTCCGGAATGGAAATATAGCCGTTCATACCGGCCTATGTGTTCATGGGTTCAATATTAGCGTTGGGTAAATTTAGCTAGAACATCGATGTTACTGAATCGATTCGTTTTTTTTTTTTTTTTTTTTTTTTTTTTTTTTTTTTTTTTTTTTTTTTTTTTTTTTTTTTTTTTTTTTTTTGGTGGGGATTGCTCATCAAACCTTCCGGTCCGCCTCATAGTTACGTACTATTTGGTGCTGGGTGTAGTTCTTGCTTTTCCAGCTGTATTGAAAAGCATGAGCCATAGTCTTTGGCATACAATCGGATCTTTCTTTAGCAGAAAAGAACCGAAATGTCTATCGACGACCGGTGATTGCTAGCAGATAGTTGAAAAACTGAATACACTGATTGCCTGTCGATCAGAGCCGAACTAGGCATAGATCGTATACATACATCTGAATCTACATGTCTCCGATGTATTACATCGTTCTAGGTGGGAGTTATCTGATATGTGAATATGGTACCATAACAGAATTTTCCATCTGAACGAAGTGATAAATCATAATATTCCGCAAACTGTATCACACATCTACAGAATGTATTGCGTGAAGTTAAGACACAGCAGAGTATTGGGTACATAGGACCAAGTCCCTGTCGGGTGGCGCGAAACTGATGAGCGATAGACAATAGAATCAACAACACTGCCATAAGGGATAGTAAGCATGTGACTATTGTCGAAACTATGATTAGGAGGCAAATCAACATCCCAAGATCAAATTTTTGTTACAACCAATGTAGGTATTATTAAATTAGGCTGTAGAAAATGATAAATATCTGCAAGGTAATAAATGCTCGTAGTCTGTTTTCTTCGAATACACATGTATAAATTGAGAAACTTTAAAGTAGATGGAGTGCCGTGTGCCTTTTGATTCCGCTCCTGGATGCTTGTCTTTGACGGATACGCGTGTTTCGACTGCCACTTGCAGTCTTCTTCAGTGTCAGTGTCAGAAGACTGCAGGTGGTAGTCGAGATACGCGTGTCTGTCAGGGATGAGCGTTTGGGGGCGGAGTTGGAGGGTGCACGGTACTCCATCTACTTTAAAGTTTCTCTATTTGAGATTCTGCTCAGAGGATTCGAACATTCATTAAAGAGATGTATAAATTGTTAAAATTGACGAATCATACGCGAAATTTATTAAACGGATCATGAAATTAGGACTGAAATCATAATGATGATAGATTATCAACTTTCCTTTCGTCGTGCTATCGTTAGAATCACCAAACTGATTGGTTTCCCACTACATACACCAATACAACAGCACATAAAAACTGAAGTATTATAATCGCGCGTTGAAACTTATTCAGTGAATTCTTGAATATAGCTAGTATAAATGACAGAATCATCAACTTCTTAAACTTTCTTTAACTGAAAACAGGATGCTTGTTTATCAAACATGCTCAATCTGCACCTAAAATCTCGGATCCAAATAGTTTTCTAAATAAAAATTGTGTCTAAATAAAACGTGCAGGCCAACAAACATAATTGAGTAGGAGTTTACAAGTTACTTAGCACATGAGAAGCATTTTGAAAAGGGATTTTGACGGTTCGATTGGCGGCTTACCGCCTACTCGCATTTCTCCCTTTTAGGATCTCTACTCACAACAATAATTATTTAACACAAACTAATATCAGATGGGCCGCCATTCTGTGGAGTGATGTGGCCCCTTCCTTTCCTTGTTTTATTATCTTTCCAGAACAACCGAAATGAAGAAGGAAACCTCCAAGCCATTGTGGAGAAGTGATGTCACAACAGGAAGATACGCATACCCGGCACCCAGGTCGTAAATCGGTTTGATTACATGCATAATAATAACTATTTACACCCTGACAGAACTGCCTATCTCAAAAATAGGTAAGAAGGGCGGGACGATGGTGCGAGCCTACCCACTCTGTCATCGGTGGGCGTCGGGCGTGCTAACGGGTATAGCAAGGCCTATGGGGCTCTGCCTGCACAAATCATGTTTTCTTTCTCTTTCACTTTTTGTGAATTTGCTAACAACAATGCCATTAAAGTAAATCCAATACAGGAATGCAGTGCAGAGCCTCATAACGCCGTTTTCGGTAAACGTATTTCCCAGCGTGGGGGTTTATAGGGATGTTTGTGTAAACAACGCAGATTGGCCATGGCTAGGGGGTGCGTTGATATTAGCAGATTAGCAGATTAGCAGAACATCGATGTTACTGAATCGATTCGTTTTCGATATGTCGAATCGATTCACCGATTTAATCGAATCATTTGAATCGATGTTTTTGAATCGATTCGATTTTCAAAATCATATGGAAATTCACAAAAAAAGCTCTCAAAACAAATCCAATTGTAATCGCGTTCGATTTTTAAGTTCCTTCAGTTAAAAAACCTTTGAAACTTAAATTTGTACATTATTCACTTGAGGGTATGTTCAAGATAAGGTTTATGGTTCATCAACCCATTATGAAATTCTAATCAATTTCATACTTTTGAATCGAAACAAAAAATCGAATGAAGAAAATCGATTCACTCGATTTTGAGTGCTCCTAACATCGATTCAAAAAATCGATTAATCGGAATGAAAAAATCGATGTTCGGAACATCGATTCAAAATCGCCCATCGCTATTCGATATGTAGGGTCCCAGGTGACAGCCACTCGTCTCTCTGGGCAACGGGATTTTAGGGCTTCGATCCTAGACCCATCCGACGTTAAACAAATAACTGGCGCCGAACAGTGCTAGTTGGCCAAAAAAGAAGAAAAAGACAGAACAGATTCGAGCTGCGATGGTTCGTGTGAATTAACACGAGGTGGGTTCAATAAATCCTTGCTCCATTGTAGTTATCGAGGTGTGTAGCTGCTGTGCGTTACAAAATGTCTATGGCGCCGTGTGATATAATAATAAATTGAATATGAATTGTTTTAGTTATTGTATTTGGTTACATGCATCAGAGAGGGCAACAGTTAGACATAAATATTCACGATCATGTAACAATAATCAGTACATCAATGTAAAACATGTATCTATATTGAATAGAATTGAGTAGCTGTAGACGATTGCAGTTCGATTTGGCCCATTTTAAACTGTAGTCGTTGCAGCCATTTCAGCAGTGCTTCCGAAGCATGCAGGTCCTGATCGGTCGCGTTGGGAACTGCATCACGGCAGTTTTGCAAACGCACATGCTGTGTACCGGATAGAGGAGTGTTTGAAGATAGCACAGGCGTCCACAGTGGTAACAGCTTTGCCAATACAGTTGAGCGAGTTTCTTTCAATGCTTCCAGTAGACTGAGAAAATGTAAACTGACGCTCTCCGAAAACTGGAACTAATATTAGAAGGATTAGTTATTTACGAGCAAGTTTATGTGAAACACAAATATGCACTAACTTTTGAATGAGACACCAATTGTAAAATGCAGGGCGTAACTTTAGCCCAAAACTCGAATAGAATACCCATGGTAATGTTATGGGATTCTGAGGAAGGCGCCGCAGCGCAGGCTATCTGTTCCAAGTAGACTGTCCATAGTTGGCATAGGGTAAATGCATGGAACAGTGATGACATGTGTAGGACAGATGTTTTGGATTGTTCTGCAAATCCAGCAAATATAACTTGAATATGATCTGCTATATGGCAGCTCGATTCCTGTGGCACGGGTTGTGCGACTGTGTTCACTGGATGCTGGAGATGATAATGTACCGCTGCACCATGCTGTCCGATCTGACCACCTCGTTTACCCATCAGTGCCGTGTGTGTCAATGAGCCCATCAAAAGCCAAGAGAGTAATCGCATATGCCCAACACAATCCGTAAACTCTTTCGGTCTAAAAAAAAGGATTATACATATTTTAGAAGGTGGATCGTATCTTTTCATTATACTTAGAATAGCAAAACAGGTTCCATGTATGACAAGACAGCTGTGCGAAATTTAAACTCGATCAGTTCAAATATATTTTTACCTAAGGTTATGAACGATTTGCTGCGGTAAAGCTTAGTTTTGCAAGGAACATGTGATTGTTCATATGTTAAATTTTAGCTAAGAGCGTTCAATAGGAGTTTACAAGGTGCGGAATGATGACAATGTCCCGCTCGGTCCCGACTTCCGACTTTTATCGCTACACGCTTTAGGCGGGTGTACAAAAATGCCACCGTTTCAAATGTTCTGCCTACGCTATTATTATCATCCGCAAAACAAACAAATTGGCTGGATCTTATGAAAATAGTGAAACACAGCATAATACTTCCGTGCGCGATGTCAACAGCAGGAACGAAAGTTCATCATCCTACTGAAGTGTCCGGCGAGATATGAACAAACATTAGGCGGCATCCACAAATTACGTAACGCTCGAAGGGGGGGAGGGGGTAGGCTCGAGCGTTACGACTCATACAAAATTTTAAAAATTTCCATACAAAAAGCGTTACGGAGGGGGGGAGGGGGTCGAAAATTTCCAATTTTAGCGTTACGTAATAAATGGATGCCGCCTTAGTGTTTGCCCGACATCTTCACGCAATTATGCACACCGTCCATTGTGGCTCATGTCAGTCTCGAGAGCATCCCCGGTTATACCGGGGGTCGTCTACCAATCAAAATATGGTCAATTTGTGATTCCGTCTTTTCTGGGACCTCCAGGAATATCGACACTTAACCTCCCGTGTTGAAAATAGGTGCTACAAATCGTCATAATCTTGGATGAAGCAGAATCAATCAGTCTTAGACCATTTTTGTGCGTCACTCAGTGATCTGAACTTTCCAATCTTCGGTCTGAACTCTTTTTCCTGGCTAACCTAAGCGTATAAATCTTCTTTGATGGAAAACAGCGTATTATAATTAGAAATTATCAAAAATAAGTTTCAACGATTGATATGAAATTTCGCACAGTTGTACCGGGCCCCAACTATCTACGACTGCGAGTCTTATGTTTTTTTTATCATATTGTCATATATGCTATAAATTAAACTAAAATTTCGATTATGGAATCTTTTAAGACGCTTTACTACTTTACCCTTGTTGAAGCGATGAAGGAGCATTATTCAACCACGGTAAATATCTGGATACTGCCCGGTTATCCCTCGAATTGCCTCGTGACATTTCCAAGGCAAGGTATTGGGCAACGGCTCCTTTCAACACTCCTCCTAAGGTATCTTCGCTCAAACCTGTCGTGATTCCACCGTTTTTGAAATTCTGTCGTGATGTAAAAAGAAACTAAAAATCAAGTTTTAATGGCAACGTTTGCGTAAGTACATTGACCAGGTCACGAAATTAGAATTTCTTACACACACACCAATTGAATATAATTCAAAGCACTTCCACAATTTCATTTTAATAATTTAAGTGAACTTACCTTAATTTTGCTTAGAGTGTGGAAGTCTGCTAAAAACTCCATTACATCATTCAAATACGTCTGTCGCATGCATTCTGCTATGTTGCAACTGAAATGAGGAGGAGTTTCCGGTAAATCTTCAATTACGCCTGGTGGCAAAGCGCCTCCAGCATCCTGTAGCAGAATTCCAACTAATAGCAGGAGATTACTATCCGGAATATTCGTTTTGAATTTTAACGCCTGCACCAGTTCAAACACCATTTGTCTGCATAATTGGAGTTTGTCACGTTCTTTCGAAAAAGCACGATTATTCAAATGACATAAATCCACTAACACCTTATGAGACAAAGTGAGATTTTGAATCCCATAGCTTAGGATTTTCGAAAATGGTTCCAAAACATTCTGTAAGTCAAAGATTCAGTATTGATAAGTTTCAGCTTTAAAAACAGAATAATACCTTCGACAGTTGTGGTACTTTTAAGATTGATGTCATAATGTGTAATAGGCTATCTGCTTCATCTAGGCTCGGTAGAATGAATACAATTCTACGGAACAAGCTGTCGATTCCCTGCACTGCCGTCGTCCAAATGCTTCCGCTGATGTTATCAATCGGTATGCTTTGCAAATACTCCGACAAATTCCTCAATATAATCGGCAGCATATCCACCGGCAGCGTTTTCTTGGAGTTCAGGGTTTCCACCAACAACTGCACCGGGCTGGTCGGGTTGAGCTCCGTGAAATCATTCAAACTAATGGCTACACTTTTGTAGAATTTCCTGCGTACGGTTTCTGTTGGAAAATATAACGATCAATATAAATTAATAATATAACGATATTTCAATCAAAATTATAATTTAATGTATTTGGTCCTGGTAAAACAAACCTTTACTTGGAGCTTCAATTTATATTGGATAAGTTTGATTACTTAAATTTTCGAGGTAGTTCAAAAATTCGGTTTTCTATTTTATCGGATTGTGCTACTTTTCCTCGATCGCCAGTTCCCCGAATGATTCTTTTGACCCATCCATTAACAATCAAAGCAATCAAAAGTTTGAGATATTGGGTCATTAGGACTAAATTCATGTTGCCAAAAATGTTTCAACGATTGATATAAAATATGATACGAAACTTTAAAGAACCGCCAATCAAGAAAAGAAAACGAGCAGGAAAGCGACATTCGGGGAAAAGTAGCACAATCATTTTATCAAGTAGCGCGGCTAGTATAAAACTGCGTCCAAAACTATCCGACTTCAATGATACATACTTCAATGATACCGACGTCTGGATCGATACAGTGTAGCGAGACTGAAAGATGTCGCCAATGCATACGCGTATCTTGGGGCAGTGTTGCCAAATGAGGGCGAGCTCTATGAGTCTCTCTTGAGGACCAATTGCGAACAGTTACAGCTGCCATTATTGACGCTGCCAAAACAATTGTTGGATACGTGGAACAGAACTTAAGAAATTAATAGTTCGATGTCAAAAGGACTTGGAAGAGAAACATGAAGATATATCTGATAGTTGAAGCCTAAACCTCAATTCCGCTAAAATAACTAATCAGGAAATTATTGCATGTGGGGAAGGCTTCGAGTCGCGAACCGAAATGTGTAGGGGAAGAAGGGAACATCGTGATGGGCGGACAGACGAATCGAAATGTGGAAGCAGCACTACGATGAGCACCTGAATAGCACATAGAACACAAGTGCAGAGGGTCTGGACAGCAAAAGTGATAGATATCGGAGCAGATATAAGCCTGGAGAGATTGAACGCATGCCTACAACGGCTGATAGTCAGTATGGACGATGAAACAACTACTGAAAGATTGAAGGCAAGGTAGGACGTAATCTACAAGAAAGATATCAAACTGAGACTATCGTTCAATCACTTTTCTAAATGCTGCCTACAAAGTTCTGGTTATCTTCTTTCATATATCGCCTTTAGCACACGAGTTCGTGGCTGCTCGATAACGGATCAGATTTTTTTCCGTGGTAAACTCTGCAGAAATGTCGTTACTAACAGATCCCCTCATGTAGAGCTATATAAGATCATGGACGAGAAAAGCTTTCCCGCGAAGCTCATAAGATCAGTTCATTCGAATTTCACAGGGTACTACGACAGCTTAACAACCGAGGTACGATTTTCACAAAATCCGGGAATTTTTATTGCTTCTCGAATTACATGGGGTTGGTAAATGGCTGGGCATGGCGTATCATTGGTACCTCGCGTACCTGAAGAAATTAAATAGACCCCTCTGTTCGGTCCTTAGCCTCCTGCCCAGCAACTCCTATCCCTATCTCCTCGCAACACTGGCCAGGGTACGAGTAACCTTAGGGAAGATCGGGTAACCAACCCCGGTGGGAACCTTGATCGTATGTTGACAGGGAAGGAGGGGTTTGCTTTTGCTTCTGCAAACCTGGAGCGTCTGTACTCCATGTTAGGAGCGGCTCACAACAGCGTCTGTTTCCCATGTCAGGGGCGGCTGATCATCGTCTGAGTGCCAGAGAAGGACTCTAAGCTAAACTGCGCACTATGGACCCTCCGAACATTTAGAAGGAATGGTCCTCCGGAAATCTTAGGGGTTAGTGTCAGGCCCTGCAAGCCAGCCGTAAAAACATCAAGCAACGAGTAATCAACGAGAGAATACGAACCGGGACAATCGGCGAAGATCACAGCGACGTAAAGGGAGTAGCGATTGGAAGCTTGGTACGTGGAACTGTAAATCTTTCAACTTCATCGGGAGCACTCGCCGACGTGCTGAAGGTAGAGATAACCACCGCATCATCTGTGGAAGACGTATCACTATGGACTCCAGTAGAAACAACGTTTCAAAAAGATTCACCTAGCACCAAATGTAGCATGTGTTTTACGGACATGGCACCAGGACCATGCTGCACAAGAACCTGCAAGCACTTCGAGCGTCGAACGATAGGAGAACAATGCGTAGCGTTGAAAAATGAACCATGGGCTCACTCAACTGTATGGCAAACTTAGTATCCTGCCTGAAGGTAACGTGATGTACCTAAAACCACCGAATAATAATTCTACAAATAAGATGTTCGCTTCAAAGCAGAGCGTGCACACATGTCAGTGTAGTGTAGAGTACCGGCCATGGACCAAGTGAATGAGCGGAAAATTGATGACGAGGTTTTATCAAGATGATTGATGTAGGACCAAATAAATAGAACAACAATAATCGGGGCATATCTTACCATTGGCTTGTGTTAAAAATATCTGATAGAATACGCCATTTGGAGCTAACTGATGCAAGACGCAACGTATGAACTGATGCGCGACAGACTGTGATCCTCCGGGAAGATGTGTCGCACTTTCACATTGCCATGGGAAGGTAGAATGGAGTGCAACTCTAGTAAGGAATAATAGTTGTTAACAGAAATGTATGTACATTCAATGCAATTTGAATATTACCTTGAAACAATCGTCAGAATATCTGGTAGAAATGGTGCAGCAAGAGCAGGTTCTCGGTGGATAAATGTACCTAAAATAATTAACATAATTCCCATTTCTTCATCCGTATATTCTTCCTTAATTGCGCCACATTCTGAACATCGCTCACAGATGCATTCATCTCCAATTCTGGACGCACTCTGTTATTGAAAATTAACTTATAGTATTACTGAGTTTTTGGTTAATTGGAACAAACATTACATACCGGCTTTTCGGAACTGTTACTTCCGATTTGAGTATCTTCCCCGTCAGAATCATCCTTGCTGGATGGAGCCCATGATCCAGCATATCGTATTTTACTATCCGATGCACTGATTGAGCCGATGGCAAATGGCCCTACTTTCCGTAGTCTTTGTCTAGCTTGCCGAGTTCCTTCACGATTAGGAACTTCCGGTTTCACATCTGCTGAAACGCTACGCAATATAGTGCTGTGTACGTCTTCTGGTTGCGGAGGAGATTCTAAGGCTATTTGCTTGATAAGTTTGCGTGGAGATGCACCACGACTGTTGATAACGACCATATCGTCTTTATTGCTTCCGGCGCTCTGCAAGTAGGCAAGCTTTTTAAATCACGGTCCTTAATTTCCAATACTTCTAAAACATTAATAATTTACTTACATCAGATATTTCAAGACTGTCGTGCTTCAGATGGCTGATATCAGGAATCGTAAGTGCTTCTCTTACTTTGTCCACTAGTGCAGAAATCCCCTCTTTGCCATGTTGCCCTATCGGCAGCAATCTTTCTGGGGTGGGAATCTCTAACTGGGCGATACTTCTGGGACTCAACAAAGGCTCAGCCATTTCTGTCGTCGGTGGAATCATAAGGTCCATTTTTGAAAGTGGTGTCTCTGGAGAAGCATAGTTAAGAGAACGATCAAAATGCCTGATATCGCTTCGGTGGAGCATTTTAGCGGTTTGTTCTCCTGTGTTCTGGGGTGTACCGTTGTTTGATATCGGGGTACTTGCTGGAGTTAAACTGGGTTCGATTATTCGTTTTTGGCGGCCCAAAGTTTTCTGCGCTGGTGACACTGATCTTTGTTCGGACCAATTGGATGTTGACTCGTGGTTTGTTGTCAGGGGTCTAGATTTATCCACTGTTGGTTGCTTTTGATCCCTGTATTCGACCGATTCTTCATCTAGAACAAAAAAGGTTGTTTAAACAATTACATACAGTTGCAATAAAGTTTATCAAGTAATGCTAGAGTGCCAATTGGATGGTCCAGATGGCCGCAGCGGTAAACGCGCAGCTATTCAGTAAGACCAAGCTGTTGGGCGTTGATTCGAATCAAAACCGGTCGAGGATCTCTTCGGGTTGGAATTTTTCTCGACTTCTCAGGGCATGAGTATCTTCGTATCTGCCATACGATATAAAAATGTGGTCAATCGGCAAGGAAAGCTCTCAGTTAATAACTTTTCAAGTGCTCATAAGACCACTAAGCTGAGAAAGTTAGCTGTGAGTTAGGTATAAACCTAACTGTCTGCTGGATAAGGCGGGCATGTTATTGAAAAGATCAATCTTTAGCAGACTAGTACCGTATGCGGAAGGTGTGGACGGCCTGTTAAACAACCTGTTCGGATCAATGAAAAGTAAAATGAGTAGTATTTTTACCCTGCGGTTGTCACTATGGATGTGGAAAATGTGTTCGACACCGCAAGATAGAGGGCGATAGCCAACGCATGCACTTAACCGCGTCGAACAACCGCGAGAGTACCTCGGATTTGGGGGGGTGCCAAGAGCGCAACTGCTCCGGCACCCCCAATTAAGGGGGGGCCCCGAGGAACTAATATTAAGAACAAAATACGTTTAGAAATACCTTTCAATATTATCTCTTTAGACATTTGAACATATAATTCAAACGATTAACTCAACTTTTCATTGTTTAAGTAAATTGTTTTTCTTCACCTAATATCTGAATCTCACAGTATGGTTTGATCAATGAGTATCCTTCAATATATTACAAAAAAAAACATGGATGTTAAGCCAAAATTGTAAAAAAAAATCTTCGAAATCCTATTCTAATTAGTTTTAAAAAAATATTGGAATTTGAAATACGGTCAACGTTTTTACATGATCCTAACAAATACGGCTAAACCTGTAAAGCACTGTTCAATTCAAATTGTTTATTGGGTTCCTATCCGAACTTTAAAATAAAAATATATTTGAAATTCTATCAGGATTCTTTTGTGACGCGGTAGTCAGTATTTTTGAATATCTATTATATTTTGTATGCCTTAGTTGATGAAGTTTTCTGTGGATTCAGTATAGGCTTAGCTTTGCGTCGTCAGTAATGGCTCAGCTTATCTCGTGGTGATGATTGATGACAAGCTTAACGCGGAGCATACACTAGTTTTAACGGATTGGCGGTGGTGCGTCAACTCCACATTTCGTCTGTTTGCAGATTTTCCCTTTGAAAAAAAGGGAGTATCTATAGAGATCCATAGAGGAAGCAGGATTGACCGCAATACATCCTATCTTCGCAGTTGAGGGAAGAATAAGGTCTAGCCTGGAATTAGCCCGTCATAAGAATGAGGTTTGGGGCCTTCCTTAGCCGAAAGTGCTCATGGAACACTAAGCTGAAAAGCAGGCTTTGTCCCGGTGAAGACTTAATGCCAAGAAGAAAATAAGAAGAAGACTGAGGTAGTGGCGGTCAACATACGCAAGTCTGAGCAACAATCACTCTCCCCTTAAAACTTATAAATAACTCACCGTCAGTTTTAGGTTGGTTTGAGCTGAAGCAAGTTACTACTTTGGAAACTGTTGATTCTTTGGCTTTCGGTATGGCAACCGATGTATTCTGTGTTAACGACAATAGCTTTCTGCACGTTGGCTGGCGGATTAAGAATAGCTTGAGCCTTTGGTTGACCCAACATCGAAGAAGTAACCATCATACGCACTCCTTCCTGTACAGAGCACTTCTGTGGCACTGAAGTTGGAGTTGTTTTGTGTGCCAATGCAGCGCTTGTTCCAAAATCAGTGGGGGATTTGTCACTGCCGCCTGCAGACGCCATAATTTTATGTAGCTTTTTGGAAAGCTCAGCTTTATCGTCTTTTTCTCCCGTTGTTATAGTTGAAATTGCCACCTGTGCAGTGGCCAAATTAGCTGTCGTTACATGAGTAGTAACTTTGTTTTTAACCAGTTCAGGCTTCAGCGGTGCACATATATTGTCGAAATGAACAGTATCGTCAAAGGAGTTCTGTAATATATTAAAGATGGGATGAAACGGAATGATTACTATATAGTAAAACATACCGGTGCACTGCTCAAATGGAGTGTACTGTCGGAAGGATCACTTTCCGGTATGGCAACCAATTCTGATTCTGTATCATCGGTTTCCAAGCTAGAGTCGGGATACTTCCGGAATCCTAATGGGTTAGTTTTTGACGGTTTTTGCTTTGAAGAGTGACCATGTCCATGTGACGGTCCTTCTGAAGTAAACAATGGACTTGGTGGTGGAGTTTCCTGTAGTCTATCATCATGGTCAGTACCCAGTGATGGTTGACTCATGTCTCTGGAACGCGAAGGCATATCCATTACAACGGTAGCTGGAATCCTTCGACATTGGTGGAAATGGGATTCAAGAGAATTTATGACGATCCTTATCAAGTTCTGTATCTGGTCAGCATACGGTGGTTGGTTGTATTGGTATTTGTACAATATTACAAGCAAAGACATCATCCAGTTGCGACGGACTTGAATTTCCATATACCACAGCGAGAAAGTATACGAAACACTAGGTATGGCTTCGGTTCCAGTTTGCAGAAGACCATTACCTTGATTTGGAGCATACAAGAGAACCTGTATCACTGTTGGCAACAGCAACCAACCCATTAAATGGTTTTGATCTAAGACTTGTGGTAAGTTTGCTACAAACGAGTTGAATACAGTCGACGTTCTAAGTCGCGTAGGTGGTATGTGGAATAGCTTTTCCGTTTGATTATACCCAAGGAGCAGATATAGATGCCGCAAAACTATAGATTGTTGCTTAACCATTGGTTTTTCATCGGTAGGATATGCCTATAATGACGAAATAAGAAATTATAGAACTATCGTGGACTAGCTTTTTACCAAATCAATTACCAAGTCTGCACGTGACATGAATTGCATCAATAAAAATACCAAAAGATGTATTGTTTCCTTGTCAGCCTCTTCGAGATCTATAACGCGATACAGACATCCAGACATGTTAAAATCATCACCAGCTCCACCTATAGAATGAATATGTCCATCTGAAATGGAAAACATTTTGTTTTTTTTTTGCCGCTAGGATTTCTTAACCATGATAGTGTAGTAAATGGAAAGGAAGAAAGAGAAGGTATGGGATCAAGGTATGGACGTCCATAAGTATTACAATAAATATTTTCACATACCAGGTTTGCGGATGAACTTAGGAAAGCATGCCTTACTTCTCTAGTGGAACTTATGTACAATGGATAAGAATGTAGATTATGATTGTTATATGTTTGGTGTGACTAAATTTCTAAGTGTATTTTTTCCATTTCTATTGCACAACATACATTGTCGCAACAACCATACTAGCTATGTCAATGTATAGTTGATACTACGTGACTGATCAGAACAATGTAAATTGCACAGTGGTCCAATGAATAGGGATTACGATTAGTTAACCTTTCTCAGTGTGCACAAGTCAAGGGATCTAAATTTGAAAATCAATAGATGCAGCTAGCCACGTTCCTTCAGTCATCGGAGAAGGAGAGGAGTATAAGGCAATCATTTAGACAATTTTCATCACCTCTGCATTTCCACGGTTATCATGGAACGGATTTGACAATCAAATATACACTGTTGATTCGCGATGTTACCTGATTACACAATTGGTGAATTTTACGCCGCGTATTCGATGCATTCCCTATGGACCGATGCACAAGTTCACTATTTGACGTTTGAGCGGTGCCGTGTTATTTATGTGACCATGGCAACAAGTGAATTCGGCACCGCTCAAACGTCAAATTAGTGAACTCATGCACTTGTCCATAGCTCCGCAAAGGAGCAAGCGCATACGCTACGCTTTTAACGATCAACGCTCCGTCATCGTAATCATCGTCATCGTCGAAACTTGAAAAGCAGTTTTTCTGTTCAAAACTAAAAATTATTTGATAAAATGTGTTCGCTGTGTTGCGGTTTGAGAACATTTTCCTGTTTATTTTCTTGATTTTGAACGAAAAAACTGCTTTTGAAAATTCCGAAATCAATGACGGATCCTGCCCCCTTAACAGGACTAAATGCTACTGACACGATCCACGGTTTACCGGTGTCGTGTTATTTATGTGACCATGGTACCGGTACCGCTCAAACGTCAAAATAGTGAATTCTTGCATCGGTCCATGGACCAATGAACGAGTTCACTCGTTGACGTTTGAGCGGTGCCGTGTTATTTACGTGACCATGGGAACCAGTGAACTTGGCACCGCTCAAACATCAGATTAGTTAGCTAATCAATAGAATTCATAAAAATTGAGACCTCTCACGGCATGCTTTAGTCATGAACAGGATATGGTTCTCCTTCTCGGGATGGGGTATCGGCGTGGTGAGTAAATGGAATTCTACAACCGACGTTTCACATGCTCGTCTACGGGAACTAGCAAGCGAGTGTAAGGCCACCGGACCGGAGCGTTCAATACCACTCTAGAAAGGTGTCATGCAGAGGCCGTGTTTAACAAACGAGCTACGATTTACATGATCCAACCAATTTGTCTTTCTTTTGCGGATGATTTGGGTATTGTCAACAGAGCATTTGAAACGCAAATCTGTACACTTGCCTGAAACGATTGCTTCATACTTCAGGGGGGTGTACAGATCTAAATGGTGATTGGTGATGGAACATGAATACTTCAAAAACGAAGTGCAACGTTAGTCGTGAAATACGGAGGCGCATCATCAGTGGAAGTTTACTATGGGTTCAAGAAGAACACCTCAAGCAACATAAAGTATTAGAAGGCAGGGTGCGTTCCAATAACAAGTCTATTGATTCAAGAGTCTACTATACTAGTAAGGGCTCTATCTTGAAAAATGCAGTCAGATCGCTTTACATTTCTGTTTCAATAGTTGGTATTTTCTTTCATATGTAAGATGATTTTGTATTAGTCCTACAATACGATTAGTGTGGATACATAAATATAAACGTAACATGAAACACTTACGGCGTATAGAGACAGTCGGTTTGGAATGTACAGAAGTGGCGTAGTAGTAAGAGATTTTTTTAAATGTAACAAACATGCTCTACAACTTACCTGGCATCGCTATCGTTGCGAATGTGGAGAAATTTTGTTGAAAAAATGATTGCTGATGTTGCTGGTACTGCTGGGAAGACATTAGGTTGGGAGTGGTTGGGACAGATGAGGAGGCTAGAATGTCTGGCCGGCTCGACGAGCCGTGGCTACCGCCGGGTTGACTTTGATGATGAAGATGATGAGAATGAGTTTGAGGTGGTTGTTGTATGTTATGAGGAAGCGCTAGATTGTTGGGGTTTGTGAAGGTGCGGTTGGTTATAGTGATGTTGTGGGTGAGTCTGTAAGTATGTGTGCTGTGGGGTCGTCAAATGATTCTGATTAGATCCGGATGAAAGAAACTGACCCAATCCAAAACGGGAACTCTTTCTTTTGAAAATCGGCGCTGAAGCTTGTCGATTGTAGATCTTTTCTTTCTCTGAAACAAATACCACATAAATTATATCGATTGTTTAAAAATAGTGCATTTTGTCTTACCGATTTTGGACTCTTGTCTTGGAATTATTGTGGCAGGTGCTGACATTGTTCTTTTATACGGCCATTTAGTACCGAATGAAGCACTCAACGTCTTAGACATACTTCCAGAAGTGTCTGACTGACTTAATGCTTCTCGAGCTTTGTTGATTTTTGTAGATAATATTTCACTGCCGTTTTCTGAATTTCGTAAATCTCTGAGATGAGAAATGTCACCATTCTTTTCCAGATTGACTTGTGCTTCTACAAATAGAGTATCGAATCTGTTCAAGAAGAAATCCCAAGACAGTACTTTTCGGTCAGATAGCATATTGTGTAGTTGATACACTGATTGAAGCACAACAGGTCGATCAACTATAAACATATCGAATTGAGATTCTAGGCAATACATCAACGCTTGTATGGCCTTATCGTGGATTGTACCAAGATACAAAGTTGCTCTTTGTGCCACGTGGACATTCAAATCATCACATGCTGCAATAAGATGGCAAAAGGCTGTCGCCAGTGATGCCTGCAGACTGATTTCCGAACGTAGTGGTGTTGAATCCATGAATCTTGTTATCACTAGAAGATCAAAATTAGGTTTTTAGGAATAAGCTCAATACATCTGGATATTCAATTACCAACCTGTTACTCGCTCTACAGCTTTGAAACGAACACGCCAATCGCTATCGTGGAAGGCATCTTGTACAACATTCCAGAATACATCCGATCCTAGGGGTAAAGTTATACAGTGTAGAAGTATTGGGACAGAAACTTCGCAAATATGAGAGTGTTCGGCGTTACAAACATCCCACAAGCTGTAATAGAAAATATTGTAAGTTTCGAATAATTTGAAGAATTCTCTGTAAAAAAAGCAGTTACTTTTTAATCAGTAGATTTTCTTGACACCATATGAAAAATCCCCGATCGTCGCGAGCCGCCTTAGTGAAAGCATCGCCGTGCAACACCATTATCTTCAAACATTGCAGGGTGTAATACAAAATGTCTGGCTTATCAATCGTCGGTATCTCTTTCAACAGCTGGTGAATGTATTGCAACGACTGTGGTAGATTATCGATCGTGAATTTGAATTTTCCTACGGATGTGTGCCAAAAATCGTCGCCGTCCTCCAGATCATAGTGTGTCTCTGAATCAGCGGATTCCTCCAATCCTTCGGTGGAGTCTCCTACGATGGTAGGCTTAGCAATCTGAACGGTTGCCGTGGCTGTAAAAGATAATATTTTGATAAAAAAAGACTTTTGATGGAAAGATTTAGGTTTTAAAATATATCCCTTTCTCCCATTGATGTGAACTAATGTATGCGCAATCACAGCTGGTTTGGTTTGGCTGGATTTGGTCGAGGTTAGATTTCACGGAAGTACGAGCATACGTATTTTGTGTCAGATGTAATATCTTTTTGTTACAATGTCAAAGTTGTCAAATACTTTTTCTAATGCCAACGATAAAATCCAATCTGTATCATGTATCTTGTGTAAACCTTATGACAACTGCAGACACATACATGAAATGATAACTCAATGAGTTTAGTCATGTCAGAGATCATCACTTACTGTTGTAGTGATTTCAAAGTTTTCGGAGAGTGTAGCAATACTCGGTGAAGTGATTCAAAACTTTAGGCTAGCAGTGTATCACTTTAACAGACGTAACGCAAGCTACTTTTTTGCAATTTCTCATCGTAATAGGCTGATTTTCATCACGCCAATCTGTCATGAAACGGCCTACTTTCCTGCACTGAAGTATGCAGTGCGGGAATAGTCATTACGCAACTGAAACCAGTGCTGTAATGATTCATTACGCAACGCTTTCTCATTACGCAACTGTTTTGAGTTGCGTAATGAATCATTACAAAATCATTTTTCAGAAATTGTAAAATGATGGTGAATGCATTCCGATATTATTTCTGATACCCTCAAGTGGTCTTCTACGAAATTGCAAAAAATGTTGTACGTAACTCGTTGCAGAACTCGATTTTTACAGCACTCGTCGTAATTATCCAACTCGGCAAGCCTCGTAGGATAAATTTACGACTCGTGCTGTTAAAATCATCATTCTGCAACTTGTTCTGTAAACTACTATTCCTAGCCGATCCAAACATTGTTACAGGGGAACAGCCTCGGTAGTCGGTAGGACTAACTCTCTGTAACCGACTCTCATATTCCAGAACAATCAGAGTGACAACCTTAGATACTGCATTCAAGCACTTGGCGTCCCTACACATCACCTGAATTATAGTGTCCGGACACGTGTTCCATTTTAAGTTTTAGCTTAAAATGTGTTTTAATGTTAGGGTGCCGGTACCAATGGTTGTAATGTACCAGTAGATTGGACTATGGAATAAAACGTACATTTTTCGATAAAAACGACATATGCTATTTTTGGTGGATAGATCGCCTCTAGTTTAGTCGATTTACCAAATTTCAGCTTTTTATCTTATCAAAAAGTCATATAAATAATAAGTTTACGTAAAAAATTGGCTCCCTTGCACCAATAGTAGCCGTCGTGTTCCAGTAGTGGATCAACGGTTGGAAGCAGTTTTTAAAATGGATGTATAAAAATGAAGAAAAGTCCCAGAGATGATCTTTGTGATTCATTCGAAAGATATTAGTTGCTGTTCCGAGGGAAAAATGTTAAACCTATGTAAAAATTTACCATTTTGTTTAAAATTCCTTGTATCATTCCCGAATGTCTACTACTGGAGCACTAGCGCAACTACTGGAACACGTGTACCAATAGTGGCTCAAGCGATTTTATGTTAAAAAATAAGTTTTATCACTCTTTTTATATTTTTACCATATAGTAGAGGTTGAATCTTTCTGTTGACGCCAAAAGATCTCTGTTAGGGCTTTTCGTTATTTTGTTATGATTTTTTATAGCTTAGGTAGTCCACTAATGGCACCGGCACTCTACAGACAAATTTCAAGAAATTTTTAATCGTGGAAAATTTTGATCCAGCTATCCTTTTTTTTTGATTTTCACAGTCCCTTCTAAACGGTCATACAATCTATCCTGGTTATCTTAAGAAACATAACGTATCTATTTTTTGTAGATACAAATCTTACCAACGTCTGCATCTGACAGCGTCACGGATCGCGCTACAGCTGTGACCACCTTCTCCGATGGTATTATAGCGGCTAAATCCAACTGCTCGGATACAGTCTCGACAGTTGCTGTCATAATCTGGAAATATAACGATAATTATTGACGATCAAATACTGTAAAAGGTTATCAATCTACACCTAAGCAGATAGTAGGTAACATCCATACATTTTCAATCCAATTAAATTTCGCCTCTACGTCATGGACAAAACCTGTAGTGCCTGCAGGCGCTTTACCACGAGAAATCATAAAGTAAAACAACACACTCTATCAATCCAGCTAAACTAAATTTTCAATTCGTGATTCACACACGTTTCCAAATACTCGGTTGTTTCAAAGTGTCTTAAGATGAAAATGAAACAATAATGGCTCAAATTGATTTTTCACCAGTGCTAATCGAAAGAACCACTGCTTTGCTCTGAAACTTTGATTAGTGATTCAAGTAAATCATTTATTCCATTTTTGATCTCTTCAGGAAACTTAAAGTCACTTGAGAGACCTTTCAAGACAACTCTGAACAAACGTTCAATTTTGTCATCACAAGTAAACAAATTGTGCAGTGTCTTCAAGATGTTTGAGAAGAAGTTCTTTAGGATCTTTAAGAGTTTCCGGCAAAAGGCGACAGTCTCTTTTCTTTGCGATTTGGAAGGAAACCTTGATTCCCCTGATGAAGTTCAAGATCTCCTGCTCAAAAACTCCAAATTCTGAACAACTGACCACGATAGGCGGCGCTCTTTGCTTCCTCACTTGAATCAAAGAGCCTGGGCTAGAGACTGCTTCGATTTAGAGTTCGGAAAATTTGTCTAGACCATCGAACTGATTGCTCATTTCGATGCAATTATCAACATTATCCATTTCACCCTTGGAAGAAAGCGCGCATTCCGGAGAAACGTCCTTTCTTCAATTATTGCCACGTTTAGTGCCAGTTTTAAATCCCACTTTTTGGAAATTTGGAATTCAGAGATCCACCCTTCCTTTTGATTGTAGTTGCAACCATGTTTAGTGAATAAACAAAAGAAGACGTGACCTTCTAAGTTTTCCCAAAACGGTGTCCAAGAAGGATTACCACCGCTAGCTTTCGCTAACGGGTCCAACGAAAAATCGAAGGCACCGGTCCAAACAAGAATCGTGAAGGGATCAATAGTAGACAAAAACTATTGAAAGGTACTGTTTTGGTTCCATTGAAAAGTACCGTTTATTTTATCACTGAAAAGTACTGTTTTTGTAGCACTGAGAAGTATTGTTTTATTGCTTTGTATAGTTTTGAAAGCTTCCAAGAGCAGAGAGAATTTGTGTACCGTAATCCGGGGTATCATTGATCAGCGGGGTAACATTGATCGGAATGACCCATCTCATAAAAAGTTCACATTATCATTTATTGATGGAACATTTCCAAATTATGAATGGTGCTTCTCTTTCTTATATTCATCAGCTGATGAAAGTGAAAGTTTTTGCGAAAATTGCGTTTACCTTATGCGTAAATTTGGCAACTGTTCGAAACAATGATTTCAATGGTTAAGGATGACACTACCAAACATTCATGTCTCACATAAGTTCTGTAAATGATATGAGCAAGGAAAATGCGGTTCTTACTAAAAAAAACGATTCCGTTGTCAAAACTTTCATAAGTATGTTCAATTAGGCAACATTGCCGAATTACTGTTAAGAATGAAACATTCCCTTAGGAAATTGCCTACCTTTAGGCGTATTCCGTGGTTCGAGATGTTTTTAATTTTAAAATAACTCAAAAAGTAAATGACTTGTAAGCATTTGGCCTTCATATTCGGTTTCAGGGGCCATGATTTTAGTAAGTATCGACATTTTCAATATTACCGAACGTTGTTTACATAGGTGATCAATTTTACCCCATATCAGCTAAATAAAAAAATCACTTAACACATTTTTTTTAACATGCTTAAACCTTTCAAAAAACAAAATAAAGTATATATTCACGAGCTATGGGTGGCAGTACTTGTTTTAAATATATAAAATTTGCAACTATTGCATTTTCGAACCAAATATTTAAGAAATATTCAAAAAAATGATCAATGTTACCCCGGATTACGGTACGTACAGCACGAGAGTACGATGCGCACTTATGTATGTGGACCAGGCCTGCCCAACCTTTTTGGCTCTTTTTCCATATAAATGGTTGATGCGTTCGCAAGAATAGACCGATATGAACAAAATTAATCTCAAATGAAAGCTTGGTAGTATATTTGTCTAATCCATGCTGCAGATAGCCGTAGTGGTAAACGCGCAGCTATTCAGCAAGACCAAGCTGAGAGTCGTGGGTTCGAATCCCACCGGTCGAGGATCTTTTCGGGTTGGAAATTTTCTCGACATCCCAGGGCATAGAGTATCTTCGAACCTGCCACACGATATACACAAGCAAAAATGGTCAATTGGCAAAGAAAGCTCTCAGTTAATAACTGTGGAATTGCTCATAAGAACACTAAGCTGCGAAGCTACCGGCGCAATTTAGTCTAAAAAATGATCCGCACTGGTTTTTAGCTTTGCTTGCTAGAAGTTGCGAAGAGTTTTATATAAATTTAAAAATTTTCAGCATGGAATAGACATTCAGCATGTTTATATTGGTCTATTCTTGCGAACGCACCAACCATTTATTACGAAAGAGCCAAAAAGTTTGGGCAGGCCTGATGTAGACTATAAATAGAAACACTCCAGTAGAGTCAGTCTGGGAATTGTTTTTGTACCAGCTGTCAAAGGGTCCAAGCGAAGCACGGCCGTGCGTTTAAAACGAATCCTCAAATAGACAGAGATTGCTGGGAGGAGTTTAAAAGATGCATTTTGATCAATACAATACAAATTACGCAACTGTTATGACACAACCTTTAAAAAAATGGCAAAATAATGGTGAATGCATTTCGATATCATCTCTGATACCCTCAAGTGGTCTTCTACAAAATTGCAAAAAATGTACGCAACTCGTTGCAAAACTCGATTTGTACAGCACTCGTCGTGATTATCCACCTCGGCAAGCCTCGTTAGATAAATGTAAAACGTGTGCTGAAAAATCATCATTCTGCAAACTACTATTTAGTTATTGATTTATCTTGCAAGTAACATGAATTTATTGTAGATTGAAAAAAACGACCATTAAGCTAAGTATGCTGTTCCGCTCAAGAAAAGTAAAAATTTCTGGCCAAAAAATGGTCAAGCAATTTCGTACAGTGAGCTCCATTTGAATTGACATTTCTTTTCAACTGCGTACTGCGATCAGAGAAAAATGCTTTTCTTGAGCATTTCTTGCAAGAAGTTTCCCACGCATCGAGATAGGCGATTATTTTTCTGTTGAAGTGCATACTTCGCTTAGGATGTACAATTTGGCATGTAACTCTGATCTGCACATCAATTTTGAATCTGTTATCATTCGCACAGTTGAAAACCGGAATTTCCGACACGCAAAAAACAATTTTTCTTCAAACCCATGCATCGGAGCTACGTCGGGCAAGGTGCGCTGTGTAGCACACCGGATCCGGTGTCCAGCGCACTAAGCCCGACGTTAGGTTCAACGCATAGATTTAGAGAAACATCGGATTTCGCGTGTCGATGATTCCGACTTTCAACTGGAGACGCGATATTCAAAAACGAAGTAGCGAACGTTTCCTCAAAGTGTGCCACGCGAAAAAGCTATAACATATGAAAAGGCATGGTAAACACGAATATATACACAAAATTCATTCAAAATTTCATTCTGCCAAATTTTAGAAGATTTGGCCGACAAAAGCCCCCCATGACGAAGAAAACAAAACGACCGGAAATAGGGAGCCGGATCCTATTCTTGGCACTTTTGATTCACTTCGGCAGTGAGGTTTTTTGAAAGCTAAAAAGTTCATATTTGACCACAGTACCGAAGCGCTGCTTATTGCAAAGTTTCAGACATTTCGGCCGAGAACCCCTGCCAAAGTGAATCTTGGAAGTGCCCAAGTAGTTCTGCACCCTACTTTGGATCCCATATCTAATAAGTATCTAAAAGATGTAAATTTTGTATCAAACGTATTGATTTATTCAATTTACACATGTTTTTACTAGTATGTTACAACTCTTCAGTGAGAAAAAAAGGGTTCAGTCAAAAAAAGGAGAAACAAATGCGAGAACAGTGTACCTAATTTGAAAATACGAGTGTCAAATAAAGCAGGGAGAAAACTCAGATAATCTATTATTCGTTTGGCATCTCGAAACGTTTGAAACGGGTTATTCGAGGAGAGGATATTCGGGAAGTAATAGCCCAACCAGTTTTGGGATACTAAACCACAAAAATATTGAGAACATGTTTACTCTAAGTTATATTCATTGTTTATACAATGTGACACTGAAATATTTTTAGCAACATAAAAAGATGTTCCAAGTAGTAATTGATGAAAAAGAACAATTAGATCTTTTCTAAAGCAAAACATATTACTATCTGGAACAGTTACATGGGTAATTGATAATCAAAATGCTTATATTTACATGGTTATATCGATTTTAAACATCCACACACCAAATGTAGTTTTGACCAGACAGTGCAAGAAAGGAACATTGATACACTAATGAGAGCTTACTAAACAAACAGAATGAATATAAATATTGAATTTAAAAGTAACAAATACTTCTAAAAACCATTTATGAAAAACACCTGAAGGAAAGAAAATGAAACAACTGTAGAAAACGTTTGTGAACAGAACGATTGCCGTTTTTACAATTCCTGTCTTATGTTAACACATAAAAGTACCTCATCTGTAGCGTGGATGATTTGTGAAATATCCCTTTCACGTCCACCATCAGGAATCTGAGAGATTAAAATAATTGGAAATAATCCTCCAAAGAATGTGACAAAAATTGAAACGTAACATAAAGATAATTTTTCACTTTAAAATTTAAAATTTATATTTTGGATGGCTCTGGTTAGATTGATTCACTCGAAAAAGATAGTCACATATAAACATTTTCATTAGATCAATTGTTGCTGATTGAATTCTAATTAAATGAAGGGAAAATGAAAATCAAATATACATACAGAACAAACATGCGGCATATGCACTAATACGCCACCAACCGAGTGAGGTTCAGGCTGAGGAACCGCTACTGGAACTGGACCTGTGGAGAAAGTTGTAGGAATATAGTGAGTATACGGTGATAATGGGTCTATTCCCTTACGCAATTGTCTGTAAGCTTATTTGTGATAAATCGCGACTGATATCAAAAATTTACAGAATAATGCAATACGGGAATAGAACATAAAATGTTATCCTTGCCAAAGGATTTATTAGTTAAAAGACTCGAAAGGCAAATCGATTATGAAAAATAGCAAACAAAATCATGTATCAGAATGTGTACATGCTTAAGAGCAAGCAAACTTTATCGAATGCGCAGTAAGAAGATACCTACAATTAAATTTGTGATTCATCAATTGAAAACAATCGATTAGTTAAAACAGAAGATAAAGCATTACGTGTTCAAGTAGGACTTCTATTTTATAAGTAAAATACATGCAAATTCTAAGGGATAAGAAAGAGAAAACGTTTCTGCCCTATTTGGACTACCAAACACCATTATTTGATACGATTCGGTAATAGTGGGGCAAGTGAAAGTTGATTGATTGCATGTTCTACTGACCTAAAGCTAAAATATTTAAACCTTTTATATTCATTTAAATGTACATGATGGGATGAATATCTCAAAAAACCTCACACATAAGTCTAGTCTGAATTGATCGATAATAATTATTCACAAATTAATAAAAAAAGCATCTTATTAAATTGTTGAAGCCAATTCACATATTAGATTAACCTTGAATCAAAGTTGCAGCAGAAACTGAATGACCAAAAAGGATCATTTTAGAATCCTAATGGGTTCCATTTGGCTAACATTTTTATGGAATCCTATACATGTAGACAGACGTGCTGGAATGTTCCTGAAAGCGGGTTTAGATTCAGCAACCCAAAATTAACTTGTGACACATAATTTGATCTTTGGGACACTTGAATATGCTTATTCTTTTTCCTTGTGGTATTGTTAATTTTTGTTATGCAATGTCTCGTTCTTAAAGCACTCGTCGTAATTATATAAATTTGCAAGTATCCTTCGTTATATACGATTTGTGCTGTAAAAACTCCACTATGCATCTTGCTGTGTAAATTACATGTATAATAGTTATTTTGAGTGTGTTTTTATTAACTAAATTTTCGACCGTAAACCTTAAGGTTCACATTAAGCATAATAGTCTAGCAAACTAGCATAAGTAAATCCAATATCAAGTCACTATTTAAAAATCTTTCTAAATCTAAGTTCTTATAATGATAATGAAGCTATAATTGATAATTGAACGCTACATGTCTTCTAAGATGTGTATACAAACTAATATGTCTCTAGTTAACTTTCAATCTTTCTAATGCATGCCAGATCTCTCAAAAAGCAAAAATTCAAATTATACTTGCGTCATGAATTCAATAAAGTCATATCATAGCCACTTTCAACATGGCACCTCAAGATCATTTCTAAAGAAAATGTTATTAGCTTGTTCATCTTTATTTCACAATGGCACTGAAGTGTTGCATCAACTCTCCATAATTCAATATTCCGTATCTCTATATCAAATTATAGAACCAGAGTAAAAGTTAGTTTTCAATGCTACCTTGAATCGTGGTTGCATTGATTTTGTGTTCTAAAGCTCGATGGTCCCTCCAATTACGAATTGTAGAGAGTATGGTGAAACCTCCATGAGTCGATGTTCCAGGACTCGATATCGACTCATGGAACCCTACTAAAACAAAATTACATGATTACTATGATGGTCCCCTCGCACAGCTTTTTATGGCATTGCTGTTCCAATACTCGTTATTTACATGAGTCGATAGCCCTTTCAAACATCAACTCATGGAGGTGAAATTGATAATTCCATAGCTCCCATCAACAATTTTGAGTTTTTTATGCTGATTATTTTTTTCATTTTTCATTTGCTGTTTTATTTGAGAGTAACTAGTAACTTTAAATATTTAACTAGCGTTGGAATTTATTTTCTGCATAGTTATTCATTTTACTAAAAATTCTAATTCCAAAGTTTTTTTGAAAGTTATAACTTATTTATTTTCTGAATGTTTCGTTAAAAACTTTGAACTCTTGTGTTAAAGTTTCTGCTGTACTGTTCACAATGCAATCAAAACTCTGTTAAATATTATAAATTAAAAAAAAAATCTCCAAATTTTGCCATATTTTGGGAATTGGCTTGTTTAGGGGTATCCTGTTTTTTCACATATTCTGATTCTACGTTAAAAACCGAGCCAGAATCTAAAGTTTCATAATTTTCCGTGACCTGGAACTATTTTTAAAACACGTTTGAATTTAGTATGGAAATCGTATTTGAATCACCCCTCGGCAAATTTTACTTCGAGACGAGCTGTCACTATGTAAATTAAAATGTCATTGAGTAGACGGATTGAAATATTTCTCAATTATTTACTATATCAAAATTAAGATATTGAAGCGCAATAAAATCGTGTTACACTTAGAAAAATGTGCTTTTTCGATCAAGCTACAAAAATCTGTGAATTTTTCATCACTAAACATTCCAATTGTCATTGAAGATTGTTTTCTGTATTCTCTGAAATGTTGAGGTTTTTGCCAACTTTGAGTTTTTAAGCAGTCAATCTTTTCATCAAAGTTTTTCCAGTTGTAGTCTATGTGAATTTGGAAGTGATCAAATTTGAAAGGTTGATCGAAAATAAAGTAATTCTAAAGTGTAAGCTTTCTTATGATATGTTAGTTAGACACACTTAATTCAGAATGCCAAATCTCGGCTTATTTTAATCGAGATTTGAACAGCCGAGGAGTCGGCAAATTACATAAAATCTCAGTAAATGGAAGCCGATCGATTAATTCTGTTTTGTTACTTAGTAACCAATTTGTTATCTGATTCTTGGTTAAACTTGAAAAAATTGACGTAAGTAACATTCAAACGGTTTTAGGAAAATAATAAAAAAAAAATCACAACCTGTCTCCACAAGCTATTTTTTAAATTAATCTCCTTTTGAACATTTTTCGCTGTTTTTTTGCATGCAATTAGCACGTGTTCAAAAACTAGGGAGTTTCTATTATTGATACACATTATTGATTAAATGATACACCGTTTTATTCAATTACTTACGTCGTTTTCGTACCAGTGTAAAATCGACTCAAGTAGGGTAATCAAAGTAATTTGGACAGACCGTTACGCATATATAATTTGGTCATTTACAGCAAAATCAAATGGAAGTGACCAAATTATATACGCGTAACGCTCTGTCCAAAATACATAAAACACCCTAGTGCATCGTTTTCATTCGTTGCTACGAGCTATCACTAAATTATTGTTTGCTGAAATCAGCAATTTTTTGCTGAAATTTACCAAGCTGTTATTTTTAGTAAACCGAATGCTGATTTTCAGTGCAGAATGCTGGAAAATCAGCAGGTTTCTACCGTTTTGATTCATATTACGGACAGCTTCAAATTCCGGACACTCTACTTTGTATGGGAAACATTTCACACGAAATGTTTAAATTTTTGCTGTTCAAATGTTCTCACTTTCGAGGCTCGTTTTAATAAGCATTTTCCATAGATATCGATAAAAATTTATAATGCCTAGCTGCCTTAGATGTCTCTTTAGTTGCTTGGAAATTCCAATTAATGATTTGACTTTTCCGATTATGATTCTCATGAGCTGTCCGGAATTCGAATCAAAGTGTCCAGAATTTGAGGCAAAAGTAAGCACGCGGCCGAAATAAGAATCGTGAAAAGTCCACATATTTCTATTTATTTAAAATCTCGCGTTCAGTATCATAAGGGCGTATCTGCAGTGATCGATTTCTCTTCGTCGATTTTCTCTTTTGGAAATTACTTATCCGGACGAATGGTTTCGACAGCTGTTTTTGATTTGATAGAAATTAGTCATTGTCCTCCGTCATGCAGCATCATAAAATTTTCCGAAAATTGATTGAGTTTCGTGTACTAAGCCAAAGAGAAAATCGACGAAGAGAAATCGATCACTGTAGATACGCCTGTATGATACTCAACGCGAGAAATAATTCACTATGCGCAATCAAAATCTTCACCCACCATTCAAAAGTTAAGTGGTTTTAAGGCTTGATAACGCGGAGGAATCATACAGAATGATTTATTTTACATGCTTTTTGATAAGTTATACTTCACTGAGGCCTTAAGCGTCCGTAATATAAATTAAAACGGTACGGAAACTCAGCAATTCGATTTGCTGAAAATATCAGTTCGGCAAATTTCAGCAAAATATTGCTGATTTCAGGCGTTGTCTCTAGATATAACGGAGCGTCGTAAGTAGTGTTTAGGTTTCGAAAGTTGAAAATCTGACTTAAGTCGTTTTGTAAATCTGGAAATTAAATGCCCTAAGAGTGAAAATCGAGTATGATCAGAGTGCAATGTGTAGAATTTTGTCAAAGGCAAAGGAATCTTCATCGATAAAAAATAATAAACATTTTCTCTAGAAATGATTGATAATTTGGAAAGTGCATAATGAAAACTGAAGCGATCAACGGTTGTTAGCAATACAAAACTCACAAACTTTGGTGTAACTTTAGGCGTGTATTTCTGCTATAGTGTGTAATTTCATTCACCTGCCATTATTATAATTTTCCCAACGTCATCTAGGATAGATGGTACAACTATTCTTGCAATAATAAATAAATTTAGTGATGTTGTAGAGAGTTTAGTGAGTTGGTTTTGATAGTTTTTAAAATAAATAAAAAGAATGATGGAGAATTGCAATTGCATTAGTGGTAACAGTGATTACTAATTGACTTGTTGTGATTTGAGGTAGAGATAGTCCATAAAAGTTGACTAATTAAAGTGAATTTTATTTAAACACTTTTGTTACACTTTATCTTACCTAGGGGTCCAAGTGGTATGGGTAGAGGTGCCATGGAAAGGGAAACATCGCGATCTCTGTTCTTACTTTCTTTTTCAGATTCGGGTGGGCTCTTCCGCGACGGTTTTTCATCGTCTATAATTTCCGGTAATGGGGCCTGAAAAGTATATCTAGGTTAGATAATGTAATATAAAAGGAGTTGAAGTAAATTACGTCCGGTGGTCTAACCGCATCCAACGGTGCCAGATATTGCACGAGCTTTGTCGATAGTTGATGCCACATTACTGATGCTTCACAGTATCCACATTCCTGAGATATTTTGAATAAATCAGTTTCTACCTTAACGACACAATATTAATAGAATTAAGTTTGATTACTTTTGAAGAGCAAATATGATTTCCTAATCCTACTTTCGCCGCCGTAACCATACATTTCAGTAATCTACATACGCCATCGCAGACAGTAGTGTAAATTCCGCTATGTTGTTCGATATCTTGCAGTTCCATCTGAAAAAAAAACGCAATTATTTATTAAACCTTTACTTTACTTTTTATAATAGCATCTATATCTATAATAGTTGTTTAATTTAAACTTTGACGAGTATTTTAAATGGAGTGGAGTGGATCAGTGAATATTTATATCTTTCAATAAATGTGTATGTCAGTGTTGCGTACAATTAGCGGAAGGTCTTATGAAATGCAGTGTACGACAACTCGTTTGTAAGTCAAGTTTGAAGGTCTGGATTACGACTTCTAGTGCTCCGATCTGAAATTTTCACTGCCTATCAAAAACAAAATGATTTTTCAATTACAATTATTGAAACACAAGGCTTAGGAATTATAAAAAATCAATCATTTTGAATAAAATGGCATATATTTTATGAATATATTGAAAACAATCAGTTTCACTGAAATATGTTATTCTACAAACCAGTCTTCCCATGAACAGAACCGATGTGGAACTTTGATCTGAACCTTGCAACTTGTGTTGAACCGCAAACGCGCTTCGTCTCTGCACCAGGGTATCAGCCCGAACCCGGTACATGTGTACTTCGATTCAAACTAAGGTAAATAATGGCTCAGAGCAGACAGAGAACGATTGAAATCCACGCGGATAAATTTCTACGATCGTATATGGAACTTCTTGGTTCAAATCGCAAGACCCTCAAGGCTTGAATAAAAGTTTACTTAAGGCAGATCAACTAAGATTAATATTTTAGGTAACATTTAGCGATAACTTCATAAAAAAACAAGGATTTTACTATATCAAACAACAAGACACGATACGTAGAAATTGACAAGCGTGGATATCAACTGTTTTCTGTCTGTTCGTTTGTGCCACCCCGGATGCAACCGAAGATTTGCACCAAAATTTGAACCGGTTGCAATCGAGGTACGAATGGACCGGTTTTAGAACCGGCGTTTGAACCGATGTTCACTTTACACATGTTTGGGTTTAGGTTCAGGTTCGAGCGTTTCGGCTTGCACACGAGAAGAGTGTACAAGGAGGGTACGAAACCGCCTGAACCAACGTGTTCGGTGCTCGTTTGGGAAGACTTCTACAAACATGAGTGTCAATTATCAAACTGCACATTTTACTACCTTTGTCAAAATTTGACATTTTCGATAACTCAAAAGTTTGTTTATGAGAAACTTTGAATTCTCAGTTTAGCAAATTTTAAGCTACTTTGGTGTAAATTACAGATCAATCGGAGCCTTAGAAGCCAAGATGAGAGCCTTTAAACTTGACCAGAAGCAATAGCACACGCATTTCACCTCCTCAAGGTACCGGTGCAGTTGTGTAAGCTTCTAGAAAGCTATTTTGATGGTAGGATTCTACTGTACGACACAGAGGAGGGGCAGAAAAGCGTTCGAATTACCGCGGGAGTACCTCAAGGTTCAATCCTGAGCCCGCTGTTATCGAATGCGATGTACGATGAAGTACTGAGGCTGCCCCTTCCGACTGGTGTTAAGATTGTTAGCTTGTCAAAAGCGCTTAGAACAAGCAGAAACCTAAAGCGGTTGGAAAGCACGTACAGGTTAATGTGCTTAAGAGTAGCAAGTGCATACCGGACGGTATCTAAAGAGATACCGCGAATACCAGAATCTCCTGCGTGCCCCAATTGTGGTGGTGTGGAGGAAACAGCGGAGCATGTCGTGTTCGATTGTCCCCGTTTCATTGTTGTGAGAGGTCGCATGCTCGCTACATGCGGAGGGGACACGTCCCCTGACAATATTATTTAGAGAATGCTGAGTGCTGGACTGCAGTAACTACGGCTGTCACTCACATTATGTTAGAATTGCAGCGCCTATGGCGCGCCGATCAAGAGTTGGCTGCAGAGGATTAGCCCTGCCGAGGCTGATCCCTTGTAACATTGTTTAAGTCGGCTAGGAGAAGCAGTTTGCCTAGGCTACTTCTGCTACATGTGTTGTGCTATATGCACTGGCCCCTCCCCGAAGAAATACCGTAAGGGTCGGGTTCCGGGGAGATAAGGGTCTGAGGCCAAAAGTAATGTCGATGCACTGTACACCACTTGAGCAATTCAAAAAGAATTGCTCAAGTACAGTGCATGAGCTGGTTTTAGCGGGTCGTCGTTGGTACGTCATCCCCGCATTGCCTAATTCACCTTCTCAGGAGATCTGTTTGCAGATTTCCCCCTTGTAAAAAAAAAAAACAAAAAAAAAAACGCGCCCTTATTCAACATCAGGATTGAGACTGATAAAGGTCAAATGATTTTCTCGGAGAAATTGCAAAATGCACCATTGCTCTGGGTAGCGTAGGCAGAGTAAAATACTGTGGAGGGTGCCCTGGTACTGGTAAATGTTTTGGTGATTGATTTAAGTAGATGCATTTCTTGGAAGTACTAATTTTAACGTAGTGAATTATTTCGTTGAAGCCTCTTCTTACCTGTTTCAGTAATATATCAAGCATTAAAATGCAACATGTTAAATTATGCTCGGCATCCGTTGAAAATTCAGTGTGCCTTGATATTGGTGCCTCATCATCCGAAATTGCGGAAGTGTTTCCGGAATCGTCCTCCACCACAGGTGCTAAAAATAATATTTTTAAAAATCAAAACACAAACAAGAAAATACAAATCTCCAACATACATATTGAACTTCTTCTGGGTGGTTGCAGCTCTCTATCTCGTGTAATCTTCGAGCTGCTTCCTTTTCCAATCTTATCTGAATGGAATTCAGCTTGCATTCCATGCTTCATGATGCGTACACCATCTCCAAACATGGCAAATAATTGCGTTAGGGGAATTAGAATTTCAAGTTTGGTCAAATTTTGCAACCAGTGCAAAGCCTGCTGTTGAACTTTGGCGGTGGTTTTCTCGAAGCGAATGGTCACAAAATTGTACATTGCTTTGGCATCGAATCCTAGTGGGGACATATCAGGATCTAGAATTTTACTCAGCACAATTTTCAATTCGGGTAACTCCTTCTCCGGTACATCGTTCGTGACTGCTTCCATCCAGTGTGGCATTACAGTATCCCAAATTTGTTGTGTAATAATCTCGTACGGTATCAGACATATCAAACGCTGAAGACCTTCCTTGAGATGTGATGTTCTAGAAGCAAGTGTATCCCAATGGCCTCCAACTCTAGAGTATTCAGGTGGATGAGGAAGGAGGCAGTCAATGAAGTCTTTGTAGTGACTATCGCAAACATCCTTCAACCAGCCGCAAACGTGTTCCAGCTTAAGTTTTTCCAAAGTGCTTTCAGCTTGCCCATCATACGAATATGCAGTTATGTGAAACCAATGGAATAGCATTGATAATAAACGGCCAAGAATTTCAATTGGTGTGTCGACAGTAGGTTTGCATCGGCCAACTAAAAGCCATATTCCATATCGCCCCAGTAGTTGCCGATCTTCCAAGGTTAGTGTATCTTGCGTTCCATTTCCGGCACTACCCTTAGAATCACTCGAGGAATCTCTACCGAAATCCAAATTCAAGGGTTTCGCTTCCCTGAGGAGGCTTATAACGGCTTCTACCATGTAAGTTTGCATCTCAGCATCCATCATCATCATCGGTGGAAGGCTGCGATGTACAATGTGATCAATTCCACGCCTACTGTTGTGTCGGTTGCCATGACACTGAGCACAATATCTAATAGGGTGATTACCGTTGTAACTGGCGCATTCGCTTGAAAAACAAATCGACACTGCTGATTTATCGCTTGACCTGCAATTCTGAGAAGTAAATTGGATAGAAGATAATCATTAGAATGTCAAGACGATTATATACTTTGCATGTTACCTTGTTCTCACATATCATTGATACCTGTTGCATCGGATGCAGTATATCACCAAACGAAAGATCTGGATGGTCTCGGTGTATCTCATTAGCACATTCTATGCACAAATACAACGGTGGAGGCGAATCAACGGCGTACAATATACTAATGCAATGATTATAGCACACTTTAACGGCCTCAGCATTACCAGCATTAGGGCATGACTCTCTTTGACAGACAAAAGGCACCAAATTGTTGGTAAATTTGCACAACAGTCCTTTACGATCAAAGAGATTAGGATCAAATGCGGGCCAATAGTAAAACAGCAATTTTGCAGCCGAAGCTCGACTTGCCGAAGTACCATATGCGATTACGCAAAGCAAATCTTTCACGACGTTATGCTTCAGTCTCATTAAAGATTCTAGAAGCTGACAATGGTGTGCAGGATTATTAGAATACTGGAACACTAACATTATAACAGCAGACACCGATTGACATGCATGGCATTCCTGATCATCGTCACTTTGGCGAGCTGAAACGGTTTAATTGTAGTAATTATTGTTCAATATTTGATATCTTTTTACTTACTGATCGTGAACGGCAATATGTAGTAACACAAGTAATTTATAATATCTTGGTGTAACGACGGTGGAAGAACAGAAATACTGGAAGCAGCTAGATAGGGAAGGTTATCAATTAGGTCCTTGTCCAGGAAGGGTAGAATGCAGCCAAGACATTGTAGCAATGCTTTTCCGAACAAATTCAGCCCGTTTTGGATACTGGATGCGACATCTAACAGCATTGTAAGTGCATTATACAAATTTTGGTATTCCAGGTTTGGGTAGCTGGACATCCTTGATTGATCGAGGGATGGGTCTTTGATCATTTCAAGCGGTGAGCAGGGTACATCCTTAAGAACAGCTGGAAAGAAAAAGGTGGTAAATATATAATAATTTGATTAATAACAGAAATACTAACTAAACTAGCTTTTTTGTTTCTCGATATTTTTGCACCATATTTTTACAAGACCTCAAAAAACTATTCTAATTTAAGAATCCGTGTCGATATTAATCATTGGTGATCTGGTTTTGAAGATATTCCGATGTTCCTTGGGGGACCGACATTCTCCATATAAAATGTTTTTGGCGGTCATTTTGTTTTTAGTCAATTTATCAAAAAATAAATTAAAATTAAATAAAATGTGTTCTATACAATGCCAGGTAATAAGGAGCTACTCTGAAAACAATCATACATATTGGTTTAGTGTTCTTGGAGAAATATGAGTTTTTTTTTTATTTCCAAGATCTTTATTTGTCCAGTGTGGTATCAGAAACATTACTCATTACTCAAAGACGGCTGCACCAATTTGCTTCATTTTTTCACAACATAAACTCGCATTAATGTATCACTCCGAGGAGTGAATATCCCAATACGATAAAAAATCTGTATTCTTATGTATTTACGTGGGTTATAGCTACGAGTCGGTCCCCCAAGGAATTTAGGAATATCTGCGGATCCAGATGACCAATTACACTGCGGAACACGTTTTTGTCTCAAGCATCAAAATACCGCTATTTACTTGATTAAGGGTTGCCGAATCCATTGCCGTTTTCAAAAATACCATAGCACGTCTAGTTTTTGAGATATTGGCTGTTGAAAATGCAAAAAATGACTATGTTAACCAACTTGCATGCAAGTTTGCCAGCTTGTAAGACAATTTATTTGCTTAATTTGCCACAGAGTTCAAACTTTACATAACAACATTTACCGGCAAAGTTTATAATACTTTTGATGCGGAAAAAATATATTTTGATAGTTTAAAAAAGTATTGTATTTTCCCATATAAGAGAAACGAAGAATTTTATATGGAGACAGCAAGCATGTCGAAAAAACCGTTTTAATCTGAATTTAATCGTGCAATTTCAACCAAATTATATCTAAAAAGAAAGTTTAAGTGCAAAATAGCATACTTGGTGGATTAGATCACAAAAAAGTTTGATAAATTATACTTTAAATTTTATGTCAACATCAATAAAATCAGTGTTTTATACAACTTTGGCGACCTGTAGCTAAAAATTGTGACGTGCTGGAACATGTCTGAAAATGGCATCAGATTCAGCAACCTCAAATCTACTCGAGACACATAACTTGATCCTTGAGACACGCAAAAATGTGATTTTTGTTACGCTGTGTTATTAATATCGACACATGTTCTAAAACAAGAAGAGTTTTTTGAGAGCTTGTGAGAAAAGGTTCAAAATATATAGAAACAAAAAGTTATCGCGATTTGAATAAAAATGAAGCTGCTGGTAGAGCGGTTAAGCAGTAAGTTTGACACATTTCCGATATCGAATGCCGTAAAACGGGGTAACTTTGATAATGCGATTAACTTTGATAGTGCAGGATCCACAATATAATAAACGGAATAAAATTATTTCTGTTAATCAGTTAAGCAAAACGAATGCAAAAGTAAAGCGTATTTTATGTATATGTCTGAGCTATTTTTGTTAGAATCGAGGACATTTGAGGCTTTTTATTCATATAAATATTGACGAGAATTTATTATTTTTTGAAACACTCACAAACAATCTGTTCTACGATCACGATTTAATGAAGCCAAGTATAATAAGTTCATCAGTTATCCTTGATAGCCTAGTTATAATAGAACATGAATGTGGGGTCAAATCTCTTATTGAGATTCAGTTTATCAAATTTGGGCCTTTTTTATAATCAAAGTAAGAAATTTCCATATAACATTTAGCACCTAGAAGTATGTAACGCCCTATATACTTTATGTAATTCGTTCGATTTTATTCGAAATACACATATTTGTATTCCAAAAACAATTGATTTATGTTGAAAAATAAGTACCGATTCATATCTGTTCAGGAATATTATTTTTTCATATTTTTATCGGCTTGAAATGGTGTTTGTCACGTTAATTTTTTGGGAGTGATTTTTTCCTATAAAAAATACTTCAAGGTGATTATAGAACGAAGCCACAACTCAAATTTTTAAGAGCACAAGTCTTGAAAACCAAATAACGCTCCGCGTTGAAAATCTATCCCATTAGTCACCACCAGCAAGCAAGCCATTTGATTGATTTTCAACGCGAACGGTTATCAGATTCTCCAAACTTGTGCACTTGAAAACTCAAAGCTTAGTTTTATAATCACTGATGGAGATTGTTTTTCTATTGTTTTCAATGTGAGGTCATCTTTCCCATATTTTATTGTTCGGAGAAAATCTTGAAGAAAATTTTTAAGGAACCTTTAGATATATTTGTGATGCAATTCCTTTAAGAATCCGTAGAGGAATTGCAGAAAAAATGCAATTATGGAAACATTTTTATACAAACTCTTTAAAGAATCTCTGAATAAATTCCTACTAGAATAACCGGGGCGTTTATTGATTACTATTCTGGAGTAAATCATGGATTACTGTGGGTACTTCAGGATGAATTGTTTGAGAAATTATTGGAGGAATGCCTGGAGAAATCTCAGGAGGCATTCTCGAAAGAATATCTGAAAAATTTCTCGATGGTTCTTTTCTACTTATAGGGCTTAATTTCAGACCATTAATGATTTTTCTTTGCAAATGTGAGTTTCCCTTAGAAAATTCTAAATCAACTTTGAACGGCTGGCGCTACATAAATAACAGTTATTATGGGCTCAAATGGTATCAGAAAAGTGAACTGGAGCAAGAATGTTATTATTTCCACACTACGGAATGCAGAAGTAAAAAAAATAGTCTTCAGTGTAATTATGCTCGTAGCTCGCCAGTGTGAATATGATTTTACTTACTTTTTATATGGTTTACTTACATGCTTTCTGAATTTTCAATACTTACTAAGAAGCGTCTGCGAAAAATATTTAATAGTGTTCGCAATATCAGATCCAGATGGTGTTGGAATTTGATTACTAAGCAGTCGTACGTGATATTCATGTAGACATCGCAATTTAGCTTGAACTGTAATAAAAGAATCATATCTTATTCCGTTATCACAGTTCTCATTATTTTCAGATACTTACATGCAGCTCCTCTGGTGCCCATATTAACGAGCTGAACTCTAAAACTTCCCGTCATTTGTTATTTCCTTTTTGTTGATCTACTTAATACCATCAATCTAAATTTTCCTACATCCAAGACCTTATGTAACTTTCACAACACACCCATTTCTTTAGATATCTTATATTATAAAAACGAACAATTGTTACTACTTTTCTATACCCGCAAACAAATAAACAAGTTATATTAAAAACTTTCACAGCAAAATTCAATGCACTAAACTCGTTTTTCACAGTTTTAAGACTATTTTTACTGCTCGACGAAATGCTCCAGCCGTTCAAGATGGCTGATGAGATGAAAAATCGATAATTCGCAGTGGCAAACATTTCGCTATGCATTCTCCAGCATGAGGAAAATCTGGTGGAAAGCGGAGCGTAGATGAGGAAAATCTTTCACAGCTGACAGGCTATGTGTAGGAAAACGTACACCGTTCAACCCGATCAGCTGGTCTTGCATGCCGATACTATGAACCGGATGTAAACAACTGCACACATGCGTATAAGAGCACGTGGTTTTCCCAAATGTATGGATATATGTTGTACGGTGCGTATATACCAGATAATTTTTGTATATAGTTAAAACAGGTCCGTCCCACTCGGGCTCAGAATGGGTACCACTTCTAGTACTGCATTTGGTCCCTCGGTAGTGCAAAAGGTACCCAAGTTTGACAGATCGCAGTACACTTTTCACGGCATTCTAGATTACCTTATGAGCCATAAAATTTTGGGCAACTGCAAGGGACATGGAGGTCTTTAATGTGTCTTTGGTTAAAATGTCACTACAACGAATGAAATACTAGGACGAGAAAATATGGTAATTGTTTGCTAGAATAAAACCAAGTTGGTTTGGACGCTTTTGATAAAAGCATTAGCAGCATTTATTTACAAGAAATGTATTCTAGGTTTCTATTAGAGAGGTTCAAACAATCTTTTTGCTCCAAACTGCTCATTCGATTCTAGATCAAATTCTTGGTGGCCTTCCAAAACACTGAGACTGCACAAGCTATTCAAAGTTTGTGTGGGAATTACTATAGGAAAAGCAAGCAATGGTTTGAACAACGCTGATAATGTTAAATACATTCGTTAGCTACAAATTTTCCCAAGACCTTTTTCCAATCGGAAATTCTTCAACAGTGCTCAATTATCTTCTGAGCAGGTAACATTGCTGCATCTGGCGCGAAAGAGCTCACACAAATCATGGCTACTATATGTTTCACTGCATATATCCAGTGATGCTGCAGAGCAGCTCAATTATTATAGCCAAAGATTTTCAAGTCAAACAAGAATCAATACCGTTTTGATTCATATTACGGACACTTAAGGCCTCAGTGAAGTATAACCCAGCATAGAGCATACAAAATAAATCATTCTGTATGATTCTTTAGCGTTATCAACCGTCGGAAGCCCTTAACTTTCGAATGATGGGTTAAGAATACGCTTTCGCAACTTGAATAATTTTAAATAAATCAAAATGTGTTGCCTTTTCATGATTCTTATTCCGGGCGCTTCCTCACTTTTGCCTCATATTCCGGACACTTTGATTCGAATTCCGGACAGCTCATGATAATCATTATTGGAGCAGTTAAATCATCAATTGAAATCGTCAAACCACTAAAGAGACATTTAAGGTAGTTGGGCATTATAAATTTTCAAAGATATTTATGGAAAAAGCTTACTAAAACTAGCTTTGAAATTGAAAACTTTTGAACGGCAATAATTGAAACATTTCGTGTGAAATGTTTCCCATACAAAGTAGAGTGTCCGGAATTTGAAGCTGTCTGAATCAAAACGGTATTCAATTACTGAGGGGACCGATTTGAAAACGGTTTTCGGCAATGTTATGGTTAACGAAACGAATGCACTGTGCACAGTTTTTTTTATCGTTTTCACGAGCTTTTTGAATAACGTTCGTTGATTTTAGGTATGTACAGTTAACTCTCCTTTACTCGATATTCTGTATCCCGATATCGAGTTAGAGAACCATAGTAAAAGTTGTTTCTCATGGTCCCTTGGATCGCAGTTGCACTGGTTTCGTGTTCTGTGACTCGATACCTCCCTAACTCGATGGTCCCTTCAATATCGAGTTAGGGAGAGTTGACTGTAGTTTGTTCGGAGAAGTTTCTTGGTATGCCAAAGCGCATCTTTTGATGCAAAAAGTTATATGATCAATCTACCTAGCAGTAAGATAGAAAAAGTATTTTTTTCATAACATGGTGTCTTCCGCAAAGTTGTCGAAGTGGCAATTTGAAACAACTTTGTCGAAGACACGATTTTTCCATCGCTTATATTTTGTATGTGAATGACCCCCTTAAAACATATTTTTTATTCAAACTTTTTCCCATGATTTTTACCATTTTTTGAGTTCTCTACAAAAATGTGTGTCATGAAAAAACTTGTGTTTTGCTGAGCATATCATTACGTTAGCTTTTTGATATAGCAAAATTATTCATGAATTAATCTTTTTTCAAGGGGTAGTTTAGGCCCCAATACCTGCATTCGCTTGATAATGGTAATCTAATAACTGTCTTGGATAACTGATTCATCTCGTTGGAAAAAACTGTCAAATTGAAAATTCTATTTTCTAGTGAAATTTGTCCAATTCAAGTTTATTTCATCCAATCGAATAAAAATGCCATTAATACAAACACATTTGTTGTAATGCGGAAATTTGTACGTGAACCTGAACAAGACATATGAATTTAACTTACCATGAGTAATTTCAGTAAAGTTTTAAACGAGTAACACTAATAATAATACATAATGTAGATTTGAATGATGAAATAGATAAATTATAATGAAAAATTAAAATGGAATTTTCACCTCTAGGGGCAAAGAGGGGCAACAAAAACTATCGCACGTCTGAAAGTAAGGATGATTTGCTGATCCAAAGTGAGTAACTCATTTTCCCGAAACACTCAACAAAAAACGGTCGAAGTTTTGAAAATTTACCAAAATTTTGGAGAACGATTGAAAAAAAATTGCTACAAATAACAACTTAATATGCAGCCATTCCATGAAAAAACGATCTAGTGGGTCACCGAATTCCATGAAAATTTGCTATTTTGTTCCTTATCCGAAATAAGGATACACGTGTTTTTGGATTTGATTAGGGTGACCATTTCCGAAATAGGGTGACCAGAAAAATCGCGATTTTGCTTAATTTTTATTTAAAAAAAATCATAACTTTTGAACCGTTCGATCGATTTTCAATCTTTTTGGACGAAATGAAAGCTTGACTTTTCAGGAAAAATATAAAGTCTCACAAAAAAAAAAATTAACATGAAAAAAATCAATAATTTCCGTTTTTTTTTTTGTATTTTGAAGGCCTCGGGATCAAAGGCGCTATTGCTGTTCTCATTTTTTCTTGAAAGTTCAGTTAATTTTACATTAACTGTCAAATTTTCAGCGATGTATGTTTTTTAGTTTTTGAGATATATTTTTTTGAAAATAAAAAATCAGTCATTTTTCATCGGCACACACTGTAGGCCTCAGCCCATTAAATTTTTTATTTAAAAAAAAAATCATAACTTTTGAACAGCTCAACCGATTTCCAATCTTATTTTTTATGGAATGAATGCTTAAGATTTCAACTTTTCAGACAAAATTGAAAAATTATTTTATATTTTTCCTGAAAAGTCAAAATCTTTAGCCTTCATTTCGTCCAAAAAGATTGAAAATCGGTCAAACGGTTCAAAAGTAATATTTTTTTAAATAAAAATTAAGCAGGAACGCGATTTTTTTGGTCACCCTATTTCGGAAACGGTCACCCTAATAAAAAAATCCAAAAACACGTGTATCCTTATTTCGGATAAGGAACAAAATAGCAAATTTTCACGGAACTCGGTGACCCACTAGATCGGTTTTTCATGGAATGGCTGACATTCTATATATTTTTTAAGGTTGAATCACCGGCACCATGACAGATGCGAACACAGTTCAAACTACAATTTATTCTCAAAAATATCATTGTAGCGAGCGATAGACAGTATTTTAACTTTTTTTCTGTGGTATTGGTATGTATATCGACTATTTCGAACTACATTCCCTCTTTGTTAGAGATTCTGTAAGACGTTTGATTTGTAGAGAGGCGATCCAGAACTTTTTATAAGATTTTTAATCAAGGATACGGGTCTGAACATAATGAAAATGTTCCTTATGAGCTGGGTCTATGAGAATCCTTTGGAGATTCAGGGTTCTTGGGGGAATGCTCAGAAATGTTAACGGATTCTTGAGGATATCTGCAGATTACTAGCGGATACTGTGGGTTTCTGGTGGGATCTTGAGAATATTTTTTTGGTTATTAGGGATTAGGTCCAAAATCTGGCTATCTTCTTCTATCTATATAAATAAAAATGGAGTAGTGTTTGTATGTCACGAAATGGCTTCCGAACGGGTCAACGGATTTGTATGATTCTTTCTCTATTTTGTTCGTCAATGGTTCCGACGTGTTTGTGTGTATAAAAATCCTAGGATATTCACCGGAAAAGTCTAAAAAACGAGCGTGAACGGAATTGTTATTTTGTATGGGACGATCAATAACGTTTTTCAACAGCCTACTTGATGGCAAGACGAAGTTTGCCGGGACAACTAGTTCCTAATAAACTCTTAAGATTGCTAGGGCGTCCTATAATTTTCTTGCGGGATAATCTGGATTTCTAGTGATATTTTGAGTATTTCTGGTAAAATCTTGGTGATTTTGAAAAGGTTTTCCAGAGGAATTTGAGGAGTGCTAGTGGTAGCCTAATAATTAAACTTTTGAAAATTTTCACCGGACACTTGAGAATTTTCAGCAATATATCGGAATCCAAAGATGCTATTTCCTACCAAAATCCTGAGAATTCTAGGTGAAATCCTACGGATTCCTAGCAAGATACTTCAGAGTCCTAGCGATGTCCTGTGGATTCTTTACGACCACCTGAGGATTCACCGGAAAAGTCTAAAAAACGAGCGTGAACGGAATTGTTATTTTGTATGGGACGATCAATAACGTTTTTCAACAGCCTACAGGCAAGACGAAGTTTGCCGGGACAACTAGTTCCTAATAAACTCTTAAGATTGCTAGGGCGTCCTATAATTTTCTTGCGGGATAATCTGGATTTCTAGTGATATTTTGAGTATTTCTGGTAAAATCTTGGTGATTTTGAAAAGGTTTTCCAGAGCAATTTGAGGAGTGCTAGTGGTAGCCTAATAATTAAACTTTTGAAAATTTTCACCGGACACTTGAGAATTTTCAGCAATATATCGGAATCCAAAGATGCTATTTCCTACCAAAATCCTGAGAATTCTAGGTGAAATCCTACGGATTCCTAGCAAGATACTTCAGAGTCCTAGCGATGTCCTGTGGATTCTTTACGACCACCTGAGGATTCACCGGAAAAGTCTAAAAAAACGAGCGTGAACGGAATTGTTATTTTGTATGGGATGATCAATAACGTTTTTCAACAGCCTACTTAATGGCAAGACGAAGTTTGCCTGGACAACTAGTTCTTAATGAACTCTTAAGATTGCTAGGGCGTCCTATGATTTTCTAGCGGGATAATGTGGATTTCTAGTGATATTTTGAATATTTCTGGTAAAATCTTGGTGATTTTGAAAAGGTTTCCAGAGGAATTTGAGGAGTGCTAGTGGTAGCCTAATAATAATAAACTTTTGAAAATGTTCACCGGAGACTTGAGAATTTTCAGCATTATATCGGAATCCAAAGATGCTATTTCCTAGCAAAATCCAGAGAATTCTAGGTGAAATCCTACGGATTTCTAGCAAGATACTTCAGAGTCTTAGCAATGTCCTGTAGATCCTTTACGAGCACCTGAGGATTCCTATCAGGCTCTTGAGGTTTCGTAGCGCGATCATGTAAATTTCTGTTGATCTCATAAGGTAAATGTAAAACATATATGAAGCTCAATTACAATTATATTATCATTTCAAGTAAAAATCATATTCTTCACAATTACAAGCCGCATTTATGGATCACCTCAATTTAATGCTTATTTTTGTTTGCTCTTTTGACTGCAGTCAATCATTCATAATGAAATGCTTTACTTTAAGAGTAATTAGATTAAAGGGGCAATTCTTAACTTACTGAATTTTGTCAAATTTTCCGCTCAAGTCTAAAAGTTAAACTGATTTTTAATGTTCATCAAACACAGCGCTTTTGTTTTGTAAATACGTCTTTGTAAGAACACAGTAAAACATTCATTTTTTTCATATTCTTACACAGTTTTAGGAAAATGTCGAGTTCTTGAATAAAGGTGACTTATGCGATTTTTGATTGTACGAGGCCTACTCATATAGATAGGTTCCAATATAATATTGAAGATTTTTAGGCGTAAAAAGTATGTAAAACGTTTGCCACAATATACATTACGGGGCTATAGATTCAGAACATAGTACAACCCTACGGAAAACTGCTTCGAAGTGAACCGTTCTGAAGTCTCGATGCCATATGATTCCAAAAGGTCCATGTAATAACATTCTAATGATGTTTACAAAACCAATTGTTGAAAAATGAAATTTAAAATATGGGTTCCGATTTTGGCACGGTTCCGTTTTTGGCTACTGAAAATGTCGACTTTGTTGCCAAAAACGGAATCCCACTGTATCTAATCTATTATAGATTTGATAATAATTCAAGACATCATGTAACGTTTAAGACCTAACGTGTATGAAATAACGCAGAAGTTTAGCATGGAATTCATTTTTCAAAACATGAACTTTTTTCTCATTTGAAATTAAATTTTTGAACTTTGGGTGTTGTGTACACTGTTTGGAAAATTTACTCTCATTCGGAGTGCAGTTCTAACGACTCAATAATATTGGTTTGAACCAGACCAGACCAGAAATACCTTACAATTGATTCTACTCCATTATCCCGAATTCCATTTTCCCGAATGTACCATTGCCTCGAATCATAGTAGACCGAGAAAATGTCATACTGGGTAATTGAGCATGCGGCGTTATGGAATTCGAGGTATTGGTACATAGGGAAAGTGTACCAGTTATGGCCATAGTGGTTCCCTATTTGGCCATATGCAAAATTTGGATAACTTTTACATTTTTAATCTTTTTGAATGTTTTAACATCAAGATTTATCCTTTATTTTACTGCTAAAACACAAAAGATTTTTCAAAATGTGAAGGGATTCAAGATATCACGTATGGCGATATAGGGAACCACTATGGCCATAACTGGTACACCTACCCTACGAAAAGATGGAATTCGGGGTAATGGGGTAGAATTTATTAGGGACATAATGCTAAAGAGAATATGAGCTGATATTTCCTGTCTGAATTAAAAACGACCACAATGACCTACCCTAGCATATCATTCTCTATTTGTATTTATCAAAACTGGTGACACAATTCCTCCAACGATCGATTTCACACGCGATAGACTTGACTGCATGTAACAAAACATTCAAACAATAAAATTAGCATAATCCGCCTTCGCAAACGTGGAGACATTTTAGATTGAAAAAACATACGCCCGTGAAGCAGTTGATGTCGTTGGTGGTGTTCCTGTCATTGCCCATGAGGCCATGAGGAAGGTACCGAGCGAGTAGACGTTATTTTGTCAAACTCACGGCAATGACGAACGGCCGGCATGTGTATAGCATAAATCCCTCCGACCCACTAACTTTAAATGCCACACTATTGTGGGGCGTTTCTTCTATCGGGAAAACTTTATTTTAGGCCTCAATGAACTATAAGGTCTACACCTACAAATGTTGCCACATGCATCAGAGACTCACGATAGGCGGTTTTGACTTGTGAACGATTAAAATCGAAGATGAAAGGTCTCGATATGAAAGGGAAAGTTTTGCATTGAATAGGTAAGCTGTGACAATATAACGTTAAATCGAGAAAGAAATAAATGCATCTTAATTTTAATGTTTATTGATTAATTTTATGAGGTCGCTCAGAGTAGGTCTCTGGGTTCAAATCCTGGTTAGATTCCAAAAGGAATTTTTCTTGACTTTCCAGAACATCACATTAATTTTGGGCCTTGATATTAACCATACGCATTCAGACTCGAGTGGTTTTCGATAACTTAGGCACATACTGAATTTTTCCGGATATTCGGTTCCATGAAAGAAGTGAACAGTATATTGGAAATTTTGAAACCTAGTCTTAGTCTTAAGAGGGATGGATCAAGATGTTTTGTATCATTTGGCCATCCAAATTCTCAATGTACTATAAAAAAATACCATTTTACTATGGAGCCAGATATCCTGAATATACCCAAAGTGCCCTGCAATCCGCCCTGCCGTTCATTGCTTTATGCAACTAAACAGTTTCATAGCATGTACCTACTTTTTCGTGAGCTCGGCTGAGCGAATCTTGGTTTTTCGATTTTAACAGAGATTCAGTTAACAGTTTTTTTTTTCAATTCTTTATTAGTATCATTCCAAACATTACATTAATTTCTTATATCTAGGTGTTCTGTGTTAGAAAACACTATCATTGTAATTTGGTAAAACTAAATTAGCATTAGCATTAAGGATTTCCCACAAATTCGTGGGTGATACAGTCCTATACCATTGTATGAGGGTTGCCTCCTTCCCGTCCTTTACCAAAATCAGACATTTGGGACTAACCTCTAACTCTTAGACAACATTGACACATCCTCCAATAATCGAGAGCTGTTCTGGCCACACCTACACCTACTTAAGAAATATGCAGAGAACTCTACGACCTCCCGTAGGTGTTACGGGATGTTGTGGAATACTGATGGAAGGGTAATACCATAGGGTACGTTCGGTAGACGTTCTGGTCGACAAATGGTTAATATTTACGCATTGTGATCATGCGCTGCTGATCAGAACAAACTCACCAAATTCCTTTTTCGATTCTTCTCTGTAATTTGTCGCAATCTGTGAAAAATAGCACACATTATTCCAGATTTTCGAAAAGCTGGCAAAAATCCCATTTTCATACTTAGATTTTAGTTGAAAAACAAAGTCAAACATTCATCTACTATATCAGATAGTTGAGAATACATACGAGAAGTTTAAAATAAACATGTTTTTCTACATGTTCAGGCGTTAAATAGCTGCACATGTCTAAAAACCTAAATGTTTCCTTCAAAACTCAACTAATCAATTTTCACCAAAACCTGCGCAAATTTGGTTTTCCGTTTATTTTTTTCTGGTCGATAACTCATTCTCATATAGATTCAACATTTTCGGATGCAAATTTATATTCAACTGTCATTAACCTTATTAAATTAATACTTATTGTTGTAGGTAGGGGGAAGTCTTCTATGCCCGGACACTTTTTGTTTTTTGGTAATATTTCCAAATCTATATTAGTTTTGCCGTTAATTTCTGTACAATATAAAAAAAATCACATTATTTTAAGTAAAAACTCACATGAGAACAAAAATAAACCTTTACAATTCATTTTTATGATGGATTACATTATGTTCCAAAAATTATGTGCACTGAAACGTGTGTCCTCTATGGCCGGACACTATGATTTTCACCACCAAACCCACAGAAAGGCCAAGGGGTGCTTCGTATGTTGTTACTTTAAACTTGACTAACTCAGAAATTCATTTGGTATTTAAATTTTAATAATAAGAATAATATAAGAAAAGAACTACACTAGAAAACTAAAGAAATTTACACTAAGAAAAAACTTCAAAAAAACTTAAGAAAAAAACTAATTAACAAGCAAAATTTTCAAAACTATTTACACTTAAGCCCTCTCAGGGTCTATCCGGGAGAATCGTTCAGGGGCGGACTCACAACCCACACTTGCTTTATCGAGAAAAACTGCGATCACAACGGAAGAGAATAAAATGGAATGGCACTTGTAATAAATAATTAAGCTTAAACACTGTACCTTTGAAATTCAAATTTTAAACAATAAATTTATTCATTTTTTTAGGGGGGGGGGGTATTCACAGGATATTACAGGATGCGCACATTTAATTTCACCTGATTACCACGTTTTGCGGGCTTACTCGACCTCTGGGTGTTCTAATGTCGGTAACTTCGTGTCTGGGCCACCTTACGCCAGATCTGGACGCCTTCGTTCCGCTCAATTTCGCACTTGGATGACGACTCCACTATTCGACACTGGTATGAATGATCGGCGGTTGCACTCACGACACGGTTAGAAATTTAGTTCCAAAAGATCCCCTTTCCTTGGCCTGCATATCCTTTTTATATCGCTTAGGATGATGCAGCAAAACCCATGGGTGGAACATTTCCCGGGAGGGATTTGTTTCCGCACAGTTGGTACAAGGCGCCATGATGCAGTGCATAAGGAAGGAATGATGATGTAGGGTTTTATAGGACGGGGATTTGAATTCAAATATTTAAATTATTTTTATTTACAAATTGTTTTTATTTCATTTATATTTTAATTCATTGATTTTATATTAAGGGTAATTGGTAACTTGGGATAGGGAATATAGGAATATTATTTACATATTTATAAATATAAATTTAAACTAATGTTAAGCATAATTATTTACAAAAAAAAAGGAAAAAAATACAACAAAACGAAAAAAGAAAAATACAAAAAAGGCAAATGCACGATTGTGACCTATCACATAGGTAACAATTATCCCGGATCGGGTGTAAAAAAAAAACAAAGTTTTTTTTATTATGGGGTCCTCTACAATCGAGTGATCAGATTACGTAAAAAAAGTTCAAGCAGAAGTTCTCTGTTCTTCCAGATTTAATTGATTTGGAGCAATGATTGATCCTATGCGGCAAGTGCTGTTGCTCGAAATCACCTAAATTTGGAAGAATGAGCCTGCTTTTGCATGAATCCGGTTTCTGTTCTCTGCCTCCGACTATAGGATTCCCAGGCGTCCAACTGCTTCACAACTCTCTGCTCTGCCAATTTTAGTTGATTCTTCGCAATGATTGATCCTGGACGGCAAGTGCTGTTCCGAGGAATCATATAAAATTGGGAGAGTGAGCCTGGTTGTCGTGGAAGTTATCTTTGTCAAAAAATTACAATACCCGAATCTTTTCTTCAAGCTACCATGTGGATAGAACTGCCGTTTATTCTTTACATAGTTCTCTTCTCTTCAAAATTCAGGTTGATTTGGAGCAATGATTGTTCCTATGCGGCAAGTGCTGTTCCTCGAAATCACTTGAATTTGGAAGAGTGAGCCTGCTATGAATAGAAATATAGCAATCCTTTCCGGTCGCCCGAAAGAAAAGAGCCGGAGCTTCCAAAGTCTTTCCATTTGGTAGAGGGATCTGCGTGTCGAGATTTGGTCAACTATGAAGACCTATTCAACTAGTAGTTCTCTGCTATTTCAAATTCAATTTAATTGAGAGCAATGATTGTTCCTGAGCGTCAAGTGCTGTTGCTCTTAATTACGTGAATTTGAAATAGTGAGGCTCACTATCTAGTTGAATACGTACTTCTATGTCGCCATGATCTGGACAGGTGATTTGTCCCGATGATTAATTAGAATTATTAAATTGTGATCTGCAAACTGCAATTGTACTTGAAATTACAAAACCATAGTTCGTCAGAAAAGCTCGCATTTTGCCACCCACAGAACCCACTGAATACAAGGCCTAAATCAATTATCTTCCTGTCAACATTGGTTGACAAAATAACTTAGAACTAATTTACTAAATTAGAGAGAAAAACATTGATTACTTCTCTTTTTTTATTATGACGTCACAAGATTTCTCTTGGACCAGATTTTATTTTCATATATTCACATTCAAACATCTCATTTAACAATCATTCATCCAGCCACTCAATCATTTCATTTTCACTTTCTCGTTCATAATTTTCAGTCATTCCATTCATTCCCACTTTCCCATCCAATAATCACATTCATTCTACTTTACTACTATCAAAACACATGATTTTAGGGCGCCCTTAATTTATGGTTGTTTCTTTGATCACTTTAGCGTCTCTTATTTTAAGAGAACTGGTGATCTTTCTGCGAAACTTAAATTTAATGAACCGATCTCAATGCTGCTTCTTTACTCTCTCGCATGCGAGAAAAAATTGCAAGCAACATGAGAGGCTCTTAACGATTACAGCGAATGTCGACCATACCAAGTTGAAAAAGCCTTTTACTCAGCCCTGTGTATGTCGACTAAATAAAGAATGCTCTTGTGCGGGTGTGAAATGTCAAAACTTGTTTACATTTCGTCCGAAATAGGAGATAAATCACCGTGAACCGTGAAGATTTTTCACTGTTTCCACGGTTTCCCAACAATTTGCAGGAAAAAAGTTAAGGTCAGTCGCATCGATTTTGATTAGAGGTATGCGCAGATATAAATTTTATTTGATCTTTTTCATCTCTTTTCAGGTGCAACTACGAATAAATTATTGGCTGCATAGTGTCATAGTGAACGAAGACCATAATAAAAAATAAAAATGAACAGAAAAGAAATTCAATTGATTTATTTTTTATTGCGAAGAAAAATATCTCGGACATTGGCCCAAGGATCATATAATTGATTAATTAATGAGAATGTATTTTAATAAACAGGTCAAAAAGCTGAATTTGCTGAAAATGTTTTTTGACTCGTTGAATAATGTAATGTTTGTGTGAGTATTAGTTCGCTCTTATGGTAAGAGAGATGAGATTTTACGATCTAATTGCGGATTGATGACGTAGTGCGATTAGAAGAGCCACAATCTGCGCATAAAATGTAGGTTGAGCGCTCGCCGTTTCCTACCGGGTGGCCAAGATTGCCACAATTGAAACATCTGTCTTCAGGTGGGGGGTGGTACGAATCGAAACGGTATTCGTATGCCGATGGTATTTTCGCATGGCTTTCAGGATTAGTTGGTTTCAAAAGTTGAAACTTTGAGTAGCATGAATGCGGTTTGGTTGATCGGGAATAATAGGAATGTGTTGATTGCTGATTGGGAATTGGGTGAGATGACTGATATTTATTATTGAACAGATAACCACTGCTCCATAATTTTGAACAACACTGTGGATTTGGCCAGAAAGTCATTAACGGTGATCGTAAATTGACGCACTTTAACTGTGATGAAATGTCTGGTATATTCTGGAATGCCTTTGAGTGATTTATTTCGTTCGGAGAATTAGAATCAATCGCCGTCGGTGGATTCATGTAGGCTTGTTGCATGTCGATTGCCAGTTCAGGTTCAATAGAACTAGATGTGGAATTGCTCGACACACTGCCGTCGGCAACTGAGATTTGCACTTTTGAGTCTTCTTCGCTATTTTCAGCCAGTTTACTTTCAAGTTCTTTGACTCGAAATAATAAAGACTCCAAAACAGTTTTCTCATCTGCACTCATATTCGGTTGTCTTGCACATAACTGTGTATAGTCAAACATTAAGGAAGAAAACGTAGCCATAGTCATAAGATCAATTCACAAAATAATCAAAAGGAAACAATTCACCAAATGCGAAAAAAAGTAATTCACAAAAGAAATAATTCAAACAATAGATTCAATTCACAAAAGACATTCAATTCACTACACAATCAATTCACAAAAGAAATTATATTCAATACAAAATCAATTCACTCGTTATTTAAATGAAAATAATTCTATTCAGGACTGAAACAACATAAAACAACATAAAATAATTCAAACAATAGATTCAATTCACAAAAGACATTCAATTCACTACACAATCAATTCACAAAAGAAATTATATTCAATACAAAATCAATTCACTCGTTATTTAAATGAAAATAATTCTATTCAGGACTGAAACAATGAGCTATAGAATGACACTTAATTGTTCAATGAACAAAGGACAAAAAAAGCTTTTATCATCATCCGAAATGGTTTTCTTCTAGCACATGTGGTTTTGCAGTTTGAGAGCACAATTTAGTAATTCTAATTATGAAAGAAATTGGAACGAAATTGAAATTTTTCGATTTCGGATTCTCCCGGAGCACAATTCAAAAAAGGTTCTAATTTAGAGTTAAAGTAGAAACTTTTTTGTTCACACACTAATTTACGTTGGGCGCCAATTGTTACTTTTTACTTAATAACTAATTCACTTTATGATTTCAATATAAATTTTAAGAATAAAAATAATAAGAAAAGAACTACACTAGAAAACTAAAGAAATTTACACTAAGAAAAAACTTCAAAAAAACTTAAAAAAAACTAATTAACAAGCAAAATTTTCAAAACTATTTACACTTAAGCCCTCTCAGGGTCTATCCGGGAGAATCGTTCAGGGGCGGACTCACAACCCACACTTGCTTTATCGAGAAAAACTGCGATCACAACGGAAGAGAATAAAATGGAATGGCACTTGTAATAAATAATTAAGGCCCAAACGCAATGATAGCGGAACGGCAACGGAATGCGGAACCGGTTCGCCAGCATGTATTACAACATCTCGACTGAGCTGACAACGAATGAAATTAGATCAACTCTGAGTCGACAAGCTGATTATAGTTCATGCTGGCGAACCGGTTCCGCATTCCGTTGCCGTTCCGCTATCATTGCGTTTGGGCCTTTAAGCTTAAACACTGTACCTTTGAAATTCAAATTTTAAACAATAAATTTATTCATTTTTTTTAGGGGGGGGGGGGGTATTCACAGGATATTACAGGATGCGCACATTTAATTTCACCTGATTACCACGTTTTGCGGGCTTACTCGACCTCTGGGTGTTCTAATGTCGGTAACTTCGTGTCTGGGCCACCTTACGCCAGATCTGGACGCCTTCGTTCCGCTCAATTTCGCACTTGGATGACGACTCCACTATTCGACACTGGTATGAATGATCGGCGGTTGCACTCACGACACGGTTAGAAATTTAGTTCCAAAAGATCCCCTTTCCTTGGCCTGCATATCCTTTTTATATCGCTTAGGATGATGCAGCAAAACCCATGGGTGGAACATTTCCCGGGAGGGATTTGTTTCCGCACAGTTGGTACAAGGCGCCATGATGCAGTGCATAAGGAAGGAATGATGATGTAGGGTTTTATAGGACGGGGATTTGAATTCAAATATTTAAATTATTTTTATTTACAAATTGTTTTTATTTCATTTATTTTTTAATTCATTGATTTTATATTAAGGGGAATTGGTAACTTGGGATAGGGAATATAGGAATATTATTTACATATTTATAAATATAAATTTAAACTAATGTTAAGCATAATTATTTACAAAAAAAAGGAAAAAAATACAACAAAACGAAAAAAGAAAAATACAAAAAAGGCAAATGCACGATTGTGACCTATCACATAGGTAACAATGTCAGCACATGCTTGTGGGTTCAATCTTTACATGATGTACAGCGTATGAAGCATATTAGCGAGATCATAGGTCAGTTCCATAAACTCTTTCTTGATCAGCGCCATAGATCGATTCGCCATATGTCGCCGTCTATGTTGCATAAGCGGTTGCTCGTATTCAGATGAAAACGTCTTCGATAATTCAACGCGTTTATAGTTCTTCACAATTTATTTGTCAGCTCGAAGGTTGAAGTGTGCTCTTAGGTACAGTCAAGTCTCCCTTACTCGAACTCCGTATCTCAATATCTATTTAGAGAACCATAGTAAAATTTGGCGTTCATGGCTACCTCGATGGTCCCTTGAATCGCATTGTACTGTTTTAGTATTCTATAACACGATATCTCCCTAACTCGATGGTCCCTTCATTATCGAATTATGGAGAGATGACTGTACATCATATCTTGTGGCTGCTTCTCGTGGGCTCATTTGCCTTAAAAGTATCATGTTTACAGCATTTTATAAGACCTCCAAGGACCGAAAGTTTTGTTGTTTATGCTTTATTTTTGTTGTGTTTGTTTTTTTGTACCCTACATTTATGAAAAAGCGAATTATAAATTTAATCCCAGTTATTAGGTTAACATTTTCACTGTCCGGTCATAGAGGACAAGAGGTGTCCGGCCATAGAGGACTTGCAATGGTTTACAAAAAAGGTTGCTTTTCTTTGAAATTCTACATTTTCTAATAAATTTTGCATTGTGATTGATGCAAAACTTACTGAAGTCAATGCACACTGGGCCAGGAGTAGAATTTAGCCAGACAAAACCTCTAGCGCTTCAGGAGTGCATTTTTTCGGGTTGGTGTCAAAGGAGACTTATCTTGAATTTGTTTGTTCTTCAATTTGATGATAAAAGTTAGTTGGAAATTTCACCGCATAGGTGGCGCTGCGATGCAAACTTTTTTTGTTTTACGTCCTAGAGCTTTTGCGTCTTTGGCAATGTTTTAGAACGTGTAAAAATACGACAAGTTGTCAAAGACACCAAAGTTCTAGGACTTCAAATAACAAAGTTATGGTAAAAAATGTGTTTTGGTATAATCCTGGTACACCCGATTCTGTTTCCATACATTTTTTTTTCGTCAAAACCTTATTTTTGCATGAAACATCCAGAAGTGGTGTTACCTTTTTTGCACGGTTTTTTGAAATTTTGAACTGAATACTTTTTTTGCTCGGTACGCATCCCTCGTGCAAAAACATCGGGTACATACTAAAATCTTAATATCATTATTCGTTTTTGGAAAATTCAAACTGGCCGGGCATAGAGGCTGTCCGGCCATAGATGACTTCCCCCTACTTCAAATATTTGAAGAAGTGCTTTTTTTTACCGTACAAATCGCTCCCGCCACTCCCCCGCAGAGATATATTGCTCAAACGGGCGCTTAAGGCTAATGAATCGATTGAAGATGATTCTTCTTGCCTAAGTTTGCCTAAACGATTGTTGTTTGAAAAAGTAAAAAAGTAAAAAAGCTATGAATAACATCATTTTTGTTTGAATTTGGCCCTATGACAACCAAAAAATTGTGACTATGCCCAAAATAGAGTCTTCAACCCTAAATCATGTTCCAAAACACTTGTAATGGCTAAAACTGGTGAATAATTGAAAATGCGCATTTTCTGCTATGATTTTTCAAAACTGGACCAATGTGTAGCGTAAGCCTTAACTTAGCCTGCCCATCAAAATGCACACACCGCACGAAACATCGACAAAAAAACTGCAGTACATAATACATCCCGAACCGAGAATCCACGAACCACATTCAAGTTTTGAATCAACACGCTTAATACATACACTCGTAATAAAAAAACAAGTCGCGCGAAACGAATTCATTTGATGGAGCCATCACAGAGAACTTCCGAAATCGAATCAAAGTAAAAAAAAACATATAAAAATAAATAATTATTCAGATAATCTCGAAAAAGATAACAATTTTATCACTTTGAAAAACATGTTCCTCTAATTTGGTATAACTAAATTAAGCATTTATTAACAAACAAACTGCTTTCGAATACCTCGATGTGTGATTTCTAATTGTTTCAAAGAATATTTCCAATGCCATAATAATACTGTAATAATACCTGGTATTATTACGGTATTACTATACTTATTATTATGGTATGATACCAAAATATGGTATGCATCGATTCTTTTTCAAATTTATGTAATTCATGAGGGCTTAGTTCTATACCTTTGAATCAGAACAATGCATGAGTTCACTGTTTGACGTTTGAGCGGTGCCGTGTGATTTATGTGAACAACAAGTGAATTTGGCACCGCTCAAACGTCAAATTAGTGAACCCGTGCATCGATTCATAAGCCTTTTCATGTGACAGATCCGTCTATGCATTCGTTTACATCGGTGGAGGACCGGTGCTAACACGGGCCTGTCATTTTCATAGAAGAACTGTCAAAGAGCTTCCGGATCAGCTGATTTGAAACGTCATGTGAAAAGGCCTAATGTGAACTGCAACATTAACATGGATGCCAATACGAATGATAGGCTACTTAGTCTTAAAACGGCCTAATGACAACAAACTGAATCATCAAAATTTACAACATCACAGCATTGAAATATGTTTTAAATATGATCTTAAGCTTTGTAAGGGTAATGCTGAACTTTACAAAATATTTCCACCAGCGGCTTAAATGATGTAAATTTGTTCCCGATTTCATTGAAATTACATTTCTCATGAGATACATCTTTGAGAACACATATCTGTGTTGCTTCGCCACTTACATCATGTTAATTATGTGACACTAAAGTGGCCAGACGTCCCGGATTGTGCGGGACAGTCCCGGATTCAAGCCACTTGTCCCGCATTACTAAGCGTCCCGGAAAACGTCCCGGATTTGATAGATTGCCAATAATAATTGTTATGCTATCATTTGCTTGCCATTCCAAATTTTGTCATGATTTTAAAATACCAGTACAAATTATGAATATTTTTTATCCTCATGGTAGACAATAGAACAACAACAAAACAAACACGAGCTTGTTTTCTTTCTGGTTTTAACTTTTGACAAAGAAGATAAAATGCTTATAAAATTTAAAAAAATTGCAACTACAGTGTTGTACTACTTTTATTGTCGTATTGGAAAATACTTGAGACAAAACCAATACTTTTACAGAATTTACTCTTCATCTTATGTCATTTGGCGTAGTCAGACCAGCACTGTTTGCAATGGTTATGTGGAAACCCGAGGAGGAATAAATAACTCCCCAATAACTTATGCATACCATATTTTGGTATCATACCAAAATTAGGTATTGTTCAGTTGTTAATACCTCAATTTGATATTATAATGGTATTGAAAAAAATCTTTAAAACAATTAAAAATACTTCATTGAGGTATGTATTAGACAGCTATTGAGGTCTGCTGGGGTTGGTAAATGGCTGGGCATGGCGTACCATTGGTACCTCGCGTACCTGAAGGAATAAAATAGACCCCTTTGTGCGGTCCTTAGCCTCTTGCCCAGCAACTCCTATCCCTACCTCCTCGCGGTACTGGCCGGGGTACGAGTAACCTTAGGGAAGATCGGGTAACCAACCCCCGGTGGGAACTTTGGTCGTATGCTGACAGGGAAGGGGGGGTTTGCTTTTGCTTTTGCTTTTGCTTCTGCAAACCTTGAGCGTCTGTACTCCATGTTAGGAGCGGCCCACAACAGCGTCTGTTCCCCATGTCAGGGGCGGCTGATCATCGTCCGAGTGCCAGAGAAGGACTCTAAGCTAAACTGCGCACTATGGTCCTCCGAACATTTAGGGGGAATGGTCCTCCGGAAATCTAGGGGGTTGGTGTCAGGCCCTGCAAGCCAGCCGTAAAAAAATCAAGCAACGAATAATCAACGAGAGAATACGAACCGGGACAATCGGCGAAGACCAAAGCGACGTAAAGGGACTAGCGATTGGAAGCTCGGTACGTGGAACTGTAAATCTCTCAACTTCATCGGGAGCACACGCATACTCGCCGACGTGCTGAAGGACCGTGGATTCGGCATCGTAGCGTTGCAGGAAGTGTGTTGGAAGGGATCAATGGTGCGAACGTTTAGAGGTAACCATACCATCTACCAGAGCTGCGGCAATACACATGAGCTGGGAACAGCTTTTATAGTGATGGGTGATATGCAGAGGCGCGTGATCGGGTGGTGGCCGATCAATGAGAGAATGTGCAAGTTGAGGATCAAAGGCCGGTTCTTCAACTTCAGCATAATAAACGTGCACAGCCCTCACTCCGGAAGCACTGATGATGATAAAGACGCTTTTTACGCGCAGCTTGAACGCGAGTACGACAGTTGCCCAAGCCACGACGTCAAAATCATCATAGGAGATCTAAACGCTCAGGTTGGCCAGGAGGAGGAATTCAGACCGACGATTGGAAAGTTCAGCGCCCACCGGCTGACGAACGAAAACGGCCTACGACTAATTGATTTTGCCGCCTCCAAGAATATGGCCATTCGTAGCACCTACTTCCAACACAGCCTTCCGTACCGATACATCTGGAGATCACCACAGCAGACAGAATCGCAAATCGACCACGTTCTGATTGATGGTCGGCACTTCTCCGACATTATCGACGTCAGGACCTATCGTGGCGCTAACATCGACTCTGACCACTATCTGGTGATGGTCAAACTGCGCCCAAAACTCTCCGTCGTTAACAACGTACGGTACCGACGGCCGCCCCGGTATGACCTAGAGCGGCTCAAGCAACCGGATGTCGCAGCGGCATACGCGCAGCAACTCGAGGCTGCATTACCGGAAGAGGGTGAGCTGGACGAAGCCCCTCTTGAGGACTGCTGGAGAACAGTAAAAGCAGCTATCAACGATGCAGCTGAGAGCAACGTCGGGTACGTGGGACGGAGTCGACGGAACGATTGGTTCGACGAGGAGTGCCAGGAGGTTTTGAAGGAGAAGAATGCAGCGCGGGCGGTCATGCTGCAGCAAGGGACCCGGCAGAACGTGGAACGCTATAAACAGAAACGGCAACAGCAGACCCGCCTCTTTCGGGAGAAAAAACGCCGCCTGGAGGAGACGGAGTGCGAGGAGATGGAACAGCTGTGCCGGTCTCAGGAAACGCGTAGGTTCTATCAAAAGCTCAACGCATCCCGCAACGGCTTCGTGCCGCGAGCCGAGATGTGCAGGGATAAGGATGGGAGCATTCTGACGGACGAGCGTGAGGTGATCGAAAGGTGGAAGCAGCACTTCGACGAGCACCTGAATGGTGCTGAGAGCACAGGCAATGAAGGACGGGACAACGGAGGAAATGCCTTCGTCAGTACTGCGGAAGATGGAAACCAACCAGCCCCCACTTTGAGGGAGGTTAAGGATGCCATTCACCAGCTCAAGAACAATAAAGCTGCTGGTAAGGATGGTATCGAAGCTGAACTCATAAAGGTGGGTCCGGAAAGGCTGGCCATTTGTCTGCACCGGCTGATAGGCACAATCTGGGAAACAGAACAGCTACCGGAGGAGTGGAAGGAAGGGGTAATCTGCCCTATCTACAAGAAAGGCGACAAGTTAGACTGTGAGAACTTTCGAGCGATCACCATTCTAAATGCGGCCTACAAAGTACTATCCCAGATCATCTTCCGTCGTTTGTCACCAGGCCGGTAGTCCTCTACGGGCATGAAACGTGGACGATGCTCGAGGAGGACCTGCAAGCACTTGGAGTCTTCGAACGTCGGGTGCTTAGGACGATCTTCGGTGGTGTGCAGGAGAACGGTGTGTGGCGGCGAAGGATGAACCACGAACTCGCCCAACTCTACGGCGAACCCAGTATCCAGAAGGTGGCCAAAGCTGGAAGGATACGATGGGCAGGGCATGTTGCAAGAATGCCGGACAGCAACCCTGCAAAGATGGTGTTCGCTTCGGATCCGGTTGGTACAAGAAGGCGTGGAGCGCAGCGAGCTAGGTGGGCGGATCAAGTGCGTATCGATTTGGCGAGCGTGGGGCAGAACCGAGGATGGAGAGATGCGGCCACGAACCGAGTATTGTGGCGTGAAATTGTTGATTCAGTGTTATCTGTGTAGATGTTAACTTAATAAATGAAAAAAAATGAGGTCTGCTGGAGGTATTGAAGTACTATTGAAAATTTTTAACTTTTATATGAAAATCCATCAAGTATTATTGAGGTATTACAATACCTGATCTAATTATCAGTTTGGTGTTCGTAGAATATACTTGAGATATTATTTGAGGTATTTTACCTCTTATGCAGGGCTCATTCATACCTTATTCAGGTTGTAAGTATTGGAAATTATCTGGTATGGAATACCTTAGTTTGGTATTCAGAAGTTATTTTCTTCTGCTAGGGAAGAAATACAAAATTTTTAATTAAAAAAAAACTGGGTGCAGCTGGATACTGTTAGCAAGAGATTTATGTGTAAGAAACCTTAATTGAACCGATACCAGTAGTTGTTATGAAAAGTACCGCTAAGGTTGCAGGACCGATTCCTTGGCAATTCCTCGTATTTGTTGGACAATCGATCTAATTGTATGCCATACGTAGTGAGAGCCCTTGCGTTTAGGTGGAAACTGCAGAAAAAAAAACAACAGAATACAATAGATATACGGGGCCCAGATAGCCGTAGCGGTAAACGCGCAGCTGTTCAGCATGACCATGCTGAGGGTCGTGGGTTCGAATCCCACTGGTCGAGGATCTTTTCGTAAAGGAAATTTTCTCGATTCCCAGGGCATAGAGTAGCTTCGTATCTGCCACACGATATACACATGCAAAAATGGTCAATCGGCAAAGAAAGCTCTCAGTTAATAACTGTGGAAGTGCTCATAAGAACACTAATCTGAGAAGCAGGCTTTGTCCCAGTTGGGACGTAACGCCATAAAGAAGAAGATATACAATAGAAATTTTGTAGCTCGTTTAGAAAAGCAGGTTTACAACAGGAAAATGGGATTAAAAGTAGTCATCGAGCGTTTAAGCACTTTCTTTTTATAATTATAATTTTCACAAAAACCTTTCTCATAACTGCTTTTATTGCGAATTCTTTAGAAGATTTTAGAGCTACCCGTCCAGCTGAATTTTCTTACTTTATCACCGCCAATCATGAGATTTTGCAATTATTTTCAATGCATCTACTCTAATATGGTCAAGAACAGCTAGGTACTACACAAAGTATTTTCAATCTGATTCATAAACAGCTTGATTACTATCTGAAGTGTCATTTTATGCCTTCAAAGGAAATTATTTCATGTGAAATTTTGCATTGCATTGAATACGCAGTAACCGTTTTACGCAACTTTAAGTGAATACCCCTATTATTTTCTTTCAAGTAAAAATAGTTTCTAAAATAAAATGTTAACGCGTAATAAATTAAAAAAAATGAGTTTATTTTTCATGTTCATGAAGAGTGCTGCACAATTTCAGCCATAAGTTTAAACGAACTTTGGGTTTTAGGAATTAAAATTCAGAAAGAAAAGATTATATTGTGAGCGATTCTTGTGCAAATATAATAGCACTCCAATTGTTTTGGAGAGTTTTATTATGTTTCAATAAATAGACATACATTTTAGATTACAGCTTAAAATTGATAATAACTCCAAAATTGAAAATTTACTAAAATCATTTTCTCAAAAACGTGTAGGTACACACATATCAATCACATGATTTTTTCCATTTTTCATGGATTAGAACTTGATGATGGGTTCATTCTTAGTTTTGTAGTAATGTCTGCGGTTATATGATATGATTCCTAGTACAGCCAAGACTTTTATTACATGTTAATTAATTCAAGATTTAAACCATCTTTAGAATCTTCTTATTTTATAACTGTGCATGGTTTGTAGAAATCTTCACTCACAAACAGGCTTTGAATATAAAAATATCGATAAATAACGTATTGTCATTTTTTTGTAATAGTTTTGAATGCTAGAAACAAAACACGAACTTTGTGGAGTTACTGGATACATTTTTTATATTTTTGTCCCGGATTGGAGCAAAATGTATATGGTCACTTTATGTGACACTCAAGTGAATTATGTGGACAGTAATTTTAATAATTTACAGCCTTAATTTCAAACAATTACGTGCCTGGCAGTAAATCAATCAATCTGAGTTGCGTTTAATAGTTTCGCAATGATTGAGCATTCTCAATAATAATAACAATGCATTTACCAGCAAATCAATTTTGCACCTGAACCTAACGACATTTGCTAACCACGTACGAGGGGAAGCTGAAATGCAATTTTACTTCGTATGTATTTATGTCGCTCGGTATCAACTTGAGCTGCCGCCAGTCAGTGGAAGTGCATTCATAGTTTACATCAACGGGCACTGGCAGTGTACACATGACACGACTAAACGCTTAAGTTTTTTTTGCTGTCGCAAGTGAGTTTTTGCGGAATCTGCTCGATGTTCCATTTGCTGGGACATTTTCCCACGTGCTCCATCAATGAGGGTAAAATGATTGAACCGCCTCGATTCGTCAGAGGTTAAACTCTGTGTTTTATCGAGCTTGATGTTTTTTTTTTGCATTTCTAGTAGAAACATCCTGTGTAGAATGCAACACAATGCATGCATTGAAGGGTGGTTCAAGAAATTGTGTTTGCTCAACACAGCTCATACTTAGTCAGACTCGGAGTGTCCCCCCAAACTGAACTGATTTGGCTAGAAACCGAGACCCGATGCATATTACAAATTTAGAGATGAATTATAAAACATATTAGCCATACGATTTGTAATGCATCTGAATGTGCATAAACTCTTCAAAAATTGTATGGGTAATATCCCATAAAAGATCGTAGACGATATTCTAGTTCTAAAAAAAGATGTGGTAAGAACGATTAATGGATCACCCTAATATAATGTACGTTTTCTACAATCCATTATGACTCATGACACTACGTAGGATGTGCTTTTTTAGTCATTTATCTTAGTTAGATCGATTACATACTTAATACATACTTAATTACATACAAAATAAATGTGTATAAAATCTTAAAAGTACGGTTAGTTTACACATAACAATCGTAGTATTGTCCTCAGTAGCCATTTCCGCACCTACTCTTGGATTGATATATAAATTAGTCTTGTGAAATTTAAATGTTGAATCGATTCACCGATTTAATCGAATCCGTTGCAACGATGTTTTCAGTCGATTTTCAACTTCGTCAATATTATATATATAAATTTTGCCACCAGGTGGCGCTAGTGCGCATGAAACTGCTTTGCGGATATCTCAAGAACCTGACTAGATGGCGTCTTATAATAATAATAATCCCTTTGTTTATCTTTTGATAATAATATACAGTAATTCAGCCATTCCATGAAAAACCGATCTAGTGATCTAGATCCTTCGAAATAAGGATACACGTGTTTTTGGATTTTTTGATTAGGGTGACCATTTCCGAAATCTTGTGACCATACAAATCGCGATTTTGCAAACTTTTTATTTTAAAAAAGAAATATAACTTTTGGACTGCTCGACCGATTTTCAAATTTTTTGGTTGAAATGAAAGCTAAAGATTTTATAAAATTTCACAAAAAATGATTTTTACATGAAAAAAATCAATTTCCGTTTTTTCGTGTTTTGAAGGCCTTGGGACAAAAGAGGCTATTGCTGTTCTAATTTTTTCTTGAAAGTTCAGACAATTTTACGTTTACTTTCAAATTTTTAGCGACGCATGTTTTTTAGTTTTCGAGATATTTTTTTTTGAAAACTTAACTTTGAACAGCTTAACTGATTTCCAATCTTTTTTTATGGAATAAAAGCTTAAGATTTCAACTTTTCAGAAAAAAAAATATAAAACCTTGATATTTTTTTACATGAAAATATATTAAAAATTCTATTTTTTAGAAAAAAATATATATTTTATTTATTTATTTATTTATTTTAACTTACGAATTTTGAAAGAGGGAAAAGCCCCTTTGAGTGATATTCTAATGAAATCTTTCTCAAAAAGGCACAAAACCTCTTAATCTTTTCGAATAACGTTATAATATAATATATATTAAATAAAGGCTCTCCCGGAATCGATCCATAGCGGAACCGAAGTCTTCCATATTCAATCAGTATAAATGTTCACAAGCACGTATCCAAAGAGCCAATCGATTAGATGGGATGAGTGCCAAAATTGTTGTCTCTGAAAGTAAAACCAGAAAAAAAAAACAAATAGCAGCAGTGTTATACACGATAAGAAATTTCATTTGAAAATTTGTATAAAATTTTCATGATAGGGAATGAATGACTTCCCAAAATATCTCGAACCGACACAGGAATATCAAGACCCAAACTAATATACTTTCCAGTATTCTTTCTCTAGGTGCATCAAAACGACAACATTTAAAAACAATATGATCTATGTCTTCATATGACTTATTACATTCATAAATATTTGAATCTGTGATATTTATGCGGTACAAATGACTACTACAAATATAATGATTAGACATTAATCTGATAAAGCAACAAGTAAAATTACGTCCAACAGGAAGATGTCGGAACCAGGGAAATATTTTAACTTTCGGATAAATGGAATAACAATATCGATCTTGGTCACTGATATTCCAAGAAATTTGCCAATCATTTATTGAATGTTTTTTCAAATTAGTAAAATATTCCGAATAGTTAATACCGCGTTTATATATTGGTCCACGAAAAACACCCAGTTTTGCCAATATATCAGCCTTACCATAAAAATTGCAATGAGCTGGAATCCAAACAAATTTAATAACAAATCCTATATAACCCTTTTATTGATAAAACTATATGATGAGTTTTGATATTAAAGCTAATGGAATTCAAAGCTTGAATACAGCTCAGGCTATCTGAACACACCACAAATATATTAGGTGTATAATTTTTGATCAAACTGCATGTAAAATATAAAGCTGTTAATTCAGCTGTGAAAATAGAACAAGGAGATTCTAATTTATAAAAATGAGCCAATTTAAAGTTATATACACCAAACCCAGCCACATTTTCAATTAAAGATCTATCGGTGAAAAAAATCTAATCATTATCTACCCCAATAAATTTACGTTTTAATAACAATGGGGCATAACGGGGATAAACATGACAAGGAATTCGTTTTAATTCTTCAAGTAAAGATAAATCAACAATTGGTTGAAAAGAATGAACATCCATGCTTCATGATAATGTACAGATAAATTTGGAATAATAATTTCTGCAGAACAATAAATAAATGAATTCAATATTCTGTTAGTAGGATTAATTTCAAACAAAGATTTTAATGTATCAATTATAGGATGTTCATTTGCAAAACAATTTATCAAAAATTTGCAATTTAAGGTGATTATAAAACGGAGCCAAACTTTGAATTTTCAAGTGCACAAGACGAGAGTATCTGACAACAGTTCGCGTTGAAAACCAATCAACTTGCTTGCTTGCTGGTGGTGACCAATGGGATAGATTTTTAACGCGAAGCTCTGTTTGGTTCTCTAGTCTTTTGCTTTTGAAAATTTGAGGTGTGGCTTCGTTCTATAATCACCTTAATTCCTGAAAGCGATACTTGAGGGGAATAGACTTAGTATGGGTGGAATTCATCAAATTTAGACAAATTCTCAAACAACGATATTGTATTTTTTCTAGTTTAGAAAAATGAATTTGAGCAGCGCTACCAAAAGCAAAACAACCATATTCCATTACTGAACGAATAGTTGTTTTGTAAAGAGTGATCATGTCATTAGGATGTGAACCCCACCATGTCACATTGTCACAGTTATCAATCGAAGAAAATTAATCCTTTTTGTGCAAATTTTGTGGATATATATTATACGATTATTCCACTTTAATTTCGAATCAAACCATATACCAAGATATTTATAATCAATAACTTGTTCAATTTGTTGATTACACGGGTAAAAATCAGAATCCAAAATCATGATTATGCACCCGGATATTATGATTCCAGTGTGTTTTCATCTTATGAAAATACACCATGATTTGGACTCACGATATCATGAGTCAGATTGTCGTAACGCGACACTAGTTGCAGCTGAGTGCTCGAAATCATGCATCGAATGCTCAAAAATCATGATTCGCGCATCCATTTCGGATCTATTTATATTTTTGTCAGTCAACCCGATAAAATGAAAACAAAAAAAAAAAACAAAATTTGCTGTAGCAAGATTTGAATCAAGAGCCTTCTGATTGAGAGCTACGTACTTTACCACAGTACCAATCAATCGTGATAAATGACGGGTGATCGATGCGAATGACTTGAAGCAAAGTGCACCGCTTTGTGTTGTCGCTCTTGATGTTACGTTTATGAAAAATCATGATTTGACTCCAGGAACCATGATTTGTCGTCCTGATATCATGGCCTAATCAATTTATGAATTTCATGACTTGTAAATCATGGTGTGGGGATCAGATTTTTATCCGTGTATTAAGATACAAATCAATATTTATTGTAGAATGTTTCCGTGAAAATAATATGAATTTTGTTTTTTGAACTGAAAAGCTGAAAACATTATTATGAGCCCATGTATAAATATTATATAAACAAATTTGCAATTACTTCTCTACTACGACCATGAATAGAAATTACCTTGTCATCCGCAAACTGTATGAAATAACATCCATTTGGAATAATGGAAATGATGTCTCTGGTGAATAAATTGTATAAAAATGGACTTAAACGAGAACCCTGTGGTAAACCAAAGTAACTATAACGGACCATTCTGGAAGATCCATTATGAAAAAAATGCATTATTTTCAAGACTAGTGAAGGATTTTTATCAGGTTTAAGTAAACTAACTACTTTTATGAAACGCCACTGTAAGGGAAAAATGTTCTGAAATAAAAATGAATTATATAGGGATAGTAAATGTAATTTACCATCAATAAGTATTTTTTTTAGCACAATAAATTTTATATTATTAATACCTGGAGCAGTATTTTTGGTAATAGATAATGCCAAATTCATTTCCTCAATTGAAAATACGCTGCAAAGATCAGGATAATAATTATATAATTGATGAGTTTTAAATGTGATCGAGGCAGGAGCAAAATCAAGGCAAATTTTTGAAGCAAATTGATCAATCCAATTTTCCGAATACTCCGAAACAGATATAGAAGGAATATTATAATTCGTTAAATTTCGAGCAACAGACCATAATTTAGTTGATGTTTCAATAAAAGTTTTCCAATAGTTTCGTTTTTTATATTTGATAACTCGAGTAAACTGAGCTTCAGATTTACGATAAAGGAAATAATTGTCCCTAGTCCTACCTGAATTTCGAAATTTTTTTATAAGCCTCAGATTTATTTTTAAGTGCAACAGTACAATCATGATCCCACCAAAAAGAATTATAAGTCTTCTTCTTGTTGGTTCGAAACATAGTTTTCTAGTCTGAGCTCTATGTAAACATTGGATCAAAATGGCTGAAAACTTGTCATAATTTTGAAGGGGAGAAAGTGAATAATCAAAATTGATTAGAGCTTTAGAAACTAAATCTGAAAATTTTGTCCAATCTACATATTTTGTTAAATCGGGAACAAATGGTTCTTGATGAAACGACTCATTTAGAGCAAAATGAACGATAATTTTTATAAGTAAATGATCACTACCATTTGGATCTTTAATAGTTTTCCAAGTTGATTTCATGGATAAACTATTTCAACAAAGTGATAAGTCAATGCAAGAATGACGAACAGGAGGAACTGCAATCCTAGTGAATGAACCATCATTCAGAATATTTAAATTCAATTCATCAATAAGATCCATAATCAATGAACCTCTGCCATCAGATATGTCACTACCCCAAGCTAAATGATGAGCATTAAGGTGAAGATGAATCGAAGCCAAATTTCAAATTTTCAAGAGCACAAATCTGAAGAACCGAACATCCGTTTAAGCTGAAAACTTAATCGATTCGTCCCTAGTTGGTGGTGACCAATCGATTATGTTTTCAGCTTAAACGGGTGTTCGGTTCTCCAGATTTGTGCTCTTGAAAATTTGAAGTTTGGCTTCGATTCATCTTCACCTTAAGATCACCAAGTATGTAAAATGGAGCAGGAATATTATTTAATATTGTTTTTAAATCTTGTAATGAAAACCTTGCTTGGGTGGAATATATAGACACAAAATCGAAAATTCCAATCCATTATGTTTTACAGATATAGCAACATATTCAATAGGTAAATCCAATGAAAAATTTAAAAATTCAAATTCGATGTTCTGACGAATTTCAATCATTACACCCCCATATGCTATATTATGATCTTTTCGAATAATATTAAAAGATGGAATTCTAAAAACATTAGTGTCCACTAACCATGTTTCATTCAAACAAAATAAATCAATATCATTATTGATTATTAAAGCTTTTAATCTAACAATTTTTGGAATGATACTTCTACAATTCCATTGTGAAATATTCAAGTTATTATTATTGATTTGAGCCATTAGGAACAAAACAAGGTACTAATGAGGGGTCCGAAAGAATTCAATTTTTCAAGTAGTTTTGTTACAAATGGTAAACATTTTTTCCAAAAATCGTTTCATCCCAAAAATTCTATTATATCTTCTAAAATATTCAAAATACTACCCCCATCATCATTATAAACATGATTTTGAGAATTACTATTATTCTTTTTAATATCGACGGATTTCACGCCAACTCGACACGCGATTGGCAGCACCCCTTCAGAATTCAATGAAACTTTCTGGATGTCAAAAGTATGTAAAACTAAGATACTTTGCATACTTTGTGTTTTCAAAATCGATCTAGACTAACATTTGTAAAGGGTCAAAGTTATTTTTACTTTTTTTATAAACCCGTATAACTCAAAAACGGTAAGACCTACAAAAAAGTGTTGTATGGGGGACTGTCGTGAAATTTCCTGACGTTTTAGAGAAAAATATTGAAAAAATAAAAACACATTTTCTACACTGAAAAAAAAAAATATTCAAAACTTTAAAGTCGAATAAAAAAAACGGCCACTTCAGATTTTGATCATCCTTAAGCAAAAAGTTTCGTAATTAAATTTACTAAAAGTCGTCCATACATTGCAAATTGGGCATATTTTAGAGAAAAAAGTTTTTCTAACATCGAAATTTTTAAGTCCCAAAGTTTTTTTTTACTTTTTTTTAGAAACCCGTATAATTCGAAAACGGCAAGACCTACAAAAAAGTGTTGTATGGGGGACTGTCGTGAAATTTCCTGACGTTTTAGAAAAAAATATTAAAAAAATAAAAACACATTTTCTACACTGAAAAAATAAATATTCAAAACTTTAAAGTCGATTTAAAAAAAAAAAACGGCCATTTCAGATTTTGATCATCCTTAAGCAAAAAGTTTCGTAATTAAATTTACTAAAAGTCGTCCATACATTGCAAATTGGGCATATTTTAGAGAAAAAAGTTATTCTAACATCGATTTTTTTTAAGTCCAAAATGAATTTTTTGTTTAATTTTTATTTCGCTTTAAATAGTCTAGTATTATCATATTTTCAAGTGATAAATGAGTTTTAATCACAAAATAGATTATATTTGTTTTATTGGGAGTAGTTAAAAGAAATAAAACGGAATTATACAGTTTACACCATACCGCTTATGAGAAAATCAACTCCTTCTAACAATCCGATGGGTTTTTTTTATGGTTGGAAAGATATCACAATAATATTTAATTTCTTATTTGGTCAAAGCCAATCTTAACAGGTGTCTGGAAAGGGTCAATATTATGCTTATTAAAAAAGTCGTGGTTTGTTTTTATTTTTATTATTGCTATATATCCTAAAACGTAGTATCTGCCCAGTCGAATAGTTCTCGCGGAGTTGCGATTGTGTTTCCATAGTATTTTGCAAGACTTGCTCTTTTTGCCATTCGCTTGAGAGTGCCACCAATAGCGGGGCATTTGCCGTTTTTTTTAAATCGGCTTTAAAGTTTTGAATTTTTTTTTTAAGTGTAGAAAATGTGTTTTTATTTTTTCAATATTTTTTTCTCAAACTTCAGGAAGTTTCACGACAGTCCCCCATACAATGGTTGGTCGTTTTTTTTAAATCGACTTTAAAGTTTTGAATATGTTTTTTTCAGTGTAGAAAATGTGTTTTTATTTTTTTAATATTTTTTTTTTCTAAAACGTCATGAAATTTCACGACAGTTCCCCATCCAACACTTTTTTGTAGGTCTTACCGTTTTCGAGTCATACGGGTTTATAAAAAAAAAGTAAAATAACTTTGACCCTTTCCAAATGTTAGTCTAGATCGATTTTGAAAAAACAAAGTATGTAAAGTATCTTAGGGGTGCTGCCAATCCCTTTGTCGAGTTGGCGTGGAATCCGTCATCATCACTTTTGTTTCCAAAAAAATCATGATTAATTTTCTGAAAACCAGGAATGTTTTGAGATTTTGATAAATTAATCGGAGGAAGTTTTTCTTCCTAAGATGTTGATGGTTGAGGATTCAAATTATTGTTTTGATTGATTGATTTATTAATTCTTTTCCTTTTGATAGGAGGTTTATACACAAAATTGTGTTCCATATTTGAATCCTCAATACCAATATATTTTCAGTTAATGGTTCAAAAATATTATTGGATGAAAATACATTAGATGTTTTAATAACTTCGGAATAATTATCTTATTTTTATTCCTAATTTTCAAATTAAATTGCTTTTGATGAGCTATGAAAACTGCACATTCTTTCAAAAAAATATGTTTTTTGCCACCATGAATACAAATATCAGAAAGTTTTTTACAATCTGATGGAGAATGAATTCCACCACATTTTGAACATTTCTGTTTGTTGTAACAAAAATGCGACGTGTGTCGAAAAAGAAGACAACAATCGCAATGCATAATTTTAGGATAAAACAACCGAACGTGAAATTTCACATTGTCAACAACAACAAAATCAGGAAGAACAGAGCTTTCAAATATGATTTTGATGCAATTTGAATGTGTGTATGAGGAACCTTTATCAGAAAATAATAATTTCGACAAACGAACACATTCCAAAATTTTAACTGGCAAAATTACTTTATTTTTAAATATACCTGAACCATGGTTTAAGATCTCATCGCATTCCAATGATTCATCATAGATGACACCATTGATTTCACACGAGTCGCATGGAGCGTAAACTCGATAGGAATTCAAAAATAATTTGGACTCTAAAAGCGCATTAGCGTCTTCTCGAGATCCAAAAATGACACGCAATTCATCTAAGGAAATCTTTTTGATTTCCTTAACAGATTTGTAAATTTTGTAAATTTCTGATGATATTAAAAGGACCATTGATAGGTTTTTCCGAAAAAAACACTACAAAAGGTCCTATAAATGTAGAAGGATATGTTTTTGTTCGAATGGGTTTGATTGTAGATGAAGACTCTTTCGATTCCCCATCTACTACAGAAACTACTTCCCCGTCAGTTGCCATAATGGAAAAATGACGGGGTGAAGGAAAACCAAACCAACACCAGGAAATAGTAAAATCAATAATAAACGATTAAAAAATAAAATTAATACTTAACAAACATTATACAAACTCAGCGACACCAGCAACAGCGATCACAAAAACGTCAAAGGCTGGGAACACTTGTGAAGAGTCAATTTGAATCTTCGACTTCGCAACCCACTTGTTTCTCCTTTTCTTCAATTCACAAAAACATAGTAGCAATCGCCTTCAAACTGCAATACTTCGGAAAGAAAATTACCCTGAAAAAGAAAAAAAATGACAAGCATAGAAATGGTCAAGGCGAGGATGAAATTATATTTTTTCATGTAAAACATTTTTTTTCAGTTTTTTTATATTTTTGTGAAAAGTTGAAATTATAAGCTCTTATTCCTTTCAAAAAATATTGGAAATCGGTTGAGCTGTTCAAAAGTTATGATTATTTTTTAAATAAATGCACTAAGACCTACAGTGTGTGCCGATGAAAAATGAGTAATTTTTTATTTTCAAAAAAAATATATCTCGAAAACTAAAAAACATCGCTAAAAATTTGTCAATCAACGTAAAATTTTCTGAACTTTCAAGAAAAAATAAGAACAGCAATAGCCCCTTTTGTCCCGAGGCCTTCAAAACAAAATTAAATTGCTTAAACGGAAATTATTGATTTTTTTCATGAAAAAAAAAACAATTTTTGTGAAATTTTATATTTTTCTTGAAAAGTCAAAATCTTTTGCTTTCATTTTAACCAAGAAAGTCGGTCAAGCGGCTCAAAAGTTATAATTTTTTTTAAATAAAAAAATTGCAAAATCGCGATTTTTATGGTCACTCCAATCAAAAAAAATCAAAAACACGTGTATCCTTATTTCGGATAAGGAACGAAATAGCCAATTTTCACGGAATTCGGTGACCCACTAGATCGGTTTTTATGGAATGGCTGAATTAATACATACAATTTTAAATTTTTCCTTATTTACACTTAAATGTAATCCACGTTTCGCAGTTTCTTTAGAATTCTGTGACGCATCTTGCATTTTTTGATTTCAGCTGGTAATTTATTAAAAATTCTTATTCCATTATAATACATAGATTTTTGGGTACTAGTCAGTGTGAACGGCACAACTCGTAAATCATCACTTCGTCTAGTTCTATGGTTATGAATGTTTCGTCTACGTACAATAATATTTGTCAAGTATTCCGGCAAGAGATCATTTGTCAGTTTAAAAATCACAGTCAGCACATTAAAAATAACACGCTCTTTCACAGAAAGCCATTGTAGCATCTTTAACAAGTTTTTATTTGCTGTAAACTGCGGCAGATCAGTTCAAAATGTATCTCATGAATTTATTTTGCAATCTTTGCAATCGTTTTAGGTGAGTTTCACTTGCCAAGAATTACACTGAAGAGCAATAGTCAATATGTGGTGCCACTAATGTTTTATACACAAATATTTTGCTCTAAAAGGTCAGTTTACTCCTCAAACAAATTAGCATACCATACTTTCTTGCTACTTTTTTTATGACGCTATCGATATGTGCACTGAATGTCTGGTCAATTATGACTATTTAAAGACATCTACTTTTTCTACTTCAACTCCTTCAATATGAACTTTCAGTTCTGTGTAATTCAATTGCTTCTTGTTACTTATAACCATCTATTTATTTATTTATTTATTTATTTATTTATTTCGTCAATCAATAGTAGACTACACGTTTGCTTAATTCTATGTTGTATTATATCTTAAAAAAATAAAATATTGTCTTAGCTTTGTTCGCGACATGGAGAGATCAATTTCTGTGCAATGCTGATTATATAGAGACATCATTCGATTCATTGGGCCGAATTTTGCATAGTTAGTTCGATGATTATTTGATGCAAACAAATTCCGATTTCTTAACTGTCTAGCAGCCAAATGAGTTCAATTTTTGGGAGGAATCGAATGAGCTGTATGAAGCTAAAAAATATTTCGTACCATTCTATGTGTACGACTTCGAAAACATATGTTGAATTGTTGTATGTATCCATGATACCACACCGGGTACGAGATAATGATCAACTAGTTCAATCTTGAAAAGAGGTGAATTTCACCAAAAAAAGAAAAACTTCAATGATAGTCAATGGTACAATTGAATAAATATCGACCGCTTTGGTTGATCCCTTTCTATCGTTGTCGGTTTTGTCAAAATCGTTTGGCATCTCGCGTGAGCCAATAAGCACCAAATCAGCGCCACCACCAGACGATCGTGGCGGAATATTTTGCTGTAAAAGGAAGCAACAGTTTATAATCTTCAACGCGTTTTAATGATCACGTCTCGCCTCGTTGATCCATACAATAGCTCACATGCAGGCAGTGACCTGCCTAACGGCTTGTTATATCTATATGTCTCTCTCAGGGTACTTATTTTGGCGCGAAAGACTTGCCTCCTCTCGTAAGCGCATGTATTTTCAGTGTAAGGTACCCTGATGACGCACCTCGAAATGTTTCCGAATGCCGAGGATTCAATAGTATCGCACCAGCTGCCACTCGCTGTTGAGGCAATAGTGATTAATGCAAAGTAAATGCAAAAGTCAGATATGATTGGTTTCAGTTTTGGAAGCGTGAAACGAATGTAGAAAGTTTCGCTAACAAGGGTGTTGATTGGGTGTAGAATTTGGAACAAGGTTTGTAGTTGGATTCATGTGAAAGAATAGACTAATGATGAAGCTTTAGCTGAAATCGTATTTCGTGACTTTTCCTAATGTTCTCGGCTTCTCAATTGGTCCTTCTATTGTATTAAACGCTATCTACGCATAGACAGATTATTCATGTTGTAATAACATACGGCAGGGGATAAGCTGTCATATAGCACATATTACTGAAACTTTTGTGAAACCTGGATACAAACTCAAAAGAGATCCAAACTTTTTTGTTTATATTAATGATCGACTTGATGGGGCATGTGGGGGAGTTGCAATCATAGGCGTATAAAACATCAACTTTTTTCGTCATTTGAAGCCAATGTTTTCGAAACTTTAGGTGTTTCCGATGAAACACAGCTTGATAAATATACTTTCATAGCTGCCTATTTGCTTTTTCAATGCTCTGGGCAGCAAGTTAATTTGCAAGTTGACCCGCAATAAGTAAAAAAAAAGGTCATTGGTGACTTTAATACCAAACATCAATCATGGAATAATTCGCAAAGTAATTTCAGAGGCTCTTCAGGATATATCTCAATTTAATATCCTGATAGCTCTACTAATTTTCCTCTTCTAGAAACCCTCCTACGATTGATTTGCTCTTAACCGACTCTAGTCACCTTTGTAGCCAACTGGTTATTCATGCTGATTTTCATTCTGATCATGTCCCTGTTACATTTCAAAAATCCCATGAAGCGATTCTCAATCCTATCAGCTCCACTAATCTTGATGTTAGTATTTCTTTGCAAACAAAACTTGATATTGGCAATGCTTTTTAAACTTTAACTAATTCCATTGTTGAAGCAAGAGGCATTGCAATACCAAAATGTGATGTAAAATTCGAATCCGTGATTATAGACGATGATCTTAAACCTTTGATCCGTCTTAAAAATGTGAGGAGGAGCCAATTTCAATTCATTGGCAATCCTGCTATGTAATTGGTATGGCAAAATCTGCAGAAATAAATCAAAAAAACGTTTTTCACAAATAAGAAACAAAAGTTTTTAAAACTAAATTTTTCAATTGGACTCTGGCTTTAAACTCTTTAGGAAATTATCAAAAATTTTGAAAAACCCCCAGAAGCCAATTCCGGCCTCGAAAGAGGAAAAAAAAAATACTAAGTAATAACGAAAAAGCTGAAAAACTTGCTATGCAGTTTGAAAGCGAGCATAATTTAAATTTAGGACTCACTACTCCAATTAAAAATCAAGTTACTCAGGACTTCGAAAGCATCCTCAATCAAGAGAACGTTTTTGGATTTGGAAGAAGTGAGAACTATTATTTAAAAAAAAAAAAAAAGCAAAAATGTAAAAGTCCCTGGCCATAATGGAATTTTCTACATCCTCATCAAAAGACTTCCAGAGTGTAGCTAATCTTTCTTAGTTGATATATTTAACAAATGTTTTCAGTTGGCATATTTTCCTGACAAATGGAAAAATGCTAAGGATGTACCAATTTTAAAACCAGACAAAAATCCTACAGAAGCTTCTAGCTATCGTCCAATCAATTTGCTTTCCTTAATAAGTAAACTTTTTGAAAAGATCATTTTGAACAGAATGATGGTCCACAGCAATGAAAATTCAATTTTTGCCAATGACCAACTTTTACGTATAACAAATTTGATTCGTTCCAACAAATCTGAAGGCTATTCAAATGATCTTACTCTTCTAGACATAGAAAAAGCATTCGACAGTGTTTGGCATGGAGGCTTGATTGTAGAATTGAAAAACTTTAATTTTCCAACATACATTGAAAGAATAATTCAAAGTTATCTGTCAAATCGTACCCTTCAGGTTAATTATCAGAACTCCAGGTCTGAACGACTTCCTGTAGGAGCTGGTGTTCCTCAAGGCAGCATTTTGGAACGAATATTACACAATATTTTTTACATCTGACTTACCTGAATTACCTCAGGGATGTCAAAAATCCTTGTTTGCTGATGACACAGGCCTCTCCGCCAAAGGACGAAGCCTGCGTGTCATCTGTAGTCGATTGCAAAACAGTTTGGATATTTTTTCTTCATACTTGCAAAAATGGAAGATTTCTCGTAATGCTTCCAAAACTCAACTAATAATATTTCCCCATAAACCAAAAGCTCTTTATTTGAAACCTTCAAGTAGATATGTTGTTACGATGAGAGGAGTTCCAATAAATTGGTCAGATGAAGTTAAGTATCTAGGGCTCGTGCTAGATAAAAATTTAACTTTCAAAAATCACACTGAGGGCATTCAAGTCAAATGTAACAAATATATAAAATGTCTGTATCCACTTATTAATAGAAAATCAAAACTTTGTCTTAAGAACAAGCTTTTGATCATCAAACAAATTTTCAAGCCAGCCAATATGTAATACCAGGAAGAAAGCTTTGCAGAGAATTCAAAATAAAATTTTGAAAACGATTCTGAAGCTTCCTCCCTGGTATAGTACTTATGAGTTACATAGAATATCCAATGTTGAAACGTTGAAACAAATGACGAATCGATTCCATACTATTGACGGATACTGTATTATGCAAATCATAACTGAAAATGCTGAAACATTTATTACCGAAAAGCATGTCGCTGTTGTACATTCCTTAATACTCGTTCAATGAACCGATTTTCACTTTCTTTTAGTTGAGCTAGCGCTAGGCGTCACTGGCCTTTTTGCAGGTCCACGACAACAAAACCGCAAAATTAGTCAAACCCAATATAATATCGAGGCATGAAGCATTGCGTGACCGTTCACATTCTATGTGTTCCGATTGTATGGAGATTTTACCTTCTTAGTTGCGTAACGCAGACCAAACGGTTGGAATGTATTCATTGCGTGTTAATGTGTCAAGGGGTCATATGATTTCGATAACCAAAGTTAACCCTCTATTTCCCATGGGAGCATAGGTGGGGCCTTCTTTAGCCGAGTGGTTAGAGTCCGCGGCTACAAAACAAAGCCTGAAGGTGTCTGGGTTCGATTCTCGGTCGGTCCAGGATCTTTTCGTAATGGAAATTTCTATGACTTCCCTGGGTATGAAGTATCATCGTACCTGCTACACGATACACGAATGCGAAAATGGCCACTTTGACAAAGAAAGCTCTCAGTTAATAATTGTGGAATTACTCATTGAACACTAAGCTGAGAAGCAGGCTTTGTCCCAGTGGGGACGTAATGCCAAGAAGAAAAAGAAGCACAGGTGATCCACTAATTTTCGACAAACGCAATCAAATCAGGATCGTCTCACTCGTGTTCAGATTGGGTACTACTTCTAGTACTGCAAAAGGTACCGTAATCCGGGGTATCAGCGGGGTAACATTGATCGGAATGACTCACTTCGTTTAACTTTTTAAAGTTCATATCATCAGACATCTGGGGGCCCAGATAGCCGTAGCGGTAAACGCGCAGCTATTCAGCAAGACCAAGCTGAGGGTCGTGGGTTCGAATCCCACCGGTCGAGGATCTTTTCGGGTTGGAAATTTTCTCGACTTCCCTGGGCATAGAGTATGTTCGTACCTGCCACACTATATACGAATGCAAAAATGGTCAATTGGCAAAGAAAGCTCTCAGTTAATAACTGTGGAAGTGCTCATAAGAACACTAAGCTGAGAAGCGGGCTCTGTCCCAGTAGGGACGTAACGCCAGAAAGAAGAAGAAAAATCATCAGACATTTCCAATGCATGAATTGCGCTTCCTTCTTATATTCATAAGCTAATGAAAATTATGATTCTTGCGAAAATTGCGTTGACTTCAGCGTAAATTTGTCAACTTTTCGAAACAACGATTTCAATTATTAGGGATGAAACTGCCAAAGATTCATGTCTCACATAAGTTCTGCAAGCAATATGAGCATGAAAAATGCGATTCTTATTAAAAATGCCATCGCCAAATACGATTCCGTTGTCAAAATTTGCATAAGAATGTTGAATTAGGCAACAATAATGAAATGTAAGGAAGGTTTGGAATGTAAGAAATTTCCTTAGGAAATTGTCTATCTTTAAGCGTATCCCTTGGTTCGAGGTGTTTTTAATTTTAAAATAACTTAAAAATCAAATAACTTGTAAGAGTTTGGCTTTCATATTCGGCTTCAGAAGCCGTGATTAAAGTAAGTAACGACATTTTCATTATTACCGAACGTTTTTTGCATAGATGATAAATGTTACCTCATATCAGCTAAATAAAAAAAAAATATCTAAAAAAATTTTAAACGTGCTTGAATCTTTCAAAAAACAAAATACAGTATATAGTCACGAGCTATAGGCAGTGGTGGAAAGAATCATGCCGTTTACGCAAAATGAACCAATATTAAGCAGGATCCACGCTCACACGCTCACGAACCAACAGCGACCGATTTGGTCACAGATTCTTGCATCGGAGAACCAGAACAAAGCAAATGTAAAAAGAGCGTGATTGCTGGATGAGCAGAGTCTGCTCACAGCCCTTCTTTTTTTCCGTTCATAGCTATTTTTGTAAATAATTGGATGGATTATGATTATAATAGATAGATTACAAACTAATGTACGACAGTATTGAGAAAATTGACCGATATGTGTTGTTATTGTAGAAATATCACAGGGAGACGCGTGATTGCATGTCAAAATAAAATGATGCGATGCCCTTTACACTATATGTGTTCGGGCGATCGTGAGCAAAGAAAGCAAGAACGCAATCGCACAAAATGAACCACCGATGCGGTGGCATTTTTCTGGTGTGCATGAACAGACTCTGTTCACCGTTTTACAGCACTGGCTATAGGTGCCAGTACTTGTTTTAAAAATAAAAAAACTTACAGCATTTGGATTTTCAAATGAAAAATAAGATAAATATCCAAAAACCTGATCAATGTTACCCCGGATTACGGTACCCAAGTTTGACAGATCGCAGTACACTTTTCACGGTATTCAAGAATTTGCTCTATTTATGTGCCATAAATTTTTGGACAACTGCAAACGACATGGAGGTCTTTATGTTGTCTTTGATTAAACCGAATAGTCCATTTTACGAGACGTTTCGGAACAGCTGATCGCTCATTTAATAAATGAAAATTTGACATGAGGCGGTGTTGTAACGTGTGAAAGTAACAGCAATATAGCAGTGTTAGAATAGACGGGGATACTTTCGATCCTTGTTGACGGCTGACAATAACGTTAGCCGTGAAATACGGAGGCGCATCATCAGTGGAAGTCGGGTCTACTATGGCCTCCAGAAGAAGCTGCGGTCAAAAAAGATTCACGCCCGCACCAAATGTACCATGTACAATACGCTCATAAGGCCGGTAGTCCTCTACGGGCATGAAACGTGGACGATGCTCGAGGAGGACCTGCAAGCACTTGGATTCTTTGAACGTCGGGTGCTTAGGACGATCTTCGGCGGTGTGCAGGAGAACGGTGTGTGGCGACGAAGGATGAACCACGAGCTCGCCCAACTCTACGACGAACCCAGTATCCAGAAGGTGGCCAAAGCTGGAAGGATACGATGGGCAGGGCATGTTGCAAGAATGCCGGACAGCAACCCTGCAAAAATGGTGTTCGCTTCGGATCCGGTTGGTACAAGAAGGCATGGAGCGCAGCGAGCTAGGTGGGCGGATCGTTGCGTATCGATTTGGCGAGCGTGGGGCAGAACCGAGGATGGAGAGATGCGGCCAGTGTAGATGTTAACTAAATAATTATCGTGAAGTGCTCTTTTTCCAGCTACTATTTTGACAAAGCCATATTACTCAAAATTTACAGTGTGAACGGAATTAGGACACTTAACGGTAATTACTGAATTTGCTGGACTTAGTTGTTATCATTTATTTATTCACGTTTTCTCGAAAAGCAATATCTAAACTACCCGTCATATATACGTACTCGCTTGAAAAAGTATGCAACATTCAGGTGAATATTGAATCAGCCTGAAAAGTTTAGCATCACCTCAAAACAAGAACATTCATGATGCTATGTCTCGAGATGCTGATGATCTAATAATGTGATCTTCAATAAAGTTGTTTAACAGATCAAGGACATCCGAAAAGTTTGGAAATTTTGCCTGTAAGCGAATTATTACTTTGCAGTCATTTAACATAAAGTTTCAGAGGGTTGTTCAAAGACAAAAGTTAGTAACCGAGAGACTTTTTAATTTAATTCGAAAACGGTAAGTCGTGGAAAGTTGGTTCTGAAAATTTGTGTGACTTCTGAAATTGCACAACTTGGTGGAACAGACCAACTTTCCACGACTAACCGTTTTCGAATTAAATTAAAAAGTCTCTCGATTACTTACTTTTTTCTTTGAACAACCCTCTGAAACTCTGTGTAAAATGACTGCAATGTAATAATTCCCTTACAGGCCAAAACTTCAAGTTATTTGTAGTTCATCATCCAAATTTCAGCCAATTCGGACAACCAGAAGATGAGATACAGCACCCCAAACTTGGGCATTTTGTATGGAAAAACAGCATTTGGTTACTAACTTATGTCACTGACTGTATGATTCACTCCATGTTCAAGCAGCTTATGACTTATTCACTTCATTTTCAAGTTTTTTTTTCACTTTTTTCAAGTGATTGATGTCTGATTTACTTTATACACAAGTGTTTCAGGTACGATTGACTTCATCTTCTAGGAACTCAGAGCTGATTTACTTCATATTTGAGGATCTCATTACTGATTCACATCATTCACAAGTGATTCATGTCTGACTTCATATTCAAGTAATTCATTTCTGGTTCATATCGAGTTTAAATTGTTCACTTTTGTTTCACTGCATTTTTCAGTGATTCATGTCTGATTTCCTTCATTTCCAAGCAGTTTAGGTCTGATTCACTTCATTTTCTAATGCCGTGGTCACCAAAGTGCGGCCCGCGGGCCGCACGTGATGTTTGTATCTCTTAAATCTGAGAAGTTCCGAATTTTTTTTCTTCGGGAAGCTGTTCTACTGCCAAAGTAATCATCAACATGAAACTAAATTATTACGAGAACTATCCCATATCAGAAATAAAAATGGTTGAAAAAACAGGTCTGAGGATCACTGTTCTAATGATTTAGGTCTAATTCACTTCATGTTCAAAAAATTCAGTACTGATTCACTTCAGTTTTAAGAGATTCTGCATTGGTTTACTTGTTTTCACCAATTCATATTTGATACACCTTGTAATTAAGTGGTTCAAGTCTGACTCATGTCATATTCAAAATTTTGATTCAGTTCTGATTCACTGCAATTCCTAGTGATTCAGGTCTAAACCTATTCAATGGTTGAGATTTGAATTTTCTTTCCTATCTGAATCAGAAGATATTTGTTTGCTCACTAACGGCACCAAGTGGATTTTTTTTAATTGAAAGGTCTGCCTTCCGGATATCCTTGACATCCTAAACAATTTAGCCTATCTAATGTAGATTATAAAGACTGCTTAAATTGCTCATTATTATATGCTTACTAGCGCCACCTAGCAGCAAAACTAAACTGTTTTCTTTCGGATGTCCTTGACTGCCAAAACAACTTTGTCAAAGACTCGAACCTTCTATCTAATCTGGATATATGCTCATTTTATATGCTCACTAATGCCACCTTGCGGCAAAATTTAGAACCAAATTGTTTACCTTCAGGATATCCTTGACATTGCTGAAGACTGTAATACTTATGACACACTTGTGGTGTACGTACCATGGTACCATTATCTTGAAATGGGTTCCATACTGAAAATTGTCTTCATTCAAGATAGCATTGGAATAATTTTCTTGATAACTTGTACCATGGTAAATGTATCAGATGTCTGTCCAAGGTATAACTTTCTATCTCATGCAGATCGCAAGATAGAACTTGCTTAATAGGTTCAATTTTACACGCTTACTAGCGCCACCTAACGGCAAATTATCGAACCAAACTGTCTGTGTTCCGAACTCCCTTGCCCTTCTGAACAACTTTGCCGAAGACACGAACTTTCTATCTCATGTGGATCACAATATAGCGCCACCTAGCGGTAAATTGCGAACTACACTGATTGCCTTCCGGTTGTACGCTGAAGATCGCTTCTTTGTAAATCATAAGGATCTCGAGATATAGCAATGTGAATTTACCCGTTTTGAGGAGATACTAAACCTTTTGGGGGTGATTTAATCCTCAACTGAGTGTTACTTACTGCGTCCGTGTTTATGACGGGTAGTGTAATTCAAAAAATTAGATGGGATGATGTTCAATGGGTTGATTTTCTTTCATATAACTGATAACACCGTAGCTATATTTTGCACTTATTGTGAATTTTATTTATAAATCAATTTTAATTCAGTCAATTTGTTCAATATATTATAAAAGTAGGAATTTACAAAAACATGTAAACTATTCATTTGACTTAGTTCTTCATTTTCTTGTTTCTATTTTATTCAAACTGTTCGAATACACTTACTTGTAACGAATATCTTACGCGCTAGGGTGTTTGTGTTAAAATTAAGTATGGATCACAATACTTTTATCCGTTGTTTTTCTTTTCCTACCGTGAAAACAAAGATGCGGGAGAATAGCTTACAATAAGTATCATTATCGCTTGTCATGTGAGGGCCACCGTCATTTTTTTTCTCCGTTTCCGATAGAAATGTCGCAATCAATATAGAAATAGCGGGTATCACATTTAGGCTGTTGACCATAAAACATGATCATGATCAAAGCTGTCATGAGTTTTTTTTCATAAATATATAGTTGGATATGACTGGCTATAGGCTTGCGTTTCAATTTGGATACAAGGTTTTTTTAAATACGTACATAGAGAGTAAATAGAAATCAGATGATTATAGGTAACTCAGGTAGCCATTATGCCATATATCGGGTTAAAGTGCTGATATACGGCCGTATATAAGGAGTTTGGCCCGATATATTGCTTGTTGTTACCTGGCTAGTGATAGAAATGTGTCCTGGAAAGGATAGACGATTTTTATGAATTGACTAATCATAAAATTTGATTATGGCAGTGGAATTTTAATAAATCAGTGAGTTCGAAACTTCCTTGTTTCAACATGCTGTGTCCCGCCAGGACCCAGCACGTTGACCAGGGAGGTTATGATTTGGATTTGAAAACATGCATCAAAAATAGCTTGGCTAACAGTGCGATTGTCATTTGACAATTTGCAGTTAGCATAAGCTATTTATGAAAGTTTTGGTTAGCCTAAATTACAATCGCATAGAGAGAATAGGGTCGTAAATAAATATGTAAATACTATGTACAAAAATCACCACCTTTGTAAATATTGCGAATCCTGCATAGCAGAACTCCGATAGTTTAACGCTTGATTCTATTGAGTTTACTTCAAGTTGTTTCTATTCTAGGATGATAACATGCCCTTCTGTGCAAATATGTGCTTCAATGTCAGTTCGGTTTTACCAGCGTAGGCATTTGTGAAGTGATCGTCATATGAAGAATGTTACAGAGAGGGTTCCAAACTTTTGAAACGCTGCACAGAGTGCCAAAATGCAAAAAAACGACCTTTCGTAAGGCTTCCTGATATGGCTGATTTCATCCTACAAGTGTTCTGTTTCGTATTTTCTACGTCAGTCAAAATACCCTTTACAAAACTGATTTTAAAACCCTAGGAAAATTTAATAAAAATGATGCTCTTCGTTTTCAAGGTGTTGGTAAAAAGAGTTTAAATGATCTTACTGCTAAAAAATATTTACAGTTGATTGTGTTTTTTTGGAGTACACCTAGGTCAACATCTATCATCTTTCCAACGTTGAGGGCGTTGAGAACTGGCCATGGACTGGAGCTTTGTCAATTAGAGTTGGAATTGATGTAATAAGTATAAAAAAAAAACGAATTAATCGAGATCCATTCCGATGCGGAAATCGGAATTGGGGGCGCGAGGCTCGTAAGGTTTCATATTTTTGACACACGAGTACTCTGTGATATGACAAAGGGTTGTTACAGGTAGATTTAACTTTATTTCTGTCCGAATCTCGGTTTTCTAAAAACAAGCTCATTCCCTCATAATCGTTTTTAGTGAAAGCTTCTATGCTTGGTCGGTTTGATAAATATAATTCAAGATTTACAATTCATAAATTCTATATGTTCAATCAATGACCAGCTAAGTAAAATTTGAATATATTGTAGTTTTTTACAACGTGCTTTGGAATCCTAAACGAACTTAACGAATTCATTCTTGTAGTAATTTCACTGATTTGTTCTAAATAGTGCAATATAAAAGAAAATAATTTAAAGTTAACTTTAGTTACAAAGAATACGTCTTGCACGTACTTTTAGGTGATAAGCGGGAGATCTATTTCAAAAAAAAAGTTGTTAATAATTTAAAATCCTACACGTGCGGCGGACTGCATGGGCCGACAATCTGCCTGTTCTGCTGAGAGCTACTCCACCGAGTGTTGCATAAACTGGCATCGGAAAGAACGGATATCCGTTTTTCCAGCAGCATTTCTTTGGTACTGACCGCTGCTGCTGTCGATGAGGTAGTAGGAGTAGCTGCACCAGTCGAGCCGCCAGCAGCCAGTTGCGACGATTGTGCTCCTCCCCCGATGGCTCCTCCAGCAATCATTTGCGACGCCCGGTGCATCACCATTGGGTCGGTGTTGAGTTGTTTTTGAGATTTGGCACGTTGCAAGGTAGTAGGAACTGCTGCTGCCTGGTAGCATTGCTCGCTACTAGCAGAAGGTGTCTCACCATAACCGCCGGGAATTCCGCCGTATAAACTACTATTCATTAGACAGCCCTCGTCTAAACTGGCTGAAGTGGCCATATTGTTAACGCTTTTGTCCCAGGTGTTTTTGATCATATGATGCGATGTGTCCAGGTTGGTGAGGGCGCTGTTGCTGCTTCTTTTCGACGAAGACATGGAATTATGGTGATGGTGGTGCGTCATATGCGAAGCATTTTGCTCGTTTTGCTTTCGTGCTTCAGCGTCATCTTTCTCCTGCTCACGTCGGCGTTTGCGTTTCATACAGATTACCACAGCTGTTGCAATAAAAGCGGCCAAAGGCGTTGCGACCGAAAATATAGCAATCAGCACAATTTGTCCACTGCTGAGGCCGTCACTTCGGCCACTTTGAGCTTCATGGTGTCCACTTGCGACATGAGCTGATATACTCCCCGTAGCCGAGTCCCAACTGGCCGATAAAGCCTCCTCGTCACAAGTCGACCCTCGGAAGCCTCCAGCGCAGACGCATTGGAAACTGTTCACTCTGTTAACACATGTTCCGCCATTCTTACACGGTGAAGAACTACACTCATCCACATCAACGCTACAATCTTTTCCAGTGAATCCGGGCCGACAGTTACATCGGTAATCGTTGTTCAGGTTGATGCACGTACCTCCGTTGGCGCAGGGCTTTGTCAGACACAAATCTACCTTATTTTCACATAGAGACCCTATGAAACCTGGTACGCACTGGCAGCGAAATTGATTGACCATGTCGACACACGATCCACCATTCATGCACGGATTACCCTGGCAATCGTCGATATTCACTTCACATCGAGTACCGCTATATCCGCTGGGACATTGGCACACAAACGAATCGCCTTTGTTAAAGCAAGTGCCGCCATTCTCGCAAGGACTTGGATTGCATTCGTCGACCTGAACTTCACAGGCCATCCCACTGTAGCCAATCGGACATTCGCACTTAAACCCCAAGCTCGTATCCTTACACGTGCCATGCATGCAGGGTTTCTCCGAGCAAGTGACGGTTTCCTTCTCACAGTGCGTCCCGATCCATCCTTTCATGCATTCGCACCTATAATGGTGGCGTTCCTTATCGTCGTGGCACGCTCCTCCGTTCAGACAAGGCATGGCCGCACAGTCGCTGATTCGGGTCTCGCAATCTGTTCCGATGTAGCCGGGAGGACACTGGCAAGTGTACGAACCTTGTCCGGTGTTGAAGCAAGTTCCTCCATTCTGACACGGTTTGTGGTTGGTGCAGAAGTTCAGATCCTGATTGCAGAACAATCCACCCCAGCCTTCGTTGCAGAGGCACTCCCAGGGCTTCTTGCAGGTCCCGTGTATGCATCCCGGATAGGGTTCACACTCGTCGCACAGGGCACCCTTCCAGCCGGATTGGCAACTGTGGAAATAAAAAACGAATACGAAAGAAGCGGTTTAGTTAAAGAAATTAAGTATTAAGTATATTAAGCAGAATAAATAAGTACAGTTTATTCGATGACGATGAATGATGATGCAGTCAAAATAAATGTTAAGATCTTTAGGATCAGAATAAGTAGATTTCTAACGATAACTGAATTGCTCAAAATTATTTACCGTAATCCGGAGTCAAATTGATCTATTTGGCCGAATCGGTGTAACAAGTAGCAATTCTTTCTAAGAGTGCCTAATGTTTCGTCGGAATCGCATACCTTCCATGTTTTCTAATTTATAGATGTCTAATGATAATTTTAAATTGTTTAATTCATATTTAATTTACTTTTGCATATAGATATTCACAGTTTCTAAAGATGTTGGTGTAGCAATACTATTAGAACAGCCAGTGTAAGCTGAAGCGTGAAGTACTGAACGAATTTTTTACTTTACTTTTAATTTTTTTTATGCCCAATTGTTTACCAACAAGACAATTTTATTTTCTTCGAAAAAAATACGCGCCGGATTTCGGATGTCCGAAAAAAAGGACTCAGTGAAACCAAAAGAAACCAATCAGGAGCAAAATGAAAATAAAAGAGAACCAGGGAATACTCAGAGGATATAAGAAATCTATGAAGATTGCTCAGAAAATCCGAGCATGCTTTTCTCAGAGAGAGGGCACCTTAAAAAACTGGACGAAGTATGAACGGCTGACTGCTAGCAGCATAAAGCCGGGAGATGAAATCGATGTGGATGAATTCGTAAATCGGCTGCGACTGCAAGCATTCCTTAAACATCCGATCAAGTCGGTCCCAAATCGGTATCATAGTGGTGTCCCGAAGTTGAAACGGTCATCAAACAACGTCGAAAGTCACTTAGAGCATTGAAGCGTATCCGAGCAGCAGGACAAGACACACTAAATACACTAACAAGGTTCCAAGAATCCAGATCAGCAGCGAAAAAAGCAGTCAAGGTAGCTAAAAATCGGTCATGAGAAGATTTCATTGGAAAAATATCAACAAATAGCACTGCAGCGGAAATGTGGAAAACGGTCAATACGTTGAGAGGTAAGCGACAATTTCCAACGGCCGTTATCAAGCGACCTAACGGATATACCGATAAACCGGAGGAAGTTGAAAAAGAACTTGTGAAGCATTACTGTGAGAAATCGGCGACCACAAGCTACCCTCCATTGTTTCAAATGGCGAAGGAGAAAGCCGAACAGGATCGCGTAGATTCTCTGCCTGATACAAATGACGTATACAACTCGTACTTCACACTAAATGAGCATCTGTGAGCACTCGATAAAGGTCGGCGTGTCTCTACTGGCCCAGCATCAGTAGGACATCCGATGCTAAGAAGATTTCCTTTTTCCGTGAAAATTGCGTTGTTGCAGCCAGGCTTGATAGAAACTCTTCTGAGGAGAAAAAATTGAACTCGAAAAATTCAACACAGATCCTCAAGCGATTCGAGTGAGAGTGCAAAAAAGTGCGAGGATCCTTCCTCATTTCGATTAGTTTTCCTTCTATATTTTAACTAGGATGCTCTTTAATGATACCTTCCACGAATTGCTCGAGAGATGCCTTCTGGGCTTTCATCGAAGATTCTCACAGTCATTTTTCGTAAACTTTTGGAAAATTCCGGAAACAATCTACGAGGTATTTCTGAAGAATGTCCTGAAGTTATCTCTGATGAAAAAACTTGAGAGTTATCCAATGAACTACTGCAAATAGAACTCCTCTCTGATGAAACTTTTGGACCCTGGACGAAGTCTTGGATGATTCACTTGATAAATTGATGAAATATTTTTAGGAGAAATCGCTATTCCCTTAACAATGTCTGAAGAAATATATACAGAAATAATTTGAGGAACAACTGCAACAATTTTTGAATTTTTGATTTTTCAAGAATACAAGGAAAATAAATTTGAGAATACGAGAAACCTTTGGTGGAATCTGCTGCAGTAGTATACTCTTCATGAATGTTAGAAATTCTCTAAACGAAGCTCTGTAAGTAATGTCTGAGGATTGGAATTCGTTGAGATATTCTTAGAATAATCGCTAAACTTTTTTTTTCAAAAATCCTAGAATTTTTCTCGTTGTTTTTTTTTGACCAATCAGCGTTAGACTGCTGCAGATTATTGTTGGCCACCTCCTTCCGTTTACGCCCGTATGGTCAACTATCGCACTGATGCTGTATACGGAAAGTGAGGGTTATTTGTACGTGTGAACACAACTACTGGCCACTTAAGGTGAAACATCTCAGAATCCAAAGATGGCCGGCACAATGGCCGACTTGTGTCCCTACTCACGATTTCAAAGGCACAAAACTGGAGAAATAGTTGGCAAACGTTTCTGATCTTCTTATTTTAAGCTTTCTGCTAGTGCACAAAACCAAAATAAAAAGTGCACGGTCGTTGGATGCTTTCTTTGTGAGATTTGTGCCTTTGAAGTTTTAGTGCAATCTTAGAAGTTGATTCAAAACTGTTTCACCTTAAGCTCCATTGAAAAAATCTTGGAAGAATTCCTGCGCATGAATCCAGAGGGATGTCTAGAGGAATATATATTTGAATGATTCTCTAGAAGAAAAATCTGAATGGGTTCCTTTAAGTATGTTTGTAGAATTTTCTAAGGTATCTGTGGAGGAGTCGCGTAACTATTAATGGTACCGTGGGAATATACCAGGATCCTCTTCGAAAAGTTTCCCGTGAACACTTGCAGAAACTTATTTTGATTATTAAATGATTGTGTCCTCAAATTTTCATGGAATTCTTTTTGAATTCCTTCAAGATTCCATTATATCTTATTATATTTCAAGAAACTTCTCGAAAAACTCCTCTAGTTTTAGTTTATGACATGAAAACGATCTTGCTTAATTGGGAAGATATCAAAAATGGTCGTTTGGCGCAAATTTTGTAAAAACGTGTTTTTGTGGTCAATTTGTATCCTTCCATGCGTCAGCGTCGATATCCAGTGATAGTTGTGTCGGTACCCGGGTCGTTACCGTACCTCTCTGCAGCTGGACCTGTGCAGTTGATCCCCCGTGGGCATCATTTGCAAACCGTTTAACGAGTGCCATCAAGCTTTGATTATCAAGCGCGAAAGGGGAATACCGGTGCTCGCAAGTGACTGCGTGATTGTGGTTGTGTCCATAAATTTCACTCGGTAACATTTCACGTAAGCGTTCCAGTGGCAACTCTTCCAAGTATTTAGAGCCCAAGCCGAAATCGTGTGAAAAGTACGACGTGTGCAGAAAGCCGGAGAGATTTGCATGGGCAAAACGCGGAGAAAGAATGGAGGCAACGAAAGACTGATAAGTAAACGTATACATCAATAAATCAATGTTATGCATACAAATTATTATTCATAAGAAATCGGTAGGCAATTTAGAGGTCTGTTAACGTTTTTACCAGGTACTCAGCCTCTCACATAAAAATGAGAAGAATGGCTGGCAGCTGGGCACATGTGCGAGTGTGTTTGCACTAAAGCAGTTGACTTTCCCACTGGCTGTCGTTTTGCCAGCGCCGATATGTGCTTTAAAGGATTGTGCGATCGTTTGGGATAGCCTGCTTCTGTCAAGTGTCGATAATTGTAAAATTGAATAAATCTATTAGGCAAAAGCAAATTCACATAGGTATTTCAAAAAGTCCCACTCGAAAATGTCGCTTCGAATCGCCCAATGCTAGATCGAAACTACCGAACCTGTATAAAGTTGAAGAAGCAAAACGGCAGAAGCCGCAATACTTGTTTTTAGTAGGGAAATAAGGTTGCAAACTAATGCCTCCGCCATCAAATAGCACAAATAACATTGCAACGCTCGGATTGCATGAGAACGTAGCGCTACTTGCTTGGGCGACAGTGATGCGAAGAACTGAGAAGAGGTGTTCAAACCGGATAAAACTGATGCAATTGAAGGCGCTTGAGCAAGTGCCTGATTCTCTGGTGTTAGATACTTTTTTGGAGACACGTAAACGAGCAAACTAGGTAGCAAAAGGTATCATCAATTATACGCAACCTGTAACATTTACACTTCCATTAGTGAGGCTTATTTTAAGATTGAATTGAAATTTATTCATCCTGTTGTATGAGAGGCAACGGATTGAAGCTTCTGTATAAGATACAATCAGGTTACTAATCGAATACACACTCAAGAGGTTTGGGCTATTGACTGATGTGCTCTCAACAAAGGAAAACAGATCTTCCCCGCGCGCACATGTTAAACCAAGTTAAACCACGTCGCGTTGATGTCACTCTTGTCCAAGCGAAAGCCAGAGGAGCTTAAAGGCGTGAGAAATTTCTTTAAAATTGTATCGCTTCCTTCTTGGCCCCGTGCTCTCCAATCCGTCCCCATCGTCCTCGTTTGCGCCATCCATCGGCTCATTCGCTTTGTTTATTCCATTTTAATTCCTTTCGTTGGGTCCTCTCTACCGCCGTTCCGAGTCTTACTTCGCCATCAGTTAAAAGTGAGTCAATTCGCGGTTGAACGAATATATATAGATTATAATGTGAAGATACGACAAATCGATAAAATCGATAAATCAATTTTAATGGCCATTCAACAGAGGAAGATATACATTTTTCACCAAGGCCCGGGATGATCGAGTGTTTTCCCTATGCTGTCTTCTCTGATTGTGCTCCGTTGCTTCCAGCTCGTCTCTGATCTGCGTATCAATATTGAAAAAGCGGGATACGGCAGCTGCCACCGCTTTGTTACACAACAGGTAAACATGTCATGATTAGGTTCAACTCTTCTTTTGGCCTCGTGGACTCTGAACGCCGCCCAGTCCGCCTAGCCCAATCCATCCATCGAGCGATCCATTATTTGCTTTAATCTGGGGCCGAGCGACTAGCGAAAATCTCCCCATTTAAATCTGACATCAGTTTCATTTATCAGCGTTTAAGTAAAAGTCTTAATCTCTTTGTGCTCTGTGGCAATAATTAACGGCAATATCACTTCAGTGTGGTCCACCCCTGACAGGGGACCCAGCCTGTTCGAAACAACTCTAGTGCTCCAGGCTTGACAGTTGGCGCAAATCTTCTTCGTTTCTTGTTTCGACTGATGTATTAATTGACCCGGTTTTTTTGCATTTGTTAAGAATTATTGATTTCCTTGCTTTCGTCAGTCAGGCGTTGTAGTGGGGATTTGAGTGATTTGACAAACCGTGCCCTTACACAAACTCAATTTAGACTTTGTGTTGTTCCTCTTTAGACATATGTTATCAATTATTTAAGTCGTTTTCGTTTTTAGGCACTGGGCCGTTGATCCAAATGTAAAAGAAACCGGAGGATTTCACTGGAGCCACGACGGCTTAAGCCGGACTACTTGCAATAGTGCCCGACGGATTATCTAGCCTACTCAGATACTCCGACGAAGAATTCCTCGGCGATGAAAGATCTTCCGAGCCGATGCTATCCGGGCAGATGCCGGGTTTGTTCCTGTGATTCCGGTTGAAAGGAAATTTTCGGTTACCATTTATCGGTGTTATTTCCGAACTGTTTGTTGTATAGATCGTTAATATATGAACTTGATAAATTGTATAACTAACATGCATTTTCCATATGCTCCATCGTAATACTTTGACACTTTATGGACTTATATTTGCATACAAAGTTTAGAATAAGATGTAATATATCCTAAAAACCTAAACCTACACATACTTTGAAAATCATTGTTCGAAACTCATATCTCATAGTATCCTCTCTAATTCGAAAATGTTTTTTCAATTTGCAAACTGAACCGTCCCTCACTACCCCTCTGAACATCTCCCGCTGGTTCCATCGAACGGATGGATGGATGTTCGAACGGACGAATCTGTGAGCGAGCAGAGGAAGAAATCCTTTCACTTTGCTTGCGCTGTTCGATTGTCCGCTGTTGTTGACCGCTCGCGTTTTTTTCCTGCTGTAGGTCCCCTCTCAATTTCTGCCCGCTGCTGTTGTTGTGTTGTATTTTTTTTGCCTGTACATCAAATCAAATACCGGTGGTGTCAATCCGTTGTTGCTTCGATACGTTAAAACGTTAATTCCATTCATAACGATATTACATATTTATAAGAAGAGCGTGTGCTCAATGCAAAGGGGGTTTCGGTTCGGGATGGTACAAGAGGCGGACTGTCGTTGCATCGCGATCGGCTTCAATCCAGTCTGGACCCGGTGAAGAGTGTAACTGTGGGAATGAATTGAAAATTCTGTAGGTTACGTCTCCCGCTTATAAAAATACGCCTATGTGCTGCCATGAATATGAATGACAAAACGCGGGCGGCGCGTTACTCCGGCCCTGGAGACGAAACGACACTGTGAAAGCATGTACCTTTAGTGATGGTTTTGGAGCATCATTTTAAACACATTTTTCGGTCGTCCATCGTCGTCGCCTGCTTGGTTGTGAAACAGGTGTGGCGAAGGCGCCTTGTTATATTCCACCATCGGAGGCTTAGGTCCCATCCAAGTAAGCCGGGTAGACACGAAATAGTTGCGCTAATTGAGTAAAGTATTGTGCTAACAATGGGCGCACTACGATAATATGCTTCAGCCGCGATTGTTGCAACGGGCACACCATGATCCGTAGGTACTTCTTGGGGCGCAAAATTCAACCATTTCCAGGTAATGAGCGCGCCCATGAAATCTTCCATGAAATATAGTTATTGAACAGCAATTAGATATGAACAGCGCTCACCGCGGGAACACTCTTTCACAGAGAGAAAAAAGAACCGCGGGCTGTCTACCACCAATTGATCAACATACAATACCATATTGTTGGTGTGGTCATGATATGTTTGCCTTACTTACAATTTTCTCTCCTGTTTCTCGGTTTGTTATTCTTTTTTTTCGTTTCATTTTAACTTAATTGGACAACCGTGTGAGTATTTTCTATTAGCAAGTACTCTAAAAAGAATAGGAAAAACGGAGCGCATCAGCGAAGGCGTCAATAGATCCTCACTCTTTCGGCTGTGTGCTATTGATTCTAATTGAATGCGTTTGACCAGCGGTTCTCAACTGCTCAAATTTAAGGAGGTTTGTGAGTTGATTTTCATTTAGGACTTCCATTCCAGAATGATTTTCGGTTAGGGCTGGAAAGCTTTTGGGCTATAACTGCATTTCTTACAAAAGTTAACCAACAGTTCAAATGTTAAGAAAAAAACATGGCTAATTTTCTCAGCATTGGATTGATCAACATTTCAAATGAATGCGTCATTAGAACCGTAACCCTATTCTTTAAAAAGCATCTATACAATTTTGAAGGAAAGATCTGAAAACTATGTAATATTAATAAAATAGCTAATGAAGTCATGATCGCTCAAAAGCTTGGGTTCACAAGAACTTATTTAAAACACGAAAATTCTGTGAAATCTCATACATTTATGTGCACCCAAATATTTACGTTTAAATTTGCCTTTAACTATTGTCAGGAGGAAGTCAGATGGAAGACGGAGCATGACACATAGCTCGAACCGAAGATAAGCCTCGAGGCAGGAGGAGACGATCTTGTGTCAACGTTGCGACCCTCAAAAGTGTCGGAATAGACTTAAACCGATTTGGGCGAATTTGAGTCGATGTTCTGAAAATCGATACTGCGATTCTCCTGAAGAATAAAACATTCAAAGTGTAAATTGAGACTCCAACCAGAGTGTGGTTTTCAGCCAAGGGGAGGCTGGAAAAATTGAGTTTGTTAACTTCTCCGTAGAATATTATGACGAAGAGTTAGAGGTCTAAACACAAAAGGTTAACCTTTTCCATAGTAGTCTTTATAAAAATTTCAATTAGGGCGCTATTACGTGTTCGACGACTATAAATTGATATTTTGACTAATTTGCAATCAAATGCTAATGATAAATCACTACAATCAACTATTTAAAATACCTTATATTCAGTTCGTGAATATTTGTTGTATAAACAGCAAAATTATGTCCAAGTTATTTCAAACCTAGAGCATAATGACTTTTTGGTGTATATAATATATTATATATTAGCGTATATTCTATATTATAGAATAATATCTTCAAGAAGGACTTCAATTACGATTGAAAATTATGAAAACTCAACAAACAAAAGTTGGAAACCGCTGACACCGCCTGACAGCCTGATTGACTGTGGGCTTTGAACTTCTCGCACTTGCTGAGACACTAATTGTGTCTTAGGCTTGCGGTTAGCCGTAGAAGCCGATGAACCCTTGTCAGCTCGTCCCGGCAAGAAAAAATAAAGCAAACAGACGTTCAAAATTGCTAGTTCCTATTGTTTGCTCATTTTTCTGATTCGATTATTTTTAGCAAGAAAGGTTGGTTTGGACGTACGTTGTGTCTGCATGTGATTAAATGATTGTTTCGCTTAGCATAACAGTTCTACGGGGTGGATCTGCTAGCTAATAGGACATTCCATTACACGTAATAGGCCTGTTCAATGTCAGTTACTCGGCCTGTCTTACCGCCAAGCGAGTGATAAGTAGAATAATTGAGCGATTTTGAATAGATGATAGGATTTTAGGATTTATAAAAAAAAAATGAAAAGAGGGATCCTTTTTGGCACTTTGGATTCACTTCGGCTGAGGGATTTTTGAAACCTACCGGGTTCATAGTTAGCATTAGCAATTAGCATTGAGCAATTCGCACAAATTCGTAAGTGGTACAGTCCTAAACCGTTGTATAAGGGACCTATCGGGTTCATAGTTGGCCACAAATGCGTTGTATAATAGTTGGCTTTAGGTGCCCAAGTAGTTCTTTTCTCAATTGATGATACACTGGTCAAGGAATGCTGCACCCGTTGAGTTTTTAAGAAACTGAAACTTTGGACTGTAAGATTAAAAATTCGATCCAAATGAGGATCTTTTCGGGTGCCATGTTATTTAAATAAGTAAAATTCATGGCTTTGAAGGAATGCGGATTATTTGGCATGAAAATCATTTAAAAAATGGGTTATGTTTCAGAAAATTCAGAAATTTATTACGCTTCTGACTTGCTGTCGCCTAAATGATGTCAAGATTCTAATAGAAACCATTTTTTCTACATTTTCATCACAATCTGGCAAACGCCAAGATCTTGCCGAAATGCCTTTGCATTGTGTTTGAGCCTTTATATTCGTCAAACGCCAGATAAATTCCAACTTCTTTTCTAAGCCAAGTTTAGTTTGGTAAATCTGACCGAGGATCACTTTTAAAAATTGTTAAATTTTCTGCCATGTTTGCAAATATCTTCATTAACACATCGCCTGTCCAGTTCATAAATCCGATGCTTATTACTAATCACATCACGGGGAGCATTCTTCACGGGCATTTGCTCGCCAACCCTCCCAACAGTTGGAAAAAGGGAAGTAGCAAAACGAGGCGACGCAGAAACCGAAGAAATCGTATTAGGCATTATTAAATTGCGCGATGCAATTTCATTATTGTTATTATTATCGACTTGACACGCCTCTTCTTGAGGTATTTCCCACGGCACGAGGCACGCCATTCTAGGTAATATTGCCTGACTGGCAACTACTCACTCAGCTCGGAGTGTGATTCAGTGGTGGCGCGTATACTTTGTACCCCTTTTACCATCATCATCGACTTCGTCGTCGAGAAGCTGAGCTCTCCGAAAGCACATTAGACCGGATCAAAAACCAAGGATCGTCTGCATCCGAGACGTGCGATGGTTTGGTTATTTAGCATCATCACATTGAGCATTGCAACTGCCCTAATTACGGGGAGGAAGTGGACCAGTCTAATACTGTACAGAGATCATTGCTGCGTTGTTCGTCATGTCCGTCGCCCACGGGAGAGACTTGGGATTCGATTCGAACGCGTCAAGGCTTTCTATAGTTATGCTTGTGATCGCTGGCTCGTCTCTTGACGGGAACTCCGTGATCGATAGTAAAAATTGATCACCGCGATCTGCACGTGCGACCATCAAACTCCTACAATGGTTTTTCTTCGTCAGATCCGTCAATGACTGAGGTGAGTTGATTTAATTATTGCGGGCTTCGATTTGATGGGACTGCATTGAAACTTCTCTATTTATAATTTCTCACTGAAACCGAAGTTATGGTTTTGTTTTGTTGTTTAGAACTGAGTAAAAAACAATCTCGCTAGATTCTTCTTCTTCCTGGTCATACGTCCCAACTGTGACAGAGCCTGCTCCTTTCAGCTTAGTGTTCTTATGAGCCAGTAGCGCAACCAGGATTTGGTTCTGGGAGGGGTTTTGTAAATTTTTACCTCTTGAAATTAAGAATATTTTTTGACCAAATATGTGTTAAAGGTTAAAAATTTTCGATATGACCATAACATATTGTTTTTGGAAACTTTTTAATTCAATTGATTTACTATCACATTAGGACGCTCATTAGAGTGTGGCTTATTTTTCGAAATGTTCTAAAACCAAAAATACGTGTGCTCTTTTGAATTCAAATCACATAAAAATGAAACCTCAAATTTCGAGCCAAAAGCATTAAGATTTAGAGGTGGCGCAAGTGACTTGAAGGTGAATTTTCAAGTTATGAAATATGAACTTCAGTGAAGTCTTCATAACTTTGTTATATTGCAACCAATTTTAAACTCTAAGCATCATTCTCTTTAAAATTAAATTTGTGAAAAGTTCGTAAAACAAATTTGTCTAAAATAAAAACTAGTCTTAGTTATAAGTAGTTTTCCCAAATTTTTCCTCTTTTTGCTAAAAAAATCATTTTTGTTTGACCATAACTTCATGAATACTCATTCGATTCCAGACCTTTTTACATGCTTTTGAAACTAATTTAGTTGTTTTCATATTGTGTATACTACGGATTGATTAATGAAACCAGTCAGAGTCACATTTTCCCAACAGTTTTCGAAATGCATAACTAATCGAAAAACAAAATATTTGCTTTCACTAGCAACTGAGTGCTTCAAAAGAATTTTATTTTTTTATCACCTGAATCTCTGAACACCAAAGTAGAGTAAAATTTGGATAAATGCTAAGGGCCGATTACTTCACCTCTGCTTCAGCCGTAAACCGCGTTTACCCATATAATTAAACCAGGTTTAAGACCTAAGCGCTGGTGAAGAAACCGCTTGTAAGACAACTGAAAGATTTGTTATGCTTTGGAATAATGTTCATTAATCAGACGTTTGAATGGTCCCAACATATTCGAATGTTTGATAAACTTGTCACAAATTCAATTACATTTCGTTCCTTTTGCATATTCGTATTGTAGTAGTTCGCAGGGAATTTTGGTTTTATTTAAGTTGAGGGATGTAAGCATTCAATAGAAATATATAATTATGTAGCTGTGAAAATTACTTAAACTAACAGTGTTAATACAAATTCCAGAAAGTTACTGCTCCGTAGTTGAATAATTATTAATGATGAAATTCAAAAATATACTAAGCCCTATTTTTTCAGGCTCTAGGGGGGGTTTTAACCCCCAAAACCCCCCCTTGGTTGCGCCACTGTTATGAGCACTTACACAGTTTTTGACTATGAGCGCCAATTAATCATTTTATTTTCAATTAATCATGTGTTCTCGCTGAATAGCTATGGGAGCCCCACGATTCTACGTCAAATAAATCTTTCGAACTTCCGGATGTTAGAACGAATCGCTGTTATCAGCCTTGGAATCTAGCTTGTACAATAGTTGAGTCGCCATCGATGGGAAATTCTACCGACAGGTCAAATGCAAAACACCATTCATGAATTGTTTTGCGGAGCGGACATCATGTGCTACATCGAGAGGGACGTGATGAGCTGCAACAGTCGACATCCAGTTGATGAGGTAATCCGATAATAATACAGTTGTCAGATCCGGTATGCATCGTGACCACTAGGAAGAATAGCAGAGGAAGCATATGGGACGGCGAGTAGGGTGGACGGGACGCGGATTCGGATTACACAGACAGCATCGTCATCGATCGTCATAAGAATGGTGGGAGACTAGAACTATTTCACGGGTTGTCTAACAAATGTTGTTCGAAAAAGGTTGGATACTCACATGCACTCGTTAGGCTTGCTGCAGTGTCCGTGTTTCTCGTCGCATCCAGGAGTGCAGCGGGCTGAAAAGTACGAAAATAATGCGTTAGAGACAATGATGATTAATTAGCTAGTTTCACGATTACAGCACGGGGGGTACTGGAAAAGTGGGTTTGATAATAAGTTCGAAAATATGGAGATTAATAATGAAGGACTCTTTTAATACCCATTACTGGCCTCAAAGCTCTTAAAATGACGCGCGCCTATCGGCTGGTTGGGGCGGCCACATAGCAGCAGGGAACTGTGCCAAATTCGAGACCGCATTTATGCTGGTGCTCGTTTTGTGGCCACCATAAAACTCGCGACGCCGAGTGTATTTTTTTTTCTTTCGTTTGTAGATGCGTACTCATCGGTTAGGCCCTGACGACAGCCGACAACAGAGATGAAGAAGCATATTGAGGCACACTTTGGTGGAAGCCACTTATCAACGGAACCGGGCATTAGTCTGTACGTGTTGTGTACCAGTGCCAGCAGGAACTGGTTGAAAATGAAGGGTGTAAGGTAACAGAGGCGCATATTGCGTCGTTCCACGTGAAAGTATGATGAGGCGATCAAGAGCGCGCGCCACCAGACAACTGGTGCTCAACGACAGCTGCATTTTAAATTCATTAAATTTATTTTCTTGTGTTTTTCTCCGTGCTGTATTTTTTCATGTGTCGTACAGAACTGGTAATAAATACCGCATTGGACCCTTTGCTGCTGATAATGTTTATGTGCATTTCACATTTAACATTATATAATTATTGGTTCGAGGGCCGCGTTCGAGTTCGGCCGAAATTCAGCCAAAAAGACAGGCTGCGATGTTGATCACTGTGGAAGTTTTTATCAGTGCGCACTAATCAAACAAAATTGTTACAACGATGTTGACCACGCTCAACAAGTAACTAACCCCTAATCAATTATTCTCCATTGCATTACAAACGCTTTTTCAAATACAAGCTCATCGATAAATTTTATTGCAGCTTTCAAGCTATATACCGGAACCAACCAGCTCACGTTTTCAAAAGGAAAGGACTAACTGTGATCTAAGAGCTGTGAGGCCCGATACATGCAGACAGAGCGCTATCGAGCTCAATAGATCCCACGATGAATGAGGTGGAATATCAGTTTACAATCGCTTTTCTTCAAAATAATTTGTAAATATTTGATGACAAAATATTTGTCTCACCTCCATCTTCACAACGTTAGCCGGCCGTCCCTTCTTCTGCTGTCATCATTGTCACCCACGGGTTGAATGATGCTGGTGAATGGAAATCAATTGTTGCGCCTCTGGCCTCTGCGCTCAGCTCAGCGAATGGTCTTCTGGTCATTCTCAGCTTTATGCAGATAAGCCGTGTCGCAGCAGCAGATAGCCAGCGATGACGGTTTGAATTTAAACATTAGACAGAGCGGAGCGCTCATTGGACGATCGTTCAGTAAATAATTAATGATCATATTCAAATCAACAAGCCAATGGAAACGTTTTTTATATACGTTTATTTTATATCCATTATAAATATCTCTTTTACTTCTTGTATTATTTCGGCGCGGCTGTGTTTTATCAGTGATGCCTGCGCTGATCGCCGAACGAATGATCGGCCGACTTTAGTTTTAATCATCGTGCCTAAGCTCTCCCACTCTGTCCCTCTTTGGATTCTTTGGATTCGATGAACCGACCCGTTCGAAAAGAATTTCAGAGCCTTCAGAAGGCTGCCGCCATCGTTGTCCCCGGGAAAGACAGTGGGCAGAAAAAGGCAACGAGGATGGAACAAATGTTCGAAATGAAAACCAAAACGCGAATAACTTTACCCACAAACATTTAGCCACGACAAAGCGTGCGATCACTGCAGGATCTTCCCTCCCGACTCCATACCCCCAAAGACCAATAAATATTTTCGAGTTAGCATCACCTCATCAACATATCCATCAGCAAGGAAATGAATCATCTTGTCATCTCGCGCGCTGGTAAGATTGTGCAGTCCGATAACCAGCGTCGCGAATGAGGCGAATAAAATTGATGAGCCTCGAATCGGGTGCGAGGGTCGCCTGGCACACCTACCTGCCTACCAACCTACTTGTTTTCTCATCCTAGTTTCAAATGTTGCGGGAAACTCCTCACTCGAAAAGTTTCGACGGCAATCGGTTATTGGAATTTGACTACAGACTTAAATTATTTCACCGAACTCAGCAAAACGATTCGCCGGGAATCCAATAGTTCAGAACTCGGCAATTTTCAGAATCTCGATATCTCTGAGAGAAAACTGCAGACTTTTTCGCCATTTTCTTCCATTTGTTATTTGTATTTGAAAGGTAAGTTTCAAATTTCGAACATGACTCATATTCCGAACACTAGACATTTTATAGTGATTTTTCAAGACAATCACTGTTGTGGGGGGAAGTTTCCCAAACTCTTTTGAGCAAACCGTTTTGTATGTGGGTAAGCTAAAAGAATTTTTGGTGACCTTCAGACGGTTGGGTCTTACCACGGTGACTCGGGCTTAATAATTTTGTAGATATAAGCTAGTTAGGATTTTCAATTGCTCAACCTCGTCTAGGACTTGGTAGATGATTAGCGGTTTCTCGGTACTATAGATTTTAAGCCAATTTTGCACGAACTAGAACTAAGTTAAACTAGAGTTTAGATTTTGATTCCTCACTACCTTTTAGCTTTAAATTAACGGAAAAATGCGCAGAATAGTAGATAAAACTTTTGAAATGCTCATTTGCATGACTTCGTAGAGTTGTTCCAATTTTGTTTTGGTTCTGAACTCCTACATACATCGAAAAGCGCCTTTATCCTCTCTTTTACGCTCGGTTCATCGACCGTTGTATTGGTCAAGCTTAGTTGACCACTTGAACGGCCACAGTGAATCGACCACAGTAGATTTGTAGCAGGGGGGTGACGTGACATCCCCCCTCCCGTGAACACTAGTTACGACCCGACTCTTCGGGAGTCTCCAATCTGGGTTCACTTCGTTCAACCACGTCAAGAACCGCCAACTTTACTGCTGGTCGTCGATGAACTCCGGAAGCCGTCCGGACAAGGGCTTGGCGGACACGTCCATCACGTCCAGGCATCACAGCTTCAACACGTCCTCTCGTCCATTGATCCTTGGCTGTCCCATTCACCACCAATACCAAATCTCCAACAGCTATATCTCGGACCTCTCCAAACCACTTCGATCTCCGCGTGATTACTGGAAGATATTCCTTCAGCCACCTTGTCCAAAAGCGTTGCGTTATGGCCTGCGCAAGTCTCCAACTGCTCCGTAGCACGGCCGGTGACTCAACGGGTTCATTTGGAAGGAACTTGTCACCATTTGAGGAACCCAGCAAAAAGTGGTTGGGTGTAAGAGCTTCCTCATCCGCCGACTCGAGTGGAATATAGGTGAGCGGACGCGCGTTTATCAGAGCCTCGGCTTCGAGCAAGATGGTCTCCAGAACTTCGTCATCTGGTCTACGTGGGCTGTCTGCTATAGATCCTATTGCTACCTTGACGGAACGAACTAGACGTTCCCATGCGCCTCCCATATGGGGAGCCGCTGGTGGTATGAAACACCACCGGGTCTTGGTTGTTGTAAACGTGGTAGCTAAAGCGGCATTCCGCTTTTCCGTCTCTCGTTGCAGTTCGTTGCTCGCCCCTTGAAAGCAGGTTCCATTATCCGAATGGAATTCGGCTGGAGATCCACGTCGAGCTATAAATCGCCGTATTGCCATAATGCAGCTCTCCGTGGAGAGGCTGTACACTACTTCCAAGTGTATTGCGCGAACTGTAAGGCAGGTGAATAAAGCCACCCACCTTTTCACTTGACTTCTTCCAACCTTGACCAGTATTGGACCGAAATAATCTACTCCTACGTAGGTAAATGGTCGGATGAACGGTTGTAGACGGATCGCTGGAAGCGGCGCCATCGCTGGAGGACTCGGTAGGGCTTTCTTAATCCGGCACACCACGCAGCCCTTTGTGACCTTCTCGACTAGTGCACGTAGCTTGGAAATTTCGAAGCGTTGACGAATTTCGTTGGTGACGGTTTCGCGATTGGCATGGCGGAAACGCCGATGATACCAATCCACAAGCAGGAACGTGATCTGATGTTGCCTCGGGAGTATTGCTGGGTACTTGAATTCCATTGGTACAAAAGTTGAGGCGCCGATTCTGCCACGTTGACGAAGCACACCGTGCTCATCGAGAAACGGCCAGTTTTTGTAAATTGGACTGCTTTTAGCGACACATCGATGACGGACCTCTGGTGAACCTTGCGTTTCAGACAAGATTTCGATTTCCTCTGGAAACGATTCAGCCTGTGCAATCTTCCAAAGGGCTGTCTCAGCACGCCTCAATTCATCTTGGACGAGAACATCCTGTTGCATCGAAGCACCGCTGCGTTTACGGCGTAGGTTATCCACGAATCGAATCACAAACGCCATGGTTCTCTGTAGACGAGTCCAGTTGCTAAACCGTGTGGTGTCGATTAATGGTGGGCTGGTAGAATGGATGTGGATTGGTCGCAGTTCTTCGCACGTTGTTGTGACTACCGTTTGTTGAGGCCAGAATTCTTCCGGCCGATGCAGGAATGGTGGACCCGCGAACCATGGATTCATAGAGGTGAGATCAGGCCCATTTTTCCATTTCGTAGCGAGGTCTGCCGCATTCGATCTAGATGGAACCCATCTCCACTCCCGTACGTCAGTTGATGTAAGGATCTCACCGATACGGACTGCCACAAATTTGTTATACCGACGATGTTCTGATCGAATCCAGGCTAAAACGGTGGTAGAGTCGCTCCATAGAACTCGGCGGCTGATAGAGTAAGTGTGGAATCCTTCGACAGCCTCCAAAATTCGGACTCCTAGTACGGCCGCATTCAATTCAAGGCGAGGGATTGATAAGACCTTTAAAGGTGCCACCTTAGTTTTTGCGCAAACCAGCGCAACATGAATGCCGTTTTCAGTTTCGATTCGGTAATAAGCTACGCAGGCGAAGGCAGAATCGCTGGCATCGACGAAAACGTGTAACTCCAACCGATCGAAATTATCTGGAAACGGGGAGTTGAAGTAGCAGCGGGGGATTTGCAATGAGTCTAGTTGCGGGAAGAAGGCTACCCATTGTCGCCAACGAGTGAAGAGCTGCTCGTTGATTTTTTGATCCCAATCAATCCCCGAGGCCCAGACGTCCTGCATAAGTACTTTCCCGTGGACTAAGAAGAACGCCACGAATCCCAAAGGATCAAAGAGACTCATAATCACCTTCAAGACTTCGCGTTTCGTTGGAATGTGATTCTCATCGAGAATTAACTTCAAATCCTCACGCATCGAAAAGGTGTACGTGAAAACATCGTCCGCTGGTTTCCATCTCATTCCGAGAACCGATTCGGCTGCATCTGCACGTACAAGAGCGAAGTCTTTGGTAGAATCTGGTTCGATCTCCCCAGTTCGCCGCAGAACTTCGTCTTCGTTCGATAAAAAGTTACGAATCTCGAATCCACCCATAGAGTGGACGTACTTGACATCGCTCACCACCCGAACTGCTTCGTCAATCGTCCTGAAACTGTCCAGGTAGTCATCCACATAATGGTGCTCCTTTATTGCGGCTGCTGCTCGTGGATAATGCTGCGCGTACTGTTCGGCATTGGCATTCTTTACGAACTGGGCGGAAGAAGGAGAGCAGGTGGAACCGAACATTGTGACTTCGATCGCATACACCTGTACAGGTTCTTCGGGAGTGCGACGAAACACAAACATCTGTGAATTCCTATCGCTAGCTTGTAGCTTGATTTGGAGAAACATCTCCCTAATGTCTCCAGAAACGGCCACCGGAAATAGACGGAATCCGCTAAGTACTCTCGGGAGCGGAGTGAGGAGGTCGGGACCTTTCAACAGGAACGAATTGAACGATACCCCAGCGACTTTTGCTGCTGCATCCCAGATCAGCCGAATTTTACCCGGTTTCTTGGGGTTGATGACCACTCCAAGTGGCAGAAACCAAGTTTTCTGTGGATCGATAGCTGTCACCTCTGATTCGCTGACTTTGCGAATATAACCCTTTCGCTCATAGTCGCTGATTTGCTCACCAACTCGCTGCATCATTGTTGAGTTACAACCCAACTTCTTTTCGAGAGCCTTCATCCGTCGAATGGCCATCGGATAGGTTTCTGGAAATTCCGGATCATCGAACTTCCAGAGGAGTCCGGTTTCGAATCCGGTTGCTGTTCGCCTTGTGGTATCTTCCAACAATTTTCTCGCTCTCTTGTCCTCGTCCGATTCGAGCATCACGTTCGGGCCCACGATCCCATTGTTCTCCAACGTGAAAAAATCGCGTAGCTGTTCATTTAGCAGAGCATCTGAACTCGCCGCGGCCGCTGTGTGGAAGTTCACAATCGCCCTAGGAATGGGTTTCGCAGATGTGCGGCCATAGACTCCCCAACCTAGTCGACATTTGGCGGCTATAGGGTCAAATGGCCCTCCCTCTCGTAGCCTCAAAGGAACGCCGAGGCGAAGATTGTCTAGCCCGATAAGTAATTTGGGTTGTGCTAGATCATAGTCTTCGATCGGAAGCCCCTTGAGATGTGGGAAACGTGTTGTCATTTCTCTATAGTTGAAACGCTGCGCTGGAAGAAGCAAACAACTCACGGTGCGTGCTTGGTGAAGATCATAACGTTTGTCGTTTCGTTTACCCGATATTTCCAGGCTCACCTCCTCCGATCGCAGTTCATTGCGCTTCACGTTCCCAGTCCATTGTAGAGTCAACGGTTTCCTAGGCCCGGAGAGACCAAGTTCGTTTGCCACTTTCTCCTCTAGCATTGTAATCTGCGAACCCTCGTCGATAAAAGCGAATACCGTTACACTCTTGCCGTTTGCATACAATACTACAGGCAGTACTCTGAACAGCGTTTGATCGTCGTCCATTGGAAATTTCCTCGACGAAACATTCACGGAGTGGGTTGTTGGCGTAGAGGAAGACGACGAGTGCAAAAGCGTGTGATGTTTGAGTCGGCATCCCGAGACTCCGCAACCCTGCCAAGACTTACACGGCCATTTGCCGTGGTTGTTCAGGCACGTTCGGCAGAGACCTTTATCCTGTACCTCCTTCAATCGTTCCTCTAGGTTTAGCTGTTTGAACTTGTAGCATTCAGCAACTCGGTGGCCTTCACGATCACATATTCGACACGATTTTGGTGATTTGCGAGTATTTTCTGCCGCTGGTTTTGGAGCCGGAATATCTGCAGTTGAATGAGCTTGAATTCTAGCTTTCTCACGAGGACGTTGTAATTTTTCGCTGCTCGTCGCTTTCTGAAACCCTGGAAGTTCGAAACTCACTTCACTGGCCGCGCTGACCAGCTTGCCCATGAATTCACCGAACGTTATGACGGTAGCCCTGGGCTGAAGATTTTTGAAGGTGGCCCAGTCCATCCTCATAGGGCCTGGCAGTTTCTCGACCAGCTCCTGCATGAGCATTGGGTTGGCCAGATGTTCTTCTTGTTCAGCCGCCTGAAGATGGTCGACGAAATTTTGCACCGCCAATCCAAATTCCAGAATGGATTCCGGGCGGTCATGCCTAGGTCCTGGAGTCCGCCGAATCTTTTCATGTAATGACCGAATAAGAAGTTCGGGACGACCGTAAAGCGTGCGGAGCGTGTTCATCACTTGTGGAACGTTGGCCGGAAGCAATAGTCTGCTTCGCACCGCTTCTCGAGCGTGTCCGGTAAGGCATCTTTGTAGTCGCGCAAGGTTTTCGGCATTTGAATACCCACACGCAACGGTTGACTGCTCAAAACTGCTGATGAACATCGGCCAATCAGCAGGATTGCCGCCGAAGTGAGGTAAATCTTTGCCGACAACTTGTCTCGCGGCTATTTGCTGCGTGCTGAGAACCCCTGCTTGCCCGATTGGTTCGTGATTGTTCGCTCTCATCGCTGTATTCACCGTTGGTCCACCCAAGTGACGAAATTGCTCCGGACGAGATTCGTGAGAGAAAAGATTTGGCTCTACGGATCGACGTGTTAGAGGTGGATCGTGAATTGCGTCGCACAGACCAGGTGTGGTCCAAGAAGGCTCTTGTCGGCGAAATATCTGTGGAGTGTGTTCACCCCCATCACTGTGTCCACGAGATGAATGAATCGACGGTGGATATGGGTGAACTGGCAAAGGATTTGTTTGCAAAGGCCTTGAACTAGTTACGAACTGCTGGAACGGTTCACGGATTGTAGTAGATCGAACGTGATACCCGATCCTACCACTCACATGAGGAATGCCAGTGGGCCCAGGGAAACGCTGACGTGGAGAAGAATTATGAGTTTCTGCCACTTGGGGTGCAGGCGGTAATTCTGACGGTATCTCCGTTACTCTTGAAGGTACATTGATGATCAACGACGCTACACTATGCGGGGCCGCAGGAACCGAATCATATTGGAGGTTGCCATGATTTCCCAATGTATTCCTGTCGGACTTCCCGTTCGGCATATTAGCCGTCAACCAACTCGCGACCTTTTCTCGGGAACTTGTTGCCGATTCCACCACACTGCCACGTTCGGAAATCTGCAGAATGACTTCATTTTTCTTCTCCAGTGATTCACGGCGTATCGACTGCTGTTTGAGCAGACGTGCTTTCTCTGCCACAAGTTTGCTCTGCCTTAAAAGCGATTCTTCCTCAGCCAACTTCCTTTGCTCTTCCATTCGCTTCTTCTTTTCTTCCAGTTGTCTCTGGGCCTCTTCATGTTCCAGTTTCTTAAACGCTTCCTCTTCTTCAAGCTCTTTCTGTTTCATCCTCTCTTCTTCCTCGATTAGCTCCAGCCGCGCCTTCACGATCGACGACCGGCTACTCGATGCTACCGACGAAATCTTGCTGCCAATATTTGAAGCAGGTTTGCCCCCTGACACGTTACCTGACGGCGCTCGTTTCGCTTGTGATCGCAGTCGAGAAGAGATAGTCGATCCTGCTGCATTCTCTCCCCGGCACTGCCTGCAGATAAACGGTCTACTCGGCACGGACTCGCTCTCGCCGGTACAGCTGAAGTGCTCCCACAGGCGGCATTGATCGCAGATGATCATATGAGCACTTGACGAGTCTGGGCGGTGGCATGCCTTGCATGTATATCCCGATCGGCTGTGATGTCCGTCCATCTTCACCCACGTACAAAAATTCTTTTAGAATGTTGTGGGGGGAAGTTTCCCAAACTCTTTTGAGCAAACCGTTTTGTATGTGGGTAAGCTAAAAGAATTTTTGGTGACCTTCAGACGGTTGGGTCTTACCACGGTGACTCGGGCTTAATAATTTTGTAGATATAAGCTAGTTAGGATTTTCAATTGCTCAACCTCGTCTAGGACTTGGTAGATGATTAGCGGTTTCTCGGTACTATAGATTTTAAGCCAATTTTGCACGAACTAGAACTAAGTTAAACTAGAGTTTAGATTTTGATTCCTCACTACCTTTTAGCTTTAAATTAACGGAAAAATGCGCAGAATAGTAGATAAAACTTTTGAAATGCTCATTTGCATGACTTCGTAGAGTTGTTCCAATTTTGTTTTGGTTCTGAACTCCTACATACATCGAAAAGCGCCTTTATCCTCTCTTTTACGCTCGGTTCATCGACCGTTGTATTGGTCAAGCTTAGTTGACCACTTGAACGGCCACAGTGAATCGACCACAGTAGATTTGTAGCAGGGGGGTGACGTGACAATCACACAAATTTCTTCACAGGATGATCAATCCTACTAATGATTCAAGTCATCTACATTTAAAAGTTGTGATTAAGAGATTTAATTTTCTAGGGTGTGCTAAATCGTTTCTAGGCGATGGTCTTGTAAATATTTCGGTCCTTCATCGAACCTCCATGGAACCGTCCCAGATAGCTTCCGAACAGGCGAATGTGGATCTTAAATTTCTAAACTTTCGAGAAAGGCCAAAAACTAACTCTACTATGATCGTGCGGAATTATTTTAAGGTTTGCTCAAAACTAGACATCCATGCGATTCGTATGAAGTAAAAAAGACAGTTCATTAAAATTGCCAAAATGCAGCAGTCTTTTCGCTGGGCGCATGCGGGTTAATTAGACTGGTCCAAAAGCATACAATTTTTGGAAAAGTAAAATGGAACAACAATGATCCTCGAGAGTAATGCCTTTTTTTGTAACGCTTGTGGCTCATCCATGCTGAAGAAATATGGGTTTTCTCGAATCGATCCATTATCACTTCCAGGGCATATAGTTTTTGTCTTCCCCATGATTTTAAATGCGAACTAATAACAAACTTGCAATGAAATTACAATTCAGTACTAGAATGACCAATTTCATTCCGTTCATCTGGATTATAGTAAAAGTCATTGATGACTAATTTCAACACATAAATTTAGATTAGGTCTACGCTTAAATTGTACTAAAGCCTGAGCAGCTTCCACATGTTGGTCTGGGAATGGAACAGAATTCCTTTTACTAAATTAAAGGACTGTTCCACTCAAGGCCACAATACATTAAGGAAGAGCCCTTCTGCGAAACCGATTCCGGCAAGAGATCGCCAGTGACCTTTTATATTTAATTAAGCTCCCGAATTGATTGGTTAAGCTGTTTGCTGTATGCACTCCGGCAGTTTTCCAACACACTGTAGAAGAGGTGTATCGCCAGACACGAAGCTAAAACGCACAGGTAAAATTGCCGCAGCAGCGCCGCCTAAACCCAAACAGCGACGCGCCGAGTGGAGGAGGAAGAGGAAGTCGAGAAAAAAAAAACAAATCTCATCGCCTGTTGATTAAAAGCTTGATTCACCACGATCAACGAGAGCAAGAGCGGCCGAAAAAATTTAGCCCAATCTCATGTTGGGTCTTCTGAGAACCAGGAATCAGAAGCAGTTTGCCATGATGGCGTTAAGGTTATTGAAGCTCTCTTCTGTTCCAAGGCTTCGGTTTCACCGAAAAGAATCATCTTTTAACTGCTACCCAAATATGCACAATGGGGTGTCTGCTCGCGTGTAGCGCGAAATTCGAAATTTAACACAGCTAGGTTCTCTGAGCAGTATGGATTGATCGCATGTTAATCACTGGATCCAGCAGCAACAGCTAGCAATCTTTCTCTCCTTTATAGACACGCATTCCAATGGGGCCATTCAGCCTGGTGTAGGTAGGTCGAATCCGACCCAAAGATGAATGTAATTCCAAACCGCGCTCGTACATCAGTTCACAGCCAAAAAAAATCGATAGGTGTTTCGAACAGACGAACAAAGAGAAGCTAGAATTCACACCGCAGCACTTGGGAATATTTGTTAGTATTAGCCAATAACCTATTATCGATTATAGTAATTACCTTTAATTCATAAAGATTATTCAAATGCTAAACCAAAACAGAGCGCGGCTGCGGTCATTTCGAAAAGTTCACATGGAGCCCACTGACTATTATATGAGTTATTCTCTCAGCATCCCGCAGTCTGGCATGGTCAAAAGCAGACAAGTATGTGTAGAAATTCCTGTACCTGTGCATAACACATTAGGAAGTACCAGAAAGAGCGCAAAACATGCGGTGACGCTGTAGGATTGGAATTAGTAAAATGTCTTCCAAAACATAATCGATGAGATTTTCGAAAACGTTTTTCCCAACCATTTCAAATCTATGACTGTACTTTGGAGAGACGTGTTTTGTTTCCGAATTCATGGAATCGTAGTAAAAGGACAAAAAAGCAATTCACAAGGATCGTTTTTTTCTCCACCATTCATTGTCCTGGTTTCCCAAACAGCTGAATCTGGAAACCGGCTGCAGCAACAATATGCTTGTATTCTGATGCTCCAGCGAGATGGAAAGAGAAAGCAAACTGTACAAAACGCAGTGTGTACGGCAGGGACAGGAACCACCGCTGGCATTATCGGCAGTAGCTCCCGGCGTGGGAAGATGATGAAAAATATCCAAACCACTCGCAGACGTTCAAGGCGTTGTATGTGCTAAGGTCAGAGAGACGCAGCAACAGCAGAAGCAGCACGTAATACAAGGTAGTTCCAGAGTCCCAAGTAAGGAGAGACGGAGGCACGGCCAGGGAATTTCAAAGAGTAGACAAAGAGGATAAAGCATGACTGTTTTCTCCTGTTCAGGTATAAAATTTTAAAGCAAACGGAAACTACGCGGCAAGATTTATTTATCTTTACCTTGCTCTCCGTTCTCACTGTGGCTGTACGAAGTTTTATAACAGCAGGAGCTGCAACAACAACACCCGCGCACACGGCTTATCGTCTTGCAGATGAGCAGCCTCTTGTAGCGCACAGCCCGGCGCAGAATAGAGTATAAGTCTTCTGACGGAAAACTGAATGAGTGGATGCCGCGATTTAACGGATTAAATCATATTATGTAGATAAACGCGTCTATATAGCATATTAAATTAACACGTCCGCTGGATTGGGTGTTTATATTGTGGTACGGCTTTAGCACTGATAAATTTCGGGCTTTGGCGATTCAAATGGAAATCGTGATAATTGCGCGGGGATTACTACCGTTCAAGTTTGGTCGTTCCGTGGTTCCGCGGACTGTCACGATAAATGCCGCTAGAGGTTTGTCCACACTGGACGTCTGAAGTGGGCCAAATTTTGGCAGCACGAGTCAGTGAATAATGTTGCTAGTGACTCTATACGAGATGTAATTAAAACAATTTCATGCATTTTTGGGTGACAATGGGTCTAGCGGATCTGCTACAACTTTACCGAAGATCGTTTTCAGATCGAGCGCCTTAGTAATTAGTTATGTATTGAATTTTATCCGAATTTTTATTTTTTAATTTACAGAGAGTTGACGGTAATAAATTACTGAGATGCCTGGTTTACAAACAGTAATTTGGTAGCAGAAAAATGCATCTAACGAATCCTCAAGAAACATGCACACACAAAAATGACGTTTCAGCGAAATTTGGAAGCGAAAAATTACGTATGACCTTTTAAAGATTGTTAATGTCTATGATCAGATGCAAAAGAGACGAGAACACTAAGCTGAGAAGCAGATTCCTTTGCAGTGGAAATGTACTGTCAAGAAGAAGAGAGCAATGGATGTAATTTTGTCAACATTACCCGACATCGACAAATGCCTGCAAAATCGCCTACATGGATGCCCTAACCAGTTAAATATTTCAAAGCGTTACTGACAAACAGAAAACACTGAAATTTTATATTTCAAGTGGTTTAATATGATCCCAATATTATCCTGTTAAAAGAGTTAGAATGGGTCAACTTTTCCAAATACCTACATTTATGTAAACCCTTTACTTATAGATAATATAAATTACAAGGGTTATCAAACAATCAATTGTTGCATATTTGGCTTATTCTCACGCCTAATTACGGTACTGAAATTGATGGGGTTAGAAGCAAACAGGTGTAAGTGACAAAAATCTGCAAAACCGACCAAAATGTCACTGTGTAGCGTTTAGGCTTCTCAATTGATTAATTAAGTAAAAAGGACCACAAACGCATTGGCCGATAACTACCAAACTCCAGATCAAAGTAGCCTCGTTTTGGGGCGGACGGCCCAGCAAGCCGAATAAAAATGCTCAGAAAACTAGCACAATGATCATTTATTCGATTACCGATTGAAGCGTGTTGAATTACCGGTTCGATGGTGGCCTGTTTTTTGTGGGCCTAATAATGCTTAAACTGTTTATATTCCCATATGAAGAACATTATTTGCCGCTGCTTCCACGTTCCAGGCATGTAGGTTTATCAATTGACTGCCTTTCTCCCCGGAATGACTGTTTCATCCGGCGTCCGACACCGCTTCACACGAATTGCAGGCCGCGCATCCTCCGCACATGATCAAGCCCGGTGCCGAAGCGTGAGAGCAAAGCAACGTTTATAATTCATCCTATTAGGGAAAACGTTTCATTCATATTTCGCTCATCAGGTTAAATGCATGCGCGTCTCTATAACGTAATCTAACGTAACTGAAATGAATTACGATGAATTTTCGGCTGGGTTATGGGTTTCTTCTCCACCTTCTACCTGTACTGCATACGCGTTTATCGTACCCGATCGTAGTCGAATACCAAAATCAAAATTTAATAAATAATCCTTTGAATACGTTCCATTCATTAGAAAACATATCATCGACATCGATTGTAAAATCTGTACCCATTCTAGAAACATTGCCAATGAATTTTCTTGACAGAATGTTGTATGAGACCCAAACTTCCATTTTTTGTGCGTCCATTGATTTCGTGCTCTGCTCGGGTTCTCTGCTTGTATGTTTGGCTCGGATCTCAATTTTAATCAGCGGTAAACGTTACGTTTCCAGCGCGCATTTCTGTTACGACGGGTTCGACGCTAGACTCGCATGGACTGTATATGTGTAAGGTAAGCATATGAAAGGAGAGCGTGTGTAGAGAGCCCCGTTTCTTAATTACCGCGCAGAGGAGCGCAATTTTCGAAAGTAAGTGTAGGTTTAAAATACCTTACCCTGCAAGCGCCTGAACACCGTATTGGATACGGTTATTTTGCACATTTTCGGTAGCTTCGCTGAAATTTTTGCCTCTGCCGCTGCTTCACTTTCTTTTGATGAGGGCTTGAAGTGTGGTTGGATGATGATATGGTGGTGCACGCTCATCATCGTTGGGTGTTGCACATGTATGGAAATAATTGGAACCTTGCACCATTCACCTTTCTCGTTTGGCGTGGATGATAAATGCGCGCCCGTCTATTTACCGGTGATTGGCGGTGAACTATTTTCGATCTAAGGTGGCTGTGCCGCTATCGGGGATGATAGCCTTAGCATCTAGTCACCACCTGTAAGTTTGTCAACCGGGGCACTAGATTTGAATGAATTTCCATAGAGAAACATACTAACCGGTCCATGCCTCGTACAAGGCAAAATGACTGGAATTGTTCTACAGGTTGTGCGTATTGCATGTGGGCCATATTTGATGAAAAAGCGATCCATGCAAAGCGGGAGACGGATATAGCTAGTCTTTGGGGGTATTCACACGTGCTATCTTTCAATGTTTTGGAGAGGAACCTTGTCTTTTGTACCTTGGTGTTGCGTATCCTAGTCCATCAATGCGATCAGCTGTGTTTCCAGGTACACAATAGTCTCCAGAGATGCACGCAAAAGTCGTGTCAATTGGAGAAAATTGTATTGCTTTTTGCCTTTGAGATGCAAACGTCCTTCAAATGCGGTAACACAAAATAATCAAAGGACACTTAGCAACGATTACATAAATCAACGCCACCCTAGCAAGAAAAATCTATTTTTGACATCGAATTTCATGTGAAAAATCTTACCGCGTTTGGTGTTCCCGCACTTGATGTTTGCATTTCAAACGCACACACAATAAATAGGATACCTTACAGCCTTGGGTGAACAAGGGACTCGGTTTGAAGAGCTGATACTACACTGGCTTAGGTAAGTAGGTATTAGGATGGGATGTTCGAAGTGCGACAAAGTTGCCAACGACATGAAATGTGGACGAAAAGTTTTACGCAGTAGGTTTAGCTGAGTGTGTATGTATCAGGCGTAAGAAAAGGCGTGCTATAATGATGGGAGAATGGAAGCGTATAGAAACGGGTTTTTTGCCCGTCCCGGTTTCTAGCAAATGCTATGAACTGTAAAAGATCAACTTTGATGATAGGAAATAGAAGCAAGTGAAAAATACAACTACAAAGTACGAGTAATGGACGGGCCTGGGATTGAACCCAAGACCTTCTGCTTATAAAAGCAGAAGCGATAGCCATTAGACCACCAACCCCGTTATCCCAGGTGCTATTATGAGTAGAAAGGGACATACTTTAATAAAATGTTTGCTCTGTTGCACATCATGTGTTTAAAGGACGCAGTTCGCAGTACATCAACTCTAATCGACATCTTCCTTTTTAGGAAACACATTAAATGAACTTTTACACTTCACTTCACTTTTGCAAAAGAAAAAAAGCTCTAATAAAAGTAGGACGGGGTTGGTGGTCTGATGGCTATCGCTTCTGCTTCATATGCAGAAGGTCATGGGTTCAATCCCAGGCCCGTCCCTTTCCTCGTACTTTGTAGTTGTATATCTCTCACTTGCTTCTATCTTCCACTCTAAATATATCACGCTCAAACTATTCGTTCATAGCAAACGCTAGAACCAGAGAACGTTTCCCTAACGCTTCCTACTTCCACGCGCACGCCTTTCTTACGCCTGATACATAGGCAGTCTGCTAACCACAAAAGGAAACCTCTCTGCCATGCCTTTCCCCCAATCCATACACTCCCGCATGAACTGACGTGGATGCAGTGGAATATACGGTCTACGTGGGAGTCAGTTCAATGCATCATCAATTCCTCCCCCTTCCCCTAATTGGTCTGCATTCTGACGTGGCAGGTGCCATTGTTGCCTAAAAATAGAAGATCACCAGCACTTATACACTGAGGATGCCTGTTAATCCCAAGCAGTCATTCGGTTGGTTCCTTGTGTAAGTGCAGCTGATCTGGCAATACTGGAGTGCATCCACGGGCGGCCAATCAAGCTCAAGCTCAAGCTCAAGAAAAAAAGCTCTAATAAAAGTATTTGATCGCCTTACTAATGATTTTTAGTATTCTATTTAGCAAAATTGAAGAGAAGTGTTAAAGTTCAATTAGTGTTTTTTCTTAAACATACTCTAATAATCCCTCCACAAATATAAACAAAAGTGTAGTAACTTCGTTTTTGGTCAGAACCTAGAACAATATTAAACTGTTATGCAGATACTTACGTTCAGTGCAGTAGTCTCCCTGCCAACCGGCCAGGCAAATGCGCTCGCCCGTCGGCGAACAGGTGTAATGGCCAAACTGATCGTCGCGTTTCCGGCACAGACTGGCACATCCCGATCCGAAGTACGACGGGTCACACGTCACACGGAATGCGTACTGCATGCTCGAGTGTGACGAGTTATTATTGTCCTCGGTCCACTCGGGAGATACGTCCAGCACTCGTTGGTTGGAAAAGCGTGATATCAAAATGCCTGAAATTGGAGAAAAAGTTTTGAAGTTAACGAAACGCACGATTGGTTTGCAGCAGAATTGTTCAAAAGTCTTCTGACGTTTTTGAAGCGTAATGTTGTCATTAAGTGGCGCTAGTGTGCATGTAAATTTATACATAGTCTAGTAGGTTCTAGTTTCTAATTCAGACAAACTAAAAATTTTGTGTCTTCAGTAAAGTTATTCAGAAGAAAGCGATTGGATTCGCAATTCTTCCAATATGTTGCGCTAGTGTACTACATGTAAAATTGAAAACTTTCGGGCATGTTCAGAACATAATCCAACACACAGAGAGATGATGTTTTCAGCAAAGTTGTTCAGTAGACTGGAAGCACATTTGGACTTGCAATGATGCTGCTACGTGGCGCTAGTATGCATGTAAAATAAGTTTTGAGCAAGTTTTAGACCATGATCTTGAACATTTCAAAAGTTTGTGTCTGCAGCAAAGTTGTTCAGAACACTGAAGCAGCACTCTTTAGTTTGCAATTTTGACTTTTTTTTTCATAAATTACCTACCAGCAATTGAAAGTATAACTTGATCGACAGCTCTACAGGGCCTATCGCTACGCATTAATGCAGCTCAAAACAGTACTGCCCTAAATAGGGTTACAAGAAAGTTTCTGTCGACGGACAGCCCTAAATGATGGGCAGGAAATGATGAGCTATTTTTCCCTTTCTATATTCAAAATTCCACCGCGCGCAAGGTGGAATGTGCCTACACAGTAGCCGAGTCTTAATTTCAACTGATTAAGTACGAGAGAGAAGCCTAAATTAAACAAATTTACCATTAATTTTAACTTCTTGGGTGCCAAGGTACTGTGCACTGCACTACAACCAAGATGAGGGCAGAGGAAAACCCATCGATGATCGAGAGTGAGAACCGGGGTAGAGGGAGTAATCAATCGTATTTTGCTTCCTTCGCTTTACAGTTGCTTACAAATATTGATTTAACCCAGATATGTTTATGCATGGGAGGCGAAGAGAAAAGCAATAATACAATGGTGAGAAAATGAATTGAAGCTATCTGCGTGGAAAACAAAAGAGCAGACACGAAGGAAATACATTATGGGAATATGAATTACCAATTTTGTATTTCACTCAAATTATTTTTCTCGCACTTTGGCTTTTTCGGTGAGCCCTGGTACGAGCTAGGAGCTGAATTATGGCCGTTGGCTGTGAAATAGCGTGCAATGGCGGTGCTCGCTGAAATCTATCAACGGGATGTCGAAACCGAAGGATGCGTTGAAACAGTTTTCGGCAACCAGTATTACACCCCTAATTGGTGCCTTTCAGAAACGCCACACACATCACATACGTATATACCTAAATAAAAGCCCGTAGGCAAAAAACTTGTTTGCTCGAGCGCAACGGAGGTTTTCTGAAGCAGCACAAACAGTCGACGGTGGACGACGACGACTTGTTCAAAACGAATGAAAGAAATCGAACGTCGACGACCGAACGGAGAGTGGCAAGAAAACCACTCACATCCAGAAAATATAAAACACCTGCAGCAGCAGCTCGAATGTTCGCAATTCACTTTTTTATGCTTTACCAAGCATACTTATTGCTGGAGTACCGCCACCAACCCAACATCAGTCAAAGTATGCAATTTGGTACATTGAACCGGTTTCGCTGGCAAAATATTAAGTCGATCTAACAACGGTCTACTGCGTTCTAACAGTGATCATCAAACGAGGTAGGCTGCGCCTGATCGGTAGTGGAAATGCTGCTATGCAGGTGAAACAGATAGGGAAACGTGTCCTATTTTCGACTCTTTTGATCCACTTCTTCTGAGAAGGTTTCCGAAAGCTATTGAACTAAATTTTTTGGCAACTCATATTTGAGTACATATTACTACCTCCCATGCCAAAAACATAATTGATGTGCCCAAATAGTTCTTTACCCTATGTTTGCAATTCTTGACCTGTAGACAAGAGCATGCAAACGACACACTAAAACATGGCAAAATTTAGTATCAACCATCTTCACACGGAAGACTTCAATGGTGGATGGAATAGGAACCTTAATTTTAATCTGAGAGTTTAAATATAAAACAGATGAATAATCTGAGCAAGGCCTTCTGTTTCTTAACATTACATCCCATTGAGAGAGAGCCTGCTTCTGAACTTCTGTATTCTGTGAGTAGTTCCATAGTTATTGACTGAGAGCATTCTACTTTGCCAATTTTGCAGGTACGACGATACTTTTTGCCTCAGGAAGTCGAGGATCCTGGGCCGTCTGGGGATCGACTAGTCAAGTATGAATTTGTTTTGCTGTGGACGTTATCACAAGGTTAATGAGATGCCCTTAAATAAGGTATGCGAATTATTTATCGTCAGATTTTCGAAGGCTAACAGAGACGAATTTTGCCAGGTGACTCACAAAAATGTCATAACTTCATTCATGGCCGGAAATAATAGATCAGGAGGAAGCGTGAGATTCAACTGACTCATATAGCTTCAGTCGACGTCTATTTGCGTTAGGTCTCATCAAAATATTTCAATTTAAACTGGAACCGAAGAAGCTAACAAGGATAGCCACAGCAGAAAGCTACTCACGCCCATCCCAGTGAATTGGGCCGACGGTGAAGGGAATGCTAAAACAAATTCCATCAAAATTACTAGACCGCTTTCAAAGTGGCCACGACCCTATCGCGCCCAATTTCGTCTTAACCACCAGTTAGTTAACAGACACATAAGGTTTATGCTGCGGCCACACAGCGTTGAACGGAGGGGAGGGATGAGTTTTACCACGTACCACACCGAATCTTAGCCTAGAAAGAAAAAAAAAACGACAAGAAAGAAACTAGAAGAGTCTTCGCCGTCATTATTTTACTCCACTGTTTGGCGCTCCTAATGAAAGAATCGTGCTGGTCAGACGCGCTTGGCTGGACAGTTAACTGCCGCGTGCGAGTGAGTGTGTTTTATCGCCACCATTCAACATCGCTGGTGGAATCAAATCCAGTCATGTTCGGGCTCAACTTTTTGAAATATTCCTAGTCTAGTTACCTGTGGTAACAAGTGGGTCTCGCAATGTCGAACGTACAGGTTTTAACACGTTTGAATAAATAAGTTGATTGGTTTCTTCTAGTTTTGATTTCTTATTTTCATTATACAATGGACCTATGCACGGGTTCACTATTTGACTTTTGAGCGGTGCTGGATTCACTTGTTGCCATGGTCACGTAAATAACACGGCACCGCTTAAACGTCAGATAGTGAACTCGTGTATCGGTCCATAAAGGATTGTCTCTGGTTTACATCAAATGTGGTTTGGAAAAGTTACCATAATTACCATACCAGAGTTTTCTGTCTGACGGTAACGCTTTGAAATGCTCTTTTGAGTACAACATGAATTTGAGAACAGTAAAACAGCTTACTTAATTGTTAAAACATTACAATTTACATTTGTAAAGACACTGAAAGTAAGGAAAAAACACTACAACAGCTATTTAGCTGAATATTCGGGGCTATTCTTCTCCCCAATTCGTACGATATCCTCGAACTGTTTACTACCCAAAGCAAGATACAGTCAGGTGACACGCTGCGTCCCGCTTTCTACCGCAATGTTCTATCGCCCTAAATTAGGGCGGAATTAAAAGATACAAGGTACTTCAATCTACTTTTTTGATTTTCTATTGATATTCTGCTTAGAGGATTCGAAAACGTTAAAAGAGTTCTGTTGTCACCTAATGTTAACAAAATGATAACGATTACGGTTTCTGGCACAAGAAAGTAAAAAAAAATCGATCTTGGACCGTACTCAGAATTTAAAAGACATCCTCAACCTTTGATAGCTCATACATAGTTTAGCGATCCCCATTTCCGTTGGTACGTGGTTAGTCACATTGGGTATGGTAGTACTAGTATATTTTACAGATATACTCTTGATAACTCGATATTGAAGGGATTATTCAATGTTTAGGTAAGGAATATTGAGTTGTGGAGATCTGTCTGTAAATGGCTAAATTTAATTTTCGTGTTCCTTAGCTCGGAAGACACAATGATTTTATTTTTGGCTTAAACTTTGACTCATATTAGGAAAGGTTTATACTACTTTTGAAACATTTTTGTATATGTTTCGAAAATTGCACTATTTTATAACCTACAAATGCCTGGGTCTAATGTAACATCAGAGCTGGTAGTAAAAAGTGATACCGAAAAAAGTTATTTTAGTGACCAGATTTGACAAATAAGTGATCTTCCAAAATTCCGTGAAATCAACAATTTTGTCATTTCACATTTTTATCCAAGAGTTTAAAAAACAACATCGCTAAGATTGAATTCATTGTAAACTGTGTAGATCCCAAATTTTTAAATTACTTCAAGTAATAAGAATCTAAGATTCAGTCTAGAAACATTAAAAGCATATATATGAAATTCCGTCAAATCTAATATTCACAGAATAATGCTTTCTATTCAGCTTTATTAGATTCTACTTTAACGTTTCTTCCTAATAAGATCAATATTTTGTGTAACTAGATCAAGATTAAGGAAAATGTAATTCTTGAGCATTAATAAATAATTCAAATTAAAAAAAATGATAGAAAATCGAATATGATTGAAATGCTGCTTAAAACCAATGTATCAAAGACGCGTCATTCGAACGCCTACTAAGAGAGAAAAAATAGTTGATTTAAGCCTGAGTGACATTGCTTCTCCATCAGTAAGTTTAATGGGAAGTACGTTTGGCCGAATAGACATTTAGCATAAAGACGACAGGCCTAATAAGCTGTACTTCTGAGTTATGCCGTTATAGTCAAATATAAATTCTGTGACTTTCAAAAACTTCCTGCCAAAGTGAATCAAACATGCCAAGAAGAGAATCCGACACCCCCAGTATGCTAATTCTTTAAGAAAGCATGTAGGTCTGTTTACGTCGTTTTTTGAAATAACGCGGTTATTTACGTCGTTTTTTTTTAAATAACGCGATTTGTTTGCGCGGTACGTAAAAAAAACCTTAGCGTATACTCTAGCTAAGATCTATCCCGCCATTTGGAAAGGTTTGGTTTGAAAATAAGAAGTATGATTAGTTTTTACTCCCAAATAGAATATTAAAACATTATTCTTTATTTTTTTTGCGTTTTAGTGATCAATACCCAGTTTGTAGATTTTGTAAAAATTTAAAGAAATAATGTGTATAAAGCATGGTTTGTTTAACCTACCAGTCGTCGCGCGGTTTGCCACCGTCAGAACCAATTACGCTGCTGTTGTGAACGAAAAGCGAGGTTTATTCAAAATACAACAGCGCGACGACTGAAATGTTAATAAAACGAATTCCGGAAACAATAAGAATAATTAGGTTGCATATTTTGAAACGTAGTGTTCGACAATAGAAGATTAACATCTAATTATCAACCAAAAGGTATAAAAAATCTATTAAAAGAGAATGCACGAGATATTCAAAAATAATACTAAACATTTAAACCTTTAGTTTTATAACACTGAACTTACACCATACTAATAATAATTTAGATACTATTATAAATTACGTGGAACTCAATGAAGATTAACTTTATTTCCAAGCTTTTTCCACAAGAAACCCATGAACCATATTTTGATACTGACATGAAGTTGTTCTGGTGACCTATCTTAAAATTTAGCCTTAATTAAAAAAGGCCTTTTCATAATTTTCTCCCGAAAATTTAGCTCAAAATAGTTGAAAAAAGTGACTATTCGGCGAAAAAAGTGACTTTAGTTGAAATGGCTTCAAAAAAAGAGACCTTAAAGTGACTGGCTTAAAAAAAGTGACCAAGTCACTAAAAAGTGACTCGCTACCAGCCTTACTGTAACATCTATAACAACAATTTGTACATTTTATATTTTTCTGCAGTCAATCTATCACAGAAGAAGAGCCTTGGAATTGAAATAAAAGGTCTAGCAAAAATTATAAAATTTTATATTTTCAACAGAACTGCAAATACTCAAATTTTTATTATTGTCAAAAATTGGTACCCAAAAAAGGCTTCAAGAAAAATGAAATAGAATAGGGATGTTCAAAAATAAAAATATTAAAACCAAAATTTATAAATTTGCGCATAAAAATAAATTATTGTCCAAAACGTGTTTCGATTTTAGACAGCGAAAAATGATACTTAGTTCGAAAATAAAAATTTGGGTATTAGAGGGTTAACTGGCTACTTAAGCACCGTTTAAGGGAAAACTGATATTAGAATGTGGTTCGGTTCTGTTGGTGGATAAATGAAATCCCTGTCCCAGCCGGTTGCAAACTGGTACGGACACGAAGGTTGGAAGGGGGTGCAAAAAGATTGAATGTCATGCTGGGAAGAGAGTTCAAGAATGTCTGTGTCCTCACGGCGCGCTCGTATATGCACTGCAATGTAAAAGTATGCAAAAAACATGTCAAGTGCCGCGCGGATCGCGAGTCCAGCAACCAAACGCGAGGAAAACGCGACTTGGCTAAGCTGGTTCGGTCGTTGGATCGCAGTAATCGCAAGGCAGAGGGAAAAGCGAAAACGATTAAACTTATGGGCTTGCTTAAATGGGTTTCTCTCTCTGTCTCTATCTCTCTCTCGTGTCTCGATGGAATGGATGGAATGCGGTGTCAGGGATAAATTCACTCTCCCAACATATACACTGCTGGCCATATGAAACGGTTTCAGATTGTTTTGTTAACCAAAATGTGATGCCGTTTTTTTATTTTTTGTTTCTGTAGGATGGGATTGCAAATGTGAAGATTAATTCATTTCAGTTTCAAGTCAACGAAGGAATTTTCCTTAAGAACATTTACAATTTTTCGGCAAATCGATATCTTGTCTCGACTTGGAATTTTGGGAGTTCTGCGGTGGCAATTCTCTCTTTTTCGATGAGAAGCGCTAAAGAATAATAATGAAATAGACATATAAAGTAAATAAGCTATTGGGAACGCCAGACATTCCAGAACCAAAGACAGTCCAGGACGGGAGGGTTTGGAGCGTATTTTTAAGATAAATGTTTGTGGGGAGCATATATTTATCTAATATCTTATCCTCGGTACTACACGCTTAAATACCATATTAGAGGATGCTGGGTTCGAATCCGGGACCTTTTGAGGATCCTTTCGTGTAGGAAATTTCTTTGAGTAATAATATGTTACAATTAGTTTCTCTACATTACAAGCTTTCATTTTATCATTCGGAACGCCAAGAGTTGACTGTATTAATTTCGCCTCGCTTCACATTCCTATAAAACACTTTAAACCAATAGTGAATCGTGTACAGCAGGTAACATTCGAAGTGTGTGAGTGCTGGCTGCACACATGTGGGACCCCTAGGTCAAGAAAACATCAATCAATGGAAGCCGATGTTGTGCAGGCTCTGGAAGGGGGGGATCGGTTGTAACCAATTGCACGACCAACGAACGAACGATCCAGCCGAGCGTGTATGAAAATGTGGCAAACGTCTTCTCTTCCTCACATCGCATCGCATCGCACATCGTTCTATACCTGAGTTATACACGACCCAATGAAATCACCTCTGAGTCAGAGTCGTACAGCTAACAAACTGAAAGCCCTACCTGTGCGGTATGTACCTACTCGGCGATGCATACCGTTCCCTCAAGTTCTCATATTGAACTCCGATGAAGAGGGGGTCTTGAGAGTAACTAGCAAATCACATACAGACAGGCATATTAAAATAGAAGGGAACCGACAAGGTTAAGACGATCAGTGCACAATGATGGCAGGCTGCACGATGGGCTACGATCAATTTTCTTATGACGTCATTACGGCAGATTATCTGCGCTTCTAGACATCTAGCCGTGAAATATCAATATTTGACTTTCCGAAACTTCTTTGAATTTGTGGCAAAATCGGATGACATCCGTAGCATCGGAGACAGAGGTGTCATTATAGTCGGAAGATAAATCATTTTGTTTGTATCCGGTTTCGATCGTTTGAGCATACACCAATATGCTTCTGGGATAATTAATTCTAGACCTAGCAACTGTCATCATCTCAAGGGAACAACTGGCTCTCGCTTCTTCAAGATCGAGTGTACTTCGGATGCTGGAGAAAGGCAATACCCGAAAAAATCTTATCGTCAGATACATATGGAAATAAAAAATAACATTCTTCCTGTTAAGTGGAACCATCTGACAAACGAAACATTTCAACCGTAGGCAAGGTGGAAATATTTTTTCTGCTTTGCAGGTCTAGATTTTTTATGCTTTCTACCTAATAGTGACAGTTTGTGGCCATGTGTTCAATGTAAAAACGTGGCCCCGTCGCCATCCACCACAAGCCATAACAAGCCCGTTGAGGATGTTCCTTCAATTATAACGCAAAAGCAAGGATGTGACGCTCGGTGGCGGCGGGTGTTTTACCTCTTCGGAAGGGGTTAAAACACTGCACAGTCGGTCGGTGTGGGGTTCAAAACAGAGGAAGTGAACAAAATGCTACCAGTAATATAGGATTTCCTCTCGCGAATCAGGGAGCCTACAACAATCAAAGTGTGTAGTAGAGTAGTAACATGATAGCCGAACGGGCATGTGCAAAGTTTTGGAACTGGCCTTTCTACCTGCCGCACACGGCCACCCGGTTGTCAGATTTCCATTCGATTCCAGCAAGAACTTTTTTTATAGTGATTATGTATTTTAGTTGGTTTTGAAATAAGGGATCACATTTTTTGGACATTTGGACAGTTTGAAATCCTACATTGTAGAAATCTTCTTTCAGAGGATCCTTCGAAAATTCTGTCAACGATTTTCCCAGAAACTTCTTAACAAAAACCTCAGGATTTTATTTAGAAGTCCCCTCAGGATTTTTACTGGAGTTCCTCCAGGGAATTGTCAATACACTTTTTCATATAATATTGGAAGGATTGATGAATAAAATCCAGGAACTATTTTCAAAAGAAATCTTACAGAAATCTCTGATGAAATTTATGGACTCCTAAAAATGCGTTGATAAATATCAGGAATGATTATTGAAAAGAACGATAAACAAAACCCTGGATAATATCCTTCAAGATTTTTTGGAGGATGAAATCCGTCCGATGAACAGCTAATGGCAAAATCCCTGGAAAACTGTATATGATAAGGGAAGATTCAAATACGACGTCCATCGTTTTTCGCGATTTCTAGACCCCCCTCCCCCCTCTGTCACGCTTTTTTTCAATACCTAATACAAGCACTATCACACTTTCATTTAATAATTATCAAAAATTGAGATAACTTGTACTGTCCATAAAAGCATAACTGTTCCATATGAATTTTCGAAACAATACCTTTTTTCATCGCAACATTTAAGATCTGACTGACTTTGGTAACGGACGGGAAGGAGGCAACCCTCATACAATGGTCTGTACCTCCCACGAATTTGCGCGAAATGCTTAATGGTAATGCTAATGCACACCACTTTTTTCATCGCAAAAATTAATGTTTTGACATATACTTTACGACGCATATAAAAAATTATTCACTTTGGTTTTTAATGTTGTGGAAAAATATGAAGTGAATATGAAAAATGGCAGTTCCATGTTAAAAAAATAAAGGCATAACAATCTCTATATGAGCTTTCAATCCAAATGGCAACTGAAAAACGTGAATTGTGTTTAAGTTTATATTGTTTGCGGATCAAAAGAAGCAAACTGAGTTATCTATGCGGTGATGCTAAATGAACATGACATGCAGAAATGTACTAGAAAATTGTAAACATTTGTATGAGAAGACAAACTTCATATTTTGAGCGCTATTTTCTAAATACCTTATGGGACAAATATGCTTTTATGGGCAGTGTAGGTCGTCACAGAAAAAAATGAGAAGAATCGGTTTAAAAGGGGTGGATATCACCGTTCTTAAACCGATTTAAGAACTATGGATAGAATTTCCAAAGTATTTCCAAAATTAGTCCTATAATGTATTCCTGAAGGACTCTCAAAATGAATCACTAGACGAATTCCTAAAGCTCAATCTGTGAAGAAATTCCTGAAGAACCTGTGGGCGAGTCGCGTATTATACATAATTATTTGCATCTTGTCTGCTGATATCCTAGAAAATTACAAAAGAAGCGCAACATCGGCTTAGACTGTAAGTTCCCCTTTGTATCTGTAAGAATCTGTAAGAATACTGACCTTAATTCTCATGCTACAACAAGACATCTCATGGTGAGCTCATGAAAGAGTCCTCCTTAAGGAATCCACAAACTGGAAGTTTGGGAGTGTTTTCTTGATAAATAGCTGGAATAATTATTGTAAAAAATATTGGAAGATTTTCCGGACGAATCTATAGGAGAATTGATGGAGGAATTCCCAGAATCATTCTAAAAGAGTCCTTGGCTGTGTTCCTTAAGAAATCTCAAGATGAATCAATAGACGATTTTCCAATGCTTAATATGTGTAGAAAATCTTGAAAAACCTGTGGACGAGACGCGTGGAAATTTCTGGAACCTACATTGCAATAATGACCTGATTTTGTCAGCCCCCGATTTCGTCTACCCCCGAATTTATCTACCCCCGATTTCAGCACCCTTTTTGACCCGATTTTGTCTACCCCCGATTTTAGCATCCTTTTTTCCCGATTTTGTCAGCCTAAAATTTATATTTATTTTAATTAGACTAAACACATCTATACTGGCATTATTGGGTGCATAAAGTCAATTATGACCTTGGCCACGTCTATACAATCATCTAAAGATCGAGTTTTTGAAATTGAGAAATTTGAAATTCTTAATATTTATCCAAGAAACTTATCAGTGTTTCCTTAGATTATGGTACATAAAAAATGGTAGTAAAAAATAATGTTTATATTAACAAAATTCATGAAACTAAGTCCTTAAGTTAATATAAAACTTGAAACCAGTCGAAAAACTTTACCCTGACAAAATAGGGACATTACTGTATTTACATCAGGTCTCTATCCTTCCATGAACTCTTGTAGATTACGTAAGCAATTCTTCCAGGAATTTCCATAAAATTCTTTTGAAATTTCTCAAATATTTCACGGAGCAATCTCTTAAAAAACTGCTGCGAAATTTAATTAAGATACCATTTCTTCTGGAGATTACAGAGAGAATTTATTTAATGATTTTTACTATATTTTTTATCACTATATTTTTGAAAGTTTTAAGAGCAACATCTCTTACTGCATGATTGTTCTTATTCTTAAGACCAAATTTCATAAATGCAACTACATTCCCTGTACATACGTATCTACTGAGGTCTGGCACCGTTTAAGTGCAGCACGAAACGTAGCTTAATATCACGCTTCAGTACACTTTTTGGAAATATATATATATGTATGGATGGATATACTCTTGAACTGAATGAATAATTAGACGAAGGCTGGCTGGATGGCTGCTCAAGAATATTACTTTTTTCGCTCTTTTTATGTTGTCGTTATGCCCCTGCCCGGGAACCAGGAGCGAAGAAGAAAATATAATAACTATAGACCGGAAATTTCACGAGCAACTGCAACGAAACGAAAACGATTTTTCTTCGCTTCCAAGCGCACGCGGTGGTATCCATCCCTTATGCGACTCGTCACGTGTGCATATTTTTTTTTGCTGCTGGATCTTCACCACGGCCATAGGAGTAGGTACATTGATGCCGCTCGTTCGGTGGTTGGTTTACTGGCTGGCTGCTGCCACACAGTGGGTGAAATTACACGAAAATCGAGTCAAAAACCATTACCATACAGGGAGGACTTTGAGAAAAGTAAATTTCCAGAATTAGCATGGAGAAATTAATCACAGTAGCCAGAATTGATATCGAGTTGAGGAATATAAGCCTACTTTATCCTGGGCATCTTTAGCAAAGTTTTTGTAACTCTGCTGCAGATGACTTTAAGCACTATTTCCTAACCAAATGTTGAGTCAGATTTTAGTTTTGGCCCGATTACATTGCGAATAACCCGTTGTGTGCCAAGCTGGCGGGAACGGGCCAAATGTCTTTATCAGTGTCAAAGCCGCCAACATCGTTGTCGTCGTCGAATCCCTCGTATGCCAGTCGAGCGTGGTTTGATATCCGGAGCAAAAACGTAGAAAAAAGGGAAGATAACTATACCGGGCTACCGGAGAATGAAGCGGAAGAAAAGGGATTAAACATGACATTTTCTATTGGAAATGGAATCTCTTTTGTCAGACGTACCGCACAAAAGGAATCACTTTTATGCAATTCGCTCCATTCTGTGCATTGTTTGCCTTTTCCGTTCTCGTTCTATCATGGTCGAAGAGGAATCCTTATGCTACCGGAACAATCTCGTTTGGGTAAGCGCTCAAAAGGAAGAACATTCGCATGAACCGGAACGAACCAACTTTGTTCATGGTTCGAATGGCACAGAGACAAGGGAGACCTTGGATCAAACGCTAATCGGATAAATTGAAACATTAGTCTAGCTTAAAATTGCAAGACTTTAATCCGTGGTGGAAAACGAAAGTTTTCCTCCAAATGGCCAATGATATATATCAAGATCGGGACGTACAATCTCCATATTGATTCGGATCATACTCAGTACTCATCTACCTAACGTTCACATACATTTCAATCGTAAATCTTGTTCGTAATGTTTTTGAGTAATGGGAATCCATTCTACAAGCATGACCATTCTACAATTAATAGAAGACTACAAAATCACCGTCATGTATTCTTTAGCCACACTGCATAGGCCTATTCACATGACGTCTCAAATCAGCTGATCGGGAAGCACTTTGACAGTTCTTCTATGAAAATGACAGGTTCGTGTTAGCACCGGTCCTCCACCGATGTAAACAAATGCATAGACGGATCTGTCACATGAAAAGGCCTATTGAGCATGTTGCCTAAATTTTGTCGTAGTTTTCTATTCTTAGGCCTATTGAACGTTGTAATGTTTTATGCAACTATTGTACTGCTCTTATGTTCTTCAAAGCTCAACTTTTCAACTTACCTGGTGATCGTGAGGTAGTTTCATTCGTGTCAAGCCATGCTTCCACAATCAATGTGAAGGTACCCTGAAAGTGAAAAAAAGTAAGATTGAAAAACTGTATAGAAATTATGACGAATTGCGTAGGTTGCGAGGGAGTTGTCGGTACATATTGTGTGTCAGTCAGTTGCGCCGCTCGGTTTCTCGGTGCTTATTTATCAAAATAAATCATCCGGCGACCTAATCAAAGACGACGAAGCTGAAGAAGTCGCCGCGGTAAATATAATGCCGTGCTGCGCGACGCAGAAGTGCACGGCAAATTATTGAACATTTCAATTTCAATTACACCTTCGCAGCAGAAGGAGTAAGTCACCGACCGCCACATGCCGCTGTTTGTGATGAAGAAAAAAATTGAGATGATCGTCACTTGCACAGCTATTGGTGTCATGCGGGGGTGGAGCGATCATTTCTGTTTCCTTTTCCACTGCTAGGTGTGCGAGAGTTTCGTCAATTGAATCAAATGCTGGATATTACTTAAGCATCACCACCGACATCGTTAGATGAAGTCGATTTCTCCATTTCCTGTTTGAAGAGGGGTGTTCAGATGGTGCGATGATTGTCGAAAGTATTACTTCTACCAGCTTTGGTTTGGCTATTGGCATAGTACCTATTCATTAATAATTGATTTGTAATACCACATCATTGAAGATGCGGCTATTGAAACAACACCGTTTGGTGTAAATTTATTCTATGCTGTATAAAGTGCATATCCTAAACACGAGACTTTAGTCATGTTTTGACACATTACAAGCTTACAGAAATTATTCCGAAAAATTTGTGGTCAGATTTTTAGAATTCTACAAATTAAAATAGACAGAAGTCTGTTTTTTCGTGATTGTAACGATATAATATTTTCAATTTTGTAATAACTCATCCTGTAAAGCTTATCATAGGCAGATATTCTTAAAGTAAATGAAACCCGAATTTTGTAACATACCATTTAATTCGACTAAAGTTTGTATGCTTTGATAGATACGTATTTTTACTTTAACTGTAAGGTCGTGTTCAGAGTCGTGTACTAGACTCGAGGAAGTCGAGCCTTACAGTTGAGATAGAAATACGCGTATCTGTCAAAGGATACAAACTCTAGTGGACTTAAAGGGAGTATTACTATATTCAGTTTTCATTAACTCATAGGTATTCGTATTGCGCATTTCTTTCACCACTGGACTATCGCAGAAGTTTTTACAAGTGCGGAAACGTTAATAAAAGTGCGCAATTCTATCAAATCGGGTAGGTGTCTTCGGGGGACTTATTCTTCGTAAATCAAAGAATAAGTGCTCTGAAGACACCAACAGGATTCAATGCAATCCCGCACTTTAATTCACACTTTCGCACTTATGAGGCCGCACTTCGCAGTCCAGTAGTGAAAGAAATACACAATATAAGCAGTTCGAAGATTTGCCGTCAGATATTCTTTAGTCCAACGTGTTCAGGATCAATTTAACATCGGCTCCTCAGCCAGCTGCTTCTTGCCGATGTCGTAATAAAGGTGAATTTGATGAAGTTCCTCCAGGGATTTATGTTCCTTTTTTGTTTGCTGCGACTACCAATCCGGTTGTTTAGGAATCAGCGACTAGCTCCATTTTGTTGCCTCGTCGGACATTAGGGTTTCTGTGAACCTGAATGCAAAATTGCTGATACTTTCCTAGATCCGCTGGCAATAATGACTCCCGAACACTTTGTGGCTGATTGGAATCGTATGAATCGCTGCCCGAGCAGAAGCGAAGTTCTGACCATAATACTTGATTGACATTAGAGATAAAAGATCTGAAAGTAGTATCAAAATTTTAAGGAGCCCCATAGTAAAATTTGATGCAGATCTAATGAATAGCTCGCTGTTATTAGTCAGATCTTACAAAGCTAAATATGGTATGGTAATGGTATGGTATGGTAATGGTATTCCAGGAGTAAATTTAAGATTACAATTTTAGATCTTTTATTTCTTATATATATATCAAGTCAATATCACTTTCAGGTGTCCATATCAAAATTTGCTATTACTAGGCATTTACGCTTGCTCGGGTACTACAGCATTAGGATAAAAAGCAGCTCGAAAGACGCAACCTTCATTTTCATTATATTAGAGAACTCTGGATCTTTTGACGATACGAAAGTACTACTGCAGCAAAGGCTTCTTCGGAAGCGTCCACGAAAATGAAAGCTCTATTGCCACGGGTGAGTAACCAGGGCAGAAGCAACGTTAAAATTTAATCATGATCTAACTGCTGCAGAAGTCGTATCCATCCCTTCAATTGCTCCAGCAGTGTGTCTGGCAAATGTTCGTTCCAGTCAAGTCCAGAACGCCAGATACACTACACGAGCACCTTTCCGTGAACGACGAAAACAGTTACTTATCGATTCTTGAATTTCTTCGCTGAACACGTCGTGGGAAACGAATACCTCTGATTCCGGCTGCACACTGCAAAAAAATAAGCGTTCTGTTATCAGAAACCGCCTGCGTAGCTGGCGAAAAATGCCATTAAAGTTAGATTTTTGGGGATGTTTCAAGAAAATCCACATGCGTTGTAGCAACTCAGTAATTCTCAATCAGGTAGTATGTGGAATAACTGTCACAATTTTTCACACTTTCATTGCTGATTCTACTCTTAAAGATAGACCTACAATTTTCTACCATATTGTATGTGCTGAATTGCCTACACATAAGTATACACGAACCGCCCCATAACGCTCGATAGTGAACTCACAAATCCGACTGCCTCCTTTACGTCCGCCGAATTCAGAATCCCTCAGGGTCAACCAGCTTCTGATTCTAGGCTCCGAATCCGATTCAATGCGGTTCGTCAAATGAATGTAGAATCAGAGCTCATGTCAATGAGAAAATCAAAGCAATTCATTAAATGACGTATGGAGGTGATCTGACCCGATTCGATAATTTCCAAAACAGTACTGAAAAGTGCTACTTTTCGATACTGTTAGTAGTGCTGAAAAGTAACACTTTTCAGCACTGTTTTTATCGGTAGGAAAACAAGGTCGTTATGTTGGTCATTCCCTTGATAAAAAGTAGGCCGATATGCAATTGCAAAAAAGTTCTATAGTTTAGGGCAGTGCTTCCCAAACTTTTTCAACTTTCGCCCCCTTTGGACCAACATTTATCTGGAATCGCCCCCCTGATATGTGATTTTAATATTTTATGCTGTACGTCAAAAATGTCGTTGACTCGCATATCCACAGAATCATGATACAATAACTATTATGTACATTTTAAAATATATTCTCAAAAATCGATATCCCAAAACTATTAGATAATTTACTAGATTGCAATTTATAATAGCAATTTTAACAATATTTTGCGTGCATTACAGGCTACTGAATCAGTTTTTGATACTAGTTCAGTCCAGTTTAAACTATTTGAATGCATAGGCGCCAACTTGTGACGTAGATGGTGATTACATACTGATTTGTCTTTCATTTCTAAAATTACTGCAATAATACAGAATTTTAAATGTTTGACGTTTCTGAGAACGAAACAAAAAACAAAAAAACATTGAACAAATAATGAAAATCCAGAATGTTTTTCAACTCATATGTCAATGCAATATATAAAAGGGTATTTTTTTAACACGAAAAATTTGTCTCTCAAATGATTTGCTCCATGAGAAATGATAAGAAATAGTGCAACCGAATCTTCTTTTGTTCTGTAAAATAGCTGAATGCCAATGAAAGAAATATTAGCTTCCCAACCTCAAAGTTCCCATATAAAATATTGGGCATTTGCAGGAAGTTCTAAAAATTCTCAGATATATGTTTTGTACATCCAAAATATGTTGTGTTCTAAATGTTATCTGTGAACTTGTGAAAATCTTAAATACCGACCATTTTTAAAACTCACTTGATATAAAAAACCTGAATGCATGTGTTTGACCTTTAACCTTCCAGTCGTCGCGCAGTTTGCCACCGTCAGAACGAACGCGCTGCTATTGTGAACGAAAAGCGAGTATTTTTATTCAACAGTGCTGTACAAAATACAACAGCGCGACGACTGAAGAAGTGTTAAAATGACCCTGATTGTTGATATAACGATCCAACGTAAAATATTCCTGGAATTAGTTAAGTTTGGAATTGATTAACCTTCAGATGTGTTTCCTGAAAATAAAATGAGTAACTATTTTCAAATGCTCCCGTGTTAGCCTTTTCGCCCCCTTTCTGATTTTTTCGCCCCCCAAATTCTATTTTACAAATTTTCGCCCCCTTGAGCCCGAAAATCGCCCCCTGGGGGGCGAATTCGCCCACTTTGGGAATCACTGGTTTAGGGAGTGAGTTTCAACCGATTCGATCTAGATGAGTTATACATGATTCATGAACTAAAAACTGGCGAAAAATTATATTAAATCAGATTGTTCAACACCTAAATCACTATAATATGAAAAAATTGAAATCTCAAAAAGTTCAACAAAAAAAGATTTAAATTGATTTAATAGCCATATGAATGTCAACAAACAGCAAAAGCCTAAATAAAGAATTGGTTCATAAATAAAAAAAATGTTGGAAACAATCCATGAAGCAGTCATAGATCTTACCATTTATGAGTAATCCGTCCACGAGCAAAGATTTTATGACCATGGTATGGCACCCCAGCATCAATTCAGTAAAGTGCCAGATTGGAATGGCCCAACTGAAAATCGAAGCGAGTACAAAAAGCACACACCAATAAGCAAGTACTCGCTAATGATATGCAACAATGTGGAAAACTTGACACCTGCTTTTTTTATTTCTCTTTACCCGCGCAGTTCTACCGTACCCGAAAGGTACTCTTTACGGAGCTTATACATGCCTACACAACTGGCACAGCTTACTAGCGGACAACCGCGGGTACGTGCACAAGACCACTTTTCCAATAATTGAAAAGAGCGCATACACGAACGTGTGTACTTTGAAAGATCATTGTTTCGTCAAGTTTTTGGACGCCTATTCATCCATCGGCGATCATCACCGGCGCGTATAGAAAAGAGGAAGTAGTTGAGGCCGCGAAATCGTTCATTGAGATGTGAAGATGGAAAAATAGACTCTTGAACGTCTTTCGATTACTCGACGCGCGCCTTTTCAAAAGGCCTCATATACTTTGCGCGCAGTGGATACTTCACGTGAATCGAATTCCTGCCAAAAGCCGGTTGGCTTCATATAACAATACAGTTAGAACATGCATGCTCTTTAGTAGGAAGATTCGGATCGATTGACCACCGCTCGATCTCATATTGTTCCATGAGATGGCAATTCACGATTGTTTCGTGATTGAGATACAGGTGGCAATTTGTTACAGTAGCACTCGTCTTTGTAGGACAAAACAGTGTAATTTGTCACGTGAGTTTATTTTTGTATTCTCTGGCGTTAAATACCAACTGGGGAGGAGCCTGCATCTCAGCTTAACGTTCTTATGAGTACTTCCATACTGCCCATAACTGCATATTTGTCACATTCGACTTTGAGATCCTTGACCAGCGGGATTTGAACCCACGACCCTCTGAATGGTCTTGCTGAATAGCTACGCCTTAATCACTACTGATTTATGGGCTCATAACTCGTATGTATACAGTACATTCTGCAGTTAACAATTGTATATGAGTGTATTATGATTATAAATCGATTCCTTCCAAATGACATCGATTATTGGCAGATGACATTACATGGGTGCCAGATTCAGTTCAATGATAATTGCTTTGTGAGATGATATGAAACATCTCGGAACAGCACTGCTTGCGTTCCGTTTCCAACACCGATGAGTTTGATGAGAGGATTTGTTTAATAAACAACTTTCATAATGAGCAGTACACAATAACAAGTACAGTTCATTTTCCCAACGCAAATAAATACCGGGCAGTATTGTTTATTTGAGCATTAAGAAAACGATAAACTGTGCGGTTGCCAAACACATTTGCCAAACGTCGAGGTTTTCTAATTGATGATTGATGAATCCAACATTGATGAATGCTGATCTTTCATAGGCACTCATCTCATGGCGAACTCGACATGGGCACTTACCGCAGTGCTATTGAATATATTTTTTTTTTGAAAAATTGAAATGCTAATAGAACATTTTAGGCGGATTGTGTCATCAGCTGGTATGACCAATCGACAGTAATCCAGAATTTGTCATGGAAACAGACAATTTCTGCAGAGAATCGGTTAGCAATATTTAATTGTCAAGGTCACGTGATATTCATAGGTTCAATAGGTTATAATCTTTTTTCAATTGAAAACTTGACAGAGGTCGCAAATTAAAAAAAAAAACGAATCGCTTACGTCGATTGGATCTGAATAACGTTCAAAGAATTTGCAATAGAATCTGACATTGAAACTGGTGAAATACAAGTACGAGCACCTCTATGTATAAGAGGCATAAGATTCCTTAGCTTAGCGTGCTGTATTTAAATACCAGCCTGATGTCGCCTGTAGAGGAAACTTGATGACGGCTCCGAAAATAAAGCGACTTTCTTCTTCTATATTTTTCCGGAACGCGACAATGTCAGACGATTAGTGCATTCAGTGCGCAAGTAGCGTTCTCTAATTTTAGCTTCAACTGCACATTTCCATATGGGTTTCGAGTTTTGCATATGCCTGTGGGACCGTCGTCTGAGGGAGTCGCCACAGCAAGTATTATTCTCGGTTGGAGGTGCGCCGTACCAGACAGAGTACAAAAAACCAGCCGAGGAAATTCCGAGCTCATCGTCGCACAATTGGACAAGATAAACGGATAAAAAAAACCGTTGGCTGTGAAGGTTAACCCATCCGTCAGCGTGCGAATGGCAGATTTCCCGCCTGGAGAGAGGACAAGTTATTGTTATTCCAATTCCTAATCATAACAAAGCTGTATATCAGCTACAACTTCTCATCAGACCGACAAGCCGCAGTGTACATTAACGGACGGGGCGCCGCTTGTTTACACGCTGTATATTGATGGTGTAACAAAACTGCGATACAAGTTATGATGAAAAAAAAAAATCTGCGAAGCAACATCAGTATGACGAAATAGAGTAGATCTACTGTTTAACGGCCAGTGCAGTGTTATGCTGGTGGCCGTCAGTAGGACAAACTGAATGCGAATAGATGTGTGTGTGTGTGTGTGGTTCAGGAAAAAATCGTTACACAATTGACTTTAAGCTATGCGCAACATGAAGGGCAGAAACTGGACCGATTCCCCTAGAATGCTTTAATAGAGACGTTTCTCAAACGAAGTTTGTGACGTTCCACCGATGTGTCTATTGTTATGTTTGAAAGTTTTTTATGGCTGTACTACCGTAAAACGGGGTGAATAGAAAAAGTGGGGCGAATAGAAACAAAGCGACCTACAGTTAGAAATGCGACTATTATGTAATGATAAATTTTAAAATCCTGCTGAAATATATTTTTTCCATTAGTCCAATAGCAACAAAGTATCGCTAGAATATTTTCAAATGAACATTTTTGCTACATTTCTCATAAAAAATTAAGAAGAAAATTTTGAAATCTCAACCATTTTTGATAGCTTGAAACATCCGCCATTTTTGTCAATTTATAAAATGATCAAAAATTGAAAATGTTTTTAATAATTTTAATTTCTTTCTTCGCCAAGATATTTCTTCAGGATACAGTTGAAAAAATGTTTATTTTTCCATTAAAATGAAAAAAGTATTGATATTTACTGAACAGTGTTTCTATTTGCCTCTTTGCGGGGTGAATAGAAACACACAACATTTTTATAAATCTTTGTCCGATATAATTTTGATTTTTAAACAGCAATTGGGGTCTCAGCAAAGGAAGACGCGACCCATATTTGAGGCTAATAAAATTGAATTTTAACCGTACGGTTTAAGTTGTACCCATTTGAATATGTCGGAGAGTGTTTCTATTCGCCCCATTTTACGGTACCTTAGCTTTGGGTTGTAAAATCCTTATCAGTTTGATTATACAGGCAACCATGAGTTGACATCCAAGGGAACATCGACTCTTAGAAATATCGAATTATGGAACAGCAATGTTATGGTATCAGTTAATTTAATTTAGGTTCATGAGTCGATTTAAACAAATGCAACGAATGATTCGTTCCAAACCACAATTACACGAAAAAAAAAATTGGTAAACGCAATCAAATATTAGTTATTTTCAAACTAAAATTTGGGTTGAAGTTTGAAGTAAACTTGTTTTTTTCTTTTTTATTTAATGGGTGAAAAAAATAACTCCAAATGAAAATTTTTATTCTTTTCTCGAAATTTAAGTCATAGGTATAGTACAACTTATTCGCACTTTTGAATGAGAAACAACATCCGATGTTGCTAGTACATGACGGCTAACATGGCCACCAGCCTCATACGTAAGGATTCCGCTCTGCATTTCTTGAGCGCTCTAAGTAAAGTGCATCTGAAACTGAAGTTTGAGAATAGAAATCTGGGATAAGATAATGGAAAATGTTTTTCAAATACCTGCTCTTGTTCTGAGTGAATTTAGTTTATTCTGGAGCAAAACCTTATTTATGATTGATATTTAAACCCGGTTTCTGTTTAAATTTAATTTATACACTCCCAAACAATGGAGATAACTAATGGATCACATTTATGCTGATTTGGAGAAAACTAACTTATATTTCAGTTTGATGATCAACACATTTTTTTTAAAGCAATGCAAATATTTGTTGAGAACAAATAGCGTCTTAGTTTAAAACAAACAAAATTTCATTAATAACACCATCAATTCTTAGATTGATGCTGACTATAAATCAAGTTTGTTTCAACAAAAATGTCGACTTTCCATAAACAAAAATATAGCCTGAAACAAACCAAATTTTGATCTTTAATTTCAACAAAATAAATAGTTGTTTCAAACTAATGCAATTTTTCTCCGTGTATGGTTCATCAGTCGGCGTGAAATTTTCCAATGCAAACTTAATTGGATTACGGTTCGATAATGGATTAAATTGATTTTAGAATATTTTCAATTGTAATTCCTGTTTTGCTATGGTAAAGAGGATAGGCTGTCAATAACGTATTTACATATTACAGTCATTATTGAAACCTTTTTGGAACCTGGATCCAAACTCAAAAGAGGTCCAAACTTTTTCGTATGTCGTAATGATCGCCCGGATGACGCGTGTGCTGGAGTTGCTACCATCATACATTGGCTATATCAACTGTTTCCTCATTTGAAACCAAAGTTTTTAAACTATGAGAGTTTTTGTTGAAACGCAGCTTGGTAAATATACTTTAATAACTACCTACTTGCTTTTTCAATACACTGGACAGCAAGTTCATCAGTGTGTTTTCATGTTATGAAAATGATCCGTGATTTAAAATCATGATTTAGATTGCCGTAATGCAACACATGCGTGTTGCTAATTAAAATTATGAACCTTGGATATGGGTCTACTCCGTTTGGCATAATGCCGTATGGCATAATGCCGTTTGGCATACAGTCGTTTGGCATAATAGCTGTTTGGCATAATGTCATTTGGCATAACGGTCGTTTGGCATAATCGCCATTTGGCATAATAGCCGTTTGGCATAAATGTGAAGAACATTGAATTTGGTCAAATTCCTTCCATTATGCAAAGGGGTGTGAATAAACTGCTCGCGATCGTACATTCCGTTGTCAGTTATTGATAGGACATACTTCTAATCTTCATTTTCAAGGAAACCAATATCCATTTTGCATCATACATGATTTCTAGGGTCATTATGTCCGGGATATAATGACGCATTTTTAACAAAAATGTATCCAACGCCGAAGTTATGCCTTGTCATTTGGAAAAAAAGGAACATGGTATTTTATTGCGCATCTTATGGTCCCGCATATTATTGTACCACTGCAATATCTTCCTTTTTCAAATTATGCTAAACGACCATTATGCCAAACGACTATTATGCCAAACAACTATTATGCCAAACGACTATTATGCCAAACGGAATTATGCCAAACGACTGTATGCCAAACGGCATTATGCCAAACGGGGTAGACCCCTTGGATATATATGCAACTTTGATCATCTTTGATCTGGTTGTTTGAAATTATACAATTATAGCTCATGCACTCATTTATGATCTATTTATTGTACTGTCAGTTCCATCAAAATAATAAAAAAAAACCGAACGGGATTCTAACCAAGCATTTTCTAATTGAGAGCACTCTGCCACACAACCACTTTGTCGTGTTGGATAGAAGGTGATCGAAACGAATGAGTTGATGCAAAGTCCACCGCTTAGTGTTTTTACTCTGGATGTTACGCTTTTGAAAAATCGTGATAATGACTCATGAAATCATGGTTTGTCGTCATATTATGATCCAACTATTTTATGAATTTAATTACTAGTAAATTATGACTTAAGAATCAGTTTTTCATCTTTTAGCTGTGTGAAATAAAAATTATTTCACCCAGCATCTGCCTCCATGTCTAAGAAGAAATATTACTACGATTCATTTTCACCAACAATCGCAAGCAGAATACTTTAATCGTTCCATTAGATGGATCGCAACCGAAAAGTTGGGACCTGCTGGCCCAACGAACTCTTTGCGTTCCATACTTATACGCACTCATCCATAGCAGGCAAAAGAGTTCGTGATGAACGTTGGGAGAAACTATTCCCCTTTTTATTTTTATGTTTAAAACAAGGAAAAGCTAACAGTACCTTCCTGCCACACTAGAGCGTGTTTCCGCCGTACGCCGCACGGGTGGTATTTAAAACTAGTAGGTACTACATTTGCACGTGTGTGCAATGGGGTTTGTAGTGCTCAAGGACATTTGAAAAAATGAATGAAAACTGCGGCGAAAGCAGCTAAGCCTCGATCGAAAAATTGCGGTGTGTTGCGTTGCTTGAATACCTGCTGGTCTCATCATGAATTGGGAATCCTGTGTTGGTTGTAAATAGCCACCTCACCGAACGAGATCGTTGCACTGCGTTGCAACTCCTTTCTCCACACACACACAAAGCAGAGCTGCACATACACGGGCGCACTAATCAGAGGGAATAATGCGCGTCAGGCTATATTTCGTGTGTGTCGTTCGTCGATCCACACCAACGAAGGAAAACCTGAAGAGCAGATGTTTTATCCCTGCAGAGCCACATATGCGTCTGCCGGTGGAGTAAAAACGCAACCGACGAATGAACATTATTTTTTAGCATGTGGCTTAACCCCCATTGGCGATTTTTGTTTCATTAATGAATACGAACTTGGCACCAAATGTGTTTTTTGGAGCTAGAGAAAAGCGCTCTCACTTTAAATGTTGTTTTTTTCTGTGTCGGGTTAAGTAATGTTTTAAGGAGAAAAAAAAAACAAATGATTCCTTTCTGGAACAGGTCAACGCGGCGACAGCCAAACGGTGACAATATAAGCAATATATCCAGGGTCAGCTTCAATACGTTGGGAACTTCATAAATAAACAAGCTGAAATTTTTATCTTATTAGCAATGCAAGTTATCACGAAAAGAATTAAATGTTCAAACCCTTTTGCAGGTTATAATCTGCGATTTGAATTCTTGAGAAAAGTAAATCCGTCCCTGATGCCTGAAAAGGAATCGCGCCAGTAAATAACTTTCCAGTTTGGGAACGCGAGTTTGCACGCACGCCCCAAATATTATTCGCTTTGATGAATTGTACTTTATGCGAGTTTTATTCCACTCTTTGACGGAATACCGTGACAAAACCCACTTATGCATAAACTTACCGGCCATCCAAACTCGAACGGAAACCGTATCGGATTTTCGAATCCTTCTTGCTTGCTCCTCTCGGTCAGGTTCAACGAATTTCCCTCGAGTACGGGCGTTATGACATCGCCAAACGTGCACGGCGATGAGGTGTCAATTGTGACCTGGTAGTGCTTCAGACACGCACGAAACCGCGTCTTGCACGCTCCGATACAGTTGCCTTTGGAATCAGAACGACCCGAACAGCAGGCGCCCTCGTTATCCACCCCTCGTTCGTTCTTGAAGTACTTCAGCTTCAGCTCAAACAGCCCGGAGCCTTCGATCTGGAAAAAGAAAAGAATAGATTGTCTCATATTAGTACTGTATGCGATTCATGCATTGTATCTTTCTCAAATGGAGATCTCCCAGAAACAGAGGTCATAAAAAGCATAGTTTATGGGGCTGAGAGCAAACTTCGCAGATTTCAGTGATGTGAATTACTGGGCTTTGCAGCTTCGCAGCATCACGCATCCAGCGGACTCAAACAAGATGATGTACTTGACTTCTGCCCTTAACACCCAACAAAACGATTATAAGTACCAGACTACTTATAAAACAGACTTAATTAGGAAACAGAGATTCTGAGAAATGAATAAAACAAAAGTTAAACTTAAAAATATATTTAATTACATTTTTTCTTGGCGTTTTCTGCTTTCGTGATTTCCCGTCAGTACGTTTAATATGTAGCCACCACCAAGGAAGAGCAGCAATGAGTGGTGAGAAAAAAAGACAGAAAGCCTTTGGTAGCTTTAGAGATCACACGGTGTTCAGCATTAAATATGCCTCACCGAAGACAACGACAGTTGCGTGTCACCCTGAAACAGGAGAGAAGAATCTTCAGCCGTGCTTTTGAACTTGTTCGTTCCCGCAAGATTATTTGATCTCTATATAAAATAATCATCATAAAATAGAGCCACAACTTCCCCCCGAAGCCAGGGAGAAAACAAAACTCATTATCATAATTAATAATTAAAGACACAAAGCAGAACAGCATCGCACCAAAAGCTCATCCCAGCCGACCAAATTTTCGACCACCGCCAGCTATCCAACTGGAAGAGAGGCGCGGGTCCATGAACCGGTAATGAATTCTTCTCTGTTTCCACTGCCTACCATAGATCGAGATGTTCGCACGCACTGCGCTACGGCTGGGTCTGACCATTTTGATCCAAGCTGTTTATTACTAAACACTCATTAATCAAAAAGAAAGGCTCGCAGTCCCGATACTTTGATAGAGTTATTAAAATCAAGTTCGACCTTTCCGATCACCCAAGGCGATCTATTGATCTAGTTTAATAGTCTTGTAAACGAAACCGTAGGCTTTGAGAACTTTATAGTTTATCTCCCCGGGAAGTAAGGAGGTTATCAAAATATTGTCTCCACTACTGAATCAATGGTTTTGGTATCATCCATGAATCTGACACAGACGAAGGGACATCGATTCTTTTTGAAGCGTTCTCAAGAGACTATCATAGTAGTCATGGAATCTTGCTTTCATTAAGGATCCATCTGGCTGGAGCCTTTCTTAGCCTAGTGCTACCGATCGCGGCTATAAAGCATTACTATGCTAAAGGTTTTAATTCCTAGACTTTCCAGGATCTTTTCGTAATGGTCAAATATGGTGGATATCAAGTCAAAGGAACATCTCATTCTGGAAATTTCTTTTACTTCTTTGGGCGAAAAGTACATAAGTACCATACCGCATATTAGGAAAATAATATATGGAAAATGAATTCGATTTCATTACATAATTGTTGGCAATTTTTATGATTTTTATTGTGCTTTGTGATGTGTGATGTGTGATTTCAATATGACGTGGGAACTAAATAAACAACTTTTCGAAGGCGTAGGATATTTTTCATATAGAGTCTATATTATTACTTCCATCTAAACGTATTTTAAACCTAAAAAAAATATTCTTTTCAACATTCTCTAAAAAATAGGTGAATTTTTTTTTTCTGATATCTGAAAAATTGTTGCTCCAAAACTAATTTGTTTTTCTAGGAGACTTCTTACTGATGATGCTTTTGAAGGACGAGCCCTGTTGAGAATAAAAATATAGATTGTCGATTTTTTCAGCTATTTCTAATAACCTTCAAAATCGAAACGTTGTTCCTTATTCGTGTGAAATTCAATAATTTTGGTGGCCTTTTTTGTTATTAAAAAATCGTACAATATTAGTCGAACGACGTACAGAAAAACCGATTGCAATTTTATTGATAAATCAAAAAGATATAGCATGCACAACGTGTCAAGTGTCAAGTGGGGCCCAGATAGCCGTAGCGGTAAACGCGCAGCTATTCAGCAAGACCGTGGGTTCGAATCCCACCGGTCGAGGATCTTTTCGGGTTGGAAATTTTCTCGACATCCCAGGGCATAGAGTATCTTCGTACCTGCCACACGATATACGCATGCAAAAATGGTCATTGGCACAGTAAGCTCTCAGTTAATAACTGTGGAAGTGCTCATAAGAACACTAAGCTGAGAAGCAGGCTTTGACCCAGTGGGGACGTAATGCCAGAAAGAAGAAGAACGTGTCAACTTTATAAATTGAGCAGAACTCAAACAGCATTACAAGGAAAATGTGTTGCATAACTCGAGTCCGATGGGCCCTTCTATATCGACTCGTGTAGTTTTGGCTGCAGAATCAATAACGATTCTCTAAACTGGTAAACGAAATAAAATTTGAATTTAAGCAACAAATTTTCATCTGCTAAGTAGGAAATTGCTCAATTGTAAATTGTGTAGTATGTACCATGACCATGGAAGTTTTGACACTATATCGAATTTGGATCTTGTTCCTGGCTAAGGAACCTTATTGATTACCGATCAAGACTTTTTTTTGGACAATATCGCTTTTTTGTTCGACAATATCGCGTAATTTTTCTATGTTTTGACCAAGTTTCTAGAACAACGATGTTCGTCAGATCCAACATATACATTTTATGTTTTTCTTCGAAAAACAACCATTTTAACGATACCTGCACTTTCACAATACTGAAGTCCATTTTACAGTTTTCCAATCTTTGCGTTTCTGATGATCCTATTCTAAAAAGTGCATTTTAAAATGTAAAAATTTCAATAATCATCAGAATAATCGTCTTTCAAGGTAACATGAGCTACAAAGCAGGTAAGCATTCCGTTCTTTGAGTGTAATGCAAAACCTGAAATTTCTATTAATTGCTAGTTACATTTTGAAATGAAATATTTAACTATTGGCAAACAAGCTTCATATTTTGTTGGCAACACATCATATCTTTGTAAAACTGAATTCCCGACCTAATATTCCCACATCGTTCAAAACATGACATTGACATAGATATATCCGAATCCACGAAATTCATTTTATTATTACTTTCACGACAAGGTGCTTATTATGATTTCTAGATATGTGAAAAGTTGTGCATTTTTGGCAAAATGACAAAAATAAACATATTAGACTAGTTTCATCTTACAGAAAACATCCGATTCATAAAAATGTAGCACACAAACTTATATTCCGCACAAAATATTGAATGAAATTCGAATTTTTACATCCCGTTGATTTAGATATGTATTGCGTTTGGGTCGATTGGGCCCTAGCAAACCAAATTACAGCAGCCCAATATCTGCAAAATAAAGGAAGCTGAAATAATCAATCCACCACATTTCAAATACTCAGATATTCTTGTCGTGCTTATTGAAACTATTGAGTGAGAAAAGCAGCCCGTTCAAGTGTTCATAAGAACACAATAGTTAATGAACGTATTGATGCTAGGATGGTAATTGAAGTTTTATCTGATTATCTATGATTACAATAAAAGTATTCTTCGCAAACCCAAATGCTTCGATTGATGCTGGTTGCGGCAGTGGTGATGATGATGGAGATTGTTGTTCCGTTCTCAGGATTCCCCGACCACTCGACCCGAGGCACTCGTGTGTATAATTCTGTTTTCTTTTTCCCAATTCCACGGTCATGTTCTCGCGGCCATAAGGTCGAGAGCAAATAACGTTTGTATCGTTAAGCTGCCCCCCGAAAAAAAAGTGGTGCAATCGTAATCGATTAATTAAATAAGGAAAAATCAATTTAAATTATCGATTAAAAATACACTCAAAGCTCGTTGTATTCAGATGCGATAATTCTTAGTCAATTGTAGAGTGGAAAAAATAAGTGTTTAAACGCGAATAAGACAACAAACTTAAAGGATGGAAGAATCGATGGGCATTATACATATAGATACCAACGATAATAACAAGCAGAAGAATGTTTAAGTAAAATGATGAAGCGAACGGACGGACGGACATAGAGCCATTCTTAAGAAAGCTCATGAGGCGAAAGAATCTACTAAAGAGAAAAGAAAAATCGTGCAGTTTTTCAGGTTTTGCAGCCTGTTTTTGTTGTGTTCCCATGATTGAATACATTTTTCGGAAAGGTTTTTTTTCGTCTTACGCTGCGCACTGCTTCAGATATCCATTATCAGAGAAGAGCGGCGGTCGACACACATTGGCTCCAAAGCCGATCAAAGCTGACGGAAGGACGGACGAAAGGAAGGCTGGTGAAAACGGCTCCAGCTGTGGAGCCACCAGCACTAGTGGAGAGAAGTTGAAAATCTGGTAGAACCGGAACCCAGCAAAGGGCCAAGCCGTGCCAAAGACTACTGATTGGCCAGACTTCTTTTTTATTGGTTCGCTTCGTGATTCCTTTCGTAAATGCATTCGCACAACTCAACCACCGTGCATCGCGATCTACAGCGAATGCATGTGTGTTATATTCATTGAGAAATTTTCGTTATGGAAAATCTGGACAGCTTTTAAATTGATTGGCTATTATCTCCTCTCCATTCTTCCTTGTAATTATAATGCCACAAAAAGTAGGGATCAACCAGTCGCGTTAGCTAAGTCAGTAATTCCTCAATTGGTAGGTTTCTCCGTCTACAGGATATATCTGTTTTCGAACCCTTTTGCCTGCTGATGTGGTCAGGTTCGTTGATCGTATCCTGACAGCAGCTTCTAACCGTCGATCATCATCACCACCAGTTGTTCGACGAGCGTTGTCGGTGCCGATATGTGGTCATCTGTCTAACTGGAGTCAGTAGCCATAGGGTGTAGGGCAAAAGTACAAAATTTTGAACTTCAAGAACTGTGTGCCGACTTTTGACCGTCAAAAGTTGACCAAAATCGTATACGTGGGTAAATCAAAGAAATGTCTATGTATGAGTGACAGCGTTTGAATTAGAACTTTGAAGATTCGAGGACCAAAGTTCTCTCCACAAACAAAATGTCCAAATCTCGCTTCAACACAAAAGATCAATGCAAACCGATCCAGACAACGAACACGAACATCACAATAAGCGTGACAAATTGTTTGCTCTTTACGTGACATCATTTGTGTCTGACCCAACATAGATCTGAACCAGACTTTTCGCATAATAATGGTACATTCTACAGCACAGCCTTCGAAGCGGCTGGCAACAGGCGGCGGCGTCAACGATGACGACTTATGCTGCAAAAAGAAAGTGTCTCCACAATTCCTGCCTGTCAGTCATCCCCCTGGCGACGGTCTCGTTGACGCTGATAACTGTGAAACATTGAACAAGATGATACCCAATGCATTGCGTATAGGGGCGAATGTTTATCTCTCTACCTGTCCGCCAAGACGCCGATTGATGAACCAAGAAGGGTCGATACCTTTGCTGATAAAGATATGTGCCACTGATGCCGCCCGGTGTGCGACAGTCGGACTTTCGGTGCACCACAAAACCTGTCCGAGGACTGTTGTTTTCCTTCTCGAGTTCTTCAACGTCGCAACCTGTCGCTTTCAAATACAAACGGTTGAGATAAATTCTGCAAAAACTTGCGATTGCTTCCGATGATTTAATTTTTAAACAGTAATTAGAGTGGACCATCGTCAGGCTACTCGGCGACTGCCGCCGTCTGTCTACGTGCGCCATCTCTGTGTTCTTCCTTGCTACTGATCGAATGGCTTTCTTGGAAGATGAAATTGCATTCCGAACACAATGCGTGTCTACGTCTACTGCATACGAAACACGGTATGACGCTGTACATCGCAGTTGCATAGTCAACAGATGTGTAACGTATTTCAAAGACAATGATTTCAGGGATGTATTTGTGCCATTTACAAATAAAAAAAAGGTTTTATTATGGTTGTTTAACTGATTTAGAACCGGAAATTGGTCTGAAAACCGAAATAAACAAAAAATCCTCCACAGATGTGTAACGTATTTCAAGGATGATGGTTTGATGCGGGTGGAGTACCTTCGCAAATAAGATTTAAGGTTTTATCATGGTTTTGTGGCTGGTTTGTAACCGGAAATCGGTCTAAAAACCGCAATGAAATCAAACCAAAGGATTTTCTGCAACTCTTATTTAACCTTCCAGTCGTCGCGCGGTTCACCACCGTCAAAACGACCCCGCTGCTGTTGTGGACGAAAAGCGAGCTTTTTTCAATAGTGTTGTACAAAATACAACAGCGCGACGACTGAAGTGTTAAAGCGATTCCTACATGAATTTTGGAAACTCAACTGTCCATAATATTACGTGCCTTGTTATCAGTAATATAACCATAGTAGTAGTTGGGTTTCATGGCCTTCTCGATGGTCCCTTCAAAATCGGTTATAGAAAGTTGACTGTTGCTTATTTATATTAAATCGAACGATTCTAAAAGAACTGATTCCCTTTCCATTTTTAATATTTTACCGATTTAAAGCTCCTATTTCTTGTTGAACAAATGACTATACCCATTGTCCACAAATATTGTTGCCAAAAACTGCTCTTGCATTAGCAATCGCACCCATCCCCCTGTTGTGACAAATGTATCGCAACAAACTCAACGCATCACCTGCCCGAGTTAATTTATGAATTTCGGACGTTCCATTTTTTAGCATTTCTTTTCGTCTTTGCGCGCCAAGACGACGGATGGTAGGTATTTGATGGCGCAATCGTTGTCGCGCTTATACTGTACCGTATCCTCCTGCTTCTGGTCTCTGTCCGTGAGCACCGGGAGTGTGTGCAAATTTCGAATGCACACGAAAGTCATCAACATGATTATTAATTGATGTTTCCGCTGCATTTGTCGTTTCCTTGACGGATATTTTTTCAGCAGAAAAATGCTCATCTGCCCCTTCTCTGCACAGTGGGTGAGTAGTTCTTCACAGAACATCGCGATCTCAAACCGAATCATGGATTTGGATAATACTTTCCACTGTAATAGATTGTCGAACACAAGTTGGTGACGGGAATGGGCGCCATGCTCTGTGTGGTAGGTGCATCTGAATTATAGAGGAACTCTCATATTATGATGTATTAATACAGTCAAACATCAACTATCAACTTGGGAAAGCTGTCTTGAGGGACTATCATAGTCACTATGGAATATATGTTTTGAATATGGTATTGGCTCATGATACATGGAGGTTTCACTGAAGTTAGTTGATAATATCGTATTATGGAGGACTGAGTGTCATACACGACAACGGATGATCTATTTAACTGAAGCTAGATTAACGCAGAAATTAATAAGAAACGACAAACGGATACGGTATTTAACCAACAAACGAAACGATGGGAGATCATATCTTAATATACGACTGGTGATCGCGAGAGGAGACTACACTGCGGCTATGACGGGTCTCGGTGACAACATAAACGTTTGCGTTTGAGCGATATTTTTCGAATATTAATAATTGAAAAACGAGCACCAGATGTTTTCTTTTCAGCTGCCAGTAGAGGGTAGTATTCAGATTTCCATTTGAAATCAGTCGCCGTCGACGACGACGAAAAAACGCGTCTGCAACAGTCGCGCGGCAAAGGTCATAAAAAAGAGAAAAAGTCATTTTTTCTCACTTAGTGCGCAGATGGAATCCTCTTCTTTGAACTAGAGAACCATCACAGCAGGCCAAACATTTTCCGATACGTCTATAACAGCAGAATCCATGTTCCTTAGCCTTACTTTTCCTATTGCAATCGAAGAAGGCGACTTAACATGCTAAATCATTTGACCTAGACGAACGCCTAGCTGCTCACAAATGCGAAACGAATTCCAGTTGATGCCATTGGGCGGTGCATGTCTGGGACTTAGGATATTTCCACGGCACGTTTACACGAATAGAGCACGGTTTGAAATAGTCGAAAAAAAACAAGCAAATCTAGTCACCGTGCTGACATACGGAAAACATATGGATTTGGGAAGTCTAAAAATATAAATTTTGGAAATTCGAGAGGCCATTAGGCACGAAACGAATCTGATTCTGTGTGTCACGGCGGCATATTCTAAGCTAGGAGTGGGTGCGTATGTGTCGATAGGTAGCGTAATGATGTAACGACACTTAATTGTGTAGGATAGATGATGAACAGTCACTGGATTGATTTTAATTAAGAGGAAGGAGGATACTAAACTGACGCTTTTGAAGTTTTTTCTTGGAATAAATTTGGCTGAGCACACAGCATATGCAGTTTGTATGCATATGCTTAATAAGTTCTATGAAAAAGGCTAACATTTTGTATTCGGTCATATAGTTTTACATTATAATCTTCTACGGAAAACTTAGCAGTGAAGCAATCTCTTCTAAGATGATTTTTTTTCAGCTACAACTTTGCCGAAGATCACATTTTGATATGACGTACGGTCCCTATTTATCATTAAAAAGTTGATTTGCTTGTAATGTGCTTCATCACCAACAGTAAAGTTCATGGCGCCAAAACTGCTCAAAGTTGACCAGGCTATGTTTTATTGCTCGCTATTGCTTGTGAATAGTCCTATTGAAATGCTACATACTTCAAAATCAATAATAACTAATCCTACAGATGTGCATTATAATGTGGTTTTGAGTAAATCTGTAGCTGGGAAAATTTTACTTTAGAATAGATAGTTAACATTTCTTTGGAATACTATGATGCAGAGCTAGAAAGGAAATAACGTAGTATTTTTTATACAAGCTTTAAATGGGATGTGCACAGCCAAAAACAATTTCGATTTCCGTAAACAAATTATTTCAAAACTACAAAAATACAAAAATAACGCTCAAAGGCAAACTTTACCTTCTCATGCAAATGTTCTTAATTAGTACATTTCTGTAAGCCATATTCATTTAGAACTACCGTACATCATTCTGGCACTATTAATCGGCAAAATATAAAAAGTCGACAATTGTTCACGTTTTGTAGTTACTGGGGTTTTTATTTCATATAGAAACTATTGTGCCTTTTTTCAGAAGGGTAAAGTGGGGCAAGAGTTTCTTCTTAAGATTAGTGATTCGATTGGTTCAATTGATGGTTCGAATGCTATTCCAGTAAGAGACTTTCACTATAAGAATCTTAAGAATCGATTGAGATTTGGAAAAGTTATGGCTAGTTATTGTTTTTTTGACGTGAAAGAAAAAACTATCATTGCATGGAACCAAATAAAGATCAAATCCTATTCTTTTTTTGTGAGGGCGTATCTAGGATGCTTTGAGATGTATTAGTTTTCACATGAATGCTTGGAATCAATTTTTGGCCCATAATGGGGCAAAAGTTCGAGCAATATATGAAAAACTACCAATTTGCCCCAAATCCAAATATTATCTCCAAATTTAGGGAAATTTACCTGATCGTGCGAAAAAAGTCACCAAAATTTCACATTTTCACTTAGTTTTGCGAACAACTGCTATTTTAGGGTATTAGCTCTGTTTTGGGCAATTTTTTGATGAAAATTTGGTGTAAAGTATGCCTGTCAAAAAAGTATCGATATATTGTGTTTCAGCCGGTGATTTTTAAAACTGTTTTAGCTAAGAATGGGTGAATATTTTTTTGATAAAAGTTTGTTCAGAGAAATTATAGCCAATATGTTGAAGGTTCACTGTGTGGTGTTTATTCCTTTTTAACTGCTATTGTTTTTATGTAAATTTTGATTATACCGTCAAGGTCGAACTTTTGCCCCACCTTACTCTAAGAGACTATACAAACATCATACTTTCTCGCAACATTTTCAAACAGAGTGTCTTCTTCTTCTTTCTGGCATTACGTCTCCACTGGGACAGAGCCTGCCTCTCAGCTTAGGGTTCTTATGAGCACTTTCACAGTTATTAACTGAGAGCTTACTATGCCAATGACCATTTTTGCATGCGTATATCGTGTGGCAGGTACGAAGATACTTTATACCCTGGGAAGTCGAGAAAATTTCCAACCCGAAAAGATCCTTGACCGGTGGGATTCGAACCCACGACTCTCAGCTTGGTCTTGCTGAATAGCTGCGCGTTTACCGCTACGGCTATCTAGGCCCCTCAAACAAAGTGTGTTAATTTTAATATGCTGAGTAAAGTATATATCAAAGCATGAATGTTGAAATGGAAAAACCGTGTTCGTTCTGAAATCCTTATTAAATAGTTATGCTTTTAAAGGGAACAACATATATACCTAATTATAAGGAAATAGTTACTTGTGTTGAAATATGTGAATTTGTTTGTTTTTGACTGCATCGATATGAAGGTAGAGAATTAGTTTTGAAGTCTTTAGCTGTATGTACGCAAATTACGCAAAAGAATTTGACTAAGCACAGGGCTGTTACAGAAAGAACAGTTTCAAATTCGCAAAAGGCAATTCAATTCGCGCCGTATGAAGTCATTGTGACGACCTAAGTTTAAAACAAACTCGAACTCATTAAATCATTTTTAAATTTATTTTGTGTAAACTTATTTTTTTCAGTGTGAGCGGGCTACTGGAACATGAGCGGATACTGGTACACTGATGGTATTTTTGGTGTAAAATGACTTGATTGCGTATCGTTGTATCTATCTTTTAGAAATAACGAGTGGTAACAGAACACTTACGATTCCTGCGACTGGCACTACAAATCCGCGAGTTCCGCTAGAATCGTAACATTGGCGACTTTTGTAATAGCCCAGCAAATTCGAGAAATACCCGATAGATGCAGAATAAAATCTAACTTCTGAAAATTCCTGTACTACAACATCGATTTGCTATCTATCTGCTGAAAGACAGATATGTTAACTGTAGTTTGGGAAACTATTAACTAAAGTTTATATAATAATACTTCATGCCATAGTTTGTAGCATCGTACGTATAAATTGTGTTTTAAATGAGATTCGAATATTTTCCAAATCTGAAAAAAAAAACATTTTCTCCTATCAACGAGTGGAACGAGGGTCATTTCAAAAGCTAATAATAGTCGTTCTTATTATTATTATTATTATTATCATTTTAAAACCAGCAAAGTGAATACAGCCACTTCTGTACGCAAGAGTGAAAGTAACAAAAATTATTTTGCCATCCATACACTCGCGGAAGCACTTCAGATATATAAACGTTGTGGCACTTGGCGATTGAAAGCAAGCGCCCAAACGCATCATCAAACAATGCTGTTGGTAATATATGGTTAAGCCACATGCTTCAGTAGCTTCTCCGAGTAATTGGTTCGAGTTGAGTGACCATTTTTGGGGACCCCTTCTCTGACACCGTTGCTCATCGATGCCATCCGATTACGTCCTCCGTTCATATATAAGGGTACGAAGCCGACTGCAACAAAAGAAGTGCGAAAAATTTCATCATGAAAATGGATGAAATAAAGCAATTTATTAACTCCATGACTAATTAATATAATTAATCACGGCACCTGATGATGAGAGAGGGCCCTTGGCAGCATAGGCGGTGCACCTTAACGATTGACTTAGCTTCATTACATTAATTGGTTAAAAATAAATCTAATTGGTTTCAACTATGTTGTATCAACTTTTTCAACGGCGATAGTCGTCGAGGATTACGGTAATGGATTTCCAGATATCTCACTTCTTTTTTTACTTTCAGACAACGTTGTAAATGACAACTTATATTGACTAACCTTCGCCAGCAGAAACGTCTACTTCGAACATTGAAAAGAAGCAACATTTTGTTGTAGAGGTTACTTATATTTTATATGTCTATTATATGAGTAAGCATCAGTTTCCTCCTACTTGAATCCAAGTTCCAAGCTGCGGCAGACTCATCTCGACAAACCGATAGTTGTTTTCAAGTGAACCAGTCAACATACAGGTGTGCAGTTGTGCTGGTCTGTGTAGGTATATGAAGAAGTCAGGCATAAATTATATTCAAACGGCATTAGATTTTACACATCCCTCGTCTTTCCCTCCTGGCGGGCAACGTCGTCATATCTATCCAATGCAGTGCTATAAACTGACGGGATGCTTTCAGTAGACTTCTTTCCTTCTGCTACAGTCAAACCACCCGAGATCGATGTCGGATTAAGGATTACAAATTTCAATACTGGAGGCTACAGGCAAATACTTTAAGCTACTTGGACTCCCACTATGTTGAAACTTGTCAATACCGAACTACAAAGAATTGAATGTATTGCTACTACAGTTACACCCATAGCTGAGACTTGTATAGACTCATGGAACCATACTGAAAACAAGATTTCATGGTTACTACGATCGACCATTCAAACAGCTTTCCAAGGCATTTTTGATCCCTTCAACATCGACTCATGGAGGTTTGACTGTACTTAGCTAGGAGTGGTTGTCATTACCCAGGGACAAGGCACCTATCTCTTCAATCCTCGCCAGGGTGATCGGTTATGCGTCATAAGTCCAGTTCAAAGAAAGGTAAAAAGGTAAAGAAACCTAATATTTACCGATAGCCCCATTTCGCTGACAAAATATCAATTCAGCTCATTACTACTGAACGGTGCTAGGACACTCTCCAATTGTGGGTAAAAAGGAGAAGCCGGAGAATATGCAAAATTCATTTAATTAAATTAATTCGTGCGTTTAATACAAATTTATACCTCGCAGCACCAGTGTACTGCTGAAGTCGGCGTTTTTTTTTGTTGGCTGCTATTGCCTCAGTACTCTTCTTTCTCTTGCTCACCTCGCGAAGCCCGCTGCACAACTCTGAGCTGACCGGCGATTCGTGTGCCGTGGGAAAACAATTCGTTCCTTCTATTCTTTTTTTACTTAAGCTTCTTCTATACATACGCTTCTTTTTGATTTCTCTCTTCTTGTTGCATTCATTCCGTTTGTGCTTAGCGCAACACAAGTCGGTTTATGTATGCGAATGGACGGACGGACAGTTGGTGCGGCTGATGTACACCAACATGCTGCGCCTCTATACCAGCTATATCAGCAGCAACAACAACAACACCAACACCACCAACAAAAACAACAACACAACGCCATCAGTAATGATCAAGCTGCTGATGACTAAGGCACTGTTGCTCCGTCCGTTCGCCCATGTGCCAGCTCTCAGCCTCAGCAAGCGCTGTATCTGCCGCCGCCGAGAGAAACGAACACTCTTAAAATCATTGACACACGTGCATCGTGTTAAAGTTACACAGTTTTGTGTTAGATTTATTTCCATCGATTTTTTCGCTCGTTTTTGTGTAGGACCAAGGTTTTCACACATCAATGTGCGAACCCTTGGCCCACAAAAATGAGAGTTGCCTTATGAAAACTTGAAATCGCTATATGATACCATAGTTCATAAGGGTATTATGGATTCAGTTCGATGAAACCCATAATTGCTGAATAAGTTATACTTAATTAACGTATATCAAATTCATTAGGCGCCTTACGATTCACATGTCTTTGCATTGTTCAATAGAAAATGGCTTAACCAACGTTTAAAATCGGATTTCCAATTTCGCCGTGTCACAACACGATGTGCAATAGTACTTTGCTGTATTTTCATTAACCGAGCAGAAACAAGGCAACGTAGGTGGAAATTCGTTTACCACATGTGATGTAATCAATTGGCTAATATCAAGTAGATAAACGCATTGAAAATTCAGTAAATAGTCTGTCAGAAATGTAGTATCGACTAAACGCATAGTAAGATAATAATTTATGATAAAAAAAATTAATGGAGTTAGAAGAAAAAAGTAATGCTGATAGAATAAATTCTAAATTTTTATATCTATCTTCATAATGCTGTTTTTTTTTCTGTGAAATAAGCAAGACACCACACTAACATGATTAGAATGAATGAAATACTTACCGATTACTTGTGGTTAATAAACATACACTCAGGAATATGGACTATCGAAATACATAGGAATCACTAATACACTTATTCGTTACAATAAATCGGGTTGAAATTCATAGCTCATTTCATAAGAAATCAAAATTTGAAAACAAAAAATGTTTTCGCGACAACCTAGAATCGAACCAAGGACCTTGCGATCTTTATGCCCTCGTGCGTACACCACGCGCCTTTCGATGCCTTGATGTGAGGTGATGCTAAAACGATACATAAGGCGTTCGTATTGCAATAATCGTTCCACCTTTCATAAGGCAAAATGTATAAATTTCGATAGTCTAGTTCACAGCGTGTAAGGGAAAATAATTAATATTATTTTGTAATGTAAGCAGTGTAACTCTAACACACTGTGTAACTTGAACACATGCTCCGTGGAAGCGATTTTAAGAGTGTAGACAGAAAGAGAATGCCAGAAACTGCTTGCAAAGACGAGAGAAAACGGAAAGAGAGCAATGGAGAGAGACGGCGAAGAGATATTCATCAAAGTGCATTTTGATAATCTCCTTTGTGTTCGGCTGGAGGGGTCCACCAACGGAAAGTATGGGAATGCATAAATTAATGCACACTCCTAGTGATAAGGATCGACTCTTTTTATGTGGAAGACGTTTCCACCGATACGTATTATCTTCAATGTTGAAAGATTATGAATGAATGAACAGTGAGAAAGAGGAGGATGTAGATAATTGGTCTACAACACGCTATATTTTCCTTGCATTTTTTTAATGTCGGCACCGTCCACAAATTATGTAACGGTTAAAGGCCCTCCGGGAGGGGGTATACAAGAGAGTTACGACTCATGCAAAAATATTATATTTTTCATACAAAAAGCGTTTCGGAGGGGGAGGGGGCCGAAAATTTTCAATTTTAGCGTTACGTATTAAAAGGATGCTGCCTTAGATCGCACCAAATCATAGTCCAAAGAATAAGCCGCCTTGAAAATATACGTTATTGTGACTTCGACAAATACAATTAGAAATCAACTATAATGAACGGTTTCGCCAAGAATCCAACAGCTGATATCACTGTAATATACAGTAAAACCTCCATTGACCGGCTAAAATTTTATGGCCACCTCAAACAGGTATCCAAAGAAACTGGATGTATTGTATACAGGAGAATTGATTGCAGAACTGCTTACATATATGTTGGTCCTCAAAGTTCATGCTTTAGACTACCAAATAAAATCCAAAGGGCGCTGCCATAGTAAACGCGTCGAGCGATGCGTGCGCGTGTGCGAGCCCGAAAAGCAGAATATCAACAACAGGAAATCCTTTGATCGCATCGCGTTCGCGGACGCGGACGCGTTACTATGGCCGCACCGAAAGGCATCCATCCAATATAGGCGCCGTACGCCAACCATCCAGTTATCCCTCGCTTGGTGCTGTGAACAGCTCGCGCGTTTGAGGCCGGCCAGGTCGCTGTGCTGAACTTGTATATGTGTATGCCAAGTCCTCGTCTGTGTCGTCTGTTGGCAATGTCGTTATGCTCCGGACGATGCTGCTGCTGCAGCCGGGACTGTGGCTGGTTGGGTTGGGACTCGAATACCTTTCTCGTGTGCGAACGTTCAGTAACTACCCGGCCGGAGTTCTCTTAGCGGTGTATGGGTGAGTCTTATGTTTTTTATGTGGCACTGCGTTTTACGGACAAATAAAAACCGAAAACATCGCGAAGCGAGAGAGATCAGCATCTACAGAAGTGCAGGTAAAAAAGCATGCAGACACCTAAAACGCGAGAGAAAGAGTGGTAGGTGTGCAGGTAGAGAAGAAATAAAAAAGGTATGCAAGGTGGGTGAAGCTCTTTCTCCTCTCGTATGGATATATGCAAAAAAGAAAACGAAAAATGATAACTGGAATGAAGAAGCACCCTAATTCCCAGCTTGCCTTTCTCCACTGTCTGTGGTACAGCTGCTGCCACGGTTGCCATTGCTGTGCTGTGATGTATATTCGGTTCGCAAACCACCGTGAGATTTCCTCCCTGACCTGTTATGAAAAATGGCTCTTCGCAGATTCGTCCGCCGGATTGAACCGTAGTACTTCGCGTTTATAGCGAACGGCGGAACAACGTAGAAAGGAGGATAAAAGCTTTTCACGTCCATGGCGACAACGACGATCGTCGTGTCGATTTTGTACGGATCTCTTGAACCCCATTGAAAGGAATTCAATTTCGTATCCCATCGCCCAATGGCCGATAAAGGTAAATGTCAACGATGAAAGTAGCTTTGACATGGTCTTATCTCCACCACATTCAACGAATGTCACAGCGCTGTTCTTGTTCGTTTTAGCTATAGACTGATTTTGGATCATTGTTAAGGGCTGTTCCTTCGCTTCCCTTTCGTAGTTTTTTTCATACAAAAAAATGAAGGCTTTTTATTATATTTATTAACCCCTAGATAAACCGGACCTTATGCGGCCTAATCGTCTCAATACTAAGAAAAATATCTGGGATAGAGCCTAATTCTTAGCTTAGTGTCCCAAGAACATTTCCACAGTTTTTAAGCGAGAACTGCCAAATTTGCGTTCGTATGTCCCTTTGAAGTCAATGAAATTACCAGAATGGAAGAATCTGGATCATACCGGTAATAAAACACAGACCCTACAAAAACTACCGTGACGCTTATCAATTAATTACCGGAAATCAATGAAATAGTTTGTTCGAACTATTTTCAACCAAATACGTTCATGTCCTATGCAATTGCTTAAAACTTTATGGCACGTTGTGTAATACACTCTATCCTTCACATCTCGATATCCAAGGGGATCAGGATTCTCCGAAGAAATACCGTAAGGGAGATAAGGGTTTGAGACCAAGGGTAATGTCGATGTAATGTTCACCACTTGAGCAATTCTAAAAGTGCACATTGCATAGGCTGGTTTTAGCGGGTCGTCGTTGGTGCGTCATCCCCGCATTCCCTGAGTTACCTTTTCAGGGGATCTGTTTGCAGATTTCCCCCTTGTAAAAAACAAAAAAAAGGGATCAGGATAGGGAGAGATCGAGACAAAAAACAAATTATAATGAATACTAGATTGAAAACAAATTATCTGAAAAATATAACCTGACCTAGTAGATGTCGTTTCGTGTAATTTAGGAACACACTTTGAATCACTAAAATCTGGTCTAGTAGCCTTAGATGATGGGCATATCGACATACAAGGAGAGAATCTGGAACAAACATCAACTAGAACACATCGAGATATGGAGAGTGAAATTGTTTGCAGATTGAAGGGACCGAAGCTATTCTTGACAAAAGGAGATATATAGATATGTAGAAAATCGAGATCTGGAGAGTCGACTGTACATCAAAATCTAGAACGCCGACAAAAATTTTCTACTCATAATAATGAATTTAATACTAATGTACGTATCTAGGTTGAGCCCGACTACTACTTCCTTTTCGTTTTTGATTTAGTCATTTTAACAGACTCTGAAGTTAATCTTTCAATACTTGAGCCTGTTAATATTTCGTTATACAACCACAAAGAAGTCAATATTAACCTTCCAGTCGTCGCGCGGTTTGCCATCGTCAGAGCCACCACGCTGCTGTTGTGAACGAAAAACGAGGTTTTTTCAACAGTGTTGTACAAAATACAACAGCGCGACGACAGAAGTGTTAAGGCGCTCAAACAAAAATCTACTTTGGTGACCAAATTTGCCCGCGGTCAACGTAGTTTGGCCAGATTTTGAAAATTGCATCATAATGGCTTTTGAGAATTGCTTGAAAAACTTCATCCATCGGTAGGATGATAATACGTGGTATAGGATAATTTTCGGTCATCTCTGGGAGCCTTGCAAATGATTATAGTAAATTGGGTTAATGTTTTGGCATTTCGAGAACCTACGAAGATATATTTGATGAAATTTTAACAATTCATCATCTCATTTTTGATACCTGGTAATGAACCTGTTATCTAGATACACGAAGATTTAATCTTTTTCGTGACGCAAGTCATAATTTTTCTTTGTTCTTTTCTTCTTGGCATTGCGTCCTCACTGGAACAGAACCAAGTTGTAAGCTAGGCCAAAGAAGGATCTCTACTTTTATCGTTATAAAAAAAATAAAAAAAAACGTAATGCTTTTACTTTGTATTAGAAAAAAATGTTTTGCTCTAATCATAATTATTTTTGTTTCGAAAACGATACAAAATACTTGAAATTAATGTAAAATATATGAAATTGGAAATGTAATGTAAAATATAGGAATTGGAAAGATCTGACTTATAATAGATTCAAGTTGAATCAGTCATATCTTTAGGTTAAACATGTTCATGGTTTGAAACAGTTATACAAAACAGATAAATATAAAGAATCAATTACATTTATGATCATTATCATAATACTCATGGCTTAAAATAGTTTTACAAAAAGGATAAATCAAAAGATATATACGTTTTATGGTTGAGTCGATTTTAATAAAATGATAAATTAAATCAACCTTCCAATATCGTCTATTCAAACATTATGATAAATGCGCAATCGTTCAATAAAATACAAACATGTGGCAATAAATGATGTCATTTTGATTTTGAAGTAAATTTCTATGTGGTGCTTTTGAAGTGAAACACCTCGGAATCCAAAGATGGCTTCACAATGACCAGCTTGCACCTACTCATGATTTCAAGGGGGCACTAATCTGAAGAAATAATAAGCTACTAGCTATCGGCTGAAATTGAATTTTTGTTTTATAGTCTTGAGAGTTGTGCCTTTAAGATGAAGCCAAAACTCAAAATTTTATAAGCAAAAATCTGGAGAACTTCTTTCTTTCTTTTTTCTTCTTCTTGGCAATACGTCCTCACTTGGTCAAAGCCTGCTTCTCATTTTAGTGTTCAATGAGCACTTCCACAGTTATTAACTGAGAGTTTTTTTTTACCAAAGATGCCATTTTCGCATTCGTATGGCAGGTACGATGATACACGCAAATAAAACCGTTCCTGAAGATACGAACATCCAGTCGTGAATTCCAGAACAAGCTGTTTTTTGCTTTACGAATATACACCATGAACAAAAATCACGGGATATGGAACCATGTTCCACAAACATTCGTAACGCCTGCGAAACTGATGGAGCCGTGATTTTTGTTCTCGAAAACAGAAACACTGTTCATGGTGGTGTTTTGGAAACCGTAATTTTAATTACAGATGACTATATCTTTTTACGGTCCACTCCCTGGACATGAATAGTTTATGGAATATTTTCTCCATATTTGAATATATAGCGTACGATTGCAAATGATTTCGGCCACAATTTCATAAATTCACAATCCGAAGAAAGATAGTGAGACAGCAGAAAATCCGTACCTTCGAAGCATTTGAAAGCTACGATTTAGTGAGGGTATGACATATTCCAGCAGCAAATCCAGCAGCTTTTTTCCAATAGACACAATTGGGCAGCAACAACAGCAGAAATACCCATTAATTTGGATAAAAGATGTTAAAACAGTTTCACATGCCATTAAAATGCAAACGAATTTGCGTATTCACGCTCAGGTCTCCTTCGACGACTGTTTATTTGTTGTTGTGCACGCGTTACTACTTTTGACAGTGCGCATGAACAAAGTTCTTGTTATCAAGAACAGAATCGCGAAAATGATGTTATGGATTCTCGATACTGTGATTTCCAAGTCATGGTATAGGAAGCGTTACGAAACCCGCTTGCCAGTGAAGCAGACAAGAATTGTGCTTGGATCAGTGATTACGTTCATAGAAACGAGATACAAGCAGTCATGCTTTTGGGAACCGAATCACAAAATAGGATATATCATGCGTTCTGTTTACCATGACTTTTTGTTCACGCATATGGGAACGGATTTTTTTGCGTGTACCTCATGCCCAGGTAAGTCAAGGAAAATTCCATTACGAAAAGATCCTGGACCGACCGGGAATGGAAACCTGACAGTTTCAGCCTGGCTCTGCTTTGTAGCCGCGGACTCGAACCGCTCGGCTAAGGAAGGCCCCAACTAAACATTCGTTTGAACTGAAAACTAGATTGACTGATCACCACAAGAATCACCACCAACAGCTAGTCGGTTCTCCGGATTTGTACGTTTAAGTTTTGGTTTTAGATGCCAAGCTGTTTCATCTCAGTACGTATTTTAAACATTTTGGTTGCACTATTAATTGCACTGAAAGCCTAGTATCTACTATAAAACCATTGCTTCCAAATTAACGTGCAAAATTCAAATGATTCGAATCAAGCACAAATTAAATGTTGATTGCTCAATGAATTCCAGAAAATTCAAGAAACTACACTCAACACTCACTCCCAGAGAGTGACTCCCTTACTAAATATATGGTATCTCGATGTCGAGTTACAGAACCATAGTAAAAGTTGGTTTTAAAGGCTACTTCAATGGTATCTTGGATTGCTTTTGCACTGGTTTTGTGTTCTATAACTCGATACCTCCCTAACTCGATGGAGCCTTCAATATAGAGTTGGAGAGAGTTGATTGTAGTTACTAAAAAAACTATCTTTAGGTATTTCGTAATTGAAAACAATATATAACGAAGCCAAACATGAAATTAGAAAAAAAACAATATCTCTAAAAATGCGCCCATTCTGGTTGTTTAGTGATGAAAAAGTAATGGGTTTTTGTAACTTGATCGAAAGAAAACATTTTTCTAAGCATAGGACAAGTTTATTTTGGTTTCAATATCTTTTTTTTATTTAAATTATGAATGATCATTGATCAAAACAGATCGCAATCTGTAGGTAGATAGATTGCCATGTAGCAAAATTAGCCAAGCGGCGCTTCAGAAGTGATTTCAATACTAAGTTTAGTATTAAATATAATTCCAGGTTACGCAAAACTTTCAAACTTTGGATTTTGATAAAACTTCTAACGTAGATTCAGAATATGGCCAATAGTGTCCAATTGTTCAAATTATTACTGATTGATTCTTAAGATTTGTACGTACGTTTGAACTTGCGATGTTTGGCTTTAAGCAGTATTTAATTGTAACAACAAATGTTTAAATCTAGATGAATTTCTATGAAATGTACTTAGATTTTTAAGTTTTTTAAATAATTATTGTATAAAGCCGTTGAAAAAAAATGACTAACCAGTTTTGTAAAAATCAGTTTGTCGATATTTGAATTTCGAAAAAGATCATTAACAATAATAGTGATCAACGATAATAATGTAAATGATAATAATGCTGAATACGACAAAATTTTGCATTCTTAAAAGCTTAAAAAACTTGTTTAAAGCACAGTAGGTCTAGGTCGTAATTGAAACTTGCACGTACCATTGATTATTACTAATTTTTCTGGTACAGGTATTACGATATCTCAATTTTGAAGTGATTGGAATCGGTAGATTGTTATTTTTGTTGTTTGAGAGGGCCTTTAACCCATTGCGGTTGGTTTTGTACTGACTTAAGTCCGGTTAGTTGCTGAAAAGAAACTTCTTGGCCTATCATGAGTGGGAAATTCATACAAGGAATCGTCCAAGAAAGCCCTTTATTTCTGATCGAAGTAAGCAGTTGAAAAGAAAAATGTCACTTCGAACGGGAGTCGCTGTAGAAAAACGCTGCAAGGGATCGATGAGACATTTATTGAGCGTTTCATTTTCAGCAGCAAAACAGAAATGACATTTCTTTTCAACTGCTTACTGCGATCGAAGAAAAATGCTTTTCTTAACCATTTCTGGAAAGAAAATTCTCACACATTGGGAGAGGCGACTACTTTTTTTTTCAGGTGCATAATACCAATTAGCTGGAAAAGTGCAAGCTGATATTGATAACCTGTACAATGTAGGCACACACGCCTACTGTGATTTCCAATCACTGAGATTTTTAAACGAGCTGAATAGACATCATGGCTACCAAAACAAATGACGGGCTTCTTTGACTTTAGATTTTTATTTTCAAAATGATAGTAATATTCAGAATCAGAAGGAAATTTAAAAAATAAAATAAAATAATCATACCTGACTGATTAGGAGCGTTGATGACAGCCATAGGATAGATAAAATGTATATCCTATTCATTGTGCTTGGCACGTTGATTGATCTCACGGGAGAGATACTTGGAGATGGAGCAGGATGAGCAAATGTTTTGCTATATAGTTGTCAATTTGGCTCAGCCGTTATAGCTGATACAAGTACTATATCAGGAAGTGGAAATACTAAAAAAAATTATCTTCACCGGTGAGTTAAACCGCTCATCTGCACTGGTTGTATCACCCAGAATGACACGTGAAACAAATTAGAATTTATTCTTGATTCGCGGCAACATTGCAGCATTTGTTTTATGCAGCGATCATCACTAATCAATCACTGTTGCACTCTCCCAGGAGCTCTTCTCTTTTGGGTGGTTTATCAGATCATGATAGAAAAGTTGTGCGTTTCTTCGGTCACTTTTGTTTTCTTCTTATCCTTTTGACACAATCTCTTCAAACAATATAGATTAGCACCAAAACTTCCAGTTTGCAAAAATTCCTTTGTATTCAACACTGGCGAAAACTGAGTTGTATACCCAGCAAACGAGGTAATTAATTTCCACTGTATAAATACGATATTCCCACAGCTTGTTGCTTCCTTTCACCGGTTACTTTGTTGGCTTTTTATCCCAGCCTACTGCAAATTATGCACGAGCACGTTGTTGAGCACTGGAGCAGCACCGCGCTCTGATGCCAAATCACACTGATCCAAGGAACCCACTCTTCATAGAGCACTGTGTGTCAACAGAACACCAATATGTTAAACACTCTGTTCAGTTGGCGTTGATTTTTCTTCCAGCCTACTATTGATGAAAAATATCGCTTTTCTAAATGATGTTCCAATAGTGCGCGGATGAGACGCTGTTCTCTTCAAAAGGAGTACCTATACACAATATTGAAATTATTCCTTTCAGTAAAACGATGCCGCACACGCGAGAGACGAGCCGACACAATAATGGTTTCCGAACCGCGCAACGTTCTTCTTCAGACTAGCACGAGGAAAGCACTGGATGCGATCTTGAACCCCCTGCCCTTACTACTACACGTGCATGATTCCAATGGATGCACTCGGGTATACACACGAGCGAAAGCCGAAGCAAGCTGCGTTCTCTTCGGCCCCCGCTAGGCAGAGACCGGCGAACAGCCGAAACCTGACGACAGCGCAGTAGGCGTAGATTGCGAGAACTAAAATACCAGTGGCTTGGTGCCGAACATGAACAAAGAAGGGGCATGAGTTATTACAAATTGCAACTTCTTTTATTATGATTCGAAGAATGAGTTTTGAAAAGTTTGTTCTTAAATTACAAAACAAACGTGTTTGGAATATTTTTAGAAAATTCTCCTAGGTAATTTTTCATATGAACCTACAGTGGCCCAATTTCAGGACACTGTTTTCACATCAAGTTAGTGAAAATCTAATAAACGATGTATTGAGTTTAAAATATTTTATCAATATTGAGTGTAATAGGTGTAGTCTATTATTTGGCAATCACAAAATGTTACCATTTACATTCAACTTTAAATTAATGGAAATGTTTTGAATTTTTTGTCTAAAATTTATCAAATTCCATATTCGTACACCTGTCAAAAATTAACCGTACAACATTCAAACTAAATTTGAATGCTCTATTTGATTGCTGAAGTGCATTATTATGATGTTCAGATGTAGTAAAGTTCATATGGACAATTTGTTGGCGGACATATATGAAACTTAGGTAAAGTTATGAGAAATGCCAGTTTTACAATGATTTTTGCTATTAACTCCAATAATTCCAACAATAACGTTCATTTTTGTTATTGGATCCAATATATGAATTATATTCGTGAGCTCTGAAAGAATTTTGGTTGGAATGAATCCAGTTTACAGAAATCATAAACAGATTTTAACCCTTTTGAGTTCAGAAAATTGTTGTGTCGTAACTTCAAAACACTTTTAAAATTATATTTTTTATCAATTTAAACCAAATTTCCATTTTAAACAAAAGGTAAAGGTTAATTTTGAATTTGTCTGTCAAAGGAATTTGATCTACGAACTTTGTTTTACAATAAAGTACCATACACTACGCTGTACATACATACATCAGGTTTGATGTTATCTCAATATTCAATTATCTTTGACATCATATTCAAATTATACTAAAAATAGGACCCTATTTTGCAGTTTATTGATTTTTTGAGAAACATATAAAATAAGTGGAATGACCAGAGAGCATTGATATACTTTTTACTTGAATATATCCTGTTGCTTTCATCATGGATTATGGATTATGTATATTCATTCAGGAGCCAAACTTAAATCGACTAAAATTTTAGATTTTAGATTTGTTATAAATGTTATGTTACCAAAGATCCTGAAATATAAGTTGTCGATATTCACTCGTAGCTACTCTAAAACTGTTTCTAAGTTTTTGAAACTTGTGCAGTATTCGCAGTAATCATTCTTATGGAAGTGATGTTCAAAAAATGTACGTTATTGTTGGAGTTACCGGATATTTTTGCAAAAAACATAGAAAAAGATGTATTCTTCATAAATTTACTTAAGTTTCAAATATGTCCACTTATATATTGCCCAAATGTACTCTACTACATCTGAACAAACCAAGGAAAAACTTAAACAATCATATAGTCCATTAAAAATTAGTTCTGAATGTTGTAAGGTTGTTTTTTGTTAGGTGTACGAATATGGAATCAGGACAATTTATACACAAATTCAATACTTTTTCATTATTCCAAAGATTTAAGGAAATAAATACAGTTTATAATTGCCAATAGCCAATATAATTGACAATAGATGACACCTATGACCATCGAGATTGATAAAGTATATCGAATGTCATGGATCATTTAATAGTTTAATACCAACTTGAAATGAAAACAGTGCCCCGTACGAAAATGAAATAGAGTCACTGTAAATTGTCTTTGGGCAGCCACCACCGAAAAAGATGAAAATTTCACATACTTACTTATTTGGCTTTACATCAATTATCTTGATAAAGCCTCGCCAACAATATTTCGCCAATTCACTCGGTTCATGGCCGCTTCTCTCCATCCTCGACTGTGACCCACGCTCTCCAGGTCCTGATGCACCTGGTCAATCCACCTAGCTCGCTGCGCCCCACGCCTTCTTGTTCCGACCGGATTCGTAGCGAACACCATCTTTACAGGGTTGTCCGGCATTCTTGCAACATGCCCTGCCCAGCGTATCCTTCCAACTTTAGCTACCTTCACGATACTGGGTTCGCCGTAGAGTTGAGCGAGCTCGTGGTTCATCCTTCGCTGCCACACGCCGTTCTCCTGCACGCCGCCGAAGATCGTCCTTAGCACTCGGCGTTCGAAAACCCCAAGAGCTTGCAAGTCCTCCTCGAACATAGTCCACGTCTCATGCCCATGGAGGACTACCGGTCTTATGAGCGTTTTGTACATGGTGCATTTAGTGCGGGGGTGAATCTTACTCGACCGCAGTTTCTTCTGGAGCCCATAGTAGGCACGACTTCCACTGATTATGTGCCTTCGTATTTCCCGACTAACATTGTTGTCAGCCTTCAACAAGGATCCGAGGTAGACGAACTCGTCCATCACCTCGACGGGGATACCCGTCTATCGTAACACTGCTTCCTAGGCGAGCCCTGTCGCGCTCAGTTCCGCCAACCAGCATGTACTTTGTTTTCGACGCATTCACCATTAGCCCGACTCGTGTTGCTTCGCGTTTTAGGCGGGTGAACAAATCTGCCACCGTTTCAAATTATCTCCCAATAATATCCATGTCGTCCCAATAATATCCATGGCGTCGTTGTTTGTCCGGATCTCGTGAAAAACGAGCCTCGACTGTTAAGTCCGGCTCTCCGCATGACACCTTCAAGCGAAATATTAAACAACAGGCACGAAAGTCCGTCACCCTGTCGTAGTCCCCGCCGAGACTCGAACGAACTGGAGTGTTCGCCCGAGATCTTCACGCAGTTTTGCACACCGTCCATCATTGCTCTGATCAATCTTGTGAGATTCCCGGGAAAGCTGTTCTCGTCCATGATTTTCCATAGCTCTGCGTAGGGTGAGTGTGTAGGGACCTGGTACTCACGGCAGTTCTGGAGGATTTGCCGGAAAATTTCACATAACACTATTATTATTGTAACGGAAATTTCGAGGATAACCAAAGTGATATACCTAACCAAAATTTTGCGGCTTTGTCGCGGTTCCCTAGTTTTGACTATTTATTTGACATAATAATGCATGTTTACAGTGTGCATAAGGCAATTTGACGACCCTTATCTTCTCGAGCGTCAAAAATGTCAATTTTCAACACCCACCCACCCCCTCATAACGCATTTTGAAAGAATATTTTCCGAATTTTGTATGACCTGTAACCTTCAGCGTTGTGGATTAGGTGAATGGGCCCAAATCCCATTTTATCTTGTTGCTGGAAAGAAAAGGGTACGAGAGCGTTATTGTTTATTACGTGTTTATTCGTGTTCCAGAAACTACGTAGATTTTTTTATCGTAATTTCAGGTAAAAGCACGCATATTTGAAGGAAGTGTTATTTCAAGCTTACATTGATTTCTAGAAAAGCTGAAAAGATCTGCCCTTTTAAAAATAAGTACCGGAATCTGGGGTAACATTGATTAGTTTTTTGGATATTTTTTAAAATTCCATGTGCAAACGCAAATGTTGCAAGTACTGGCATCCATCGCTCATGACTGTATTTGAATTTCTGAAAATTTTAAGCATATTTAAAATAATGTTTAAAATGTTTTTTTTAGCTGATATGGGGTAACATTGATCACCCACGTAAACAATATGATTGAAAATATAGTTAATTACAGATATAATTACCCCATGAAACCAAAAATGAAGACAAAACTCTTACAAGTCATTTACTTTTTGAGTTATTTTAAATGTTAAAACATTTTGAACCGCGGAATACGACTAAATGTAGGCAATTACCTAAGGAATGAAATGAGGAATTATAAACCGGGGCAGATGAGAATCCGGGGTAAGCGGGACCTTCCTTCATAGCTCATTAAGGAAAAGTTTTTCCTCTAGATAGTTGACGATACAATGGTACGGAATGTATTTAGTAAAACATATATTGATATATTTTTTATAATGTGCGTTTTACGTATTGCATTGGCTAGCAAAAAAAAATTATGTTATAAATCGAATTACCAAAAGAATTGATCCTGGACCGACCGGAAATCGAATCCAGACACCTTTAGCATGGCTTTGCTTTGTAGCGCGGACTCTAACCACTCGGCTAAGGTAGACCCTAATTTCAGTTGTCGTTTCCCCGAACCCCAGTTCCCCAAATATCCCGTTTCCCCGAACAGGCCAGTTCCCCGAAAAGTTTTTAACTCTCATAACTGTCATAACTTTTGGCGTTTCAAGGAATGAACCGGTCATCTGATTTGCATTCTTCTTTATTGATTGGCGTTTCTTACAGGTTTCGCCGTCCTCGGCATTTATAGCAAAATTTGTTTAGTCGAGAATAACCTTATAATCTATAATAAGTGAGATTGAATCCTGTAGTAGGCTGATTCTATAATTAAGCGGGCTATGACTATGACAATTGACAAAACTAAGACCATTATTGAATAAACCATTGGAAAGAGTACATCGTTGTCTTAATTTACCCTACATCATCAGAAGTGGGATTACCCAACAAGATGTTTCTACGTAGTCAGAAGACCTCTGAAGAAATACAATGTTCCGGATTCAATCCAACCGAATCAAACCAAGGAAATGTCGATGAATCTTGACTAGCGGAATCCGTTCTTGGGGATGGAAGTCTCGCCCAGCGTGAAAGTATTAGCGACTCAGAGGAATTCATTCTAGGGGATGGAAATCTCGCTCAAATTCAAGATACAACGCGTGTAGCAATCTCAGGTAGAAAGCAGCTTTCGTCAGAGAGAGGATCGGGAGATTCTACAGCAATAACAATGAATGCACTTGGAAGGCCAGCATCGGTGGCACCTGTATGTTCCAGTCAACAACCCGTTATCACCGTTTTCTGGTTACAATCATGAAGATGTGAATCATTTTTTGAAGACTTTATCCAACACGAAGCAAGCACTCAATGTTAATGACCAGACAATGAAAATCGTATTAATCATGCTACTGAAAGGAAAAGCCCAGTATTGGTTGCATTCAAACGCGGATTTTATGATGCTAAGCTATGAAGAACTGACTAAAAATTTACAAGCCATGTTCACCATCAACGTCAATGTGTACCATCTGAGAAGCCAACTTGCAAAAAGAACCTGGTCCGGAAGAGAATCATTTGAAGAATACTACCAATCGAAACATTCGATTGCACAGAAGCTCAATTTACCGGAGAAAGAACTGGTTGAATATCTGGTAGAAGGTATTGAAAATCAAATTCTTCGAAATCAAGCCAGGATTCAAAATTTTCAAACAGTTCAAGAGGTATTGCAAGCATTCCGATTGATACGGCTTGATCCAGCGCCAGCACCAGTGAGGTAGTGGACAAAGCTTTGCTTTTCGTGTAACCAATTCGGACATTTTGCGGCAGATTGCAGAGCTTATCGAGGAGATGATATCAACCAGATGAAACACATGCAACCAAACAGTAAATTTGGAAAATCAAAACCAAAAATGAACGACAAGACTATACACGCCGTAGAGGACAATGATTTGAAACAATATGACGGACAAGATAAATGTGACGGTTTGGTAAATTTTAGACTAATCGATAATTGTACAAATTTAAAAGCTCTTTTTGACACAGGAAGTCTAGTCTCACTGATACGCCGAGGTTTGGTTAAAGCAAAAGATATTAAACAAATAAATAATTATAAAAGTTTTCGGGGTATCGGTGGGATGCGGCTCAAAATTTTAGGATTATTCACCAACAAAATTTTTATTCTAAACATTGTTTTCAGTATTGATTTCTACGTAGTCCCGGATAACGTTTTGAACCTTATTGATGCAATCATTGGAAGAGATGTCATCATGCAACCTTGTATACGGACGATAATTCAAAATAATATCAAAATTTACTCAATTGATCCTGGTAATTTGAAAGCTGAACTCCCTTAACATAAGGTATATAAAATTAATAGTATTAACTCCAACATCCTTGATAATATAAAAATTGGAAATATATCAAAAGATCATTTGGCAACATTGTCTGAAATTTTTCGAAAAAAATATCTTGATTACGTTAAACCATCGAAACCAATTCATGAGTACGAGATTTCATTTCAAACCTCGAAGGTTGTCATATGATCAAAAACGGTAGAAGACAAAATTAACGAACTTTTAGATGCAGGTATTATAAAAGAGAGCAATTCACCTTTCGCTAGTCCTATAATTCTGATTCCAAAAAAAAAAACGATTTTAGGCTTTGCGTTGATTACAGGAAGTTGAATAAGGACACTGTACGTGATAATTTTCCACATCCTGTTATAGAAGATTTATTTGAAAACCTTAAAGACAAAAAAAGGGCCCAGATAGCCGTAGCGGTAAACGCGCAGCTATTCAGCAAGACTAAGCTGAGGGTCGTGGGTTCGAATCCCACCGGTCGAGGATCTTTTCGGGCTGGAAATTTTCTCGACTTTCCAGGGCATAGAGTATCTTCCTACCTGCCACACGATATATGCATGCAAAAATGGTCATTGGCATAGTAAGCTCTCAGTTAATAACTGTGGAAGTGCTCATAAGAATACTAAGCTGAGAAGCAGGCTTTGTCCCAGTGGGGACGTAACGCCAGAAAGAAGAAGAAGAAAGACAAAAATATTATTCCATTCTTGATCTTAAATCTGGTTTTCATCAAATTAAAATTTCCCCAAATTGCACAAAGTATACTTCTTTTGTAACACCCAGTGGCCAATTCGAATATTTACGAGTACCATTTGGATTATGCAATGCTCCCGCTGTATTTCAACGTTTTATAAATAAAATTTTTGAGAAGCTCATTAATGAAGGAAAATTATGCGTATATTTGGATGATATTTTAATAGCAACTAGAATAATCAAAGAATTTCTCCAAATTAAGTTCTAATAAATTTTGACTTAATATTTCAAAAACCTGTTGTAAAACTTCAAAATGAGTTTTACAACAGGTTTTTGAAATATTAAGTCAAAATTTATTAGAACTTAATTTGGAGAAATGTAAATTTTTGTTTGACGAAATTGATTATCTTGGCTATACAATAAACAATAAAGGTAGAAAAGCAAATAGCAGTCACATAGATACAGTCAAAAATTTTCTGGTTCCTCAAAATTGTAAGCAAGTTCATAGGTTTCTTGGACTGATGAGCTATTTCAGAAAATTTATTCAAAATTTTGCTGTTATTGCCAGACCTTTGTACAATTTACTTCAAAAAGATGCTATTTTTGAATTTGGAGAAGAACAAATAAATGCACTCAATCTTTTGAAACAAAAATTAGTTTCAGCCCCTATTTTGGCAATTTTTGATCCACATGCTGATACTGAACTTCATTGTGACGTAAGTTCATTTGGATTTGGTGCAATTTTATTGCAAAAACAGTCAGATAATAAACTTCATCCTGTTAGTTTCTTTAGCAAAAAAACGGATGAGTACGAATCAAAACTTCATAGTTTCGAATTAGAAACCTTAGCTGTGATTCATGCAATTAACGTTCAACGCTCCGTCATCGTAATCATTGTCATCATCGAAGCTTCAATAGCAGTTTTTCTGTTCAAAACTAAAAATTATTCGATGAAAATGTGTTCACTGTGTTTCTGTTGGATAATAGAATAAAGTGAACACATTTTCTTGTAAATTTTCTTGATTTTGAACGAAAAAACTGCTTTTTAAAATTCCGAAATCAATGACGGATCCTGCCCCCTTAAAAGCTTCCATGTCTATTTGGCTGGTAAAATTTTCACGGATTGTAATGCGTTGGTACAAACATTGAAGAAAAAGGAAATGAATCCAAAAATAAATAGATGGGCTTTATTTTTGCAAAACTATAATTTTGAGTTAGAATATAGAAAAGAGGAAAAAATGAGACATGTTGACGCACTTAGTCGAATGCATATGTATAAGAAGGTAAATAATAATCAGCATACAAAAGAAATGACAGGATGTACGGTTGGAATACTTAATGAATCACAAATAGAGCATAATATTACCATAGCTCAAGAGCAAGGTTCAAAATTAAAAAAATATTAAACAGATTTTGGTAACATCGACTTTTCCAAATTTTATTTTATTAGACGGAATTTTATTTAGAAAAGACAATGGCAAAAATCTATTAGTAGTTCCCAAAAATATGATTGATAATCAGTGGCGCAACCAAGGGGGGGTTTTGAGGGTCAAAACCCCCCCAGAGCCGAAAAATAATTAGGCTCGCCGAATATATTGATGAAATTCAGCACTAGACATTATACAACGATACATCTAAAGAGGAGTAACTTAGTCTAATTCGTATTTACACTGATAATGTCAGAGGCCTCCACAGTTATATTGTTTGAAGTTGGATTTTTTAACTTTTTAACTCTTCAGGGAGTATGATCAAAACAAAATTATAACTACAATGAGCTAATAAATAACAAAATTTTCTAGCCTTTATCAAAAACAAACTGATGGCATTGTATCAACAGTTTGTTGAACCTTCATGTATATTGGAAACTTCCCATTGGTGCAGCATCTAAAACATCAAAATTCTTATAGTTGCCTCAGCATTTGGCCAAATTTTGCGACCTTCAGAGCATATTAATTCCTTGATAATTGAAGATTACAAAGAAAAAAGTCTACGAATACTGTTGAAATATTTAGCTGTCGGTGGAAGCATTTCGGCCACATCAGGCACAGTACCAAAAAATAATGTGATTTACGTCTTTTGGGATGCACATAAAAGAAGCGAGCCGAATGACGTAAATTGGTGTCCAATTTCAAATACGTTAGTGTCTGATTCGGGAAATGACGATCACAGTTCCATCGTTTTCGTGTCCTTTAACATGTAAAATTACATTTTTTGTTCAATACATCTTCAAGGACACGTTTTTGTGTCGTTCCATCACTTACATCATGTATCATTCAGTCATAACCAGAATTACGTCCAGAGTAATTTTCATTATTTTTAAGAGTGGGAATTTAAACAATTTTGAGAGTTTGTAGGTGAATCATGAAAATAGTAAATCAATTTTCTTACAAAGTCATCAAAAAACAGCTTCTCATGAGCATATTGAACATTTTGAAATGTTATCATATATTAAGTCATAACATCTTCACAATGAAAGCAGAACACATTTTTGACCTTTACACTCGATTTTCTAGAACACCAACTCTTTAAATTGTGACAATTAGTTTTCTACCGTCAGTTGAATTTTGCAACGCTGATCTGTTTTCGACCTACTGCAACAGTAGTGGTAATGATTTCTATTGCAAATTTCTGCGCATAAAGATTATTCTCCAAGTCATTCTAATTCTTGAAAAACTCGAAAACATATTTAAGGAACAACACATAATAAGAGCGGTTAAATGGCATGACACTAATTTATTGTAATCTTTATTAATTCATTTTAACCATGCAGAATATAAAACATACTTGAACTCTTCAACTCAATTTTATTCTTCATCAAAAAATTTCTTCTCAATAAGTATTTTAAAATTTGCAAAACCCCCCCTAGAGCCAAATCCTGGTTGCGCTACTGTAATGATAATATATTAAGGATTTGCCATGCTAATCGTGGACATATAGGGATAGAAAAAACTATAGTAGAAATAAAAAAAAATTTGGTATTTATCTATGGTATCAGGTATCAGAAGGCCGGCTCCAAAGGCACGTTCCCCACCAGTTGGGAGATTTGTGCCATCGCCATATTTGAGCCTATTTCATCATCTACCCGATGGGAGAGGAAAGGGAAGGGAAAGATGGGAGGAAATAGGAGTGGGGTCCCTTGAAGAGGGAAAATCGCATAAGCGAAATGAGAGCATGTAGCTCCATACCACAATGGGTTCGAACAGCGCCCTAAAAAGGGCACTGCAAAACGCATGAGCGTAGAGAGCCTATAGCTCATTACCACAGCGGGTTAAGAATAACAGAATGTCCTGAAGATTCAGGCTTCTGAATTCAGTTTCACTCAATAAGTGTTTACCAAGTAATTGGAATCGCATTTGCGAAAAAACTGGACAGTTACATATCAGGTGATACGAAGTTCCATAATCGGAGTCACAACTATCACACACAAATGAGTCAGCACGCTGAATATTTGCCATGTGATAGTTGAGTCGGCAGTGGCCTGTCAACGCTCTGACCAAGAGACTGCAATTCTGCTTTGACAGATTTGTTAAATACTTTGCCACCCTTGGAGATGGCTCAGTAATGTACAATTTTGTTTGACGACATGACTCCAAACTATTCCAATATTGCTTGTGCTGAGTTGCCGCCCAAGAGTTTATCTGAAGCTTCACCCAGCATTTCGAAATTGGAATAGCTGACTCAGGGCCAATGAAGTCATGCGATGCTCCATTGCGAGCTAGCTCATCAACCAATTCATTTCCAGCGAGGGAAGAATGGCCAGGTACCCATACAAGGTTTTCAGAGTTGACCGAATTCAGTTCCTCAATTTGAGTTTGACATGCGATAACAAGCTTCGACCTTGAGTTGTCCGAAGCAAGAGCTTTGAACAGAAGTATATGACTTTACCCAATACCCGCTGTTGAAGTGCTGATTGCACTCCACACATAAGAGCAAATATTTCCGCCTGAAAAACGGTGCAGTTTCTACCAAGTGAGTAAAACTGATTCAGTCTTAGCTCACGAGAATATACTCCTGCACCAGCTCTACCTTCAAGAAGGGAGCCATCAGTGTAACATACTATATTGTTTGATATACTTCTTTCCAAATAGCCAGACGTCCACTCTTCCCGTGAAGGGAATTGTGTGGTAAATGTCCTGTAAGGAAAGTTACAAGCAATTGTGAGATCACTTGGAGCAAGGACAATTTTGTCCCAATTCACCAAAAGTGGAAACAACGAAGTGTGTGTAGATCTACGATTCACTGGATTTTTCTCCAGTAGATCCAGTACCCATAAACGGTAAGAGCAAGAAAGTGCTTCTTGTTTAAGATATATGTGTAGTGGCGCAACGTTGAAAATGGCCTCAAGCGCTGCTGTGGGAGTTGTAGAGAACGCACCAGACATCGCCATCAAGCACATCCTCTGGAGATGGCCCAATTTTGATTGGATTGTTCTCACTTCGCCCTTTTGCCACCACACAAGACATCCATATTCCAATATTGGTCGAACAACTGTTGTGTAAATCCATTTGATATATTTGGGTTTAAGGCCCCAAGTTTTACCAAAGGTTCGCCGGCATTGACCGAAGGTAACCGAAAGGCCATATTGGCAACACCAACTCTCGACTACCTGAAGAGCACTTTGCATCAGGTCGAATAGGGTGCTTATGCACATACCAACTATCAGAGCTAGATAGTCGTCGGCAAATCCATAAGTTGGAAAACCGCTATTATTGAGTTGCCTCAATAGCGTATCTGCTACGAGATTCCACAAAAGTGGTGACAAGACTCCCCCTTGGGGGCATCCGCAAACACTCAATTTTCGAATCGCTGCTTGACGCAATGTCGAGAAGAGATGTCGGTTTTTGAGCATTTGATGAATCCAATTGGTAATCATTGTAGGTAGCCCATGGTTTCGTGCGGCTTCCAATATGGCATCGAAAGACACGTTATCAAAGGCACCCTCAATATACAAGAAAACACCCAAGCAGGATTGCTTCTGAGCGAATGCTTTCTCGATATCGTATACAACTTTGTGTAAAAGAGTCACTGTGGACTTTCCAGATTGGTAAGCATGTTGATTCACATGAAGAGGCATGTTTGCCAAATAAACATCACGGATGTGATGATCGATAATGCGTTCCAGACATTTCAGAAGAAAAGAGGTCAGACTGATTGGTCTAAAACTCTTCGCTTCCTCATACGACGCACGTCCTCCTTTTGGGATAAACTTTACAGTAATATCACGCCAGGATTTGGGAATGTACCCGGTAGCAAAACTGCTTACAAGTAGCTTTTTCAAAACATGTTTGATAAACTCAAATCCCTTTTGGAGCAGAACAGGATAAATCCCATCCGCTCCTGGAGATTTGAAAGGAGCAAAACTATTAAGTGCCCATTGAATCGATTCAGTAGTTACGATACTGCGAGCCGAGGCCAGAGACTCGTAACTACATGAAAAGACATTTGGTTCATCCGTAGATGCTATGTCCACACAACCGGGGAAGTGTGTATTGAATAAACATTCTAAAACTTCTTCATCGGAAGAAGTAAAGTCACCATTAGGTAAGCGAATTTCGTTCACTTGGAAATCCTTAGACTTTGCAAGGATTTTGTTCAGCCGACTGACTTCACTCAAACTGGAAACATTTGTACAAAGGTTTTTCCAGCCGGATCGTTCAGCAGAACGAAGAGCCTTCTTGTAAGCCTTGCGAGCCGACTTGAACGACTCTGATCCAGCTGAACGGCGTCTGTTCCACCATGGGGTCCCTCTTGTAGTCTTTACAGACCGCAGAGGACATGCTTCTTCAAAAGCTTCCATAATGTAGGATGTTGTAGTATAAACGGCATCATCCAGATCACTTGGATTTTCAATGGACGGAGAATATCCATGAAATTTGGTCGCAACCAATTCAATATAGAGTTCCCAGTTTGTTGACCGGGGATTCCTAAAACGCAAAGTCTGCGCAGTTACATTTGAATGTTCAAAGAAGATGTAGCGATGATCCGATAATGATTCCTCATCGGATACATGCCAATTCGTCAACTCGTGACTGATTCTATTCGAGCAGAGCGTTATGTCTAACACTTCTTCTCTATTAGAAACCATGAAGGTTGGGCGATTGCCTATGTTAAGTAATCCAAGGTCTGTACTACTTAAGTATTCCATCAGACTGGAGCCTCTCAAATTGATATCCGAGCTGCCCCAGATGATGTGATGAGCATTGGCATCACTGCCCACAATCAGCGGAAGGCCTTTTGTTACGCAGTGTACGACAACTCGTTTGAAGTCATCCGTTGGGGATGGTTCATCATGTGGTAAATATACCGAACAATAGACGTATTTCCTGTTAAGGTCACCAACAGAAACATCGATTGTGACAGCACATACATCTCTGGTAGTTAACTCAGAAATGAGTGTAGCAACGATTGCTTTATTAACGAGCACGCATGCGCGGGGCATGGAGCGCGAGTTTGCCATTTCAAGTTTGCTGAAAGTAGCAAAAACTGGGTCCACAAGGTTACCTAGATAGAAGTTTCCTCTACGAAAGTAGGGTTCTTGAACTAGCGCCACTTGGGCTGCACCATTTTGCATGAGTCTGCAAAGATTGATAGTTGCTGTTCTTTTATGCTGAAGATTGATCTGAGCTAACCTAACCGTAGCCACTACCCAAACTAGGCAGGATTAAGCTTTTTGCAATCTCAGCACGAAAAAGACCAGCAACGAAAAAACCAGATCGGTATCTATTTAAAGTCGCCAAAGGCGAAAGAGCACAGAAAACACTGTGTAAAACGCATAATGCGAATCCATATAGGTGATAATTTAAATTAAATGTCAACATATTCATAATCCCACCCTTATTAAGCCTCAGGATAGAGACTGAAGAAGGGCAGCCGATTATCTCGGAGAAACACAAGGTCACCTGCACCATTGCTCCGGGTAGCACAGGAAGGACTCAATACTGTGGAGGGCGCCCTGGTACCCCACAGGTTCCGTTAGCGGTTAGGTTTTATTTAGACCCCCCTAACCATTCATTCCTAGGCACGGTACGCATCACACCATAAATTAGGGGTCACCTGTGAGGTGGACTTTTACCACCGGAACAGGCAGTCCGTAGTGTTAATTCTTAGCCTGTTGAAACAACCGCTACCGACACTACGCGGCTATCTAGGCTGCTCGGGAAAAGGAGGTTAATATTGATGATTAACTCCTGACGTGCCCAAGCAGCCGGACTATGGTATTTATCTATGAGGACATCGAGAATGTCAGGATGGCCGAGTTGTTGTAGGCTATGGTATCAGGTATCAGAAGGCCGGCTCCAGAGGCACGTTCCCCGCCATTTGGGAGATTTGTGCCATCGCCATATTTGAGCCTATTTCATCATCTACCCGATGGGAGAGGAAAGGGAAGGGAAAGATGGGAGGAAATAGGAGTGGGGTCCCTTGAAGAGGGAAGATCGCATAAGCGAATTGAGAGCATGTAGCTCCATACCACAATGGGTTCGAACAGCGCCCTAAAAAGGGCACTGCAAAACGCATGAGCGTAAAGAGAGCCTACAGCTCATTACCACAGCGGGTTAAGAATAACAGAATGTCCTGAAGATTCAGGCTTCTGAATTCAGTTTCACTTAATAAGTGTTTACCAAGTAATTGGAATCACATTTGCGAAAAAAACTGGACAGTTACATATCAGGTGATACGAAGTTCCATAATCAGAGTAACAACTATCACACACAAATGAGTCAGCACGCTGAATATTTGCCATGTGAGTCGGCAGTGGCCAGTCAAGGTTGTATCCAAGAGACTGTAATTCTGCTTTGACAGATTTGTTAAATACTTCGCCACCCTTGAAGATGGCTCAGTAATGTACAATTTTGTTTGACGACACGACTCCAAACTATTCCAATATTGCTTGTGCTGAGTTGCCGCCCAAGAATTAATCTGAAGCTTCACCCAGCACTTCGAAATTGGAATAGCCGGCTCAGGGCCAATGAAGTCATGCGATGCTCCATCGCGAGCTAGCTCATCAGCCAATTCATTTCCAGCGATGGAAGAATGGCCAGGTGCCCATACAAGGTTTACAGAGTTGACTGAATTCAGTTCCTCAATTTGAGTTCGACATGCGATAACAAGCTTCGACCTTGAGTTGGCCGAAGCAAGAGCTTTTATAACAGCCTGACTATCTGACATACTTTACAAACAGCCTGGACGTCTTCTCCTGTGAAAGGAGTTGTGTAGAAAATTTCCTATAAGCAAAGTGACAAGCAATTGTGAGATCACTCGAAGCAAAGACAATTGTGTCCCAACTCACCGGAAGTGGAAACATCCGAATCACTAGGATTTCCAATGGACGAATAGAATCCAGGGAATTTGGTCACAACCAATTCCCAGTGTATGTAGCGATGATCAGATAATGATTCATCATCTGATACATACCAATTCGTCAACTTGTGACTGATTCTGTTCGAGCAGAGCATTATGTCTAACACTTCTTCTCTAGCAGATACCATGAAGGTTGGGCGATTCCCTAAAATAAGTAATCCAAGATTTGAACTACTTAGCATTCCATCAGACTGGAGCTTCTCAAATTGATATCTGAGCTCCTCCAGATGATGTGATGAGTATCACTACCCACAAATCAGTAGAAGGCCTTTTAGGCAGTGAACGACGACTCGTTTGAAATCATCCATTGGGGATGGTTCATCATGTGGTAAATAAACCACATAACGAAAGACGTATTTCCTATTGAGGTCACCAACTGAAATATCAATTGTGACAGCACATACATCGCTGGTTGTTAACTTAGAAATAAGTGTAGTAACGATAGCGCTATTTACGAGCACGCATGCACGAGGCATGGCACGCGAGTTTGCCATTTCATGTTTCTGAATGTAGCAAAAACTGGGTCCACAAGGTTACCTAGATAAAAGTTTACAAAAGTAAGGTTTTTGAACTAGCGCCATTTGAGCTGTAGCATTTGCATGAGTCTACAAAGATTGATCATTGCTGGTATTTTATGCTGAAGATTGGTCTAACAAAGCTATCCTAACCGTAGCCACTACCCAAACTAGGCAGGATTAAGCTTTTCGCAATCTCAGAACGAAAAAGACCAGCAGCGAAAATACCATATCGGTATCTCTTAAAAGTCGCCAAAGGCGAAAAGCACAGAACACACTGTGTAATACGCGTAATGCGAAACCATAGAGGTGAAAATTTAAACTAAGTTACAACGTATTAATAATCCCACCCTTATTCAGACTCAGGCTTGAGACTGAAGAAGGGCAGCCGATTATCTCGGAGAAACACAAGGTCACCTGCACCATTGCTCCGGGTAGCACAGGAAGGGCATAATACTGTAGAGGGCGCCCTGGTACTCCACAAGCTCCGTTTGCGGTTAGGTTTTATTTAGACCCCCCTAACCATTCATTCTTAGGCACGGTAAGCTTAAAGCCGCTTGAATTAGGGGTCACCTGTTAGGTGGACTTTTACCACCGGAACAGGCAGTCCGTAGTGTTAATTCTTAGCCAATTGAAACAACCGCTACCGACACTACGCGGCTATCTAGGCTGATCGGGAAAAGGAAGTTAACATTGATGATTAACTCCTGACGTGCCCAAACAGCCCCCAATCCTGGTTGCGCTACTGTTGATAATATATTAAGGATTTGCCATGATAATCGTGGACATATAGGGATAGAAAAAACTATAGTAGAAATAAAAAAAAATTTTGGTTTTTATCTATGAGGACATCGAGAATGTCAGGATGGCCGAGTTGTAGTAGGCTATGGTGAATGATTCTATAATTAAGCAGGCTATGACTATGACAATTGACAAAACTAAGACCATTATTGAATAAACCATTGAAAAGAGTACATCGTTGTCTTAATTTTCCCTACAAATCCCAGCCCAAGATAGTCACTTATTATCTAAAAAGGTTATAGTGACGACTTTCTTCGGAATGGAAGTTGTTGGTCCCAACCCAAGATGAACTTGGCTAAAAATCCCGTTGATAATGATAGAAAAAAAAATTTGTGGAAATATCCAGTTATTTTTGAAATTCTGGTGTATACATCAGACATTATGCTGTACGGTGCCTTGAGATTTCTTACGTGCAATACATTTTTTTTTAATTATCATGCAAAAAATCTTACCATGAGGGGAGAAAAGGGGGTTGTAAAAACCAGAATATTGTCCTACGTAATCAATGGGCAGCTCCTAATCAGTGACTGAAAATGAAAACTATGGCCAAAGATTTTCTCCATAGGCCACTGCCATTGGTGATCCTCCAAAGAATTTCAGAATATCTCTGGGACTATAAATCCAAAAACTTTTTTGTTTAAGGGGCAGTCTATTGTCCATACAAACGTTTTTTATATATTTGAATGACCCGTAGTCTTTACCTAAGCCCAGCCCCCCTAGATGAGCAAGTGGTTTATAAACGGCAATAGATGGTTTGCCTGAGACAGGTTTTTGTTGACTCAATTTTCCCTACAAATCCCAGCCCGAGATAGTCACTTATTAGCTAAAAAGGTTATAGTGACGACTTTCTTCGGAATGGAAGTTGTTGGTCCCAACCTAAGATGAACTTGGCTAAAAATCCCGTTGATAATGATAGAAAAAAAAAATCTTGTGGAAATATCCACTTATTTTTAAAATTCTGGTGTATACATCAGACATTATGCTGTACGGTGCCTTGAGATTTCTTACGTGCAATACATTTTTTTTTAATTATCATGAAAAAAATCTTACCATGAGGGGAGAAAAGGGGGTTGTAAAAACCAGAATATTGTCCTACGTAATCAATGGGCAGCTCCTAATCAGTGACTGAAAATGAAAACTGTGGCCAGAGATTTTCACCATAGGTCACTGCCATTGGTGGTCCTCCAAAGAATTTCAGAATATCTCTGGGACTATAAATCCAAAAACTTTTTTGTTTAAGGGGCTTTAATATTTGAACGACCCGTAGTCTTTACCTAACCCCAGCCCCCCTAGATGAGCAAGTGGTTTATAAACGGCAATAGATGGTTTGCCTGAGACAGGTTTTTGTTGACTCAATTCCGATTTTATTCGCTTGAGATTCATAATAATGATTTTAACGAAATAATATTTTTGGTGAATTTACGTCGGTGTCCGGGATTCAAGTGTCTGGGTGTTCGAATTAATTCGGTAGCTGACGGATTCCATGTCAAATCGGTCAATCACACTTCTCGACTATCTTCGATTTCGATTAAATTTTGCTCATGTTTTTGGTATGGTAGAATAAGTGTTTTCCATAGAAAATTGATCATTTTGACTCAAGTGTAACTTTTGAAAATGGCCTATAATTTTTTGCATGCAACTTATTTAAAAAATTCTAACTCCGAAACTGTTGATTTTAGAGAAAAATGATCTATGAAGAAGTTGTAGTGAACCGTTTGGACTAAAAGAAAAAAATATGCACTGAAAAAATATTTTATTTATTTTCATAGAAAAATCAAAAATAATACTTAAATTTTGAATTACACAAAAACCCCATTTTAAATATTTTTTAAATTTTCACCATAGAATCTTGATAGTAGAAAGATGTTTGGGACAAAGTTTCATGATGGAGAAATTTTAAATCTTGTTGAATACACTTATCGAATGGGTCAAGCCCTCTCTAGCCTCCCAAGTCCAACATCGTGCAAATCTTTGACAAAATTATCACAACGGGGCTACTGGTAATGTTCAAATAAATGAAAACCGAATTTAATACTATACTATAGTTTGTATCCTTTGACAACACAAATCAATATTGTTATTCCCACTTCAGCTAGTTTTGGGATGATGATAACCGAACCTCCTTAAAAGTCTACTTGGTTTATGAACGACTCAAAGCAAAAATATATCAAATATAGATTGCTAGTCAATTTTAGTTATAAATATTAATTGATAGGTCCCTCTATCGAAAAAATTTCCCCTCGAAACAGCAATCCATGTCAATTTTAAAGTTAAGCTTTTAGATCCCCTTGCATTTCTAGTCGGTTCGAGATCACCTGACCAGGATTATACGCTCGTATACGCTCTAGGGCACACCACTGAAAAAGGAGGAGGTAGACAAAGTAAAAAACACCCGTTTGCTGCTTTACAACATCGAAGTAAAGGATTTTCAGAACTCAGCTTGCTTTGTTTCTTTCGTCTATTTATTGCTAAGGGCCTAAAAAGGGTTCCACAAGGAATGGAAGATAATCAGTTTTTTTTAAATTACTTTTGTCTCGAACAAACCATCTGTCTTGGGTTCTAAGTTTGAACTTTTGCATCTGTTAGAAAAAGGGTGTACATTAGATTCTCAACAGCAAACCTATAACATTTTTTTTTGTATTCATCAATTGGATAGGTAGGTACTACAAAATAACATTTATAAAAATAAAATTTTATATATTCTTCTTCTTATTCTTGTTGGTATTACGTCCTCACAGGGACAGAGCCTGCTTCTCAGCTTAGTGTTCTGACGAGCACTTCCACAGTTATTAACTGAGAGCTTTTCTTTGTCAAAGTGACAATTTTAGATGATACACTATGCCCAGGGAAGTCAAAGAAATATCCATTACGAATAGATCCTGGACCGACCGGAAATCGAACCAGACACCTTCAGCATGGCTTTGCTTTGTAGCCGTGAACTCTAACCACTCGGCTAAGGAAGGCCCAAAAGTTTATATAATTTAGTTTTTAAAAATCAATGATCTATCAAACTTTAACTTAATTATTGAAAAAAATAAAATAAAATGAAAATAAAACGTTGCACTCTTACTTCTTTATTGAATGCACCTTTCCATCATCGATGTGTAGTAGAGCGTCTGTTTATTCTGGGTGAGGAACGTATACTTCCGTTCTAAATATATTAAAGAAACCAGATGCAAATCATCCCGACCTTTCTTATATTCATGTAGAGAAGGGAGAATGAAACAGGAACAAAATAAAAAAAATCGTAACCTCCTTGTACATGTGCATGGAGTTCGAAAATGCCTGCTATTTCCGGAAGCCTGTTGATGACTTCGGTGTTAGATATTCAGTGAGGCTTGCTTTTCTGTATACCTGCAATATTGAAAAGAACAAACTGGTTGCTTGTTCCAATTGTTTAAAAGAATTTTAACATAATTTGTTATGAGTTAATATCATATTATGTTCACATTTGTAAAATTGTCATATACAATTTTTATCCTAGTTTCTAATGTGATTGTTGATAACTCGATCCGAATATCATCAAATCAGTTTGCACCATCTAAGTCTAAGACCACAATAACAAAATATGTTTTCATTTCGTTTTAATTTTTCTGCTCAGGCAGCTTGGATGTTGGATTCATGAAACATCATCATGACTAGGGTGGCTGATCCAGTAGAAGTGTGTGCCCTATAATAGTGATAGTTTTTTTTTCTGCAAATAAAGAATAAAATAATAAGTATATCTGTCCCAGTCCGAAAAGTCTCTCATACAGCAGCTTGTATTTATAGTACAGAAATTCCGCAGGTACCAACTAGTAAAAGGTACCAAAACCATTAGGAAGAATAAAGAACATTGTATGAGATAGATTGAAAAACCAGTTTTTAGCGTATTATTGGCAATTTTTATTTCGGTGTGTGTGTGTGTGTTTTTTAATGCTTCTTGTCAAAATAGATTGAATGTATAATAAATACATCCTGGTATATACTAAGGAAATAGTAGAAAACACTTAAAAATGCTAATTTCCTATAATCCTATGGATCGAAGGTAGGTACCGTAATTTCGGGTGAAATTGATCATTTTTCTCGGTTTTTCAGGTATGTTTTTTAGAATGTTGTCAATGCCAAACAACTGAATACAGGAAAATAAGTACGACAGTGAACCTTATTGGCTCATGCACTGAAATTTTCTAAACAATGTGATTTTAGTGCTACAAATCATGTCTAAAATAAAAAAATCATGAGATCCCATTTCGGGGTGAAATTGATCACTTGTCAATGCAATTATTGTTAGTTTTGAAAACAACTCTACTGAACTAATTTGGGGTCCCTGAATCCGATTATGCTGTCTAAATTCTTAAGAAAACAATAAGAATACAATATTTCCAATGAAATTTCCTATCATTTAACAGAAATTCAATTATTTCAACAAAATCATCAAATTGGTACGAATGTTGACGATACATTCTGTTTTGGGGATATATTTTAAGCATCCTCGCAAGCTCTTAGCATGACATCATTTTTGAATCCTTGATTCGAGCTTCAAGTTTATGGATGTCTGTTGATACCGCACCAAAAATGATTTTGGAATTTTCCATTATTTTCATAGGTATGAACATTTTTTAACGCAGAAAAACTTCATAACATATAACTCGACAATAGTTACGATAAACAACGTTCATTTACCGCAGGATTACTTGATTTTGGTGCTCTATTAGAAGAAATGAAATCGTGTGTCACGGAGATCAAATGCGCCCTACTGATCAATTTCACTCGAATTTACGGTACCGTAAAACGGGTTAACTTTGATAGTTTTTAGAAGAAAACTTGAATATTTATGCATGCAGTTTCAAAGAATTATAATTTATATTTTTGAAACAAGTACAGGTATCCTATCCATCGATTGCAGTTGATAGATTGCCAAAAGATTTATTCTGAATGGACATATAATTTTTCATAAAATCGAAAGTCGGTTTTCTGTTTTGGGGTAACTTTGATAATGGAGTCAAACAAAATTGAATGAATTACGGAAAATTTATAGGGTGTTGCATACCTCTAGGCATTTAACGCTATATGCAAATTCCTGACTTAGATCACAAAAATGGTCCCAGTTTGTAAAAATGGTTTTCGCTAGGAGATTTGAGACCGAATTCATGTTCTACTATAACTAGGCTGTCGAGGATAAGTAATGAACTCACTATGACTCCATCAAATAGTGATCGTAGAACAGATTGTTTGTAAGCGTTTGTAAGTAAATGCTAAAATCTTATAATTTTTTAATATCTGGATATAAATCCTCAAATGTACTTGATTCCAACGAAAATGGCTTTGACATGAAGTGTCATACTAATACTATTTACTTTTGCATTCGTTTTGCTTAACTGATTAACAGAAACTTTGTTATTTCGTTAAGTAAGTCGTGGGTCTCGCACTATCAAAGTTACCCGCATTATCAAAGTTACCCCGTTTTACGGTACGTAGAAATATCTGCTGGCTGGATGAACCAGCGCGATAGAGCTCGCATTGGCAGACTTGTGATGATCGACGGAGATTGTTTCGTGGTGGTGGATGAATTTCCTCGAATCATTGGTAACGTTGGATAACAACTGCCGCCGAGGAATTCGAAAATGTATCATTGCAGGAAGTCGTGCTTACTACTTACACAAGACCTTGCGCCCTGGTAAACTTCACTTCCGTACTGAGTGTACCATGTACAAGATGTGATAAGACCGGTAGTCCTCTATGGGTATGAGACCTGGACAATGCTCGCAGAGGACTTGCAAGAGCTAGGAGTTTTTAAACGACGCGACGTGTGCTTAGGACGATCTTTGGTGGAGTATGTGAGAAAAGCGTATGGAGGAGAAAAATTAACCACTAGCTTGCGCAAGTCTACGGTGATCCCAGTATGTAGGAAGTCGCCAAATAGGCGGGACACGTTGTGAGAATGCCGGACAATAAACCCGCAAAAATTATGTTCATTTCCAATCCGGCCGGTACAAGACGAAGAGGGGCGCAACGAGCTAGGTGGTGGCGCAGGTCATGTATTGAAGGACATAGCACCATCAAAAGAAGAAAGAAAGGAGAACTGTTCAAGTTTCTTACTTTGCATACATAAAAGCCGCGATCTGTTGTCAAGTATGTCCATTTATCTGTCTGTCACTCTATCCCTCTATAAGTAATACTTGCACAAAAGATTGCTTGTATCGACAATAAGTCGAAAATATTTGAAACAATCTAAGAAATATTAAGTAGAGCCCTTAAGCAATTTAAGGGTTGTACACGTTAATGACAATATCGGACGACTGAAGCGAAATAAAAACAAAACAGATCGGGAATGTTTCGGTAAGTTATTTTTTTACAATATAAACAACAAATGCTCCTGTAGTGATAATGTAGTGCAGAAATTTGAGATGGTTTTGGCAGGCTTTAAAAATTGGTTGTATAAAAAACAGACATTATTTAAAAAAATGTACTTTTTTCGAGCAATAATTTGTTTCTTTTTTCATCCGTTCCGTCTGATGTGTGGAGTAAACATATTTGCCGATAGAATTGCCTTTTTTTCTATTTCTGTTCGATAGATATTTTGTTCACTATAAAAAAGGAAAAGTAATTGCCTATCACGATGCATGGGAATTTTCTTGCCAGAAATCGTCAAAAGAATTATCGCAGTATGCATGATGAAACGTCATTCCAAAAAAGCACGATATTGAAAATTTCATGAGCAATTCTGCTAAAGAAATTTCCGCTTTTCTTGAGCTAAAACAGCATACTTTGCTATATGCTGGATAATTCTTGTTCAAAAGTGATTTTGGCTGCCACGGCTGCCATACATACAATGGGCCGTATGAATAAAAAGCGTTGAACTTTACTACATGTAGCATCTACTCAAAAACAAAATCCACAGAGTTTACTACACTTTTGGTATGAATAAAAAACCTTTCAAACATGTAGTACCTACTACTTTCGAACATGAGCAGTGACTGATGCTGTACGTTAAGAAAATTCTATTCAGAGTGCAGAGTGATGCTGCACGCTAAGAAAATTCCATTCAGAGTGACACTTAAAATCAAAAAAATCATGCATATATGCCAAATCATGTGAAGATATGAATATTACTACATTCTCGCTATGCATCGCGTAATCGATCATGAACACAAATTCATGTTGGTCATGTAACTTTACATTATTCCCTTTATGTGCATGTGAATTTTTTAATGATTTGACAACAAGGATTTTCCAGAGAATTTTCGAATTTTAGCTAGAAGGAATCTTGAGATTACAGCAATTGTGACATTATAAAGTTCCTAACATTTTCAAAAAAAAACAGCATGTTGAACTCCGATGATGGATATGGGATTCTTAGTATTTCTGTGGTATTCTCGTTATTTCGGTAGGTTTCCTGGTAATATCCATGGACTTCTTAGAAATAAAAATAAATTCTCACAATAGTGGTTGAATTAAGAATTTTCTTTTACATTTTTACATTCAGACACTCAAAGGTTTATACTATAGTTGAAGATTTCCTCTGAAATCCGAACGGAACTGGAAATCAAAGGGATCTAAGGTTGACAAGAATTCCAAAGAAACAACATAAATTATCGTAATGAGCATCTTCGTATCTGCCACACAATATTCACATGCAAAATGGTCAATTGACATTGAAAGCTCTCAGTTAAAAACTGTGTAAGTACTCATAAGAACACTTAGCTGAGAATTAGGCTCTGTCCCAGTTGGGACTTAACGTCAGAAAGAATACCAGAGCATGAGCATGAGCATGAGCATAAATGACCGTACAATTCGTAGTTGCTACTCCATGATTGACCAGAGCAATCGAAGTTGCACAGGGATTTAGTGAATGGCGCTTGGGATTAGCTTACCATTCTTCAATGTGCACAAATCGAGAGCTCAAACTTTAGAAGTCAATAATGGCGCCGGCCACGTCCTTACGGTCATCGGGGAAGGGAAGGAATGTTAGTTAGACAACCATTGGTTTTAGAGACCGAAGAATCTTCTGCATCTCCATAGTTGTCATGGAAAGGATATTGGGTTAGTGGGATAAAGTAAGGATCTGGGAGTCATCTTTAGTTGATGATGCGATCCTTGATATATTCACGCCTGACCGGATTCGCGATATTATTCAATAAATGAATTGTATGCCGAACAAGTGTTCATCGTTCGCCCTCGCATGAGCAAGCGATATGATCATAAGATCAAACACCGCAGGAGCAAGCAACGCGACCAAAGGATCAAACACTACTAGCACCGATCACGCGATCCGCGACTCTTATATACTATCGTGCCGCGAGAGCGACGCGCAACACGATTGATCCTGTCCGCAGCACCCGCCCCCGCAGGAGCAAGCAACGCGACCAAAGGATCAAACACTACTAGCACTAATCACGCGATCCGCGACTCTTATATACTATCGTGCCGCGCGAGCGACGCGCAACACGATTGACCCTGTCCGCATCACCCGCCCCCGCAGGAGCAAGCAACGCGACCAAAGGATCAAACACTACTAGCACCGATCACGCGATCCGCGACTCTTATATACTATCGTGCCGCGCGAGCGACGCGCAACACGATTGATCCTGTCCGCATCACCCGCCCCCGCAGGAGCAAGCAACGCGACCAAAGGATCAAACACTACTAGCACTAATCACGCGATCCGCGACTCTTATATACTATCGTGCCGCGCGAGCGACGCGCAACACGATTGATCCTGTCCGCATCACCCGCCCCCGCAGAAGCAAGCAACGCGACCAAAGGATCAAACACTACTAGCCTTAACGTCAGAAAGAATACCAGATCTCTCAAATAAATCCAAAAATCTTTACCAGAATCTCAAATTTGTTTTTGAAATATCAACATTTCTACGGAAATCTTAAAATACCTTTCGAAATATCAAAGCTGACATCGTATTCCCATGATATTTACTCAAATTTTAATTATTCCATTCATTTCAACAATCGCAAAGCATGAGTAGCAATCTCTGAAGCTAACTAACTACCAGTAGCTTTGTAGTAAATGCTACCTTTATTCATAGCAACGCGTTGTTTGTAGTATGTTCGAAAGGTGTAGAAAGAGAAATGACACAAACATGTTCCACTCGTGTTCCACATCTAGCGTTTACTACCGATCATGTAGTAAACTCACTTTACTACATTTTTATTCATACCGCCCAATGTCTCCGGAATCTTCTTAACGCATACAGGTTTTTTTTTAGAAAAATATTATTCTATATTTTCATCGAAATATACATACCGTAAAACGGGGTATCTTTGATAATGCGGGTAACTGTTAATGATAATGGAGTATAAATCGAACAAAATTGAATAAATAGCGTAACATTTATAGGGCTAGGCGTTTAACGCTATATGGGAATTTCTGACTTAGGTTAGCAAAATGGCACCAGTTTGTAAAAATGGTTTTCGCTAAAAGATTTGAGACCATATTTTAGTTCTATTATAACTAATCTTTGATATATAAGTGACGAGCTATTAAAACTACATCAAGTAGTGATTGTAGAACCAAATTTTCGTAAACGTTTCGAAATTACACCACTTTTTTATATTCGTATATCAAGTTTCAAAAGTTCTCGATTCGAATGAAAATAGCTCTGACATGAAGTGTCATACTAATATTCTATACTTTTGCATTCGTTCTGCTTGACTGATTACCAGATATTATCATATTTCGTTTAGTATGTTTAGTTTAGTAATGACTGAAAGTGCGTCGTGATTATGCTATGGTTTCTTTTGTTAACGATATTGTTTCACAGTGCATTGATTCTGCTGATATACTTTCAAAACTGAATTTTTATACTCCAACTCGTCACTTGCGCAATCGTTACTTGTTCACAGTAGGTCATCATCGCACGAACTACGCTAAATTTAGTCCGTTGAATCAGATGATTGCTATATATAATCAGCACTGTGAAATAATTGATGTTAACATGTCTCGAACAAAACTGAAAAAATACTTTTTTCAACAAAACAATAGTAACTAAGGAATGTATTAAGAATCGAATATACTGAACAAAAATCAACATAAATATTAAGAACACAATGTAATCTAGAAAAGCCTACAAATGCTTGACGTCAAAATAAACAAATAAAGTATATGGTGGGTCCCACACTATCAAAGTTACCCGCATTATCAAAGACAGCTCGTTTTACGGTAACCCCAAACAGAAAACCAAACTTCGATTATATGAAAAATGATACATCTATTTAAAAAATATCTTTTGGCAATCTATTAACTACAATCGATAGTTAGGGTGCCAGTACTTGCTTCACAAATTCTAAATTATATTTCTTTGAAACAGCATGCATAGAAATTCAAAGTTATCCCGTTTTACAGTACCCATTTAAATTCACGCTTAGTATATATTCAACAGTCTTTAATGATCTCATCCACATCCTCAAAATTTTTATATCGCATGAATTTATGGAGAAAATGTTATTTTATCATAAAGTTCCAATAATAGATTGTATTTCATAATCTTAACATGAATTCTATATGATTTTTGTTTAAAAAAAACACAATTGTTCGCTTCAAAACATTAAATTGAATATTTCCTTTAATTTTTGGTTTGAGTCCTTCAAAAGAATGATTTACATAACTAAACGGTTCAAACAAAACGTGTAAATTCCAGTGATATTTAATGCACATAATTGGAGCGTGACATGTCATGGATATTTACATGATGTATCAGGATTTTTAATACTAGATTCCACACCGAAAGAATAAAATGATTACATAAATTGTTTGAAAAATGTATGTTGCACAAAAAATTCTCGCGAAAAATAACTTGCAAACGATTGTAGATGTCTACAGATACTTAAAATCTTCCAAAATCTTTTGACTTCTGCGTGATTATTTCTTAGAAAAATTCAAACTATAGCGCAGAAAACCCGATTTATAGGAACTGTGGATGTACAAGAGTGTTCACGCAACTATTTAAATTAATTTATTTACGCAATAACAATTGTACACGTTTTGACCAAAATGAGCAACTACAAAACGTTGAAGTTGTAACTCTCAAAATTATGACTTTATATATTATGTTTTTGTTCTCAGTAGTTTGTCAATTATTCCATTTTCAGATTCGTTGCTCAAGCCCAAAACTTTTAATGAGTTCTTTTTGGAACTATTCGGAAAGACATATTTTAAGAAAAAAATATATCTACAATGAACTGCAAACTGTTGTTCAGATAACCTAGTGTTCATCCTCGCACCACGGCCTCGTTTGAAATACGTAGACAAACGATTGTACGACATTTTCCAGAAAGCCATTCCCCAGAATGACGTTCCCCAGAACGCCATTCCCCAGAATGGGACATTCCCCAGAAATCCATTTCCCAGAATGGGACATTCCCCAGAAAACCATTCCCCAGAATAGGACATTCCCCAGAAAAAAATAATAAGAGACTTTTGGGCTGTTAAAATTCAGATAAATGGAAAATAGTAAATAGTGAATATGTTTAACAAGAAATTCCGGGGAAATTTTAGTTTCCATAGGTGAAACATATTGTTTTTTTTTTTTTATGACAGGAATTCCGGTTTGTGGGAGTCTTTTATTTATTTATTGGTGAATCTTTAAATAAATAATTAAAGAAATTCACCATAACAGCACTATCTATGAGTGCCATCTAGAACCGTTTGGACGATTTTCATATATTTGTATGATTTTCTTCTTACAAACTTCAAGCTCGGATGGGCTACTTTAGAGTTCATGGATTCTGCACAAATTTTCACAGTCAACGATCTTTTGTAGCTTTTAAGTTTTGCTGTAAAAGAAAGTTATTAAAAACAAGGGAAATTTTCTAGAGTAATTGTGTTATTATTCTAAATAAATACAAGGACAATAAACCTAGGAAGAACAGTCAACATTCAAAAGGAGGAAGCATATACTATGGAAGCAAACAAAAAACACAAATTCTATTCCATTTTCTTGTGAATAATAAAAATATTACACTAATACAAATCACTCTTTGAAAAAAAAAAAAATAGAGTGAACAGCCAATTTTAAAAGAAGGAAGAATAACTATGAAAACAAAAAATCCCAATAGCTTGGGCCAAGTTTGATCATACAACATAGTATGACATATAGTATGACATTCAGTTCCCTGAATACCCCGCTTCCTCGAATAGCCGAGTTCCCCGAAAAGTTTGGTATTCTCATAGATGTAAAATTTTTTTGCGTTTTCTGAACGAACGAGTCATCTGATATGCACCCTTATTTACTTCATTGGTGATTCTTCGAGTTTCGCCGTCCTCGACGCTTTTGGCACTATGTGTTCAGTCGAGAATGACCGTATAATCTCTAATACATCTTTCTTTTGATAGTTTATCATTCTTTCAAGTTTAGTACCCTGTCGAGTTCTGTTTGATCTTTCGACCTTGACACTTGCTTTTGCCGGAGCGAGTGACGAGGGCAGGATCAAACATGTCGCGCGTCGGTCTAGTAAGTGAAAAAGTGGCGTGATCGGTGAGTTCGGTTGAAGAAAGTGAAAAAGGGCCGCGATCGGTTAGTTCTGTTTGACGCTTCGACCTTGACGCTGAGTTTTTTTTTCCTTTTCGGGTCGCGCGCCTATTTTTTTTTCCTGAGTGCTTTTTTATAGCCGAGCAAACGAGTGAAGCTGAGAGTGGATTGTGGCTGCTCAGTCAAGGATAACGGATCAATTGGTGAGCTCGTTTCATGCTACTATTTCTAATCTATAAAATATGTATGACTGCACATTCAATCGTTACAATGGTGGGATGTAAATATGATTTTTCAACAAACTATGGATGGTTCGTCACTGTGAGTGTCGACACAAAATCTGATTCATGATTTATTTATGTTTAACTTTTATTTTCAGAACACCTCTTATATACCTTTATTTTTGTAATTAAAAAAACTTTGAATGGTTCGACACTACAAGTGTAGACTTGCGAAAGGTTCACTTTATTTAACAAACTTTGGATGGTTCGCCACTGTAAGTGTCGGCATAAGAATAAGAGTGTTCTATGATGTCCCAACCAATCGAGTTTTTTGTTTCTTTTCAAATGAGTAAAATATAATAACACATGCTTTCGTCCTAACAGCTGTAGGAATGTTACATTTAGGTATTTGTTCAACAAACTTTGAATGGTTCGTCACCTCAAGTGTCGGCATAATTTTCCTCTACATAGAAATTTTTCATATCAAATGAAAATATTATATTTACGTATAAGCATGTATATATCTCACAAATCATTGTTTATCATGGTCTAATCGCTTATCAAAGTGAATCCTGTGACCCAACGATCCTCCCCATTAACAAACATCCCTCCCAGTGACCTTTGTGGAGATGCAGAGGCAAACACGGTCTCCAAATAGCAAAGGTTACACACTAACATTCCTTCCCCCAATCCCACCTGACTGCAAGGACGTGGCCGGCGCCGTTATTGACCCTGTATAAATAGAGGCACTGAATTATGCACACTGAAGAAGATTATGGCCAATCCCAGCCGAACTTCTAGTTGATTCTTTGTGCATTTTCACTGACTTCGGTCAATCACGGAATAGCAACCATTGATATGTGTAGTCAGTCTAAGCTAAGCTAAGCTTTAAAGTTTAGTACCCTGTCTTTGAAAGACTATTCTTGCACCTGTTTGAACTGCATCACTTTTCGGAGAAACGGGTCATTCTGGGGAATCGCTTTCGAGGAAACAGGTTATTCGGAGAGTGGCATTTGGAGAAATAGTATTCGGAGAAAACGACATTCAAGGAAAAGAAGCATGATACATGGTCTAAGTAGTTTATGGACGACCCTTTAGATGGTTTGCCTGAGACAAGAGGAGCAAACAATCGCCTTTTTTCGGATTCAATTCCGATATAATTTGGCTTTTGTTGAACAGACGTTGGTGTCCGGGATTTGAAACTTCTGGGCATTTGAATCAATTCGTTAGGTATACATTTTTACCGACAAAAAAACTAAAAAAAAACATTGCTTTTCCTTTCCTAAAATATGTATAAAACTATTCTGGGGAATGTCCTATTCTGGGGAATGGTTTTCTGGGGAATGACCCTTTCTGGGAAATGGATTCCCGGGGAATGTCCCATTCTGGGGAATGGAATTCTGGGGAACGTCAGTCTGGGGAATGTCGTTCTGGGGTTTGACTTTCTGGGAAATGTCCTACAACCAGACAAACTATTAGAACCGAAAAAGCTCAAATTTACGGTCAAATGTGAGCTGTAATTATATTTATTAGCCGTCTTTCAATGAGCAAAATTTTATGTTTGTGATTTTTATTGGTTTCCTGTGATTCAAACGTGAACAAAATTTGAAAAATATAGCCTTGTGCTCAAAAAACGTTAAGCTCCATGTGGAAACAAAATTTTATGACTTGTGGAAAAGTTAAAATCCCAATTTAATCATTAAGGTACCCCGGGGCAAGTGAGAATCCGGGGTAAGTGGGACATTCCGTAATAGCTCGTTTAGGAAACATTTTTCAAGGGGGTATTCTTCAAGATAGTTGAAGATACAATGATAAGGAAAGTATTTTATACAAAAAATATTGTTATTTTTATTACCATGTGCTCCATGTAACGGTTGTCAGCTCAGCACCATTTTAAACTTGCATGATAAATTGTGACACGTTTCACGTTCTGCATTGGCTCGCAAAAAATAATTGTGTTACAAATCGAATTACCATCGGCAAGCTACAACTTTAAGTATTGTTACAAGCTGCTTACGATAAACAGGTATTTTGTTTTCAATTCATATGAAAATTTCTATAGTCTAACTTACCTCAGAATATCTTTATACCTCGGGTAAGTGGGACCTACCGAAACAAGCACCAGAATCAAAACTTTTCCTACGCGTTTCAAACATTTTCCTAGAGAGTAGCACTAAAACATTCAAACGAATGATTTTTATTAGAAAAAAAACAGTCTTATATTACGTAATTGTTGAATAAGAAGAAAAAATGACTAATTTTCCTAAATATTTTTTTCTATTTTTATTTTTGAAATATGAATTTAAAATTGAACGCAAACAGAGATAAAACTTAAAAAACATCATGAGAACGATTATTATACTATTTTTATTGAACTTTATTTTATATTTTTACCAAATTCGGCAAACAGTTCCATCCCAATAAGTGGTTTCTGCCATGCATAACAGTAATAACAAATAATAATAAAATATTTAAAAATTTGTCAATTTTTGAAAGTTTACGTGCTGCATTTCGATTGATAACTTATAAATGATATATTTTGAATATTTTTTATACCTCTTTATGCTTTTAGAGGAATTTTCAGTTAAAATTAAATGCGATGTGACATAACCTTACATTTACGTTTTCTTCCTAAAACGTTACGTATTTTATGGTTGATCCCTTATGTACATCAAATATGTACTCAAAATTGAAAATCTATGATTTATCAATCCTATTATTGCAACGGTTGACTTACTGATGTTTTTTTTTTTTTTTTTTTTTTTTTTTATAGTAGGGTTCAAAAAAGCTTCAAAAGCCTGGCCTGTTGTGTGTTGGCACGGTGTGGGACTCACGTTAGGCGTGCTTAACCACTAAAAAACTTTCCCTACTGCTCCTGTGCCTCGATCTCCCCCGGAACTACATCAGGCAACTTCATCGGGGGAGGGCTGTGCTCATGCACTTCTGTGCTCATGCACTTCTTCAATCTCAGCCTCTAACTGTTCTGCTAGTTCGCTGTTGGAGCGTTTTGCCCAATTGGCGGTTGAACATCTCGCCAGGACTTTGGACAGCTTTCTGTGCGACGACGCATACTTCCCTTGGGCTGGCCTCGCGTCAGAGCTCTGTTGATCTTCTACTGGACGCTCATGTGCACTTCGTTGCTCTACGACGACTTGTTCTCCGCTGCTGCTGTTCGAGCTCTCCTTGTTGACCAGTTGGATGCCGAGGTCGGTCCAGCGATTCCGGTTGGAGGATGACTTCCGGTTCACTGGCGCCCAGACGACCCAAAACTGGTTTGTGACGATCGATGCTACTCGGTTTAGTCCCCGACGGTGGAGCTAGCCTACTCCGGCTACGCGCTTCTTCATGATTCGATACAGGCCGGTGGAGTGCCGAAGTCGGTCCAGCGATTCCGGTTGGAGGATGGCTTCCGGTTCGCTGGCGCTCCGACGACTCAAGCCGGTGATACGCTACGTACTACTCAGAGTAGTCCCCGGCGGTGGATCTATCCTACTCCGACGAAGATTTCCCCGGCGGCGGAAGATCTCCCGAACCGATGCTATCCGGGCAGATGCCGAGGTCGGTCCTGCGATTCCGGTGGAGGGAAGCTTCCGGTTCACAGGCGCCCCGACGATCATTTGCCGGTGCAACAACGCGATCTACTCAACTAGTCCCCGGCGGTGGACTTAGCCTACTCCGAAGCTGGCCGGGCAGATGCCGAGGTCGGCCCTGCGATTCCGGTGGAGGGAAACTTCCGGTTCACAGGCGCCCCGACGACCATTTGCCGGTGCTATTTCGCGAATTACTCAGCTGGACCCCGGCGGTGGACTCAGCCTACTCCGACTCGACGTTGGTCGGCCAAGTGCCAGGGTCGGTTCTGCAATTCCGGTTGGAGGATGGCTTCCGGTTTGCAGGCGCCCCGACGACTATTAACCGATACTGCGCTACGCCCGCTCTACTCGGTCTAGTCCCCGACGGAGGATCTAGCCTACTCCGATCGCGACCCGGAGCTCTCTGGTCTTCACGCCATCTCCTTTGCAGCAACGACATAATCGCCGTTATTCCCCTGTTCACCGCATTCCAGGTGCTTTCATGCTGGCACATGTTCTGCACGATGTTGTCCGGATTTAGAACGCTTGCGGTTTCTGACATCATCTCGCTTCGTATATCCCTGAATCGAGGGCAGTCGAATATAACGTGCTCCGGTGTCTCCTCGATATTTGGACAGGCCGGACAATGTGGCGATTCTGCGTGTCCGAATCTGTGCAGATATTTCCGGAAGCATCCATGGCCTGACAGAAACTGGGTCAGGAAGAAGTTAACTTCTCCATGTTTTCTGGTCGTCCACACCGACACGTTAGGAATGAGCCTGTGGGTCCACCTTCCTTTCTCCGAGTTATCCCACTCCTGCTGCCACCTGGCCATTGTGTCCAACCTAATGGTATTCCTCACATTCCGTGTGTCCCTTTGCTGGTAACATGCGATGTCTTCAGCCAGAGTGATGCAGATGGGGATCATTCCGGCGATAACGCACACTGCCTCCGATGATATAGTGCGGTAGGCACTCGCAACCCGTATAGCCATGAGCCGGAACGTACCTGCCAGCTTATCTCGATTACGTTTGGTTCCCAACGCTGCAGCCCAAGCCGGGACTCCATACCTCAGTATAGACGATGATACGGTCGCTAGAAGACGCCTCGTGCTGCTTCTTGGTCCTCCAATGTTGGGCATGATCCTGGCTACGGTGTTAGCAGCTTTCGCTGCCTTTTCGCAGGCATAGTCTACGTGGCTGTTGAAGTTTAGCCTGTCGTCGACCATTACTCCGAGATGCTTTAGAGAGCGCTTCGATGGGATTGCGTGCCCTCCGACGTTGATTTCCAACTGCTGTACCGCCTTGCAGTTGCTGACCAGCACCACCTCCGTTTTATGATGAGCCAACTGCAGCTTGACTCCAGTCATCCACGATTCGATGGTGTCTAGCGATTCCGCCGTCAGCATCTCCACCTCCTCCGCAGTCTCACCAGTTATCGCAAGAACGACGTCGTCTGCGAACCCGACGATCTCGACTCCATTCGGCAGTGACAAGGTTAGCACTCCATCGTACATCATGTTCCACAATGTTGGACCAAGTATGGATCCTTGTGGAACTCCCGCCGTGACTTCAATTGACATCCGTCCCTGGTTCGTGTCGTAGACCAGTACCCGGTTCTGGAAGTAACTTTGCAGAACTTTACACAGATATCCGGGAACCCGCATTCTGTGTAGGGCTGCGGCAATAGCCTCCCAACTGGCACTGTTGAACGCGTTCTTGACGTCTATTGTTACCACTGCGCAGTATCGATTGCCTCTCCTCTTCTGCTTGGCCGCTTTCTCCGCGCACGCGATGACTGCCCGAACAGCATCCACCGTCGAAGTCTTTTTACGGAATCCGAACTGCCTTTTCGACAATCCGTTCTCGCCTTCCGTGTAGATCGTCAGCCTGCCGAGGATGACCTTCTCCAAAAGTTTGCCAAGAGTATCCAGCAAGCATATTGGTCTATATGAAGCAGGATCTCCTGGCGGTTTTCCCGGTTTTGGCAGTAACACCAGCTTCTGCACCTTCCATCTGTCTGGGAAGCAGCCTTCCGCTAGACACTTCTGCAACGCTGTCCTGAATATGTCTGGGAACGCCAAGATTGCTGCCCTTAGCGCAACATTAGGGATACCATCTGGTCCGGGAGCTTTGTTCAGCTTCAATCCTTTCGCAACCGTTATCAGCTCGGCGTTAGACACTTGTATACCGGCATTTTCCTCATCTACGTCAGCGTACGGTGTGGACGGCCACGCTGTTGGAGCATGCGTAGGAAAGAGACCGTTCACTATCGCCTTCAGTTTGTCGGGACACATTTCAGCTGGGGTAACTGGGCCCTTGATCTTCGCCATCACTACTCGATAGGCGTTGCCCCAGGGATTTGCGTCAGCTTCCCGGCACAACTCCTTGTAGCAGTTCGTTTTACTCGTCGATATTTCCCGTTTGAACGCGGCTCTGGCCAGTCGGTAGGTCACTTTACGCTCTTCCATGCTGGCTTCGGATCTAGCTCTCTGCACGCGTCTTCTGGCTCTTAAGCAGGCTGCGCGAAGGGTGCTGAGTCTGTCGTTCCACCAGTATGCAGGACGCCGTTGATTCCTTGGCTCCAGTTTTCTCGGCATAGTCGCGTCACACGCTCTCGCCAACGCTTCTGTCAGCTCTCCTGCATCCATGTTTGGAGCGTCGCTTACTGCTCGGAGTGCTTCGACGAAAAGATCCTTATCGAAATGCTTCGTCTTCCACCTTCGTTCTCCATTCCTCCTCTGCCATACTGCACAACTTCTCTGGCCAACGCAGTAGTGGATCGCTTGATGGTCACTGTGGGTGTATTCTTCGCTAACTCTCCAGTTCATATTGGTGACTAGTGACGGGCTGCAGAAGGTCACGTCGATGATGGACTCCCTACCGTCTTTGCGAAATGTGCTAGCGAGACCGTCGTTGCACAGCCTTACGTCGAGCTTCGCTAGAGCTTCCAGCAAACTGTATCCTCTCGCGTTGGTCAGTCTGCTACCCCACTCCACGGCCCAAGCATTGAAGTCTCCTGCTATTATTACCGGCGTTCGACCGATCAGCTTGTCGGTTAGCACATCCAACATCTGGGTGTACTGCTCCAGTGTCCATCTCGGGGGGGCGTAACAGCTACACACGAAGATTCCGTTAATTTTAACGATCACGAAGCCCTCGTATGAGCGTTCGACAACTTCTTGGATAGGGAATCGACCCATTACTTGAATCGCCGTCGTCTCTGCTCTGTCTGCTACCCAATTGCCGTTATCGGGAGGAACCCGATACGGTTCTGCAATGATCGCAATGTCGCACTTTGTTTCTGTTGTCGACTGCCACAACAGTTGTTGTGCGGCGTCGCAATGATTGAGGTTCACCTGCGTTATCTCCATCATCATTACTGCCCTGCCTTCGCCTTCTGATATTTGGGGCACTTGAAGCCACCCGTCGTATGGGCGTTACCTTCCTCCACCTTACACAGCATGCACCTAGGTGACTTCAGGCAGTCCCTGCCAACGTGACCTTTTTCACCACATTTCCTGCAGTGTTCGGACCTGTCCGGGCCTTTGCAGTTTATTGCCCGGTGGCCGAAATCCATGCATTTGAAGCATCTTTCCACCGGATTTGTCTCCCGAGGGATCAGTTTCAGCGGGCAAACCGACCATCCCACCTTGATCTTACCAGCCTCGACGAGTTTTTTGGCTGCTGCGACTGGTAATCGGATCGTCGCTATTTGCATACCTCCGTAAGCTCTCCTCAGCCGGATGGACTGTGGTGCTTCTTCCAGGTTGCATTGAGATAGCAGTGCACCCCTCACGTCGTCTTCTGTTGTGATCTCGTCCAGTTCTCTACATTCGATCACTGCCTCCTGGGATAAGGCTCTCACGCTTGCCTCGTTGCCCAGCGACTTCGCGATGAGCTCTCGGCAGGCCGAACTCTTGATCGACGGATCTTTTTTAAGCTCAAAGAGCATGTCACCTTTCTGGGTGCGCCTGGTTCTCACCACATTTTCACCCAGCTCCTTAAGCTCTGGGTCCTCCCTCACTCTCCTGAGAATCGCCGCGTAGCTTGTCTTATCGCTTGCCTCAATGACAAGAGCATCGCCCCTGAACCTCTCGCGAGGTGACCGTTGCTTTTCTTTCTTCTTCGGTTCCTTTTTTTGTCGCTTCCTCTCCTTACGAGCTGTATTCTTCTCCTTTTGACCTTTCACGGTGCGCCATCCACTGCCGTTCTGCTCACTGACGCACTCATTGCCGCTTCTCTGCTTTTTGGGATCTTCCTCCTCTCCTGGTGTATCCCTCGTTCTTTTTTCCGTGCGGGTGGTCGGATTGCTCCTAGGCGTCTCCTGTTCAACGGCTGTTGCATTCACCGAAGTTAATGCTTTTTCGGCTTTTTCCGCTCTACTCCGCAATTCCTTCTGCCCGCGTTCTGCGGCTGTAACGGCAGACTTGATGCTCGTGACCAGCTGCTTGATTCTGAGGTGGACGTTGTTTTTCGTCTTGACGAACTCATAGAGTTCATTAACCTTCCTCTTTAATTCCGACAGCTCCGACTTATCATGCTGCCGGTCGTCTTGAGCGGTGCTACTCCCCGACTTTGGTGTGAGCACTTGACTCAGGAAGCCTGCATCCCGCTGGTTTCCCGGTAGCTCACTCGGTGTGCTGCATCTGCTAGTGCTGGCTGCTACCGTCTGTGGTATCACTGGCGATCTCTGCATCTTTCCGCTCCTTGCGAATACTATCGCGTCTTCGTTCCCTCCACTAGATTCTCCATCCAAATCGATTATTTGCTCCATTCGATTGGGTCCCCCCTTCGAGCCGCTATCTCTACTCGTTGTAAATGACTTACTGATGTGGCTTGACGCATGAAACTGGATGTGTCCCATTTGCCCCGTTTAGCGAGGTAACTGCGTCTAATGGCTCATTGTCCATCTTTCTTCTAAGGTTTTCACAATTTCGAAATTATTCGATCAAATTCATGCACACACCAGCAAATATGTTGCAAAAATGTGACCGTGTTGTTGGATTTGCAAAATATTGACATTTGTAAATTATATTGAACAATCTGTTTGAACTATCGTTTTTTTATGTCCCACTTGCCCCGGGTTACCTTAAACGGTTTTTAGTAAATTTAGGTTGTTTTGTTTAAAAGGCTAGATTAAGTTAATTCAATTAATTCAATTAACCATTGGTTTATTTGTTTTCGCCTAAATAATAAAGTTTGCTTAGCTCGTGAATTCATATTTACATTTATATTAGATATTAAAATTATCATGACTTCATTCTCAAAATTTTAAGTTTAAAGACAAGAGCGAGTAAAAACATGCAAGTGGGATGCAGTCTATGAATAAACTGAAAAACACATTTTCAGACCGGAAATTAACAACCACAATCGAAAGCATCATGAGCAGGGAATATGGACTTGTATACTTCCGCTATCACATTCGCCAACAAGATGCTCGTTTTCCAAGGATTACAACAGCAACTGGAACATGTGTGTGAAGAGAATTCAAGTTGCACCGCTGCTGCCGCGCCATATAGCAATCACGTTTGGCTTTTCTCGTTCCCTGAGATATGTATGCCATTCCTGCCTACTTGAACGCCTTCTTTCCGCTGCACTGTACTATGGGCCAGAAATCGAAATTTCGCAACGAAAGTTCAAAAACTAGCTGAGAATTATATTTCATTATTGAGAATATGTGTGATTATATACCAACGATTTTATTCGATTTATTACAAAACTTCACGGAGTTGAATTTTGTTTAAACAGAAATATTTAATATTCAACATATTTCAAAATATATGACTTGTGGTAAAACAAATTGCAAGAAGTATTACTAGGTATATGTACCTTTTTGGAAATAGAAATACTAAGTTCTAAGAAATACTAAGTTGACATATTTAATATAAAAGTAGCGTAAATTTTAGATTTTACAATGTCCCATATATTTTACTAGCGCGTCTTAAAAGTTCAAATTCTGATGAATTCGACTTGCAACTTTTTGAGGTACATTGCTTATTACATCGAAAAGGATTACTTTACCTTTTTTTCTTCATCGCTGCTGCCATTCAAATCCACCCATTGAAAACCTTATATTGCTTTCATAACAATGGACGCAGCCAGAAACTTTTTTTTTTGCATGGGTCTGCTAATGAGCTAAAGGATAAGGCTTCAACGAGGAAGTATGTTCGGGGCTCCCAAAACAACAGTTTATGCATGATCTTTCAGATAATGATAACATTGGTAAGTTGAAAAAAAAAATCATGATACGGTTTGAATTGTTGTAAATACTCATGTTACTATTGAGGATTTTGCCCTCTAATAGACTCACACCTAAATAAATTTGTCACACCAAAATATTCTCCCACCATGTTTGCCATATATTGGATCGCGTCGTAGCTAACAAAACCAACAAGTAACACACATGTAACGCATTATGTTGGATTGTACATTGAATGCAAGATGCGTGCTTCTATGAAAGTTCCATATAAACTGACGTGTGAGTATTTATTTTTCCACGTTGAAAATGTGCACGAGAATCTATTCCTCAACTAAACGAACAATATCCAAAACGCAATGGTATCATATTCTAAAATGCATTTAGTAGACATTATTTTCAAAATCAGGGGACCCATTCTTAGTGGATATGATTTTTTTTTATTCTTAAACTTTTGATGTTTTGGAGATCAATTTCGACAGTATTACTTTAAGGTTTTTTTTTTTTCATTATGACGCAAAATTTCGGCTTCTGACCCATAGTGCACTGTTCTGCTCTCGGATGCTGAGGTGGGCTGGCTAAGCTAGTGGATCTGACTAGAACTGCGATGGTATAATGTTTCCTTCAAAGGACCGAACACCAGGCAAACTCAAAAAGAGCAACGGAAATAATATTTGTGCTTCTTGGGATTCCTATTTTCGGCAGGACCAGCCGGTTTCATAGTTTGGGGTGCATATCTGCGTTGTTTGAAAACAGTTGCGAGGGCGCAGATTATCGCCAAACGAGAGAGAAGCAAATCAAGTTGTTTGAGAAAAAGAGCCATGGGAAATGGAAAACCGTGGTGCGGAAGGAAATAAGTTTTTATTCTTTACTGAATAAATAAAAGGAATCCGGTGCACATATGTTAGGGTTTTTGATTAGTATAAAAAGGTGCAGAGAGGCGTTAAGGTGTTTTCTACACTGATTGTTTCCCATGATATCCTGTTGCTGTTCAATGTTACCTGTCGCACCTTGCTATAATAGGATAAGCTTTCTCATCCGGGACTGTTTAGGAAATTTAGAGCGGATATCCGTAGTAGAGTAGTAGGGTCTCGGTACCAATGGTTGTTATGTACCAGTAGATTGGACTATAGAATATAACGTACATTTTCGATAAAAACGATATGCGCTATTTTTGGAGGATAGATCGCCTCTAGCTTAGTCGATTTGCTTAATATAATAAGATATGCCGAAGAATCATTATGGTACCAAATATGCATTATAAAAGAAAATGCATATTTAATTATCTATTTTTACAGTTAAACCTCCATGAGTCGATGTTCCATTACTCGATATCGACTCATGGAACCATACTAAAAACCTAATTTCATGGTTACTATGATGGTCCCCTCAAACAACTTTCCATCGCAATGCTGTTCCATGACTCGATATTTCCATGAGTCGATGGTCCCTTCAATATCGACTCATGGAGGGATGACTGTATAACGAATTAAACTGAGAAGCAGGCTTTGTCCCAGTTAGGACGTAATGCCAGGGATAAGAAGAATAAGAGTATGCGTAATATGTTTTAGATGTGGCCTCGAAATTTAACATGTTGAGTGCTAACAAGGTGAAAAACTCATTCTACTACTTAAAATCAAGATGGCGTCAAAATCCAAGATGGCTGCGATTTTTTTCACCTGATATAATGCTCTAATTTTTCACTCGACTCGAAGATTAATTTTTTTTTTCTTTGTTGTACAAAAAATGATCAATGAATCAATGAAAACGATTGCACTCGCCATATGTATATCAAAACCGTAGAACATGATTTATAAAATCGTTCATTTCATAGGTTAAATACTATTGCTCACCTAGTTTTTGTAGCCTATCTTACTCAGTTTTTTTCTCAGCTTTCAGATGATGACCACAGAATCCTTAACGAGCGGTACGCTAATGGTTAAAAAAACGATTTTTCTAGCAAAATTCAAAAATTCTTTAGTCTCAAATGAAAGCTATATCCTTCTTCTATACGATGCCACTAAGTTTGCTATTTTTCTATATCAAAAACAATAGCAGTATATTTTACACTGTTTTGTTTAAAAATCAATAAATTATTGTTCAACCAGAAGTTTTTTTAAACTGATCCAGATTTTTATCAGTGAGCAATACCTACTTGTAAGAACACGGCAGGTAAGCATTAGAACGCATAAAATTCTCAATACATAATCCAAGAATTGAATCAAGGAGCACAGCAGATGCCATGGGATCCAGAAGAAACATTCGTTTTGTATTATTTCTACCTCTATCTACGAAACGTAGGAACACCATGTGGATAGCATAAGTCCATCAGGACGAAGACGACGGCGCAGACTCGTCTCGAGCGTATTATTATAGAAAGGAAAGGACCTCTTGAGGCGAAATCAAGACCCAGCGTGATCGGCCTAGCGTGCGCCAAATGTGTTTTCTCGTTTTACTGATTTCTCCCCGCATTGCCAATCTTCGAAAAACAGGTCAACTTCTGAGCTAGACCTCGCCAGCAAACAACAGACGCACAAGCAAACGGAAGGAGCAACATCTTGAATGTGGATTGGAAGATGAGAAAAAAAATACACGAAAAGGATCTTGCAGATGCTTCTTAAAGTTTGGCAGACATGGTGAAAAAATACAGTTTCCACATGTCTTGGTAGCGTAGGAGAGACTATGGTCTTGAGCTAACATATTTTTGTACCGATTTAATTACATTTTGTTACTTAATTGTGTAAAAGATTCAATTGATTGATTTTATAGCATTACATTGGGCCATTAGAAAATGCTGCAGCAAAAAACTTGTAATAATTACCCTAAATATAAAATAGGTATACCTAAAACATGAATGTTATTTTTTCTTGTATTATTTATAAACTTGCATAAACTAAATACTTCATTTTTCCCAGTTAATTGAAAAGATCATTCGAAAAACAGAAAGTTTGAAAATAACTTTTTGCCCGTTTCACCCGGGAAATCACATTTTGGTTTCTTTATGTATATTTATTTGTTTATAAATGAAGAAACTTCTGTTTTCAACATTTTTTTCAAGCTTTGGAAAGTTTTCAGGTCATTGACGAAAGGAATTTATCTATACTATAGTGTCACCAATAGCCGAACATGTGTTTTCCATATATTTGATTGATTTTCTCCATCCAAACTTGAAGTTATGTATTCCACTCATATATTCACATAAGCTTCAGGGAGCTCTATACCATTACCCCGAACGCCACTACCCCGAATGGGTCACTACCCCGAAAGCCATCACTTCGAATGGGTCATTACCCCGAACGCCACTACCCCGAATGAGCCATTACCCCGAATAGTATGAGATGCAGTGCAGTATCTTGTTTTGCGAGCAAAAATGCGTCTCTAATGAAAACTGGTAATTAATGGCACGTAAAATTCGTCGGTAAAATGTTAATTTTCCCTTCTTTTATATGTCAGCTATTCTTTTGAAATATCTTGTTGGCAATTATCTTCTTTACATTCTTTCTGAGACAGAGCCTGTTTTTCAGCTCAGTGGGCACTTTCGCAGTTCAAGGGTTCTCATAAATTTCATAACGCCAAAAATTGCCATTTTTGACATCCCATACCCATCCTCTCGTACCATTTTTTGTATGGAAATTTTACATATTGTGTATGGGCTGTAACATTTTAAAGACATTCACCCACAACATTTGTTGCCCCCTTCAGCGTTACGAAATTTGTGAATGGGTTTTTCTTTTTACCATTCTTGTACATGTGGGCTTTTTTACCATTCTTGTACATTTGCCTCTATGCCCAGGGACGTCAAGAAAATGTTCAATGCACTTACGCCACCGGAGGAATTCGAACCCATAACCCCCAATATGGTCTTGCTGGACAGCTGCGTGATCCGGTATTGGGATTTCTTGGTGGTGTTCATATTTCAATTTTGTTTTGAAACCAATATTTTCCTTTCTTTTGAATATAGGTTGTGCCATAGCATCACGTTGTTACAGTGATCATTCACGTCATAGCTGCAAACAATTCACCAGATATTTGCTCTTCTTTCTTAAATTGGCTGTTCTTTCAAGTTTTCGAGGTTTCTTTCAGTAATATTTCCATATTTTTTTTTTAAAGTAATATATCCTGAAGGCATTCACTAAAGTGAATCCTGCTATAATTCTATTCAGAAATTTTCTCTTTCTTTTATCTTCTTGTATTGAAACAGACAGGTCTCTTTTAGATTTGCTCACCGCTTTTATGACATAATCATTGCTTTATTGTCTTGAATAAAAATAATGTGGTTATCTCATCGAAATTCAAATTATTGATCCCACAAACCAACGAAAGTTTTTACTGTAGCGGAAATCAGTTGTCGCCATTTTACTAACATGTACAATGTATTAACGTTTCCTTGGTATAACGGAACGGTTGTCTATCAGGTTGGTCTCTAAGCGCGTCCCATAGAACAACCATTGCAGCGACTATCTCAGGGTGACATTCCTTTACAATCGTTTACGAAACAAAATCTTTAAGAAAATCTCAATGCTAGTAGCCCGACACCTGCAAAAAATGAGTAAATTAAGTGGGTACCGACGTCCAATAAAAGCCTTTACTACATCCTAATTTTGTGCATATTAAAGCTATCATTTTCATAATAAATTCACCCTTCTTTTCGAAATAGGCTGTTCTTTTGAGCTTTGAAATGTCGCTGTGTGAATCTCACCAATTTAGCGGCCAAATCCAAACAAAACTCAGTATGTAAAAATATTTGCTGAAAAACTAACTGCTTTTTTATCTTCTAATATTTGAAAAATACATTGTTGAGCCAAACTCGTTAAATACTCATAAGGAACCGTACAATCATCCCCACTCTCTAACTAGAATAAGTCTCAAAATGTTATGCATTCGGGGTAGTAACCCATTCGGGGTAGTGGAGTTTGGGATATTGACCCATTCGGGGTAATGGCGTTCGGGGTAGTGGCATTCGGGGTAGTGGCGTTCGGGGTAGTGTCATAGAGTCCTTCTGGGGGCCGAAGATAAACAAATTCAGGGGCAAAACTTGTTATTTTTTACAGTTTTTTTTTATTAATGTGGGACACATTGTTGTGTATCTAGATTAGAGTTTCCACTCCCGGAAACTTTTTCCGGGAAATGAGATTACCGGGATTCCCGTTTTCTCGGACAAATTGATAAGATTGATCAAGACGACGATGGAGCGAGTGGCGTGCGTAGTCCGAGTATCATGGACACTCTTAACACTCCCTTCGAATCTCGCAGAGGGTTGCGGCAAGGTGGTGGCCTTTCGTGTTCACTGTTCAACATTGCGTTAGAAGGTGTGATAAGAAGAGCGGGGATAGACACGAGCGGCACGATCTTCAGAAAGCTCGTTCAGTTACTTGATCTCGCCGACGACATTGATATTGTTGCACGCAACTTTGAGACGATGGCGGATGCGTACATCCGAAGCTAGGCGAATCGGACTGAACATCAATGTGTCGAAGACGAAGTACATGATAGCGAGAGGCTCAAGAGAAGATACGGCACCCACCCCCCTCGAGTTCATATTGACGGTCACGGTGTACTATATTTGAGAAGGTGATATATTCCGAAAACTGACAGCTACTTGACGACGTCATTCCTATCCACCTAGAACAAATTTTCGAAAAAAATGATCTAGTGGTCCGGATGGTATATGGTACGATAGGAGTGACGTCACATGTTTACAACCAAACTTGATGTTTACATCAGTGAAGAGCCTGCCTTGTTAATTTTTTTATGCCGTGATTGACGGTGATGAAATATGAGAAACTTAGTTTATCACAAACGAGGAAAAAAATATCAGTGTGGCGTAGCACTAGCCAAACCACTAATGGATTTATTTAAAAGTCTAGCATGCAGAACGCCACAAATCTTCAGATATAAACTTTCAGAAGAAAAAATCGCTTTTATCACTTTAACAACATGTTGCCACAGAACATTTGCACGTGGCATAGCGCCATCCGCCAAATCTAACGCTGGCGGAATAAATTGCGACGTACATAAATACCTCTTAGCGACATCCGACGATTGCTACGATATTATTGTGTTGACTGAGACCTGGCTCGACACACGCACTATCTCAACCCAGGTTTTCACACCGGAATACGAAGTATTTTGCTGTGACCGCAACCCAATAAATAGTCGTAAGTCTACCGAGGGTGGCGTCCTGATCGCGGTGAAGAAGAAACTTAAGGCCAATATTATCGACAATAATCTTTGGTATAGCGCCGAGCAATTATGGGTGCACGTTCAGTTCTTTGGTCACAGCTGATTTCTGTGCGGGATTTACATTCTATCCGATCGAGCACGTGATGAGACGCTGATTAAAACTTCACCTGTCCGTGATCAAAATCGCAAAACCTTTGGATGAAATCGTTGTGCTTGGCGATTTTAACAAACCTGGAATATCTTGGGTACCATCTGGTAATTGGTTCCTTCACCCAGATATAAACCATTCATGTGTGCACTCCGCCGGCTACAGTACGGCAACTCATCGACAGATCAACTACGTAACCAACGATCAACTACACTCAGAAATAAAAATAGTCACGGAATTACTAAAGTGTATGCATTAATGACTATTTTCTATCTGCCTCTCTTTCATTCTGCTGTGAATATTTACACTAACTGTCATTTCGACTGGGTTAAAGCTTAGCGATGCTTCAACCCAGGCGAATTGACAAACAGGAACAAAATTCCCTGCAGAATGGAATGAAAGAGATGCAGATAGAAAATAGTCATTATTTACTAAAATTTAGTAATTCTGTGACTACTCGTGTTTCTAAGTGTACGTAACCAACGAGAATCTCGACCCATAACGCGGGTAGATCTCCTTTTCGTGGTGCGTTATGGGGTAAAGATCTACTAGTGAACCCTAGTCCTGACTGCTTCAAACGAACAGAACAAGATATTATAGTAATCAAAGGAACATTTTTTAGTCCTTGTTACATTTTTTAACCTTGTTGAAAGTGAGAAGTCTCTTTCTCAGTTGCCGAGAATGATCTTGAGACAAGGAAAAAATGAGTCGAATACAACAATTTGTTTTCTAATCTTTTATTTTATTATTTATTTATTTATCACCGTCTTGAATTAAAAATAAATTCCCCAGACTGTATCTTACTCTAAGTTCCTTATTCTATTTTTAAAAACAAACTTTGAAATATTGAAGTCGAACACAACACTCACATTATTGAACGCACGAAAACATTTATCCAGAGGGTTATGAAAACCGTATGAAGTCCTATGGCGTCTAACAAAAAGCAGGTCACGTTCACGTAGTTGACGAGACGGGGCATACAGGGACACATTTTCCAACAGTGACGGACAATTGACATTTCCTACAATCAGATCGAACACAAGCAGTCTTTGTAGTTTTGTACGTCTGGCAGAGAGCGTTTCCAAAGCGATGAGGTTACACCGGCTTCTGTTATCCGGCAGATCAGTTGGATTTGCCCAAGGCAGCTGGCGAAGAGCGTACCGAACGAAGGTACGTTGAACTCTTTCCATTCGGATGATCTGCGTAGTATGATGTGGAGACCACACACAGACGGCATACTCCAGAACGCTTCGAACTAGCGCACAGTACAACGACTTCAAAGCGTAGATATCCTGAAAATGTTTCGTACTACGTCGAATAAATCCGAGGGCAGCGAATCCTTTGGCAGTGGCGATGCTGATATGTTCGTTGAATTGCAGTTTATAATCGATTATGACACCAAGGTCGCGGATGGATTCAACGCGCTCCAAGATATCTGGGCCCACCAAATATTCAAAGTCGATTCGGGACTGGCGTCGGGTGAAAGAAATTTGTTTGCACTTCTTAGTGTTCAGCTCCATTCCATTTTCAACGCACCACAGTTGAATCTCGTTAATATCGGCTTGAATAGCACAGCAGTCGAGAAGGGACGAAATAGTTCTGTAAATTTTCAGATCGTCGGCAAACAGCACTTTGGGTGATTTAAGCCGGAAGCAGAGATCATTCACGAACAGCACGAAAATCAGTGGCCCGAGGACGCTACCTTGAGGCACACCAGATGTAATAGCGAAATTTCGAGATTTTGCTCCGTTTATTTTGACGAACGCCTCACGGTTTGTCAGATATGAATGGAGCCAATCAGTAATCCAGCGCGGAAATCCCAGATGGTTCAGCTTCGCAACAGCGAGATCATGTGGAACTCTGTCGAAAGCTTTGGAGAAGTCGAAATAGATGGCATCAACTTGTTGTCTGTTCTCGAGGGCCGTCGATACAAAATCAGTGAACAACATCAGATTCGTAGTGGTTGATCGCTTTTTAACAAACCCGTGTTGCGAATCTGAAATTAACGGTTGAGCAGCTGCATACAAAGCGTTATGAACTAAGCTTTCGAAGACTTTAGCCACGCAGCACAGAATGGAAACGCCGCGGTAGTTCTCGGCAATCTGATTGGAACCAGATTTGAAAATCGGACTTATTGAAGCTACTTTCCACAGCTGCGGAAAAGTACCGTCACGGAGCGATCTGTTGAAAATAATGCAAAGAGGCAATTGCAGAGATGCGGAGCATTCTTTTAGGAACACTGGAGGAAGATTGTCGGTTCCTGGTCCTTTGGAAATATCAAGTTCATTCAAGGCTGATGAAACATCGTGTTGATTAAATTCTAACAGCGGGAAGTTTATATCAAACACAGGAGACTGCCTGAGGTTATCGGGAATAAACGGTGGCGAGCTGTTACGGTAAACGTTTTCGAAGCAATCTGCAAACATGTCAGCTAATGTTTCAGGAGAGTTAGCGGTACAATTATTGTGTGTCATCTCAGCTGGTATCCGATTTGAGCTTTTGCGGTTACGAATAAAGTTCCAGAACGAAGAGGGGTCTTGTTTAGCAGTCGTCTCCAGTCGTGAAATATAGGCCCGAAATGCTTCCGTTTGGCATTCGTTATACCGATTTTCTATTGAACGGAGATTGTCATAATCAACAACCGTTCTTGTCCGAAAATAACGCCTACGAGACTTCCGGAGGACATTCCGTAAGTTCTGTAACTCGGAAGTCCACCAAGGGTGCTTAAATGGTTGGCATCTACGACGTCTTCGCGGTACATTTTCGCTGAGAATCCCATTCAAAGTATCATAGAACATACGTACCGTCTCATCTGTTGTCTTACCATGAAACAGCGTAGTCCAATCGATGGAGGAAATGGCGGTGTTGAGATCCGCGAAGTTGCAGTGACGAAAATCGTAGTCATATGTTTGATTCGAATCCATAACGTACTGCAATTGATAATCTTCTGCGTTGATTCGAAGAAGGAACGGCATATGGTGGTTGTCAATCCCGAGGAGAGGTGCCGGCGGTTTGATTAACTCTACATCACCTGGTTCGTTGACGAATGCCAAATCGAGTATTCGGCCGTTCGTGTTTTGCAAGCTATTGATTTGGTGCAATCCCGAAGCTACCATCGTTTCAACTAGGACGACTTCTTGTTCGGATGATGCGTTAGAGGGCAGCAATGCGTTAATATCGTCATCGATTTCCCAGCTTAGACGAGGAAGATTATAATCGCCCACGACGACGATCGTATCTGCTTCCGATATGCCTTCACATATGCACTGGATTGCTGAGAAGTGTGCAGAGTAGAGAGTGACTTGCGAGTTGGGACGTAGATAAATGCAACATACATAGATCGACGACTTCTGGAGTTTAATGCATACAACAGCCTGTTCGAGGTTCTCGCAGTTTTGCAATGCCACAGACTTGCAGTTGAGAGAGGCTTTAACCGCAATTAAAACTCCGCCACCACGTTGAAGGTCACTGCTGGCCGAGCTCCGATCACAACGATATATGCAATAGCCTGTAGCGAGTTCCGAATTGGATATATTTGAGTGCAGCCATGTTTCTGTGAGGACCACGATATCATAGTCGCATGACGAAAGCCTCAAGAACAACTCGTTTGTTTTAGTACGTATGCCTCTGACGTTCTGATAATACAACGTCAGATAATTCGGAGATGAGTTTGCCGAGCAAGATGGACGACTTCGGAGTACGGAATGATGTTCTTCTACGTAGACATCTGAAGAGCGATTTGTGGCTGCATTACTATCGAAGAAGTTGCTCCCGGATCTAAGCGCAGCGCTGGTCTCCAAAAATTCCGAACATTACTATCGTGGTCGATAAACTCACGGAATTGTATCCCTTCAGGCCAGGTAGCAGGATCCATAGCCTTTGATTTGAGATCCTTGTGTACACCAACCTTGAAGGATACAAACGACAACATCGAAAGCGGTTTTCCTCTAGGTACCAACGATTTCACAACAACGTCGGCAGTCTGTAGTCGATCCTGAGCAAGACACTGAACATCACTTTCAGACACTTCGGGTGATATTTTTGTCAAATACACTCAGAACTTATCGTCAGCATTCGCTGCCAGTCCTTCTGATGTACTCCCAGCTGATTGGCCGGTGCCGCAGAATATTTTCGATGGTTGCTCCGAAGATTGTGCGGATTCTTCATCACGAGTTCGCTTGGGTGTGTTCCGATCCTTGAACTGGAAACGACGTGGAACTGGTGAAAGAATAGCAGGAGACAATTTGTTGAATCCTCCTTGGATCTCTTGTTTCAGCTCGGCCAAAAGGCTATTTTTAATCTCCGCCTTCAAATCTTCAACCACCTTCTGGTATGCATCTCGAAGTTCTAGAGAAGCTGCATGCGTTGATGTCATAGCATTCTTGAAACGAGCACTTTTCATAATTTCGCAACATCCCTTGCAAAGCCAGAAGACAGAAGCATTTCCGCAAATATCCTTTTATAACGACTCCGACAAGTGGACGCATTTGTAATGGAAATTTGCTTTACAGAAGCCACTGCATACCACTTCAGACGAGGTCATGCTTACTGCGCAGCTGTTGCAAATTTCCATAATGTCAACCGTCGATTTAAACAAAAAAAAACGTAATCGAATTTCAAGCGTCACAGCGTTATCGATGTTAGCCGCTAAACTGGCAACACTGCCAGGGACATATGCGAAAATGACTGCACTCACACAAATGTCGGTTCTTGGAATGGTTGACGGCACAATGTTTGTTTACCTTCGTCGATCGTTGAATGAATGGCTACGATGAGATCCAATCAATGGAACCGATGAACTACCACGGATCATTTCTGGTGGGACTCCGGTGGTCTATTCGGATTGTTGAGTGAGAAGATGGGCAAGATCAGGAGTAGTATATTGGCTTGATCTTGGTTACAGCAGGGTGCTTAATGCAAATATGACGTTTTTCGGAGGAGGTATTATGTTCGGCAAACGGTGGCAGTTGATGTTGTGACGAGCGATGTTTATACACAGAGTAGCGGGTCAGAACAGGTGGAGAGTGGCGAGGTGGGAGATAATTTATTTGGGCAATGGTGGTGGGCAATTTTTCTCAAACCACGCTCTAGCCAGCTCGGAATAACTTGGATTCACTAATCCTACCTGACTGGACGCTGCTTTATTTAGTTCTCTAGTTTGAAGAAGTAAGGACTAGGATTCTGATGCATGGACAATATCGGTGTAATTTCTTGGCTTTATCCAATTTTGACTGATAAAGGGGCGCGCATGTGGAGAGTGTACCCACCACATTCTTCAAAGGGTCTAAATAGCGGAACTTTTCAATTAGAATCCTTTCCTGCGATCAAGTTACAAATTACAACTGTAATAAAACCGAATACTTTATCACTTCTCAATAGTGATAAAGTAATACGACATGCACTAAACAAAGGACACGGAATATACTACAATAGATCAAATATTGGTCGCAGTGGTTTATGTTCCGAACAGAAAAAAAACGAGAATCTCCGAAGCCTCGATCTTTGCTTCGTCAGCACCGCCCAATGCGCCCTCATCATTGATAAAACAAGTCAACCACCATCCTCCTCTGGTGCTAATGCTGACCGTCCAGCAATATAGCACAAGTGAATCAATCGTCCAATTCTCGTATGACTTCGCAAAAGCTGCCCATAAAGGCATTCTGGAATTCCTCGCCGCTGTTGAATGGACAGAAGTTTTCGACTCGTGATGTGGACTTGATGCTGTTTTGATTTTTGCTCACTTTCTCGGACACGTGATCGAGAGGCATGTTCCCAAAAAAAGTCTTATCAGCAAGAGTTTCCCATGGCAAACCAGAGAGCTTCGCACGATAGAAACCGCCAAAGGAAACACATTAATACGCTACACCATGAACCCTACTCTGCGTATGCGCGAGTAGGTTAAATGCCGCCTATAAGAGAACAAGTTGGCATTGCTTCAATCGCTATCAACAACGAGTTCAACGAAACCTTACAGCAAAACCGAAATCTTTTTTGAGGTACGTGAATGAGCGGAGAAAAGTGTCTGGTCTGCCTCCACTATTGGTTTTAAATGGAGATGTCGCTTCAGAGCCTCATAGCGTTTATCAACTCTTCGCTCAAACGTTTTCTAGCACCTTTTGTGATGGAGAAATTCCTGAGGTACTCGTTACTCAAGCCGCCAGCAACGTTCCGTTGGTCAACGATTCGTGGGCTACTCTCACCGTCGACGATGACATGATTTCCCGAGCCGCTTCTCAATTGAAATCGGCGATTAAACCGGATGGCATTCCATCTGTTTTCCTGAAGAGGCATATTGATAGCTTGCTCGTTCCTATTCTATATGTGTTTAATTTATTCCTTATTAGCGGAGTCTTTCCGTCATTATGGAAAAATGCTTTCATGTTTTCCGTGCGTAAGAAGGGCGAACGCAAAGACGCCAACAACTACCGAGGGATCTCGTCTTTGTGTTTCATATCCAAACTGTTCGAGCTTGTGGTCCCACTGATGACTCATTGCAAGAAGCATGTAAGTGACGATCAACACGGATTCTTCTCGGGTAGATCGATCTCAACCAACCTAATACGCCTAACGTCGCACATTGCTGACAGTTTCGCAGAGAGAGCGCCAACGGACGCTATCTATACCGACTTGACACGCTATAGCAACGGCTAAATTGGAAATTTTTGGCATTAGCGCCAACATGTTACGCTGGCTCCATTCGTGCTTCATTGGAGGTAAACTGACGGTTACCATTGAAGGTTTTCAATCTGATGAATTTCTAGCCACATCTGGAATTCCTCAAGGCATCCGCTTGGGACCGTTTATATTTTTGATGTTTTCAACGATGTTCACTACACTCTCAAGGGGCCTCGGTTATCCTGCGCAGATGATTTAAAGATCTATCGAAGAATTCATTCGCTCTACGACGCAATGTGCCTTCAGCAGGATCTTCATGCATTTGCCAACTGGTGCACCCTGAACCAAAGGGCCGTTAATCCTGGAAAATGTTCTGTGATTTATTTTGTCCGTATACGTAGACCTGTAGTTTTCTGGTATGAACTCTTTAACACAGTGATTCAGCGCGTTGACAGTGTGAAAGATCTTGGAGTGATTCTTGATCCACAACTCACTTTTAAAAACTATGTGGCGTACTAGTTGCGAAGGCATCGAAGACATTGGGCTTCATATTGCGCGTTGCCAAAGATTTTACTAGCTTATATTGTCTGAAGTCGCTGTACTGCTTGCTGGTTCGATCAACGCTTGAATATTGCAGTGTAGTTTGGAATTCCTACTACCGAAACGAATCTGACAGGATTGAATCAGTATAGCTCCGCTTTATTCGCTTTGCTATCCGTCAGCTTCCATGACGAGATTCACTTCGGTTGCTGAGTTACAGAAGTCGGTGCCAACTAATTGATCTCGAGACTCTTCAGTTCGACTGTCCTGTACTTCTGCAGTCATTTGATTTGAATGTCCGCCCAAGAGTGTTACGAGACAATACGATGCTTCGACTTCTTTTCCGGAGAACAAACTTTGGACAACAGAGCGCCTATATTGGCGTGAAACGAGTGTTTAACAGGGTCGCTTTTGTTTTCGATTTTCCCCTTTCCCGACAAACGTTCCGGAGAAAGTTTAAAACCGCGTTCCTTTAATTTTTTGACAAATAATGTTATTGTATTTTGTTGTATTTTCATCGTAGATTGTGATTTTGTTAGTACAGTATTCTCTATAGTGACATTCTCTATTACGATGGTCCCTTGCGATGTCGTTATAACAAGCTTCGACTGTAACTGATTTGCTTTTTTTTATTTTCGACTTTTTGCAGTCAGCTATTTTTACTTTTAGGGTAAAGGTATTCAATATCGGCAGATAGAGATATGTTTGCCAAATTAAGTGTAATTGTGGTAACATTGTGCTAAAAGATTATGTAGCCGGCGGGACTTGAACCCACAATTTCCATTCTGTACACGGACGCATTACCAATTATACTACAGCTACGCTACGGTAAACTGAAGTATTTGGCTAATGACCTTTGTAGCATCCCCAAGCCCCACAATCCTACTAGTCCAATATACCACACTTATCCCTCACCATAGGCGGCATCCACAAATTACGTAACGCTCTAGGGGGAGGGGGGGAGTAGGCTCAAGCGTTACGGTCCATACAAAAATTTGAAATTTTTCATACAAAAAGCGTTACGGAGGGGGGGGGGGGGGAAGGGGGTCAAAAATTTCAAATTTTAGCGTTACGTAATAAATGGATGCCGCCATATCTCTATCTGCCGGCATTGAATACAGTCGGTGTGAGAAAACGCAACACTATTGTACCTACATCCCCATATGATCGCACGGGTTGTCGATTCGGCTGAAGAATAGGTGCGTGGCTGCTGCCGTACACACTGACCAACGACGGCTATGATACATCCGTATCAAAGGGGTTTACTCTTCTCTTTTTTATTTTCGACTTTTTGCAGTCAGCTATTTTTACTTTTAGGGTAAAGGTATTCAATATCGGCAGATAGAGATATGTTTGCCAAATTAAGTGTAATTGTGGTAACATTGGGGGGTCATTATCCAAATACTTCAGTTTACCGTAGCGTAGCTGTAGTATAATTAGTAATGCGTCCGTGTACAGAATGGAAATTGTGGGTTCAAGTCCCGCCGGCTACATAATCTTTTAGCACAATGTTACCACAATTACACTTAATTTGGCAAACATATCTCTATCTGCCGATATTGAATACCTTTACCCTAAAAGTAAAAATAGCTGACTGCAAAAAGTCGAAAATAAAAAAGAGAAGAGTAAACCCCTTTGATACGGATGTATCATAGCCGTCGTTGGTCAGTGTGTACGGCAGCAGCCACGCACCTATTCTTCAGCCGAATCGACAACCCGTGCGATCATATCTCGCGTTCAGTATCATAAGGGCGTAACTGCAGTGATCGATTTCTCTTCATCGATTTTCTCTTTAGCTAATTACTTGGTCGGGTGACTGTTTTCGACTGCAATGTTTGACTCAGTTGAAAGTATTCATCGTCTTTCATCGTACTGAATGATAAAATGTTTCGAAAATCGATTGAATTTCACGTAATAATGCAAAGAGAAAATCGACGAAGAGAAATCGATCACTGCAGATACGCCTGTATGATACTCAACGCGAGATATGGGGATGTAGGTACAATAGTGTTGCGTTTTCTCACACCGACTGTATTCAATGCCGGCAGATAGAGATATGGTGAGGGATAAGTGTGGTATATTGGACTATTAGGATTGTGGGGCTTGGGGATGCTACAAAGGTTATTAGCCAAATACTTCAGTTTACCGTAGCGTAATGCGTCCGTGTACAGAATGGAAATTGTGGGTTCAAGTCCCGCCGGATACATAATCTTTTAGCACAATGTTACCACAATTACACTTAATTTGGCAAACATATCTCTATCTGCCGATATTGAATACCTTTACCCCCCTAAATGTAACTGATTTGTATTTGCTAGACTAGAATAAGATAAACATAAGTTATACATCATTGGAACCTCTTTTGTTTGTTGTTGTCATCTAATATATAAAAAAATAAACACCCTCAATTTTTGTAAGTCATTTTTTTTATCTACGTCATGAGCCCCAGATACTTAACTTCATCTTGGAACCCCTTTCATTGTGAAAACATGTCTACTAGAATGCTTCAAATAAAAAGCTTTTGGTTTATGTAAGAATGTTATAAGTTGAGTTTTGGAAGTACCTATTAGGAGAAATCTTTCATTTTGACAAGTATGAAGGAAAAATATCCAAACTTTTGTCGCAATCTACTACAGATGACACGCAGGCTTCGTCCTTTAGCGGAGAGGCCGGTGTCATCCGCAAACAAATCATTTTGTCATCGCTGAGGTAACTTAGGTAAATCAGTCCCAAAATGATATCTTGAGGAACACCAGCTCTTACTTGGAGTTCTGATAAATAACCTAAAGTGTACGCCTTCTGATTTGTTGGAACGAATCGAATTTGTTGCACGTTGAGTTAACATTAAGTTAGGTAGTCATGATTTTTAGCATAGCTTGCGTGAAGTCTCGGGACTGATAAACTTCAAGTCTTTAACCATCTGCTAGGTAAAATCGATCAGAAACTGTTGTCAGTAACAAGGGCTTTGTACCGCGAATCCTTTGAATCAAAATGTCTATCGAATCTAAAAGACATCAATTACACTCCTAAATGCAATCCACTTTGTTAATGTTATAGCTACCTAACGAGGTACCTAATTATTAGAACTAAAATAAGCGTAGATAGAAAATTTAAGCACATGAGATTTATTATCGTACTTCCTTTCTTGCAGTTTAATTTTTAAATTTCAAATAGAAAACTATAAAGTATAATCGATTTTCTCGATATTACGGATATATGTATAGGAATATCGTCATTCTGACTGGGTAAAAATTAAAAAGCAGTGTAAATCTAGTGTTTTAATTTTGATCGATTTATTTTTGCAGACCCACCGGAAATGAAAGATGTAATTAGTTTTAATGAAAATATCTTTAAACCCTTCTGACCATGTGGTGTTCGAAATTTTCGAAAGGAAAATTTATATGTCCACCATACAATTAGGTACAAGTTGCTTCATCCATAAATGATGTTGCATTATCCTTTACAGAGCCCTTTAAATGAGCACACGTGCCTCCATGCTGGTGCTAGTTCGAAACTTTTATTGAAACGCTAAATACACAGTAGCACAAAAAAGCACGAAATTTAATCATTCTGATTTAGCACCTGCTGCTTCCAGTCAGTGGTTCAATCCTGCTGCTCTTTACTGACACATGTCGTTATTTCGAGCTACTGCCATGCTTTCGCATATACGAAGCCCCGATCATAGATTTGATTGGCAGTCAGTCGGCATGCTCCTCGGCGGCATTGGTCGACATACGTGCTTGCAAGCAACTCTCTTCAGAAAACATAAAAGCAGGTGGGATCACTCCTGCTTCTGCTGAACTAATTGCTTCAGGTGGACAGAATGGAATAAAACTCGTTCGGGTGAGTATGATATACAGGCTCAATTTTTTGGCAATGGTGCAAACGAGAATGCATAAAAACATGCTAATTTGCAGTATAATGTTCTATATAGCATGTTGCTTATTACAATGTTTGTCAAATTTTCAAACAGGTTGGCATTCTGAAGTAACCTGAATAAATAATATTTCAAATAATTTTATTTTTGTCCTACTAGGGTCAGCCTTTATCGGATGGAAAATTAATAATATCGCTACAAGTGTGAGAAACTGCTTACTAAAATTTTCATTCCTCAAATTGTTTTAAGTAATTAGCAAAATCGTTCTTTTTTTAATGAAATTAAAAATAGCGATATAACAGAGCAAAAGGTTTACAAAAATCTTTTTTTTTTCAAGCTATTTTTCGTTTAATATTACTAAAAAAATCGAAAGTTAATCAGAACAATGTTTAAACTTCATGGCAATATGAATAACTAAAATTGTTACTCACACTATTTGATGTTAATCGCGATTCAAATAATCGATAGAACATCAATACATACTATTGGAAAATATTCACAGAGCTGATATGGTTCAGAAAAAAAAATTTGATATTATGGCGTACGCGCCACCAACTGATAACAAATGCAAACTTGTTCTAGAATGCCTTCTGACGACACCTTCATGCACCTGGTATTTGACCAGCTTGTAGGTGAGCTCTGAGGATGAATAAACAACCGACTGACATACGGTTTTGCCATACCCCATGTTTTTTATCAAATAGTTCTATCCATCAACCTTTGGCATCGAACGACATTATTCACTGTTCTTTTGCTTTAGCACATTTGCATACGCACGTGTCACCATCTTTGCTATACTTCAAAATACAAAATAAACGTCCGTTTCCCATGTGCTCTTTGGTCGGTCGGCGTTGGCATAAATTCTGGTGAAATAATTAAACATGACGAAAAGAAATCTGTTTTTACGTTTGCTTTTATGTTTTTCGTAGCATTCTGCTAGCACGCGCCATTTGCAGGATTAAGGACCAAGACAACAACACCAGGTGCGTTTTCTTCCAGGGAGCAGTGTAGGATACTCTCTATTACCTATCCGGTATATCCTTACATTTTGAAGGATCTTCGTTCGAGCTATACGTGATGTATTGAGTGTGTTAACCTATTGTGGACCTCTGTTTTGGAACGAGTTTTAAAAGTATATTATTTTTTTCAAGTAAGCAGGAAACCTTGATCTACGCCTCCCAGGTTGGTCTGGAAGAACACATTGTCTATAGTAGCACTATTTCTAACTTCTGTTCCTATACTAGCAATAGCTTAACGGCGTAGACAACACAAAATAAAATCGTATTTTTACAAAACTTTTTCCTTTACATAATGGATCAAATGCTTTCGATCGATGTAAAAAAGTTCTTTATAAGGGAGAATTAAGAACTTAATACAAATAAGTAGTTATTTTTAGTAGTGCTACTAAAGGTACAATTAGTACTATAGGTGCAAGGAAGCTTGAACTTTAAGCGAAAATATTTATTTCAATCATTTTTTTTAAACAAAATCGAGTAAACCCATGGTACTTAGATAAATAGCTCCTGACCATTTTGGTGAGGCTTAAAAGATGATCACAATAATTACAATAATTCTCGATAACTTATTCAAACAGACTCAAGTCAAAAAAGTATACAAACTTACTTTATCGATTCTCCGTGTTTCGCAGGCGAAATTCTACACATTTTGCTCTGAACCAAGTCGATTTTTCACTTTTAGAACGTTTGATTTCTGGATTTACAAAACAACGAAAGTAAGATTTCCAACTTTCGCAACCCAACCACTACTTTCGCCGCTCCGATGTATGGAGAGACAAAGTGACTTAACCACGAATCAAAACAAAACACTACTTGAGCCGATTTTACACTGGTAGAAAAACGACGAAAGTAATTGAATGAATCGGCTTATCATTTTGTTATAATTATTTTTGTGGGAAATAAAAGAAACTACCTAGTTTTTGAACGCGAGCTGATTGTATGCAAAATTTAAGCGATGTACACGGCGAACAAATGTGAAAAAGGTGATTCATTTTAAAACAGTTTTAGAAGACATGTTGTGATTCTTCTGAATTAATTTTCTCAAAACCGTATGGAAGTTACTTACGTCGATTTGAAAAAGTAATCGAGAATTCATAAAATGCACAATACTTCGCTGTACTCAAGTTGTTTGTCAACAATCCTGATGCATTTACTATACCATAATCCGGGCCAAATTGATCTCAGGGGCGAATTTAATCAGATCGGTAGCACATAGCTTTTTTTTCGAGAATTCTGAATTGCTCGTTGGAGACCGTCCACAAAAGGCGTAGCATTTTATGGGGGAGTGGGGGGAATATGCAATTCTGTGACGAACCATTAGGTATTAGGTATGGGAAAATAGGCTACGGTGGGGTTTCAAAATATGAACAAAGCATGTTACGTAATACATGGACAGTCCTTTAGCATCACTGACCTTCAATGTTTTCTACTTCATATTTTTTACTAAAAATGAAGTAAGTTTTGCATAGAAATACTTACAGTTTTGGAAAGTATAATCAATACAGTTGGAAAAGTATGGCTAAACAATCCGCTAGTGCTAAGGCTACATGAAAACTTTGAGTGGTTGAAAGTTGAAGTCATGTTCAGATTCAGGAGACCAACATTTAGTAGATATTAAAAAAATAAGAAATATTTACCCTTGATTTTTTTATATAATGATCGATTTCGCACCAGTGTAATTACAACTTTTTTAAGCCAAGTTTATGAAATCAAGTACTGGTTTTGTTGAAATTAAGTTGACAATAAATCTATTCCTAAAACTTGAATAATAGTAGTAAATTGTGTAAACCAGAGACAATTTGTTGTCTCTAAATGCCGCAATGGATCAGATTATTCATTGTTGGTGAGTTTACCCTAAGCATCAGACAAACGTGTACATCATGTACATATGTCTGCCTATGCAGGGGGAACGAAGGAAAAAGCAAACTGTTGCTTCTCAAAATCTGATAGCAAAAGCAGCAGGCTTCGTGCAACAGGCGGGTATTCCTGCAATATGTTGCATATCTTGCTTACGCGCGTGCTGATAGAGCATTTTTGGCTAGGGTACTAGTGAAACAAATAGCATTGATTCTTATGCGTTGGAGGGATCTTCTACAAACGGTGCTGGAGAAAATATATCACATTTTCGTGTATTTTGTGAAATCGGAAACATTTAAAAACATTTTCCTGTTCAGCACATAAAAACTGCACTGCGCCCAATATTTTGATCTATTGTAATATATCCCATGTCCATTGTTTAATGCATGTCGTGTTACTTTGTCACTATCGAGAAGTTGTAAGTTGTTTTTTAAAAGTTTCCTCACGTAAGCACAGGAAATGATTTAAAGGTTTCGCTGTTAACACCCTTCGAAGAGTGTAGTGGGTACACTCTCCATAGGCGCTCCTCTTTATCAGTCAAAGTAGGATTTCCTGAAAATGTCAAGAAATGACACCGATATAGTTTTTTTTTTTTTTTTTTTAAATTTTTTTATTAGTATCATTCCAAACATTACATTCATTTCTTATATCTAGGTGTTCTGTGTTATTTGACAACACTATCATCCTAATTTGGTAAAACAAATTTAAGATTTTATTAACATTTTGTTAACAACATATTACATTTCATTTGCCGTAGCAATTCAGTTTTTTTACAGGTGAGTTGATTTCACCTGCTTATAAGAGAAAAAAAAAACGTTTTTAATATACTTAACCTAACTTAACCTAAACATATAACGCATTAATCGTGGCAATAGAAGATTGTAACGATTTTTGTCTGAAATTATTAATGATTGTATTTGACATTTGTTCCAATGTTTCAACATTGGATATTCTATGTAACTCATTGGTACTATACCAGGGAGGAAGCCTCAGAATCATTTTCAAAATTTTATTTTGAATTCTCTGCAGAGCTTTCTTTCTGGTATTACAACAGCTAGTCCATATTGGTACAGCATACAACATGGCTGGCCTGAAAATTTGTTTGAATATCAACAGCTTGTTCTTAAGACAAAGTTTTGATTTTCTATTAATAAGGGGATAGAGACATTTTACATATTTATTACATTTGGCTTGAATGCCCTCAATGTGATTTTTAAAAGTTAAATTCTTATCTAGCATGAGCCCTAGATACTTAACTTCATCTGACCAATTTATTGGAACCCCTCTCATCGTGACAAAATGTCTACTTGAAGGTTTCAAATAAAGAGCTTTTGGTTTATGTGGGAATATTATTAGTTGAGTTTTGGAAGCATTAGGAGAAATCTTCCATTTTTGCAAGTACGAAGAAAAAATATCCAAACTTTTTTGCAATCGACTACAGATGACACGCAGGCTTCGTCCTTTGGCGGAGAGGCCTGTGTCATCCGCAAACAAAGATTTTTGACATCCCTGAGGTAGCTCAGGTAAGTCAGATGTGATAATATTGTATAATATTGGTCCCAAAATGCTGCCTTGAGGAACACCAGCTCTTACAGGAAGTCTTTCAGATCTGGAGTTCTGATAATTAACCTGAAGTTTACGATTTGACAGATAACTTTGAATTATTCTTACAATGTATGTTGGAAAATTAAAGTTTTTTAATTTTACAATCAAACCTTCATGCCAAACACTGTCGAATGCTTTTTCTATGTCTAGAAGAGCAAGACCAGTAGAATAGCCTTCAGATTTGTTGGAACGGATCAAATTTGTTACACGTAAAAGTTGATGAGTGGTCGAATGCCCATGGCGGAATCCGAACTGTTCAATGGCAAAAATTGAATTTTCGTTGATGTGTGCCATCATTCTGTTCAAAATAACCTTTTCAAAAAGTTTACTGATAGAGGAAAGCAAACTGATTGGACGATAGCTAGAAGCTTCTGCAGGATTTTTGTCTGGTTTTAAAATTGGAACAACCTTAGCATTTTTCCATTTGTCAGGAAAATATGCTAATTGAAAACATTTGTTAAATATATCAACTAAAAATGATAAGCTACTTTCTGGAAGTTTCTTGATGAGGATGTACAAAATTCCATCATCGCCAGGAGCTTTCATGTTTTTGAATTTTTTAATAATAGTTCTCACTTCTTCCAAATCAGTCTCCCAGGCATTTTCGAAAACGTTCTCTTGATTGAGAATATTTTCGAACTCCTGAGTAACTTCATTTTCAATTGGACTAGTAAGTCCTAAATTAAAATTGTGCGCACTTTCAAACTGCATAGCAAGTTTTTGAGCTTTTTCGCAATTAGTTAGTAATAATTTGTTTTCCTCTTTCAATGCCGGTATAGGCTTCTGAGGTTTTTTCAAGATTTTAGATAATTTCCAAAAGGGCTTAGAGCCAGGGTCCAATTGAGAAATTTTATTTTCAAATTTTTTGTTTCTTAATTGAGCAAAACGTTTCTTGATTTCTTTCTGCAAATCCGTCCATATAATTTTCATAGCAGGATCGCGAGTGCGTTGAAATTGCCTTCTCCTCACGTTTTTAAGACGGATCAAGAGTTTAAGATTATCGTCTATAATCACGGATTCAAATTTTACTTCACATTTTGGAATTGCAATGCTCCGGGCTTCAACAATGGAATTTGTTAAAGTTTCAAGAGCATTGTCAATATCAAGTTTAGTTTCTAAAGAAATGTTAACATCAAGATTAGAGTCAACATACGTTTTATATATATTCCAGTCGGCTCGTAAATAATTGAAAGTGGAGCTGATAGGATTGAGAATCGCTTCTTGGGATATTTGAAATGTAACAGGGACATGATCAGAATCAAAATCAGCATGAGTAATCAGTTGGCTACAAAGATGACTAGAGTCGGTTAAGACCAAATCAATCGTAGATGGATTTCTAGAAGAGGAAAAACATGTAGGGCTATCAGGGTATTGAATTGAGAAATATCCTGAAGAGCACTCATCAAATAAAATTCTGCCGTTGGAATTACTTTGAGAATTATTCCATGACCGATGTTTGGCATTAAAGCCACCAATGACAAAAAATTTTGACTTATTGCGAGTCAATTTACGCAAGTCAGTTTGGAGCAAATTAACTTGATGCCCAGAGCATTGAAAAGGCAAATATGCAGCTATGAAAGTATATTTACCAAACTGTGTTTCAACAGAAACACCTAAAGTTTCAAAAACTTTAGTTTCAAATGATGAAAACAGTTGATGCTTTATACGCCTATGAATGATGATTGCAACTCCCCCACATGCCCCATCAAGTCGATCATTACGATAAACAAAAAAGTTAGGATTTCTTTTGAGTTTGGATCCAGGTTTTAAATACGTTTCGGTAATAACTGCTATATGCACGTTATTAACCGTAAGAAAATTAAACAGCTCGTCCTCTTTACCATTCAGAGAACGAGCATTCCAATTTAAAATATTTAAATTATTATTTGGATCCATTAGAAAAACGTAATCCAATAACAATTTGATTAGTAAATTTTACACCTACTTGGACTGCTTCAGTCATAGTGGTAGCTTTGAACATTTCATCAATCATTAGATTCAATTGTTCAGTTAGAAAATTAAAATCAGAGGCAGACATGTCGTGTGATTTCCCATTGGAATTTCCGGTAGACGAAGAAGCGGAGTTACCTGTGGCGGTAGGGTTTTTTCCATTTGATTTGAAACAAGTAGAATGGGTACCCATGGATCGAACAGGGGAGAAGTTCGAATTTCCTGCTACGATATCGGCATAGGATTTACCGTGGGTAGATACATTCGAAATAGAAAGATTCGAACGGCTACCCGACGGATTAAAATTAGTTTGTGAATGAGCATGATTATGATCTTCCTGATGGGTACACCCAAAATAATTCGGATGGCGGATTTCCCTCCTAGCGTATTAGGTGCTAAATCCACCTATTGATGGTAAGATTCGCCTCCTAAGCGTAGACGGGCAAACCCGTCAATTGAAATCGAGCACATTGGACTTGAAAATTCGAGCAATCTAAATGTTTACGCCCGACCCACACAATTGCACAACCAATCCGAAGCCGAATGATGGCATCGGAAATGCACACTTAGGCAAATGGTCACGCGGCAAATGGATGGTGGACATGTCAGAGGAATGGAATGAATATTGCAATATAAAACGCTTTATATATTGCTTTTGTCACTTCTCCCAGCAAGCCGTCGATAAATTCGTGGAGTTAGTACTGGTTTATGAATCGGGAGGTCCTTGGTTCGATTCTGAATTAGCACAAGTATATATTTTGTTTTTATTTTTTGGTTCTTCAGGCAAATTTATGAAATTCAACCCGATTTCTTGTGGCGAATTATCATAATAGATTCCGGTCCCTGTATTTAGATAATTTTGCTTGAGTGACTATCGAAATAAGGTACCGTGTGACAAATGGGTAAAGGAAATCGTATAGAGAGGGTTCTTAAAATAAATAAAATGAATAAGATTTACTATATTTTTCAGATTGTTTCCTACTAAATCTATGCTATATTTAAATTTATTGTTTGTGCCAAAGTTCAAGGTAAATATTGAAAATTTTGGAAACTAGTGGGACAAGTGAAAGTATTGTCGTTTTAAATGACTGAACTGAAACTAAAAAAATAACAGTCAGATCTGTGATTTCAAATGGCCTCATTTGTTAGTGTATGAATACACAAAAAATCACACATAAATAATAAACATTTTGTTCTTTTTAAAACAATTTTCTTGAGTAAAGTTATTTATTTAGCAACAATGTTACTTTTATTGAAAGTAATAACATCATCGAAAATCAAACACCATTCTATTTTACCGATTTTCTACTACTCATTTTATATAAAGTTAAGTTATCTCTTTTCTAAGTAATGTATTTATTGCCTTTATCGAGCGGATTTAACCCGGTCAAAAGTGTTAACATTCTTGTACCTACTGAATAAGTCATTATTTGAACCTAGTATCCAAATTCATGCGTCATCCGTTGAAGTCATTCAGAACATTACGATGTACATGTTTTTTTTTAATTTCTTTATTAGTATCATTCCAAACATTACATTCATTTCTTATATCTAGGTGATCTGTATTAGACAACACTATCATCCTAATTTTGTAAAACAAATTTAAGATTTTATTAACATTTTGTTAACAACATACTACATCTCCCTGGCTCTTCACCCGAAAGGCTTTGGGGTTTCACATATTTCGACATGTTGAATCCAACAAAAATAGTCCGGTTGAAAACCCCGTGTAACACATCGTGACCTTCCCTTGTTAGCTACCCCATATACCCGATTGCTCCAAGGCTCCGCCACAAGAAATTTGCCTTAGACACCAAAATATGAAAAACAAAAAAATTAATAACAATAACTGAATTCGAAACCGCAACCTTCGGATCCTTAAACATTTACTCACGCCACTCGCCTATCACAATTTTCATGTGTGAAGTTCTCTACATCACACAACATGGAACCATCTTGTCACAGAGGACAACCTGCAAGAGGAGCAAAATACAACACCCGTTGGACAGCCAAGTGCGAGAAGGGGTGAGATGATATGTTCTATAAATATATTTAAAGTACCAACGCGGTGCTGCGGGAATTTCTTACTTATACCAGAGTCAAAATCTATATGTTATTATCGGCAATGACTTATACATTTGCAGTGGAAATAGAATTTCATGCCGTGCGTGTTGGATTGGGTAATATATTAGGGAGAAACAAATAAACACACTTGACTATAACAGTCGGGCGCTTTATAAGCAGAATTTTATCGTTGACGTTTGCTGATTGATTTACTTTTCATTTATTTACATTTTGGTCTCCTATTAGTCGCATGGTTGGGGACGGTATGAGACTCCTCGAAGTAGGAGACCCAGGGTTTGTGGGATTCGATTCATTTGACGATGTAATATTGTAATCAAACATCTAAGTGTGCATACAGCAAACTGGATTACCGTCATTCTTTTAACAATTACTTATCAAAATAGAGGCCGTTGATAAACTATGTTATCATTTAGCGGGGAGGGGGTATCTAGCCAAAGACCACGGTCCACCCATTTGTGTTTCAAAGAAAATTCCACCATCAACTAAACCTGAAAGGTTTCATTAGCAGTCGGATGGTTCAAATTAAAAAAAAAGTTTTAAAATTCAATATTTCATATCTTCTTTACCAACAACGATTAGAAAACGATTGAGATTTCTATGGAAATTACAATGACAAAATTAGAAAAAAAAAATGTTCCCCACATGTTAGTACTGTAATGTTAATACAAAATTATCTCTAAGTGAAAACTAATTCCTCAAACAATAATAAGGAACACTGCAGTAGAAACAAATCTTTTTTGAGCTAATTTTGTTAAGGATTTTTGCAGAAGTTTGTCACACTATAATCTCACATTTCGCTTAATAATAGCAAACCAATTCATAAATATCTCTTCTCCCATTTTTCAAATTTCTGTTTCATTCATAAACAAATGAAACACATGATCATTGGGCGAGCGGGGGGTTATTCGTCAAAACCACACAAAAGCACGAGGGGGGAGGAGGTGACTGAAAAGTCAGGAAAAATTTTCACGTGGTTTATGGACGACCCCTAAGAAAGATATGGGGATTGGAATTTCAAACTTTTTTTTAAATTTAAAACCGCTCTTATTAGCAGTCATTTACATTTACCGTTATTTTTTTTTTTTGTAAAGAAGATGCAATAGTACCTAACTGGAATTTACAGAAATTACAATAAGGTTTAATTATCGCACTCAACATTTTACACCAAAGCCAGATTTAATAATAATTCTCAAAAAACTTATGTGCACAACATAATCGCAAAATAATGGTGAACGCGTCACGAAATGATTTCTTCAACCCTTAAGCGGATTTTTTGGTGTTGGTGTTCGTTCAGAGGTTTTCCAAGCCGCATAACTATATAAAACTCGTGAAGATCTTTTCCGAACAATATTTTTTCTACATCCCAGAAAAATTACTTATAATAATAATGCTCAACATATTGTCGATTTAAAGTCATGCTTTAGAGCATTCATGATGTCAAAACTATGTATCATTGCTTGACAGTTATCGAATGAGTGCAATAAAACTTATTTTAATCTGCATTTTATTATGCATATAAAAATAAACACACATTGTTTGAAAATGTATTGGAAAATATGAAGTTGGTGCAGTCCCATATTGAAAAATAAAGGCATACCAGTCTCCATATGAACTTTTAATTTAAATTTCAGCTGCAAACGTGAATTGTGTTCAAGTTTATTATTTTTTGCTGATCATTAGAAGCAAAATTAGTAAGCTATGCGGTTGTGTTAAATATGTCAGGAAGAAATGTAAGGGGTCATCCATAAATGACGTAGCTATTTAGGGGGGGAGGGGGATCTTTACGGGGCCCATAGAGCCGTAGTGGTAAACGCGGAGCTATTCAGCATGATCAAGCTGAGGGTCGTGGGTTCGAATCCCACCGGTCGAGGATCTTTTCGGAAATTTTCTCGACTTCCCAGAGCATAGAGTATCTTCGTTCCTGCCACACGATATACGCAAGCAAAAATGGTCATTGGCACAGTAAGCTTTCAGTTAATAACTGTGGAAGTGCTCATAAGAACACTGAGATGCAGGCTCTGTCCTCTGTTTTGTTTGACTTATAAACTTGGTTTATAAAATGATGATTCAGCTTCAAAACATTCATCAAGATTGAAAAGAAATCTGAGAAATTTTAGATTTTCTTGATAAATGCAATCAAACAGATGTTTCAAAGCTTTAAATGGTTATTTAAATATTATATTATATTCGTGTCTTAATTGATAAATTTATAAATAAACAAAATCAAAGTTTAATAAATAAATTAAAAATCAATGCTTTAACTACTTGGAGTACATTGTTTTCTCATTTGTTAACAAGTCATAAAGTCAGCCGTTTTCAAGACAATAAATTATGCTCTTTTCGGCAAATATTACATGAAACAAGATATTTATACCGTGTATTATGCATTCAATGTTGCAGGAGATCTCACTCAATCAACTCATCGATTTGTTTTGATGTATCAATGCTCTTGATGGAATAGCCTGAATATTAATGAGGACAACAGATTCGAGTGATATCGAAATTGCCCTATCATTCAATTTTATTGATAACTTGGTAATTTGATAATTTTTTATTATTTAACTGTTTCATTATAGGTTGTGTAGGTTTATTTTATTATGAAGAAAGATAATGAAGTTCAGCTGAAATATTATTAGAGATAAATAATTTGTATAATAATCGCTAAAATTTTCTAAACATTCCAAATATATCAAGTGTAATCTTTTCTATATCTGGCCACTGATTGCCAAATGGATTTGAATTTGGATAATAATTCATTTCGAATTAATATATTGTATTGTTCATTTTCATTGAATTCTATTTCCTAACAAAGAATAATTAAAAAAAAAACAATCCTTTAATAACGAAATTTTTGTTCTAACTAAAAATAAACTAAAAATATATTGTACCCTAACTCAACAATAACGAGCTTCATCAATCCAATCATTTTTTTTCACATTTTCTATAGTAAACTTGTTTGGCTTGGTGACAACAGCAAAAGTAATACAATTTAGCCTATATGAAACTAGATACCAAAATTATGTAACAGGAACTGTGTTTATTTGAAACTGTTTTCCAAATTACTTTCGAGCGCTACTGTATATCATACTGTTAGATTAGATTATCCTTACATTTTAGTCAGTAATTAATATCAAATTTTGTATTGAACTTCTGAATTCTATTTTTTTGTTTCAACCCAATCACTGAGGAAAATTAATAAAAAATATAAAGAGGGGGCCTTCCTTAGCCGATTGGTTAGAGTCCGCGGCTACAAAGCAAAGCCATGCTGAAGGTGTCTGGGTTCGATTCCCGGTCGGTCCAGGATCTTTTCGTAAAGGAAATTTTCTGGACTTCCCTGGGCATAGAGTATCATCGTACCTACCACACGATATACGAATGCGAAAATGGCAACTTGGGCATAGAAAGCTCTCAGTTAATAACTGTGGAAGTGCTCATAAGAACACTAAGCTGAGAAGCAGGCTCTGTCCCAGTGAGGACGTCAATGCCAAGAAGAAGAAGAAGAAGAAGAAGAAGAAGAAGGGGGGGGGGTGCTTGATATGCTACGTATTTTCCAAGGGGAAGTATCAGCATTTGTGACGAAACGGTACGAGAGGGAAGGGGGGTGTAAAAAATCAGTGAAAAATGCTACGTTATTTATGGACGGCCCCTAATAGAAAATTATAAACATTTGTATGAAAGAAAAACTTCAAAGTTTGAGCGCTATTTTCTCAGTGCCTACTTTTTTCAATATGGGCCTTTATGGACAGCATAAGTTGTTCTTAGAAAAACTTTCTTATCGAAAATGTCTCTGAAATTTTGTCCTGAACAACTAATTCTTATTACAATTCATAGATAGTCAAAATTAAAAATGATAAAAAAAAGATTATTGCGTTATATAAAAATGAAATTTTGTTTCCATATTTTTCATGATAAAAAAAAACCAGTATATATGTTCTCTTGACTTCTCCAAACGGTTTACTACAATCTCCCCACTGAACGTTCTGTTCTAAAATCAACATATCGGTGCCATAATTCTTAAAATAAATTGCTTGCAAAAACTAATAGCCAATTTGCAGAAGTTGTTCTTGAGTCAAAATGATCGATTCCTCTATAGAAAACTCTTTTACTATTATACTAAAACCATGGTTAAAATTCCCAGATATCCGTAGCGGTAAATGCGCAGCTATTCAGCAAGACCAAGCTGAGGGTCGTGGGTTCGAATCCCACCGGTCGAAGATCTTTCTGGGTTGGAAATTTTCTCGACTTCCCAGGGCATAAAGTATCATCGTACCTGCCACACGATATACGCATGCAAAAATGGTCATTGGCATTGTAAGCTCTCAGTTAATAACTGTGGAAGTGCTCATAAGAACACTAAGCTGAGAAGCAGGCTCTGTCCCAGTGGGGACGTAACGCCAGAAAGAAGAAGAAAGAAGAAGATGGTTAAAATTTAATCCCATATATGGGGCACGGTTTCTTATAATCGGCTCATTCTGGGTAGCATTCATCAGCATTGGATCGATATTTTTTTATCAATGTGAAAGTAGAACCGTGATTTTGTTTTCTTTGAATAGCACCAGCAAAAGATTCCACAGAGTTTTCATGTTTTGAGAACTATTCATTTTATAAAGAGGACACCTTGTTTATGCTATATCTTTTTTATCATGTATATAAAATCCCAGAGTTTTCTGTCTGTCAGTAACGCTTTGAAAGGTTTCATTGAGCAGCATACAACAGCAATTTAAGAGCACAACAACAGTCAAATTAAGAGCACTGCAAAAGTCCATTTGAATGTAACAACATTACAATAGGGTCCTAAAGCCCTGTCCCAATTTTAGTGCCAAACGCTTACGTTCAGGCCAAAAACACATGTTTACTCAATATTTTAATGTTTTTCATTTGTTTAAGTACAAAAAACATTTTTTTTATATTTTTATAGATTTTGTCACACTCCTTGATTTGAACTCAAATTTCGGGTGTATTTTGTTTTCCGTGTCCCTTCCGAAATGTCAGATAGCAACAACCCCAGTGTTAAAACTAAAACCCCTGTGATATTTTTGTCGACTAAGCGAACGTCAAACATGATCTCAAGTGTCAAGGTTCATTTATGGATCCAATTTTGAAATTAAAGTTTAAATATGATATATCCGTTATTTGAGCGATAAAAATTGCTAAAGTAGTTGCAGTAATATGATCTTTCGTGTTATTAAATGAAAACAAGATTTAATTAACCATTTTAGGACCCTATTGCAAATTGTGGAGCACTATAACAGCTATTGCACAGGGTGTTCTAGAGTTTTCCGGAGCTTTGTCCTTCCTAATTCGTATAAAAGTCACGATCTTTTTATCATTGTAGTTTTCCGGTTTTATGAACTTGGACGGTAATCAAAATGTAAACAAACCAACTTTATGCTGTTCGACCGCACTTAAATTCCGATGCAAGTTTAAAATGTGATTCATTACGGGTTTCGTCAATTCAATATAAGGTTCAAAAACAAATAAGATATTTGCAAAGGAAAGATAAACATGATTGTGGGCCGAATATTCTAGTTTTTTTTTTATTTACACAACCTTCTTGAGTCGATGTTCCGTGGTTCGATATCGACTTATGAAAGCAAAATAAAAATATTTTTTTATGGTAACTATAATGGTCCCATAAAAGAGCTTTCCAAAGCATTCCTGTTCGATGACTCGATATATTCATTAGTCGATAGTCCCCTAATTACAATTCGATTCGTTGTATATCGTTGACGATCGCCATCGCAGCACAAAGATCTATACAGAAATTGTAGCACTGGTTAATCGGGATTCAATAGAATATTCTAGATTTTTCAGTCAGATTCTTCTCTCTAATTTATAGAAGCTTCTGGAACTTTTGAAATATTTCACAACAGCATTTAAGGCTGTAATTATTTCAGATCAGAATAACGGCATTATAACAATGGAGTATGGTTAGAGCATAAATTTGGGCGATTTTGCGTTCATAAATATCATGCGTGTCTCAGCTTATTATTCATACACCAATGGCATATTAATCAACAGAGAATTTTCTCTGTCCATGTTATCATTTTGCAATTGAACATAAACATTATTAATCTTTGAAAGAGGTTTTTGCTTGAAAATTCTTATGGAACGTGACTAGCCACGCTGGGTTAGCTAGTTTATCAATGAAATCATAATCGGTTTTCTGTGCATCGTAATACTATTATTTTCCTCTTATATGGAAATATAAGATCTTACAAAGAAGAACAAAGAAGTTTCGACAAAAACTTCCTAGAAAAGATGTTCTTCAAACTTAAACAATATTTTTCACATACCAAAAATCCGAATTTTTATGAATGAATTGTGTTTTGGTATACTCAACTATTATACTTGGCTCCAGACCTACCAATCTTTGACCATTCTAAACATTGTTCCTTATTCGTGTGAATTATAATTATTTTGATGGCTTTTTTGTTATAACACCATCGTGCAATAATATAATAGTCTAACGATACTGTATACAGAAACCCGATTACGATTCTATTGATATATTATAAAGATATAGCATGCACAAGGTGTCCACTTTATAAAATGAACAGTCCTTAGGTAAGTTCTACAATAGAGAATGTGGCTACTCTGGTAGGTGATAAATTATTATGAATATACATTAAACTTGTTCAACATACGATGATTAACGCTTTAAAGGAGACTTGACTGTATATCTTTATTTTGCTGGGGATAACACATGTTCACATGTTTATCAACAGCATGAGCAATCATGCATATGAAACGTAAAACCACATTGACTTTGGTTACACCTCTCTTCAGAAGTAAGTTTAGAGCAGTAGATACACAGTGTGCTAGTCGATCCGATGATTATGGTTCGAATCTTGTTTGCACCCTCTCGGTTTTTTGCGTATTTCCATACTTCCAATACATGCACTTAAAAGAGGCATGTGTGGAAGTTTTATTTTTCAATACATGTATTGGTGATGCACGCACATGAAAAAAATACACATGCGACATCAACCAGGATCGATCCATGGTCATGAGCGTGAGAACCAAATACTATACCACAGCACTAAACCCGCTTGTTGGTATGCGTGGTTCAAAAAGCATATCAAGTTGTACTTCCCCATTTGTACCGTAAAAACTGCTCGACTCAATGACCGGATTATCTGCCTATCAATAGACGCTCAAAAACGTCATGTCGCTCAGAAGAACACTTTTCCGCCATCAATAGACGCAGAAAACGCCTATAATGACGGTTTCAACTTTTGGGTGTATGATTCATGATCAAGCGATCGTTAACTGAAAAATGAGCATTGTTCGATACTCTACCAGGCAAATTCCGGAAACGACCGTTATCGTAACGGATATTATCTTTCATCTGCCTGGCACGAGCCTCAATGACCCTTTTTCGTGAAGGACAATTCCAAAAATTGGACTTATGGTTAGCCCCGCAATTACAACATATGAATTTGGTGGTATCTTCCTTCACTGGACAGACGTCTTTGGCGTGAGAAGAACCTCCGCAAATCATGCATTTAGCATCCATGCGACAATTTTTTGTACCATGACCCCACTTTTGGCACCGACGGCACTGAGTGGGGTTCTGGTAATTTCCTCCAGGTTTCTGGAAATGTTCCCATGTCACACGGACATCAAACAAAAGTTTTGCTTTTTCTAAAGCTTTAATATTATTTAGTTCTTTTTTGTTAAAGTGAACTAAATAAAATTCTTGAGAAAGCCCTTTCCGAACAATGCCAGATTGGGTTCTCTTTTTCATAATGATTACTTGAACAGGGGAAAATCCAAGTAAATCATTTATTCCATTTTTGATCTCTTCAGGTGATTTATAGTCACTTGAGAGACCTTTCAAGACAACTTTGAACAAACGTTCAGTTTTGTCGTCATAAGTAAAAAATTTGTGCTTCTTCTCTTCAAGATGTTTGAGAAGAAGCTCACGATCTTTAAGAGTTTCCGGCAAAACGCGACAGTCTCCTTTCTTTGCGATTTGGAAGGAAACCTTGATTCCCCCAATGGAGTTCAAGATCTCCTGCCTAAATCCCCCAAATTCGGAACAACTGACCACGATAGGCGGCACTCTTTGCTTCCTCACTTGAATCAAAGAGCCTGGGCTAGAGGCTGCTTCGATTTGGTGTTCGGAAAATTTGTCTGGAGCATCGAACTGATTGCTCATTTCGATACAATTATTCATTTCACCCTTGGAAGAAACTTCGCATTCCGGGGAAGCGTCCTTTCTTCCATTCTTGCCACGTGTAGTGACAGTTTTAAAACCCACTTTTTTGGAAGGAAGTAGTGAATTCAGAGATTCACCCTTCCTTTTGTTAGTTGTTGATACCATGTTTAATTAATAAACGAAAGAAGACGTGACCTTCGAAAGGTTTTTTCCCAAGACGGTGTCCAAGAAGGATTACCACCGCTAGCTTTCGCCAACGGGTCCAACGAAAAATCGAAGGCACGGGTCCAAACAAGGATCGTAAAGGGATCAATAGTAGAAAAAATAGTACTGAAAAGTACTGTTTAAGTAGCACTGAAAAGTACCGTTTTTAATTTTAGCACTGAAAAGTACTGTTTTTGTAGCACTGAAAAGTACTGTTTTATTGCTTTAGGTAGTTTTTAAGAAAACTTCCAAGAGCAGAGAGAATTCGTGTACGCACAGCACGAAGGTACGATGCGCACTGACACCGATATAGTTCATGCATCAGATTCCTAGCCCTTACTTCTTCAAATTAGAGAACTGAATAAATGAAAAATTTAAAAACAAAATTGTTGAACTCTACTATTTTTTCCTTGTCTCAAGATCATTTTGGGCAACTGGAAAAACTTGTCACTTATAACAAGGTTTAAAATGTAACAATGACTAATAAGTGTTCCTTCGATTACCATAATATCCTGTTCTCTAAGTTTGAAGCAGTCAGGACTGCTAGATATTTACCCTATAACGCAAAAAAGACCCAAAATGAGTTATGAGGGGTGGGTGCGTGTTGAAAATGGCCATTTTTGGCGTTATGAAATTTTTGAATAAACCCAAAGGAGATCTACCCGCGATAATATTCGAGATGCATGTTCTCCTAGCTTATTGCATCTTTTTGTACCGAAATTTCTTGAAACTCTCCTATGGAGCAATAAATTTCTTAAAAAGGCTATAAGCTTTTTCAAAACAAGGTGCTTCGGAGAGCAATATGTGGTCTTTTGATTCCTTTGTATGCCTGAGGAGCGAGCGATGGAATCAAGAATAATCGTGTTAGGTTCATCTTCATGCGAAAAGATATTAGTGTTCAGTCGATCATGGATTGCCAATGGGTGAGCTCGTTTCATACTTGTGATAACACATTTTCATCATGGCAACGTTACATTCATGTGATTTTCAAACAAAATATGTCGAAATTATAGCAATAACATAACTAATAATAACCTTTGAATGGTTCGACATTGTGAATATTGAAGTATTCTATCAATATCTTTTCACCACGGGGCTGAAATGTAAAACTAGTTTAAAGTAAAAGTCGTATTTAACCTCCTTATCATGGATCGCATCACCGACCAAAGGTAACTCCCAGATCTCTTTCCCTTTCACTAATCAATATCCTTCATGTGGTGATTGTGAAGATGCAGAGGTATTCTCCATCTCTAGAAGCAACAATCATTACACACTAATATTCCTTCCCCATTCCCCACTCCAACTGACTGTAAAGACTTGGCACTAATATGAGAGCTGCTAAAACGTGCACTTAGAGAGTAATCAGAAAGTCCCATCCCTCATTCATTTGGATCGAAGTGCAATTCTTACCAGTTTCCGATCAGTCACGGAGTAGTAACTAGTCTATGCTATTTTCGGCTATTCGCAATTCGAAACAATACATTTTTTTTTTGGTTTGTGTTCGCATTCATAACAGTTCTCATATTGCGGTCTTGCGTAGGTACTAGCGTGCTTGTTTGTGTTTCCGTGGGTTTGTGTTTGCGTATTGCGTAGTAGCGTATTGCGTACTTCCATATTGCATACCTGCGTATTTCGTACTAGCGTATTGCGTACTAGCGTATTGTATACTTCCGTATTGCGTACTAGCGTATTGTGTACTTCCGTATTGCGTACTTGCCTACATGCGAACTTGCCTACATGCGAACTTGCCTACTTGCGAACTTGCGTAATTGAGTACTTGCGTACCTGCGTACTTGCGTACTTGAGTACTTGCGTACTTCCGTATTGCGTACTTGCCTACTTGCGAACTTGCGTATTTGTTTACTTGCGAACTTGCGTATTTGTCTACTTGCGAACTTGCGTATTTGCGTACTTGCGTACTTGCGTACTTGCGTACTTGCGTACTTGCGAAGTTGCGAACTTGCGTATTTGCATACTTGCGTACTGCGTACTTGCGTACTTGCGTACTTGCGTACTTGCGTACATGCGACTTGCCTACTTGCGTGCTTGTGTTTGTGTTTGTGTTTGTGTTTGTGTTTGTGTTTGTGTTTGTGTTTGTGTTTGTGTTTGTGTTTGTGTTTGTGTTTGTGTTTGTGTTTGTGTTTGTGTTTGTGTTTGTGTTTGTGTTTGTGTTTGTGTTTGTGTTTGTGTTTGTGTTTGTGTTTGTGTTTGTGTTTGTGTTTGTGTTTGTGTTTGTGTTTGTGTTTGTGTTTGTGTTTGTGTTTGTGTTTGTGTTTGTGTTTGTGTTTGTGTTTGTGTTTGTGTTTGTGTTTGTGTTTGTGTTTGTGTTTGTGTTTGTGTTTGTGTTTGTGTTTGTGTTTGTGTTTGCGTTTGTCACCACTCTGGCCAAAAAAGTAAATTTTATATATCTTAGAAACAACCCCCAATGCGTTTTTTTCAAGGAAGCTCCTTATTATGTGACATTGTATAGTCCGGCCAAAAAAGTGTAATTACGAAATGTCGGTCCCCTAAGGAATAGGACTGATAGTCGATATCGACACAGATTCTGAAAATAGAAGTTTTTGAGAACTTGCGAAAAAAATGGCGCAAACATGTTGAGGTACGAAAAAGTTATCGCTATTTGAATGAATTTTATGGTTAAAAAATGAAGCTGCTGGTAGAGAGGTTATTCAATTGCAAACAGAATTTATATAAAGAAATCAATGATGTTGGAAATCATGTTCATTTTGTAAAATACTATTAAAGATTTAAAATTCTAGAAGCTTCCAGAAAGTGTATTAGATACAGTCAACTCTATAACTCAATATTTTAGGGACCATCGAGTTATGGAGGTATCGAGGACAGAATACAAAACCAGTGGAACTGCGTATTGCGTACTAGCGTATTGTGTACTTCCGTATTGCGTACTAGCGTATTGTGTACTTCCGTATTGCGTACTTGCCTACATGCGAACTTGCCTACTTGCGAACTTGCCTCATTGCGTATATGCGTACTTGCGTACATGCGTACTTGCGTACTTGCGTACTTCCGTATTGCGTACTTGCCTACTTGCGAACTTGCGTACTTGCGTACTTACGTACTTGCGAACTTGCGAACTTGCGTACTTGCGTACTTGCGTACTTGCGTACTTGCGTGCTTGAGTACTTGCGAACTTGAGTACTTGCGTAATTGCTTACTTGCTTACTTGCGTACTTGCGTACTTGTGCACTTGATTACTTGCGTACTTGAGTACTTGCGAACTTGAGTACTTGCTTACTTGCTTACTTGCGTACATGCGTACTTGCGTATTTGCGTACTGCGTACTTGCGTGCTTGTATTTGTGTTTGTGTTTGTGTTTGTGTTTGTGTTTGTGTTTGTGTTTGTGTTTGTGTTTGTGTTTGCGTTTGTCACCACTCTGGCCAAAAAAGTAAATTTTATATATCTTAGAAACAACCCCCAATGCGTTTTTTTCAAGGAAGCTCCTTATTATGTGACATTGTATAGTCCGGCCAAAAAAGTGTAATTACGAAATGTCGGTCCCTAAGGAATAGGACTGATAGTCGATATCGACACAGATTCTGAAAATAGAAGTTTTTGAGAACTTGCGAAAAAATGGCGCAAACATGATGAGGTACGAAAAAGTTATCGCTATTTGAATGAATTTTATGGTTAAAAAATGAAGCTGCTGGTAGAGAGGTTATTCAATTGCAAACAGAATTTATATAAACAAATCAATGATGTTGGAAATCATGTTCATTTTGTAAAATACTATTAAAGATTTAAAATTCTAGAAGCTTCCAGAAAGTGTATTAGATACAGTCAACTCTATAACTCAATATTTTAGGGACCATCGAGTTATGGAGGTATCGAGGACAGACTACAAAACCAGTGGAACTGCGTATTGCGTACTAGCGTATTGTGTACTTCCGTATTGCGTACTTGCCTACATGCGAACTTGCCTGCTTGCGAACTTGCCTCATTGCGTACATGCGTACTTGCGTACATGCGTACTTGCGTACGTGCGTACTTGCGTACTTGCGTACTTCCGTATTGCGTACTTGCCTACTTGCGAACTTGCGTACTTGCGTACTTACGTACTTGCGAACTTGCGAACTTGCGAACTTGCGTACTTGCGTACTTGCGTACTTGCGTGCTTGAGTACTTGCGAACTTGAGTACTTGCGTACTTACTTACTTGCTTACTTGCGTACTTGCGTACTTGTGTACTTGCTTACTTGCGTACTTGAGTACTTGCGAACTTGAGTACTTGCTTACTTGCTTACTTGCGTACTTGCGTACTTGCGTATTTGCGTACTGCGTACTTGCGTGCTTGTATTTGTGTTTGAGTTTGTGTTTGTGTTTGTGTTTGAGTTTGTGTTTGTGTTTGTGTTTGTGTTTGTGTTTGTGTTTGTGTTTGTGTTTGTGTTTGTGTTTGTGTTTGTGTTTGTGTTTGTGTTTGTGTTTGTGTTTGTGTTTGTGTTTGTGTTTGTGTTTGTGTTTGTGTTTGTGTTTGTGTTTGTGTTTGTGTTTGTGTTTGTGTTTGTGTTTGTGTTTCTGTTTGTGTTTGTGTTTGTGTTTGTGTTTGTGTTTGTGTTTGTGTTTGTGTTTGTGTTTGTGTTTGTGTTTGTGTTTGTGTTTGTGTTTGTGTTTGTGTTTGTGTTTGTGTTTGTGTTTGTGTTTGTGTTTGTGTTTGTGTTTGTTTGTGTTTGTGTTTTGTTTGTGTTTGTGTTTGTGTTTGTGTTGTGTTTGTGTTTGTGTTTGTGTTTGTGTTTGTGATTGTGTTTGTGTTTGTGTTTGTGTTTGTGTTTGTGTTTGTGTTTGTGTTTGTGTTTGTGTTTGTGTTTGTGTTTGTGTTTGTGTTTGTGTTTGTGTTTGTGTTTGTGTTTGTGTTTGTCACCACTGTGGCCAAAAAAGGAAATTTTAGATATCTTAGAAACGACCCCAATTGCGTTTTTTTTTTCAAGGAAGCTCCTTGTTTTGTGACATTGTATAGTCCGGCCAAAAAAGTGTAATTACGAAATGTCGGTCCCCTAAGGAATATCGGAATATCTTCAAACCAGAGAACTGACAGTCGATATCGACACAGATTCTGTAAATAGAAGTTTTTGAGAACTTGCGAAAAAATGGCGCAGACATGTTGAGGTACGAAAAAGTTATCGTTATTTGAATGAATTTTATGGTTAAAAAATGAAGCTGCTGGTAGATAGGTAATTCAATTGCAAACAGAATTTATATAAAGAAATGTTCATTCTGTAAAATACTTTGAAAAATTTAAAATTCTAGAAGCTTCCAGAAAGTGTATTAGATACAGTCAACTCTATAACTCAATATTTTAGGGACTATCGAGTTAGCGAGGTACAGAATACAAAACCAGTGGAACTGCGATCCAGGAGACCATCAAGTTAGCTATAAACAGTTGAAAGTTTGTTGTTTTCCTTTTAATGTTTAAAATGTATGTTATCGATCATTTCCAATTAAAAGAAAAACATTATATTTTTCTGTTTAGCGGTCGTAATTGGCATAATCGTGGATCTATAGAGCAGCTGAAAAAAGAGTTGGTTAAAAAAGCATTTTCTTCTACTTTTACCTTTGAACTATCATGAGGATGGATTTTGTTTATAACATTAATGATTGGAAACATGTTTAAGAACATTCAAGCGTAATTTACGCTCGTAATTGTTGTGTTTTTGTTTTTTTTAGGGGAAGGTGTGGTAAAATGAACAACTTAAGGATATCATCCTAAGAAATTGTATAGTTCTATACTGCCCATAACTGCATATTTGTAACATTCGACAAGTGTGCATTTCAATGCAGTATGGGAGGAAACTAAAATTTCTAAAAATTACCAGGAACTCAAAAGTGCTCATTTGAGGCAGATATTTTGTACAACTCATATCATATACTAGGTGAATAGTCAGAAAATAATTCTGATAGGAATTTCATTGCTATTACATTACGAGGTACATTTATAATATCAATGTGACTGTTATGCGGTTATAATTACCAATGTGACAAAACAACTTGGTATTTTTTTCGAATTTTCTAGAACAATATCACAGATTTCATTAAGTTGATCGAAAGTATTTATCATTTGAACTCCAATTTGTCAAAAATGTCGAGTGTGACTGTTATGCAGTTATGGGCAGTATAGCACAACATCAAAAATAAGGATATTATCTATAGCAACGACATGAAATAGTTAAATTTTCACATATTTTTATCGCTAGCGAAAAACGATGCAAATGTTCATTTTACCTGCACTATGTGGGTAAAATAAACAGCTGTTGGTGGTAAAATGAACATCATGCAAAAAAAAAAAAACTTGAGCCAGTCAATTATTTTTGAAAATTTTCATTGCATTCCCGAAAATATATCTATTGATGATCGTAACCCATCCAAAATAAAATCTAAAGGTATCAGATTCGACATCATATCATAACGATATTGATCTCACAGAAAACCCACAAGAAAAAAAGCTAATAATTACGTCAGTTCTAATTTTCAAACGTGGTTTTCTGAAATCTTAGTTTTCGTTGACATTTTCACTTCAATTGACCTCCGTATCAACCCGAACACTCCGATCTATGCTCTTAATCGTCCGTGCGTGATAAAAATTCAATCAAATTTGTTTTTTCTCGGTAAAAGGCACGGTGTTCATTTTACCACCGCTGTTCATTTTGCCACCACTTCCCCTATGTCTTTATTAACGAGATTTTTAGCCCTGGACTAGTTCATCTCGGGACCAACCGGGACATCCAACACGCTGAATAGATGCGCGCCGTATTGCTAGTATACAGCTTTCTGCTGTATGTGCGCTGCATAACAAACGAAAAAGCGCTTTTTATTTATAAATTATGCAGCATAGCAATACATATTGTATAGAAGCAGCCTGATGAATGATGGAGACTCTTATTCCATAACATTAGGTTGCTACTGTTTAAGGTGTCGAGTTACAGCCTTGTAAAAGCAGCAAAAGCGATAAGAGACGAAATATAGTCAACTAAGATTTGTAGCTGCAAAATGTTTGCCTTATAGCTGTATTAACGCTAATCGTTCGTTTTTGGACAGGTTTCATTTTTTTTGCAGCGATTGCTGCTTCAATTCAACTGTTATACAGCAGAAGTAAATAATCTTGGCTTATAGCGCTAAAAATGTTAGTTGGGTAAGCAATTTTGAGCTATTTAAAGTCATTTTAGGCCTTTTTCAATCGTTACACGCAGAAGATTTTTTTTATGGTAAGATTACTATCTCGTTAATTACTATTGCTTACGCACACCTAGTTGTTTCGAAGTAAAATTAACTTACGCCAACACTAAATTAACGTCAAATCAAATACACACACTTCATAGATTCAGCTATCGACTTTTACCTATATCAATTATAATTTGGATAATTACCACTATCCGAAAACATTTACATCCCTAGACTTTAAGTCATGCTCACAAATCTACTTGCTTTCAACTTGCAAGGAACAGGGTAGGTGATAAGAAGACCACTTCTCTCGCAGGAGACCACGTATCAAGTTTGGCGACGCGCACTTTATTTTGATTGTTGCAATATTTTTTGTTTTAGATCGATAAAGCAGCTGCGAATCGTTTCAGATATGTTGATAAAGCAGAACAAAATGCTGAGTAAACATTGCAAAATATTATAAACTCAATTAAATTTACTTTGAGTCTACTAAACTATAGTTGAATTTTGACATTTGACGTATGTAAATTCAATAAAAAATATAGTTATCAACAACTATATACAACGGTATAGTTGTTTTTAACAGTATATTGTATAATCAACTTTATTTATAGTTATCTCTAAATTAACCTTAAAATATAGTTAACTTGACCGGAAAAACGATTACGAACACTTTAATTTGTTCTCCGTGTATAGACCGTTTTAAGCCGTTCAAAGCTGTTTTAAACTGTTTTTGGTTGTTTTAAGCAGTTTTAAACTGTTTTAAGCAATTTTAAGCCATTGTATGCCATTTAAGTCATTTTAAGCCATTTAAAGCTATTTTAAGCTGTTTAGGCTGTTTAAGTTAGTTTAAGCAGTTTTAAGCTGTTTTAAGTCGTTTTAGGCGATTTTAAGCTATTTGAAGCCGTTTTAGGTCATCTTAAGTAATTTTAAACCGTTTTAAGCCATTTCAAGCCAATTCAAATCTAATCCGTATTTTAAACCATTTTAAGTCATCTCACACATTTAGATCAAATTATCGAATTCGGTAATCCTTTTACCGAAATCTCAACAGCTGAACGTTCGGTAATCGGTTCGGTAAACGAATAAATTACAGACCTTTCGGTAATTCGCATTTTCGATCTCAGTTGTCAAAACAATCGATTGATCGGTTATTGTTTACCGAAGAACTGCAAACACGGTGAACCGATATTTTGTTCCTCGGAACCCAATTTTAAGACAAAAAAGAACAACGTTGACAATTTCAGTTCATTGCCTTTTTATTAGTAAATAATTGGTTTCTATGAATATTGAGGAATATGTTCCCGGATCCAGCATAATCATAATCCAGCATAAGATGTGACAAAAAATGACGTCGGGTGTGATGTCAAATTTTCAGTTTCCACATATAGTTCGATGCGCCGGGAACAACGAGAGAGTAGCGGAAGCTGATGGCTGCACTGCAAGTAATGATGTTAGATGACAGATAAAACATTCAGTTCATATTACTCACCTTAATCATACCGAAGTGTCCCTAAAATCTTTCGAATGCTGAGAATAATCGTTTAGATACACCACTGAGATTCATTGCAATGGGGAAACAAAACTATAAAAGACGATTTCATTATGTCATTCAGCCAAATTACAGAATTCGGTAACCTAATAGTTCGTTTACCGAAACTTCAGTAAAATGTTTTACAGTTTTCGGTAATATTCACAATTCACAAATCTTTCGGTAATTTTTTTTTTTTTTACAGATCTTCAACAGTTCACCGTAGTTGGTAATTTTGTTTTTGGCACGCTAAACGCTAAACACAAAAACTGCTTGGTTATCGAAACATCGGTAATATCGTGAATTACCGATTTGTTTCGGTGATTTTATTTACCGAACTCGCATACTTAAGGTGATTATAGAACGAAGCCACACCTCAAATTTTCAAGAGCACAAGACTTGAAACCAAACAGCGCTCCGCGTTGAAAATCTATCCCATTGGTCACCACCAGCAAGCAAGTATGTTGATTGATTTTCAACGCGAACTGTCGTCAGATTTTCCAGTCTTGTGCACTTGAAAATTCGAAGTTTGGCTTTGTTTTATAATCACCTTAAGTGTGATAAGTAATTGCAATGGGCCTTCCTTAGTCGAGTGGTTAGCGTCCGCGGCTATAAAGCAAAGTCATGCTGAAGGTGTCTGGGTTCGATTCCCGGTCGGTCTAGGATCTTTTCGTAATGGAAATTTCCTTGACTTCCCTGGGCATAGAGTATCACCGTACTTGCCACACGATATGCGAATGCAAAAATGGCAACTTTGGCACAGAAAGCTCTCAGTTAACCCTCTAATACCCAATTTTTTATTTTCGATTTAAATTTTATTTTTCGTTATCTAAAATCGTTCTAAACACGTTCTGAGCAATTATTTATTTTTATTCGTGAATTATTGAATTTTGGTTTTTGATTTTTATAATTTTTATTTTTGAACATCCCTAGCTTTTTTCATTTTTTCTTGAAGCCTTTTCTGGTTGTTGATTTTTGGCAATAATAAAAATTTAAATTTTTGCGGTACATTTAAAAATATTAAGTTTTCAATTTTTTTTCGGAGCGTATTTTATTTTCCGTGTATTTAACGGAAAAACAGGTTTGAAATTATTTTGATACCACCAGGCTCTTTTTTTGTGATAGGTCGATCGTAAAAAAATATAAAAGGTATGATTTTTAATATTACACGTTAAATTAGCCACGGGCATTTATAGGTTATATAAGAATACAATTTTTCAAATAATTTTCAAAAATACAACGAAGTTTAAAACGTCATAAAAAACTTTTCTTATATGCGTGTTATGAGTCAAGGTTTAAGTCGAAAATAAAATAATTTTGATTTCCGAGCTACGAAAAAATACACAAAATTCCAAAGTGTACCCCGTCTAAAGGCGGGGTTGGGTATTAGAGGGTTAATAACAGTGGAAGTGCTCATAAGAACCTCAGGCTCTGTCCAAGTGAGGACGTAAATGCCAAGTGAAAGTAATTGTAAACCATTTCATGCCAATTCAAATCCCATCTGTCGTTAACGCTGTTGTTGCTGTTCCAAGCTGTTTTTAGTCGTTTTAAGCATTTTAAGCTATTTAAAGCCATTTCAAATAATTGTGAGACGTTTTATGCTGCTTTTAGTCGTTTCAAGCAGTTTTAAGCTGTTTTAAGGCAATCCAAATCCAATCCGCTTTTAACCCGTTTGAAGCCATTTCAAGCCCTTTTTTACCCGTTTTAAACCATTTTAAGCTATTCAAAGCCATTCAACCGATTTAGGTCGGTTTAAGCCATTCCAAGCTGTTTTAAACTGTTTTTAGTCAGTCATTTTAAGCAGTTTTAAGCTGTTTTAAGCCATTTTAAACTATTTTAAGCTATTTAAAGCCGTTTTAGACTATTTTAAGCTGTTTTGAGCTGTTTTAGATTGTCTTAAGCTATTTCAAGCAGTTTTAAACTGTTTAAGTAGTTTTAAGCCATTTTTAGCCGTATTAGATAATCTGAAGTAATAATTTTAAGCCGTTTTAAGCCATTTTAAGCCAATTCAGCCATTTTAAATAATTGTAAGCCATTTCAAGCCAATTCAAATCCCATCTGTCTTTTAAGACGTTGTTATTGTTGTTCCAAGCTGTTTTATGCTGTTTTAAATCGTTTCAAACCATTTTAAATCATTTTAAGCTGTTGTAAGCAGTTCTAAGTCATTTTAAGCCAATCCAAATCTAATCCGTTTTGAGCCGTTTAAAGCTGTTATAAAACCATTTTTGACCGTTTAAAGCTGTTTTTAGCAATTTTAAACCATTTAAACGGTTTTAAGTCGTTTTAAGCCGTTTTGAGCCATTTCAAGCCGTCTTATGCCGTTTCAAGCTGAGGGTCGTAAGTTCGAGTTCCGACGTTTTATCAAAATTTCTCTTGTTTCATACAAATGTTTGGACTGCTGAACCAGCCAAATGTCTGACACCGTGTACCACATACTTAACGTGAGCAATTCTCGCTGAAACCAGGCCGCCATCGGCACCCATCGTTATAGTTCCAATTTTATGTCACTGATCGCTAGTTTTCGATAAAACTTAAGGGTGGTCCTTTCGGTTTTCTCAAATTGGTAGACCCCTCGTACGCCAGCTAGCTAAACAGTTTGCGAAAAAACCCATTTTTTTATAAATCTTGGGTATTTCTTCAAGTAATATGTCTCACATTTCCCTAGGAACACATAGCAAACTTAGTGGCATCGTATAGAGAAAAGATATAGCTTTCATTTGAAGTTACAAAAAATTTGGCGGAAATTTTGAATTTGGTCGCCATTTTGAATTTTGTTAGAGAAATCGTTTTTCCATCATTAGTGCACCGCTCGTTTTGGATTCTGAGATCACCAAAAGAAAGCTGAGAAAAAATTGCGTAAAATAGGCTGCAAAAACTACAGTTGTGTTCAGAATAATAGTAGTGAAAGCCGATTTTCATACAAAATGCTCATCTTTGGCATACTGTAATTTTGCTTCCATATGGACAATCGGCATGTAATTTTGGCACTGAACTACAAACATACTCAATTTCATTATTGAAAATTTTCACACTACCGGCTAAAAAGTTAAGCACCAGGTTTTTCTTCTGTAAATTTTTGTTCAGTAACAATTTTGTAAAAAATTGGCTTGTTTATATAAGGTAGCCCGGGGCAAGTGAGAATCCGGGGTAAGTGGGGCTACGGTGTGTTTCGTAGAGCAATTTCAAAACAAAAAATTCGGCATGTCTGAAATTTTGACACAAGAAAGCCATGATTTTCCCCTTTCATTTGCGACCAAAACGAAAATAATCGGTCTAGAAGAATTTTTTTTTTCAATTTTTTATCGAGTGCGGGATATAACTTAATGTTAGTAAGGACCTTGGGTCGTTTCAAAATTCAAATCATTGTAACTTTTGATTAAAACAACCTTGCAATTACTCAAAGAGCTCGAAAAATCAGTGTGTTGACCGAATCTAGTTCTGTTGGGCTGAAATGAAAGGTACACATGTCGATTTTCGGAAACCCATCCGGAGATCCGGAATTGCGTCACTGTGGACACCGGGAACCTGCCACATCTAAAAAAAAGTTCCTTTAGATACCCTTACTTTGACAACCTGTAGTTTCGTAACTAAACAAGTAATCTGAACCATCCTCATATTGTTGAATAGGTATTTACGTGGACTGTAAATAGAGATTCTCAAATCATTTAGTTATTTATACCCGGTTCCGGAAACCTGGAACATCCGAAAAGTAAGTTTCCATCGCAGTTTTGTGTTCGTAATTCACATCGGTACTATTCGGTTGATAGATATTATGTCATAGAGTTTCTCTGTAATAAGGAACCAATTACCGGTGCACATCCCTTGAAAATCTCGGTCCAGTATGGTCCATGTAGAACCGGTTCCTGGAGACCCGGAAGGTACCCAATCTGGACAATTCGATGAAATTACTCGGATTGATGCCAAAAAAAAAACAAATGACTTGTGTTCAACGCATAACGATTTATTATGTTTGAATATATTTTTTCTGGTCCTTTTGGGTACCGAAATGACCACCGGAAAACCCGTGATATGCGACCACTAAATTTTAGCACCAAAACTAGGCATGCGACGGCTCAAACTTCATGATTTTGAATCCCTGTGACTCTTCTAATTCAATTATAGCGCCAACTCCAACGTCTTTTGATGGAAGATTAGCATCAATAGTCGTTCTAGCTGGCGCTTTTAGAAGTTTTGAACACAACAAGGCTATACAAAACATAGTACTTGAGATCTGCTGGATATAAATAGCAAACAAGTCTGTATGCACTAAAGATCACCGTTGTTGGCTCTTTTTTGGTGTAATCGGAGACTTCTATGATTCACTTGATATTTTTGTTAAAGCTTCGTATGATTTCGTTATTAAGCTAGCAAAATCGTAAACTTACTGAGTAACATTTTCGAAGCTGATTTAATGTATTTGTTTTATGAATTACTGTAGAATTTCGTACAACTTTAAAAAAAAAATCTAAAACTGAACATTACAGCACTTATTGAGATCTCTAAGCAAAATATTACGATCACACGATCAATCTTTCACAGGTAGATTTGTTATAAATGAAACCTTTCGATGTTTGTATGAATTCATTTGCACTTTTCCTATCATCAATTTAAAAAGAAAGTGCATATTCGTCAGCATTATTATTAATATTCTTATCTTTATTTAAGAGATTTTCAGCCCTAGACTGGCTGTTAATCTGAGAATATTTGTCAGCAATCCTTTTTGTTTTACCATTGCTAACAAAAGCAATGTTCTGTCAATTATCACAATAAACACATGGACAATAGTGTCAACATTGCATTGCTATTGCAATTGGGTTAGAATATTAGATTTATGAAATATTACATTGCGTCTATCATTGGCACAAATGTGAACTTGTTAATTTTCTAGAATCTATGACATAAGTTCGAAAGAGCAAAAGTTCGAGGAGGAATATAAAGGGGATAAAAGGTCAAAAATCTTCTTTCAAAAAATAAATTGCACTAGACCCCCCGATGGATTAATTTCATTTTAGCAGCAAATGAAAGAGGAAGGTCTTGTCTTTTATTGGTCCAAATTTGAGACATGCCGATTTTTTTGTTATAAAGTTACATGAAAAAGACACCGTGGGGCGTTTCGTCATAGCTCAACTAGGAAAAGTTTTTCATGGGGGTATTCTTCTAGAAAGTTGAAGATACAATTACAAGGAATAAATTTAGTACTAAACATATTGTTATTTTTATTACCATGTGGTTCATGTAACAGTTGTCAGTACAGTGCCATTTCCAACTTGCATGATAAATTGTGACACGTTTCACGTCTTGCATTGACTCGCAAAAAATAAATGTGTTTTAAATCGAATTTCCATCAGTAAGCTATAATTTTAAGTATTATCGCAAGCTGCTAACGATAAACCAGTATTTTGTTTTCATTTCATATGAAATTTTCGATGGTCTATCTTACCCCAACATATATGTGTACCTGGGGTAAGTGGGACCTATCAAAACAAAAACCAGAATCAAAACTTTTCGTACACGTTTCATACATTTTCCTAGAAAGTAGCACTAAAACATTCAAACAAATGATTTTTGTCAAAAAAGATCAACCTCAAATTACGTAATTGCATAAGAGGGAGAAGAAAAGTGTTATTATTCTTATTTTTTTTATTTTTGAAATACGACTTCAAAATTGAACAAACACACAGCTGAAATTTGAAATGCATCATGAGAACGATTACTTTTCTATTTTATTTGAACTTTATTTGTTATTTCTACCAAATTAAGTAGTGATGGATAACAATTCCATCCCATAAGGTGGTTTTCTGCCATGCATTTAAATAATAACAAATCATATTTATAAGTTCGTCAATTATTGATTGTTTATGTGGTACATTTTAATTAACAACTTATAAATGACATATTTTGAACATGTTTAATTCCTCTTTACGCTTTTATTGAGGAATTTTCAGTTAATATTAAATGTGAGGTTACATACTATTAAATAAAGGGTTTCTTCCTAAAACGTAACGTATTTTATGGTTGATCCCTTATATACATCAAATATGTACTTAAAATTAAAAATCTATGACTTATCAATCCTATTATTGTAATGGTTGACTTACTGATGTGGATTGACGCATGAAACTGGATGTGTCCCACTTGCCCCGTTTAGCGAGGTAACTGCGTCCAATGGCTCATTCTAAAACTTTCTTCCAAGGTTTTCACAATTTCGAAATTATTCGATTAGTTTCATGCACACACCAGCAAATAGGTTGCCAAAACGTGATTGTGTTGTTGGATTTGAAAAATATTGACATTTGAAAATGTTATTGAACAATTTGTTTGAACTATCGTTTTTTTCGTTCCCACTTGCCCCGCGGTACCTTATTGTAGCTTGGGGTGGAAATGGTTGAAACGATGAGTGAATTCGACCAAATGTCCTTTCGACCAAATGTACTTTCGACCAAACGTCATTCGACCAAATGTCATTCGGCATATGTCCTAAAGTCGATTCTTTAGCATATCTTCGAGTTGAGGAATAACATTTTTTTTCTGTTTCTGTTCGGGATGAACCACTGCGACCAGTTTTCTTTGATCTTGTGTGGTATACCCGTGTCCTTTGTTTAGTGCATGTCGTTCTAAACCAAGATGGCGTCGAAATCCAAGATGGACGCCAGATTTTTAAACTTAAAATGATACACCTGCGTTTCGGCATTACGTCTACATTAGAACAAAGCCTGTATCTCATCTTTCAATTTTGCTATTTTTCACATGTATGTTGGGTGGTAGTAAAGACGATACTTTATGGCTCAGAAAATTGAGGATTTTTTTTGCTTGAAGACTTAAGATTTCCATTCTAAGTTAATATATTTTTGGCAATGTTTCAAGTTAAAACTACAGATATTACCACAAGTCTTAGGGCTTGTTCACAAATTTCATAACGCTGAAGGGGGTGGGTGGGTGTTCTGTTGGTGTTACGGCTCATATAAAATTTGTAAAATATTCATACACAAAGCGTTACGAGGGGGTGGGTGGGTGTCAAAAATTGCCATTTTCAGCGTTATGAAATATTTGAATGAACCCTTACTAATGTCCCAACACGCAATCTATAAACTTCATTCAATGAACAACAATGCATATGGTTAAAAATTTTTTGTTTATTTCAATCAATGTTTTTGGACGGTTTTCATTTATTGAATTTATTTATTCATTTTTCCTGAATTCAAAGATATTCTGTTATTAAAAATCGCAATATAAAAGAAAATTCCTATTTAATAACCTGTATTTATAACTATTAACTAAGCTGAGTAGCAGGCTCGGTTCCGGTATGGGCGTAACGTCAGGAAAATGGAGAATAATAATAAGAAGAATAAACGTATCCTTGTTTTTCTTGGTAGCCTCTAAATTCAACATGTTGAGTGCCATCAAGGTGAAAAATTCATTCCACTACTTAAAATCAAAATGGCGTCAAAATCCAAGATGGCCGCCATATTTTATCACTCAGAATAATACTCTTATTCATCACTTGACTCGAATAAAACACCAACGATTGAAAACTTGTTTTTTGTTGTACAAAAAATATGTTTGCATTGATTGCACTCGCCATAATAGAACATGATTTAGAAAATCGTTCATTTCATAGGGTAAATACCATTGCTCACCTAGTTTTTGTAGCCTATCTTGCGCAATTTTTTCTCAACTTTCTGATGGTGATCTCAGAATTCAAAACGAGCGGTGCGCTAATGGTGAAAAAACTATTTTTCTAACAAAATTCAAAATGGCGGCCAAATTCAAAATGGCCGCTAATTTTTTTTTCTTTTACTTCAAATGAAAGCTATATCCTTTCTCTATACGATACCACTAAGTTTGCTATGTGTTCCAAGTGAAATATGAGACATATCACGCGAAGATCAGACATATCACCTAAGATAGGATATCAAAAAATGGGATTTTTTGCAAACTGTTTAGCTAGCTGGCGTACGAGGCGCCCACCAATTTGAGAAAACCGAAACGACCATCCTTATGTTTCATTGAAAGCTAGCGATCAGTGACATAAAATTGGAATTCTAACGATGGGTGCCGATGGCGGCCTGGTTTCAGCGAGAATTGCTCACGTGCTACGAATATGTTAAATTAGATGAGATGAAACATTAAATGGTTATTTTTAGCTGATCTCGTAAAACTTGGCAAATTTTTACATTCGAGCATGTATTTCTTTTGTTCTCCTGATCACTCTTTAGTGACCATTTTTTATCACGTTGAAAACTAACATGTTTATGAAACATTTAATACTGAAAATAAAAAATAAAAATGTTCGCAAACCCAGATTCATGATTTAGCGGATCACACTTTGAAGGCATCAATTAAGTCAAATAATCACCAATGTCTCAAAATCGATCCTACTAAATTTTACGTTTCGAAATGTGCATAGAGAAACATCGACAGTTGGATGATATCACTATGTTAGCTGATCTATCCTTCTTCCTTCGACCGAAAAATTCAACCTACACCGAGGCAATGTGTGCGTCTTCCAATCGTAGCATAACAACTGTTCAGAGCGAGGTGCATCTGCTCACACAACAAAAAATGTCTTAGGTTTTTACTATTCAAATCCAATATTTGCTAAAAAAAAAGGCTGTGGTGTAGAGTTTCGGAGCACACTCGAAAGGTGCAGATGTTTTTTCGGGCACGCGTCTTCAGGTTTCCTTAGCATTAGTTCTTCGCTTCGGCACTCTTAGTTTTGTTTTCAGTCTACTGGCACACTTCGAAAATCAAAATTGTTAACTTCTTTCATAGTTCCTTCTAGGTATGTTGGAATTGTGTTCTTTATCAAAAAAGTTTAAGGTTTAAACCTTCCATAGCGCTAGTGTCATTTCACCACGCTGAACATGTTCTACGACAGTGTGGTTTGAATTTAAGTCGTCTTGAAAGAATTAAATGTATTTTTAAACCACGAGAGATCGTCCTAAGCCATGAGCCTATGCAAGCATAGGCGTAGCCAAGGGGCAGGAGAGGGTTTCTGGTCAATAGAAATGTTTAGAATCAATCAACTATATTTAAATTTATTTATTCATTTATTTATTTAATTAATTATTATGTTTCACCATATTTAACATTGTCGTACAGACTGATTCCTTATAAACGAATTTTTAATATACTTCTTATTCTAAGTTTGAACATATTACACGAGAGGTAGATTATTACATTCAGCCAAATTGTAGAATCAGCGAATTTTGTGTAGCGACAGAAATCAGGTTGAAATTATAAGTCTTCTGTATGCAAAATCGGTAGATACAATTACGAAAAAAAAATAAAAAATCGTAGTTTGAATTTGCCTCAAAATCTATAAGTGTTCTGTGCAATAATCACTATTTTGTACAACTTTAGCGATCTGAAGCTTAAAAATGTGACGAACAAAATACTCAATTTATGAGAGCGGCATTGAATTCAGCAACCACAAATTTACTGGAGACATTTAATTTAATCATGAGAACACAGAAAAATGTTAGTTTTGTTCCTCAGTGTAACAAAAGTATTACTTAGGGTAACCAAACTCCAGGAAGTTGTTGGAGTATCTAATACAAGCCTTTAGAAATACTTCCGTGAAAGTACAAATAAGAAATTGAACAACTCTTATCACATTAAGCCATAACCACTTAAGCTTATCAGGTTTCCAGGATATCTATTCAAAATCAGTTTTCCAATTCCTGGATTTTTCCGGATACTTGAAAATATAAAACTGGATGGCACCATGATTCTATTGTATGATATCATCATATATTTAATTTGATTTTCATAATTATTGTTTTCAAAATTTTTGAAGCAATATCCCTAAAAATGTAAGATTATTCCCATCATTAGGAATCTTTGTGCAGTTTGATTATATCAGAACACCATTTCAGTTTTATTCATATAGTGTCAAAAATAGGAGAATATTAGCACATTAGCATTGCAGTTGCTTAAATAATCACTAACCCTTGGAAGGGTTTTGTAAATTACCCAGCTGCTTGCTATTGCATACAAAATTATCAAAATTGATGCATTTATTTTGTTTATGAATAAGTTTTTATGAAATTTTGATCAATACTGTCCATTTTGGTTTTTAAAAAAAGTATTGGAGAAACAGATTTATTGAGAAATTCTAAAAGACAAATATTGGATATCTATTCAGCAATCTTTCATATATTTTAAAAACTTAAAAATATACTAATTTGCTTCTTAAAAGGTTTTCATTTTTTTTAGATACATCAGTTCATCTTTTTTTTTTCGAAGAAAAAGTCACCTATGAACTTCAATTCCGCTGAATGGAATATATGATATGGTGCAAAAAAGCCTCCCAGTGGAGTGAACATTGGTGTCAGCATTGCCAAAAATGAGGCATTAATCAAAAATCAAACATTATCCTAGAAATCCAATGAAGATTTTTCCAAGAAATCTTGTCAAGAACTAAACAAAAATCAGCCTAAATGACCTCGTCATATATTCTTCCAACCCAATTCTAGTTATGAATTCATTAAGCATCTATTCGAAATTCGCTTGTCAAACCTGTAGAAATCCATGCAACATCTTAACAAGGACTTAAAAAGGACTCTTTGCCATAACATCAAGGACTACTTGACAATCTAACATTATCAAACAGCCACAAATGGTCAATGAATCTGTTCCAATTTCAAGAAAACCGCTTATATTTACCAAGAAATTCGACAAAAAACCTTTCAGCAGAAGTTTCAACCAACCGTTAAGAATGAAAAAAATAACATAAAACATATAATCTACTAAAACTTTCATTAGCAATCCGCTTATTACCTTTCCAGTGATGACTATAATTAGGCAAGATTCTCACAAAATTCTGGGTGTTAATTTTCAACATTTCTAGAAAGGATTCATTCAAAATCCTGAGTAAATATATCTAAAATATTAGAAAAATTTCTCACAAAATCTTAGGCAGTATTCTTATTGACATCAATTTTATGGAAACTCTCACGAGTGTTGAAAAATATTCTTACAAAATATTGAACAGTATCCCCAATGTAGCTGATTGCTCGAAATCATACATCGAATGCTCGAAAATCATGACTCGCGCATCCATTTACGACCTATTTATAGTTCTGTCAATCAAACCGATAAAATGAAAAAAAAAAACACACACACATTTTGTCAGAGCGAGGTACGAACCAAAAAACCTTGTGATGGAGAGCCCCGTATTTTACCACACTACCAATTTGTCATATAGAATTGTGAGCGATCGATACGAATGACTTGAAGCAGAGCGCACCGCTTAGTGTTGTCACTCTGGATGTTATGCTTATGAAGAATCATGATTATGACTCCAGGAGCCATGATTTGTCTTCCTGATATCATATCGAAGCCAATTTATGAATTTCATGGCTTGTGATTTGGGAACCAGATTTTTATCCGTGTGTTTACCGTACAATTAATGTACAGGATTTTGTAAGAATCGATCCATTACAGTGCTATTCTGTTGGACTAATTAAACGTATAACAATATTTTATTTATTGAACTTGATTGAACTTCAGTTTTTCCTACCAAATATTGGGTAGAGTTTTCTTCTGATCTTAATAAAATTATTGTTATTATTAAAAAGTATGATTTCTCATGATAAACCTCGGATGCATTCTCGCAAGCTAGATTAATGTGTAGAATAATTTGAACTCTCATTAATTTTAAAGTAGAGTGGTAGAGTGCTGTCGAATTCTCCAGCATTATCAAAATTTGAAATTGGTTTATTTTGAATGATTTATGAAATCAAGTTAATTTAGAAGTATTTAAAATTAACGTAATGATTGACTTCACTGAAATACAAGGTTGAAATTTCATCGAAAATTTAAATAATGATCCTTAATATGTTTTAACTTTAAACAAGTAATCAACGGGCAAGATATGAGAAGAGTCTTCAAACACTCCGCCGTACGTTGGGTAGCCCTGTTCTACAATTTTTCATTATATTATAGTACTCTTTTTGGACCTCAAACAATATCTCACTTCAGGCTAAATAGCTCGTTTTGAATTGTTATGTCATCATCAGAAAGCTGAGAAAAAAAACTGAGTAAGAGCAGCTATAAAAACCAATTAGGTGTGCAATGGTATTTACTCTGCACGCTCGTTCAAATTTACTCAAAAGAGAGTAACTTTGACTCACTTTTGAACTTTCATGCTAGCTGTCAAAAGTGAGTAACTTAATTTTACTCAATCATGAAAGAAAACGACCTTACTCATTTTTGAGTAAACACAAATATATTTGACTCATTTTCTAACCGTCAAATATTTGAATTTCGGCTTCAAAGTTTAGGAGTAAATATCGTTGAATGAAAATTTACTAGTAGTTAAACAAGTGACCTGAATATGGTTGAATTATTATGATTGGGATGGTTTATTGTCACTGGTATCAATATTTCTGATATCAAGTGAAACGAGGTTTGAGTTTGTGAAAATGGACAAGTCCAAGTTTTACTCAAACAACCACAAGAAAAAAGTTTATTTACAGTAAGCTTTACCGTCATAGTTTTTTTTATTGAACTAATCACCTATTTTTACAGTCATACCGGAAATGCTACTGGCTCGGTAAAACATATTTTCAAACTACATCCTCCAAGACTTTTCTCAATCCCCCAGAGATTTACAAGCTCCGTAGATCCCATTCCAGAGCGGTGAAAATTTAGGCACAAATATCACAATTTCATAACTTGTAATATCATGTTCTATTAATATACTCATGTATGAGATAATAAAAAAAATGTGACAAGAAATCAAATAAAAATAAAGTTAAAGTAGTCGTGAAGTGCTTGAAGATTGATTGATCTTGTGATGCCCAGTTCCGAAAACCGTACCAATTCCGGTAATGTCTGAAACGTCCATGTGTGACCACAATTCCCTGCCGGAAGCCACGATCCTGCCCTAACAAAATGTTATGCTTTTCTTATATTTTTTTTCTGATTTTATAAATAAAAAAAATCCAAGAACATTATTTCTGAAGTGAGTTACATTTTTTCACATTTGCAAATTTCAGATTAAACAAAGTGAGTAAGAGTAAGTCTAATTTTGAGCACAGATAACAGACGTTGATCTCCGATTGTAAAACTGTGTAAGACAGTTAATGGTCATTTTGAATGGCAACACAACTAGCAACATCGTGGTGGCGCTGTCATCGCTAAGTTCCCATGACGATGTCAGTGGTGAATGTGAAATATTTCAAGATACTGATATTCACCACTGATTGACGCAATTCGCTACGTGGTGGCGCTAGTGATTGCAAGGAGTTTCAATTTAAATATTTACACAGGTTTTCCGATAATTTTTGTTCTAGCATAAACATCTGTTATCTGTGTTTTGACATTTGACAATGTTAGTCTAAAGTGAGTAACATTGTTGTTGTTCACTTTTGAGTAGTTCCACTTCATTTCAAAGTGAGTCGAACTCTACTCACTTGTGAGTAGATTTGAACGAGCGTGTATGAAATGAACGTTTTTCCAAATCAAGTTCTACGAGTTTTAAGTACAAAGTCGAGTGCAATCAATGGAAACATCATTTTGGCTATTTTCAGTAACTTTAGTTTTGATAAATTGTGTAACAGCTCAGAAGGGAGTTTTTTTTTTGATTTCGTGCCATAAACACCTGCAACCTATATGTACATCCTGTATACATAAATTACTGAACTTTCGGAAGCGGAAGACTTTGTTATTGAGATGCTCAAAATTATAATATTGTCATTTTACCAGTAAAAAACATTGGAACTGTAACAGAAATTTTTAAATTACAATATTTAACGATGAAAAAATAATAACCAGGATACCTAAAATCTCTCAATAACATACTTTATTTTTATTATTATGCGTGGCGCGAAAAATTCTCGCGCCGACTATCTTAAAAAACGCTTGTAGATCGCCGCATGTACTTCAAATCGTTTTGGTGTCTTCTGCGCGATCATGCCTTGGACAATCAGGAATAATCGCGCAGAAGACACCAAAACGATTTAAAGTACCTGCGGCGATCTACAAGCATTTTAAGAAGTTTTCAAGATCACCGTCGCGATACATAATCGCGCAATGCACAGTATTTAGTTTTTAAAATATTCTCATTTTTAATAATTGGTAGATATCATATAATATCTTGTTTTAATTGAACTAATGTAAGAAAACTATTATGTTTCTCCTTGTGAATGAAAAAGCGATACTTGCCATAATTTTTATATATGTTCTATCTCTATGCAATAATGATTTCAATTGTGCTTGCTCTCTCTCAACTCATGTTTTCGTGATTTTTGAGCATTCCTATTTATTTTGTTCAAGGGCAAGCTGAAAAGATTCACTTCCCAATTTCTCCTCAAATTGGTAGCAGCTTTAGTCGCGTTTCCTGTATGATTTTAGCATGTAGGTATGGGAAGATTTTCGTGTGATAAATTAATGGCAATATGCAACTCAACCCTTCGTATATGTATGCGGTCATATAATGTATATATTTTCCAAATCAAAATGTTGCCTTCCATCTGTTCGTCTGCTTTGCTGTGTCTTTTCTTTCGCCAGTTGCATGTGCCACAACAGGTAGGTTGGTAAGTGAGTATCGACAGTATGCGTTTACCGACCTGCAGCCGAACGATTCGAATCCTGTGCAACAAAATTTCGGAGGCACTGGTGGAAAAAAAACCGATTGCATAAAACCTGATACAAAATAAGAAGACTTAACGATATAAAAAAAAGTATTCATTTTAGGCCCCGACAGGTGAAAATTGGATTGATAGACTTTTAAGATCAGGTGCATTTCAAAAGTTGCTTGGCTTCGACATAGACCCACGTTGAAATATGTATCAAGCACAGTTTACCGCATGGCTTTGGCTTTTCTTAAGTTTCAAGTTCGCTTCTCACATGTTTTATTTCGTCAAATTGAACTCGCTGGACTGTAGTCACAAGACCATGTTTTATCTTTATCGCTTTTCACGTGCTGTTCAGAGAAGTAAGGAAATTAGGAAGGACATTTGAAATTTCACGCTATTCTCATTATCGTCACTTAGGGCGCAGTCACATGGTCTTTGCATTGGAGCAATGGATCGAAGGAAACATATAAATTCAATTTATGAATAATGCGTACAGATGTTGCATGTATTATTTTTTTTTAAATGATTCTCGATATGACATGTAAACTTAAGCTCCCAAATTTACATTTTTCGGCTTTTTACATTCCTTCATTAGTACTTATCATTTTAAACATTGCAATAATTTCCTATATCTAGGTGTTCTGTGTTAGGCAACACTATTATCCTAAGTTGGTAAAACTAACTCAGGCTTCTACTATTGTTCGTTTTATTGGCGAATAGATTCTTGTGCACATTTTTAGCATGGGGAAATAAATAATCACACCTCAGATCATATGGCAGTTTAGTAGAAGCACACACCTTGCATTCAATGCATAATCCAACAATGTGCATTACAGGTACGTTACACGCTATTTTTGTTAGCTACGACGCAATTCAATGTATGGCAAACATGGTGGGAGAATATTTTGGTGTGACAAAATTATTAAGGTGTGAGTCTATTGGAGGGCAAAATCCTCAATACCAATTTGTTATTAATATTTACCGTAGCAGTCTAGATATTTTACAGGTGAGTTGATTTCATCTGTTTATAAGACAGAAGATTTCAAGGATTTTCGTTTGAAAATTATTAATAAGTTGTTCCAATGTTTCAACATTGGATATTCTATTTAACCCTTTAGTACTAGGGTAATTTACGGCTTCGGCACCATTCGACTATTATCGGAAACCAGATTTCAAACGTCAAATACACAGTATTTTTCTATCAAAACACACCAATGAAAACATTCATATGATTGTTTGTTCTGTCAGCTTCCCACTGATGAGATTTCCGAGATTGAACAAAAAACTATGCCAAAGCTGTGATCAATCCAACTGCAGTTCTTATGGGAAAGCTGCCGAAGAAAACGAGGCTGCCGAAAATATTCACTGACAATACCTATTGGAACCTTTGTGAACACGTTTCTAAAAAGCTCTTAGCAATTGTGTCCATGTGAATCAATAGATAATTGAGCAGCGCATAAATGTAAACAGACAAACACGTAATTTGTCTGCTGATGTCCGAGAAAATTGCAAAAGAAGCGCGGCATCGACCAAAACAGCCGGGAATACTTAAGTCTCCCTATATCAGGGAGGAAGCTTTAGAATCATTTTATTTTGAATCGTCTGATTTTTCTTGAATGCCCTCAATGTGATTTGCGAAAGTTAAATTTTTGTCTTGCTGATGTAGGGCTCAGCAAGACAAAAATTTAACTTTCGGAAATCACATTGAGGGCATTCAAGGCAAAACAGATTTAAATTCATCTGATCAATTTATTGGAGCCCCTCTCATCGTAACAACATGTCTACTTGAATGTTTCAAATAAAGAGCTTTTTGTTTATGTGGGAATATCATTAGTTGAGTTTTGGGAAGCATTAGGAGTATTTTTGTAAGTATGAAGAAAATATATCCAAACTTTTTCAAACTACTACAAATGACACGCAGGCTTCGTCTTTTGGCGGAGAGGCCTGTGTCATCCGCAAACAAAGACTTTTGACATCCCTGAGGTAATTCAGGTAAGTCAGAAGTGAAAATGGAAAATGTTGTATAATAGTGGCCCCAAAATGTTGCCTTGTTGTACATCAGCTCTTACAGGATACCTTTCAGACTTGGAGCTCTGATAATCAACCTATAGGGTCGATTTGACAGATAACTTTGAATCATTTCAATGTTGAAAATTAAAGTTTTTATTAATTCTACAAGATAATTATTATAATTAATTAACAAGCCTTCAACATTTTTAAGCCAATACTTCCAAAAATTCAGGTAACCATTCTTAATGTTTGTGCAGTTCAAAGTTTAAAAGTCAATAACGGCGCCGGCCACGCCCACTGAGAACAACAAAGTACAGTCGCCCCACAGTTACGGATATGAATCAAAAACGGAATGAACGAATAATATCACATCAAATAGAGTTTCAATTACCGTAAAACGGGGTAACTTTGATAGTTTTTTCGAAGAAAACTTGAATATTTATGCATGCTGTTTTAAAGAATTATAGATTGTATTTTTAAAACAAGTACTGGCATCGTAGCTATCAATTGCAGTTGATAGATTGCCAAAAGCTTTGTTTTGAATATACATATAATTTTTCATATAATCGAAAGTCGGCTTTCGTGTTTTGGGGTTACTTTGATAGTGGAGCATAAATCGAACAAAATTGAATGAATTACGCAACATTCATAGGGCATTGCATATCTCTAGGCGTTTAATGTGAAACGAGTTGACCCCGGGAGAAATGCTCAGTGTCAAGATTCGGTCAAATTCTCTAAATCGGACCTCTTTTCAGGGTGGGAGTCTCTTCTATACTGCCGCTTCTCAGCCTCATCGCATCATATCAGCCCCAACACATTCATTCTCCCCGGGTCGATGCTGCGTTTTCCCCCATCCGTTTTGTGGTGCAGCCACTGTTACGCAACCACCCATTCTTCAAGCAGCGTTTGGAGCGTTAGATAGCAAGCCGCCCGCACCGTTCAATTTACACGTTAAGTTGCTTTACATCTTTGATTAACCTACAGTCCCACATCTACTTTAATCAAAAGGTTACCGTACGGTAACAGTCCCCCTCTGGTCAGTGGAAAAAAAAGGATAATTAACAATTGTTCTTTTTTTATTCTTCTCATCTATTATTCGAACATCCAATACACCATAAACAAATTAACACTAGAGATGGAAAAACAACGAAAAAGAAAACCACATGTAATGCGAACGTTGCAAGAAATCATCGCGAGTATCACTCTATCAAAAATCAAAACTAGCGGCAGAACTATACAATCTTCGCCTTTCACAACCTCTCTGGGCTTTTAAGGGCGGTGTCGACCCCAAACTATAAGAAAATAAAACTCCACTTTACGTCCGTGATTCCCGTTTTACACCGTGGACTAAACATTATGAGGCGCCACCGACTGTTTCGCGGGACAGGACCGACTCGGACGGAGGACACGACGAAACTAATTTTCCAATTATGTGATCAGAGCCAATAAACCTATTTTCTAACGAAATCTACTGTGGCCGTAAATACTATCTCAGAACGTGTTCGTGATAACTTACACGTGCGCAAGCGGCGTGAGAGCTATGCGTATGGCGTGAGATAAACTCTCGCGTATTGCGTATGTCGTACGTACGAACGATCGTATAACAGTTGCTCGGTTGCGCGAACTGCTAACACCGACTTCTCGTGAGTCGATCGATTCAAATCCGGATTTCAGTATTCGGTTGACTCTCGTCCACTGTGGAACGGAGTCCGCGCGCGTCTCATCTTTTATGCCACCGTTTGAGGACGTCTCCTCCGGCAGACAATCAACGTAATTAAAATTGTTCCTAACAGATTCCTAACAAGCGTGAACTTCGTCAGGAGTCGCTCCGCGGTAAGCGAGCACCCACGAAAAATGCGCCAAGGACGGATGGTAGGCTTATCAATTTGAAAATTACTAGAGAAGGTCATTTTTCATAATTTATTATTCTAGGTTCGCTACAAGCCGGACTCAGTGATCGGGAACGGATCTACGATCATCAGACAGGCTACAACAATAGCGTCAAAGGTCATTGTCCTGCGGCTTTCAGCAACTGAGCAGGCCATACGCCGATATTGCGGCCATGCGCATCAACTAATTCATAGGACGACGAACCGTGTCTGGCAACAACTGTACAAGGTACATATTGTGCTCCTAATTTCGAATTGTAATATTCGTTAGAATTTGAAGGCTTCGTGTTTCTTTTATACACCGTATTGCCTACCTCAAAAGGCTTAGCAGGTTTACGGTTGCGCAAATTATATGTATTGGTGGATGTTGCGTGTGCCTTCACTAAGTTCTTTTGAACTAGAGCAAACAACTGAGGGTTTTGCTCTTTAATTCGGGCTACTCTTTCTTCCAGCGTGGTTTCACCTTCACTCGCAACCCGAGAGTGCTCACTTCCTTTCAAAATTACCTCTTCTCCTCGGGCTACCCGGAAAGGGCTGTATCCAGTGGAGGAATGTATGGTAGAGTTAATAACTACCTCAACTTCTGATAAGCGAGAATCCCAGGATCTCTGATTATCACGCGCATAAGAGCGGATTGCCGTGTTAATGCCGCGATTCACGCGTTCCACCGGATTCGCTTGAGAGTGGTAACGTGAAGTTAGCCACTGTTGGATTTCGAAGCGGTCCAGCAGGTTGCGGAATTCTCGGGACGTGAAGGTAGTAGCATTATCCGTTAGTACAATAGCTGGTACCGAATTACGGAAAAACCAGTGATCCACTAACTCGGTGCAAAGAGATTTCGCCGAAATTTGGGGGAACGCACGTAATTGCACCCACTTACTAAAAAGGTCCATTGTCACTAAAATGTACTGCTTCCCGTACGTAGTGCGTGGAAGGGGACCAATATAGTCGAGGGCAATAATTTGCCAGGGACGAAAGGCTTGACGCATGTCTCCCATTAGCGGCGTGGTTGACACATTTGGGGGTTTAATTTGTCTGCATTCGGAACATTTCCGAACATATTCTCTCACCTCCCGGAACATGTTCGGCCAATAGAACTGCTGGCGAATCTTTCCCAGAGTTTTATCGACTCCTATATGCATCTGACCATCGTGACTGGCTTTGATTATATCCAAGCGAGCTTCCGGACTGGGTATAATCTTCCAATCGAAACGATGATCGGCCAATTCATCGTTAAATACATATTTTAACAATTGACCGTTATGCAGGCGAAAGTCTGGATACTCGCCTGGCTTATCCTCAACTTGTTGTTTAAGGGAGTTGAACCAATCACAGTCAGATTTCACTGATACTGCCATGACACTTCTCGACAGTGCATCAGGGACAACGTTGTCCTTCCCACGGCGATGCACGATGGTCATGTCGTACATTTGCAAGGACAAACTCCATCGACTGAGACGAGATGAACTCTTCCACTTTGACCGCATAATAAACGTCAAAGCAGAAGAGTCTGTCACCAGAACAAAGTGGCTCCCCTCGAGGTACCCTCGGAAGTGCTCAATCGAGAGCAAGGCTGCAAGCCCTTCCTTTTCGGTCGCATGATAGGACCGTTCTGGAGTCGCGAGCTTTTTTGAATAATATTCAATCACTCGTTCCTGTCCGTCCACTTTTTGAGTGAGAACGCCAGCAATGACGTAGTCACTCGCGTCCGTGTGGACTATGAACTCGTTACTGAAATTTGGGCTGGCCAAAATGGGGGCGGTGATCAATTTAGCTTTGATGTCTTGGAATGCCTCTTCGGCTTCAGGGGTCCATTTCAAATTTTTGGACTTCGATTTCAGAAGTTCAGAAAGGGCCGAGGTTGTCTTGCTATAATCGGCGAAGAATCGCCGATAATAGTTCGACATCCCCAAGAATCGTCGAAGCTTCGTAATGGTGTTCGGACGCTCGTACTCGACTATCGGCCTAATCTTTTCTGGATTAACCGTTAATCCTTGAGAAGACAGGATGTAGCCGAGGAACGGTATCTCATCTAAGCAAAAATGTGATTTCTCGAGCTTAATTGACAAATTTGCCTCCCGAAGACGTCTCGCAACCTCTTCGAGCAACGGCACGTGTTCTTCGAATGTCTCCGTTACTATAACGATATCGTCTAAGTAGACGAAGACATTCGGTTCCAGCACACCCTGACCTAATACTCGGTTCATCAACCGTGCCAGTGTAGCGGGACTGTTGATCAAGCCGAAGGGAAGGCGGGTGAACTGGAACATCCCCTTTCCTTGCACACTGAACGCACAATACCGACGAGATTCCTGCGCTAATGGAATCTGCAGGAATGCTTCCGAAAGGTCGATTGTCGACAGGTAGCGGGCTTTTGGTAAGCGGCCAAGTATGCGTCCAGGGTGCGGGAGGGGATAAGCGTCACGTACGGTCCGCTCGTTGAGCTTACGAGCATCAAGACAAAGACGTATAGCCCCTGAAGGTTTTCGAACCGGAACAATGTTCAATGACCAGTCTGAGTTCGACTCTTCAATTATACCCCGGTCAAGCATCCTTTCCAGTTCTATGAAGAGTCCTTCCTGGATTTTTGGAGCAATCGGGTACGGATACAATCTCACGGGTTTTGAGCCTTTGTACTCCTCCTTTATAGTAATGGTGTGCTCATGAAGGTGGGTGGTGTCTAAGTTTTCCGCAGTGGCCACTTTGAAAAGCTTTTTGGAGTGATTTAGGATTTGGTGTTGATTGTCGGTAAGGTCGACCTTAGAAGATTCCGACGAAGGAGGCATCTCTGACGAGGAAGTAGCAATGGAAGCGACTGCGGGATAGATCCCAAATATCTTCCAAAAATCCATTCCACAGATACATTCCTTGGTCAGTGCTGGCGCCACCAAAGTTGGTAGCACGCGGGTCTTACCATTGAATGTATAGGGAAGGAGCACTTCTCCGATAATCTCTAGACGGGAGCCATCGGCCGTTCTGAGTTCGACCGGTGTTGAAGGTTCCCTGATCTTAGCTCGTCGAAATTTGTTGTACAAAGCTCGGTTAATAAAAGTAAGATTGCTTCCGCAGTCGAGAAGCGCCGTTACTGTAGTATCGAAAAGGTTAATATTAATATGTGGGCGATCATCGTAACTGTTATTAAGAGTAATTTTATGAATTTGTTGAGAAACAGATTCATCCTCCGATTCATCCGAACGTGGCTCATAAAACTGACCCAGTTCCGAGAGCCAGCTGATGAAATCTGCTTCGTTTTGCGCTTGCGGAAGTTCCAGCGACTTTAGGACTTCCGCATCTGGTTTTTTAAACAGTACGGACAATTACTCTTCGTGTAGCCCTTAAAGCCACACGCATCGCAAAATACTCTGCGAGGGATGGGACAGTCTGACAAATCGTGTTCTTCTCCACAATTGAAACATTCGTCATTTGATGGAGGACGGTAATTCGATACCATTTTCAGTAATGCACTCGACTTACTCGGACCAGCATACGTTTCTTTCGGAGTTGAGGTGTTACATGGACTTTTTTCCATGTTCTTGGAATCGAACTGCGAATTGTTCGACTTATTCGACGACCCCTTTTGTCCACTTGCGCCAGCTTTAAGGTGAAGATGCATCGAAGCCAAACCTCGAATTTTCAAGAGCACAAATCTAGAGAACCTGACAATCGTTCATGCTGAAAATCTTATCGATTGGTCACCACCACGGAGTGACCAGTGAGTAGCATTTTCAGCACAAACGGTTGTCTGGTTCTCTAGATTTGTGCTCTTGAAAATTCAAAGTTTGGCTTCGATGCATCTTCACGTTAAAGTTTTTCGAAAACTGATCAGATGCGTTCTTCGGTTCTTGAGGTTTATTCCGCGAGTAGAAAGTTCTAGATCCCGCAGAACCACTGGATCCTGCGGTTATCGCACAAGCTTCCCGTTTGTTGGTACCGAATACTTTCGAAAAAGCGGAGAAATCAGTGGCATCCAAATCCTTCCCGATTTTGATTAACTCTTCAAGAGTTCGAATATTTCTCCCAATCAACGCTTTGCGACAATCGTAGCGTAGATTGGCTTTGAGAATCTCCACCTTTTCTTGCTCTGTGATCGGATAATCCATTGCCTGGAAAAGCTTCTCGATCTGCAAATAAAATTGCTGGAACGATTCGCCTTTCTGTTGCCTCGTTTGGTAAATTTTACTGCGGAGTACTGAGTCCAAATCGGGATGTCGGAATTCGTATTTGAGCTCCCGAAGCAAATGATCCCAACCAAAAAGAGTGTTTTGGTTGCGCCGAGCTGTGTACCAGCTTAGGGCTGCGCCATCGAACAAATGGATGGTCGAATCGAATAAATCATCGGCGGAGGCGTGTTCGGATATGGCCAACTGATGAATGTGAGACAGAAAATCATTCAATCCCAGACCTTGGTCTGTTCCTGAGTATTTTCGAATCTTCCATTGAGACACCGGTACTACCTTGCGCTGTGGAGTTGGTTGGAGAGCGGGCGGAGCATATTGCACCCTTGTGGGAGCATTATTGCTAGCCCTTTGCGGGTTATCTTGAACAGAGGACGTGAAAGAAAGTTCATCCAATCTACGTAGGAAAGAATTGTTCAAGTTGTCTCCCCCAATTGTGGTAGACTCCGGAAAACCAGTACTTTTTTTAAAAGAGACCTTAGGAGGAACCGCAGGTCTGTCTGCATTAGGATTTGCCCAACTTCCCCTGGAAGAAGGGGGAAGTTGTCCTGGTCTCTCGAGTGGTTGCCGGAAAGGATTGGTGTCATTGTTGTTTGAAGGCTGGGCGGGTTGAGAAATCTTTTGAATCTCTTCCCTCATGCCACTGATCTGGGAAGCCAATGCTTTAATAAGACTTCCAACATCAGTCATCGCTTGGTTGAACTGCTCAGTAGTTACGTATTGCGCTTGAAAGGTTGGTGGTGGGTCATCGCTACCCCCGACAGCTTCGTCCAACAAGTCGTCCTCATTGGAATCGCCACCGGTCTCCGCGTAAAACGCATCATCGGACCAGAAGTGCTCCGAAAAAAGATCAAGCACACTGCGGAATGCTTCGATAGCTTGTGTCTTACATTCACCGATTGCGTGATTTTTCACAATCGCGAGTCGATGTCCCAAATGCAACAGGCGAGCTTTACAAGTGTTTTTCACCTGCTCACTTGGGGATTTAGAGAGAGTCTGTTCGTGTTCCCGAAACAGATACCGACAGGTCTTAAGATCGTCTTCAGGATCCTGATCATAATGTATTATGAACTCATGACCTTCTCGTTCATTTTTCATTATCTGTTTTAACCGCCGGCGACGTTTGCAACACGATTGGTCATCCCCTATGATAATGTTTCGTAAGAAAAGCTCGTAATTGAGCTCTTCGGGAGACAAATAGTCTACCCTCATTCCCCTATAAAGGGTGCTAAAGTCCGGACCGGACACGGATACGCGAGGTGGCATTTTAACGGAATTTGCAACGGGATACTAAATGCAAAATGGGAGCTTTTAAACTACTGTCGTTGGTTGTTAAAACCCCAACTCACAACTCTAATCTTCGACTTCAAACACCCAGAGGCCTATAGAAATTGGTGATTAGTTTAGAAAGTATCAGATAGCCGAAGTGACGCAAAATGCACACTCGCGTTGCTTTCCACAACGTATTTCTACTTCGCCAAGCGGCTTTGAAAACGCGAACAACAAGAAAACGTTATTTTTCCGTCTCTAGCCTGACCAGAGTGACTTTCAAATTAAGCTATTTGAAACTCCCCCACTACTAGTGAAGAAAAAATATTCGAGAATATTTTTTCTCTCCTAGGAACCTGTTCCTACTTTTACGTTGGGCGCCATTGAAACGAGTTGACCCCGGGAGAAATGCTCAGTCCCAGAAGAGGACTGGCCTAAGCCCCAAGCAGCTGGTCTTGAGCCAACGGCCGCTTCCGGGGTGAGCACCAAAGGCCGTCTTCTGTCTCCCGGGTCCCAGGGCGTGTTCAGTAGGGGAGAGTTTCGGATGTGGGAGTCCTACAGAAATGGAATGAATTCTCACTTACTTCAATTTATTGCTAACCTTCGGTGCAGGGCGACGTCTACGGCGGCGGGGGTTCCCCACGATTACTCGACGCTGGAGGGCTCTATGTTGCGGACTTCCCGAGGGAAGCGGATGCGATAGGGTATCTTCAACACGGTTGCTTCATGCGGTAACTAGCAGGATCGTCTCCGCTGGCGGGCAGTTTAGGGTGTTCGTGGAAGGCGTTCGAAGCAGTCTCTGGTCACCGATCTATATGCGGGTGTCTACAATAGCCGGTGTCAAGGGGCTGGCCGGCGGGCCTGACGATGACAGTGTCTGGACTGATGGGCCTCAAGGACCGGGCTTGGAACTTCGCTGCTGGGGTTAGAGCCACGTGCTCCCCGGACGTCACCAGAGAATCTCTTCGGTTACTGAGCGGGAGGTACTACCAAAACTGACTTCGGTTCAGCTTATAGGTTGGCGAACCCGGTAGGCGGTCGGCCGAAGTTCCACTATACACCACTGGCTTGGAGACTAAGGGCTGATGTCGCTGGTAATTGACGCCACGAGACAAGATTCGGTCAAATTCTCTAAATCGGACCTCTTTTCAGGGTGGGAGTCTCTTCTATACTGCCGCTTCTCAGCCTCATCGCATCATATCAGCCCCAACACATTCATTCTCCCCGGGTCGATGCTGCGTTTTCCCCCATCCGTTTTGTGGTGCAGCCACTGTTACGCAACCACCCATTCTTCAAGCAGCGTTTGGAGCGTTAGATAGCAAGCCGCCCGCACCGTTCAATTTGCACGTTAAGTTGCTTTACATCTTTGATTAACCTACAGTCCCACATCTACTTTAATCAAAAGGTTACCGTACGGTAACAAATGTTATATGGAAATTTCTGACTTAGATTACACAAATGGTCCCAGTTTGTGAAAATGATTTTCGCTAAGAGATTTGAGACCATATTCAAATTCTATGATAACTAGGCTTTTAAAGATAAATGACTGACTATTCATAACTACATCAAACAGTTATCGTAGAACGATTGTTTGTCAGCGTTTCGGAAATGTTAAAATCGTTTCAATTTTTATATTCGTATACAAAGCCTCAAAGTTCTCGATTCAAATGAAAACAGCTCCTACACGAAGTGTCATACTAATATTCTTTGGATTCGTTTTGCTTAACTGATTAACAGACATTATGATATTTCGTTTAGTATGTGCTGGGTAACGCACTATCAAAGTTACCCGCATTATCAAAGATACCCCGTTTTACGATACGCAGAACACAGTTTTTGCACGTGAACTGTACATCTAAACAGCATGGCAATCAATTATAATATGCTTAAGCGTATTGTTTTCGGCTGTACGAAATAAAATGTCAACTATATTCCTTCTTCTTCTTCTTCTTCTTCTTCTTCTTCTTCTTCTTCTTGGCATTAACGTCCCCACTGGGACAGAGCCGGCTACTCAGCGTAGTGATCAATGAGCACTTCCACAGTTATTAACTGAGAGCTTTCTTTGCCTAAGTTGCCATTTTCGCATTCGTATATCGTGTGGCAGGTACGATGATACTTTATGCCCAGAGAAGTCAAGGAAATTTACATTACGAAAAGATCCTGGACCGACCGGGAATCGAACCCAGATACCTTCAGCATGGCTTTGCTTGGTAGCCGCGGACTCTAACCACACGGCTAAGGAAGGCCCTATTCCTAGAAGCGTTGATTCATAACTGTGGGGCATTGAAAACCATACCACAGTTATGAATCAACGATAAGACGATTCCAAAACAAACGTATGCTTTCACTAACGCATCCTTCGTTTACCTCATACACGGAGAAAATGAAGTACCATGACCCCACAGTTATGGATCAAATAGTGTGGAGGCGAACCTATAAAATTCAATAAAACGACATGGAAAACGTAAAATTGTAATTTAAAAGCACGAATTGAATCGTTTCAAATTGTAACTTCGGTTAGTAAACTGTTTTGAGTGTAATATTTACATAGGATTGCATAAAAATTAAAAATTGTATCGGTTTCTGAAAACCATATTATGGATCAATTTTCATATTATGGAACAAGTTGTGACATATTACGGATCAGTGCGCAAAATCAAGAGATTTTCAACTCAATGCATCTGTATTGCATAGTTTGGCGAACGTTAACAATATGTCATATATTACTGCAAAAAATAGCAGTGTTAGAGCTGGAATCAAGGGTAAAATGCTCTTTTTTGTGATACTGCATTGTAGTAACTGAGACATGAACTGTTTTCGCTCCACACCAAGTTTTCCACCCATTTTTGTCTGCTAAAAATAAAATTTACAAACCTTGATGTTTTATTAGTTTTATCCTTAGTGCTATTGTCTGAAAATGTCGTATCCAATGCTAAAAATGGCAGATATCTACATTCTTTGGAAGTGATCCATAACCGTGGTAAACAATCATTTCCTGGTCCATATTATGGATCACTAGTTAGAAGTGCTAATATTCGGTATTTAGAATCAACAATCATACTAAATCGAAGCAAACGAGCATGTTTTATGCTATAACATTTGAATTTTACCACCTGTGGGAGCTTATGAATGCTGGCGGCACTTCTTACAGAAAACGACCATATAATGATAGCTGTGTGGTACCAACTAAACATTTGTCAAATACACCGTTATTTAGCGGTTGAATGTTGTGCTTAACATTACAAATGGTAGAAAACAAACAGTATAACATGGGAAAAATATGTTTTACGTCAACGTTTATGTTTTGAGCGAGTTATCCGATTTGAACGCCAAAGTGATCCGTCACTGTGGGTGATCCGTAACTGTGTGGGCATGGTACTCAAAAGTGAGTTCATACCACTCAATTCGGTGGGTTCGTGCGTTAACCTAATTCTGAGTTGATGGGGTATAAGTAACTTAAACAACTGTTGTTTTCATTTGCAGCCATGCGAAAAAATACCTAGTGGCTAAGTTCTATTCACTCAACCGGCAGATCAAATAACTCAACTTCCAGTACCATGCCACTTACTCAAATTTGAGGTAACGCACAAAGGTTTGGTTTTGGGTTGTTTTGCTCTTCGCTCTCTGACAACAATAGAAGGAGCGAATGAAATAGGGAGAGAAAAATAACTCAAAAATAAGTTAAAAAATACTCAAATATGGGTTTTCGTCTCATATATTGATATCCTCCCTCTCTTTGTACCCTTTCTTTCTACCATCAATGTATATAATATCTCATTCACATTTCTAATATATCACAGCAAGCGCAAATCGCTACCGCACCATTATATGGCCGTAAATTGCACCGCCGCAATAGTGTTTTATAAAGTCACTCATAAACTTTTGGTTCAAAAAACTTACTCCTCTGATTTTTTAATATTTTGTGTAAAACTAGCTAAAGAAAACTTTTAAAATCGGTGGTTGCGAACACCATGAAAATTCATTTTTTCCGATAATATGGTGGTCAAATATTTTTATTTCTGCAAATGAAGCTCCTATGTTTTCTCTTTCCAAATCATGTTATTGTGAAGTTTTTGTTGAAGAATTTTCTGAGTTATAGCAATTTGAGTGAGCCAACAATATATTTATTCATAAGCAGACCATATAAAATATTTTTTTACATGGTTTGGATTACTTCTGTTGTCCTTTATGGCCGTTATTTAAAATCACGATCAGTTTTGACCTACATAGTAGAAAGTGATCAGCACGATTTTGTACTCTATTTTGCTAAAAATATATGAATTCACAGTAACTTTAAGGTATAACAGTTTGAAATCTAACTTCAAAGATTTCACTAAATCTTCAAAGGCACTAATCTCGTGAAGGAAGCATCCACCAAGAGGGAATTTTTCATTTTGGCTTTGTTCACTAGCAGAAAGCTTATAAGAAGATGAGGAAAGTTTGCCTACTATTTTTCCAGTTTAGCGCCATTGAAAACGCGAGTAGGGTCACAAGTCGGCCATTGTGACGGCCATATTTGGATTCCAAGATGTTTCTCCTTAAGAAATATCAATAATAAATTCTACGTATACTCCACTGCACTGTGACGTCACGCATCAATTTTGACAGGTACTGGTCCTGTTGTTTACAGTTTGGACTTAGTACTTTTTTCGAATCATTCTTAATTTCGTGAAAGTTTGCTGCGAGGAGAGGTCAAATCCACTGCAGATACCCACGGATCGTATTATTCTATCTTCCTACCGTGGAAAATCGTCACCATCAGCATGCTGGTAATAGAAATGCGAAGATGAAAAAATGATGGAAAAAACGACTAAGTCCGAAACGTAAACAACAGGACCAGCAGCTGTCAAATAAGTGAGGTTAGGCTCGTCATATGCAGCGCTCTATTCATCGAAACCATATTTCGATGAATTGAATCTTATAACTCAGAAATGGCGTTCATTGGTTCCTCTCATACCTGCAGGAATAAAAATACCCCTTTATGTGGTCCTTAGCCTCCTGCACAGGAACTCCTATCACTACATCCACGCGGTACTACGGATACGAGCAACTTTAGGAAAGATCGTGTAATTTACCCCCGGTGGGAACTTTGGTCGTATGCTGACAGAAAAGGGGAGGGGAGTTGCTTCTGCAAACCTGGAGCGTATGTACTTCATGTTAGGAGCGGCTCACAACAGAGTCTGTAATCGTAAAAATTACCGAAAAACCCGTAGTTCCAAAACCCAGTAAAATTTAACTGGGGTCGGTAATCTGAATTGGCTGTGTAAGGATGCCATCAACCAGCTCAAGAACAGCAAGGCAGCTGGTAAGGATGGTATTGGAGCTTAACTCATCAAAATGGGCTCGGAGAGGTTGGCTGCCTGTCTTTATTTATTTTATTTGCAACGTCTTGGATAAATTTCCTACAGACTGATTTACTTAACAAATACTACTTATTCTATGTTTAAATTCGACTCTGGACAGATCAAAATCGAACACATCATTCACAATACTAAAACTACGAAGACAACTAGTGAGTGGGTTATTCTTACCATAGGCAGTCCTATGTGTTCTAGGTGTCAAGAATTTGCGACTACGTAAATAATGACTTGGAGCGAAAAATCCTACTTCTGCTAATAAACCGCTACAGTCGATGTTGTGCGTAATCAAATCAAATACAAACATTCGCTTTAATTTGGTTCTCCTAAATGACAGTGTTTCCATATTCAGCAACATACAGCGACTCTCATATTCTGGAAAATTGACAGGGTCGTTCCACGGTAGTGACCTGAGTGCATAACGAAGAAAGCTACGCTGTACTTTTTCAATGTGGAGAACCTGAGTAGTGTAATAAGGTGATCAGACACAGGCAGCGTATTCCAGTATGGTTCGCATCAATGAACAATGCAATGTCTTTAGGGTGTAGATATCTTGGAACGCTTGTGAGTTACGCCGAATGAACCCAAGAACAGAGAAAGCCTTAGCAGTGGTAACACCCACGTGTTTTCTGAATTTCAGTTTACTGTCAATGGTAACACCCAAATCGTGAATGGTCGTTACTCGGTCTTGCTCTTTTGGCTGTTTGGGCACGTCAGGAGTTAATCATCAATGTTAACTTCCTTTTCCCGATCAGCCTAGATAGCCGTGTAGTGTCGGTAGCGGTTGTTTCAATTGGCTAAGAATTAACACTACGGACTGCCTGTTCCGGTGGTAAAAGTCCACCTCACAGGTGACCCCTAATTCATACGGCTTTAAGCTTACCGTGCCTAAGAATGAATGGTTAGGAGGGTCTAAATAAAACCTAACCGCAAACGGAGCCTGTGGAGTACCAGGGCGCCCTCTGCAGTATTGTGCCCTTCCTGTGTTACCCGGAGCAATGGTGCAGGTGACCTTGTGTTTCTCCGAGATAATCGGCTGCCCTTCTTCAGTCTCAAGCCTGAGGCTAAATAAGGGTAGGATTATGAATACATTGTAATTTAGATTAAATATTCACCTTTATGGTTTCGCATTATGCGTTTTGCACAGTGCTTTTCGCCTTTGACGACTTTTAATAGATACCGATCCGTTTTTTTTTTCGCTGCTGGTCTTTGTCGTGCTGAGATTGCAAAAAGCTAAATCCTGCCTAGTTTGGGTAGTGGCTACGGTTAGGATAGCTTAAATCGGTCTTCAGCATAAAATATCATCAACGATCAATCTTTGTAGATCCATGCAAAATGGTACTGCTCAAGTGTTGTAGTTCAAGAACCTTACTTTCGTAAGGGGAACTTTTATCTAGGTATCCTTGTGGACCCAGCTTTTGCTACTTTCATAAACATGAAATGGCAAGCTCGCGTGCGAGGCCTCGTGCATGCGTGCTCGTAAATAGCGCTATCGTTGCTACACTCATTTCTAAGTTAACAACCAGAGATGTATGTGCTATCACAATTGATATTTCTGTTTGTGACCTCAATAGGAAATACGTCGTTCGTTTTGTGGTGTATTAACCACATGATGAACCATCCCCAATGGATGATTTCAAACGAGTTGTCGTACACTGCCTATGAAAAGGCCTTCTGCTGATTGTGGGCAGTGATGCTGATACTCATCACATCATCTGGAGCAGCTCAGATATCAATTTGAGAAGTTCCAGTCTGATGGAATGCTAAGTAGTTCAAATCTTGAATTACTTATTATAGGAAATCACTTAACCTTCATGGTATCTGCTAGAGAAGAAGTGTTAGACATAATGCTCTGCTCAAACAGAAAAATCAGTAGTTGACGAATTGGCATGTATCAAATGATGAATCATTATCTGTTCATCGCTACATCTTCTATGAACATATGAATGTAACTGCGCAGACTTTGCATTTTTCATACTCCACAAACTGGGAATTGGTTGTGACCAAATTCCTTGGATTCTCTCCGTCCATTGGAAATCCTAGATGATTCCACTTCTTGTGAATTGGGACACAATTGTCCTTGCTCCGAGTGATCTCACAATTGCTTGTCACTTTCCTTATAGCAAATTTTCTACACAACTCCCTTCACGGGAAGATTGGACGTCTGGCTATTTGTAAAGGAATATGTCAGATGTTCTGACTGCTTTAAAAGCTCATGCTTCGGCCAACTCAGGGTCTAAGCTTGTTATCGCATGTCGAACTCAAATTGAGGAACTGCATTAACCCCTCTACCGGCAGCTTCATTTTTTACCGCAAAATTCATATTCCGAATACGATTAAAATTCTGTAGCCTGAGAAATTAACGGGGGGTTCTAGTTACGGGTCGGTTCCCCAAGGAATTTTGGAATATCTTCAAAACCAGATGACCAATGATAAATATCGACACAGATTCTAAAACTAGAAGAGTTTTTCAAGAGCTTGTGAAAAAATGGTGCAAAAATATTGAAAAACAAAAAAGTTATAACGATTTGAATTTGAATTTTGCGGGATAAAATGAAGCTGCCGGTAGAGGGGTTGAGTAAACCTTGTATGGGTCCTGGCTATTCTTCCATTTCTGGGAATGAATTGGCTAATGAGTTAGCTCGCAATGGAGCATCGCATGACTTCATTGGCCCTCAGGCAGCTATTCCAATTTCAAAGTGCTGAGTGAAGCTTCATGAATTCTTGGGCGGCAACTCAGCACAAGCAATATTGGAATAGTTTGGAGTCGTGTCGTCAGTGTACAAAATTTGTACATTACTGAGCCATCCCCAAAGGTGGCTAAGAATTTAACAAATCTGTCAAAGCAGAATTGCAGTCTCTTGTTCAACCTTGACTGGCCACTGCCGACTCAACTATCACATGGAAAATATTCAGCGTGCTGATATATTTGTGTGTGATAGTTGTGATTCCTATTATGGAACTTCGTATCATCTGATGTGTAACTGTCCAGTTTTCGCGTAATTGCGATTCCAATAACTTGGTAAACACTTATTAAGTGAAACTGATTTCAGAAACCTGAATCTTCAGAACCTTCTGTTATTCTTAACCCGCTGTGGTAATAAGCTATAGGCTCTATTTACGCTCATGCGTTTTGCAGTGCCCTTTTTAGGGTGCTGTTTGAACCCATTGTGATATGGAGCTACATGCTCTTATTTCGCTTATGCGATTTTCCTTCTTCTAGGGACCCCACTCCTATTTCCTCCCATCTTTCCCTTCCCTTTCCTCTCCCATCGGGTAGATGATGAAATAGGCTTAAATATGGCGATGGCATAAATCTCCCAAATGGCGGGGAACGTGCCTCTGGAGCCGGCCTTCTGATACCTGATACCTGATGGTTCGCACCAATGAACAATACAATGTCTTTAGGGTGTAGATATCTTGGAACGCTTGTGAGTTACGCCGAATGAACCCAAGAACAGAGAAAGCCTTAGCAGTGGTAACGCTCACGTGTTTTCTGAATTTAAGTTTACTGTCAATGGTAACACCCAAATCGTGAATGGTCGTTACTCGGTCGATGATACTACCGTTGATTTTATAGTTGAAAGAGATGCTGGAAAGACGGCGTGTGAATGTTATGCACATGCATTTGCTGCTGTTCAACTGCATTCCATTTTCTGAACACCATAGAAGCAGCTCGTTGACGTCAGATTGTAGTGCATAGCAGTCGATGGCTGAGGTGATAGGTCTGTAGATCTTAAGGTCGTCAGCATAAAAGAGCTTGCACGATTTCAAACGGTTGGACAGATCGTTGACGAACAGCACAAATATAAGTGGGCCTAGAATTGATATTCCACGATAGTTGTCGACAGAATTGATACTGCCAGATTTTTTACCGGCTTGGGCTTTTGAGCACTTGGAGTATTCGAACGACGAGTGCTTAGGACCATCATTCATGATGTGCAGGAGAACGGCGTGTGGTGGTGGAGAATGAACCACGAGCTCGCTAGGCTCTACGGTGAACCCTGTATCCAGAAGGGGGCGATAGCCGGAAAAGTGCGTTGGGCATGGCATGTTGCAAAACTACCGAATAACAATCCTATAAAGATGATGTTCACGTCGAATCCGGTTGGAACAAGAAGGCGTGGAGAACAGCGAGCAAGGTTTTGTCAAACTAATTGATGTAACACCAAGTAGTTACATCAAACGCGCAGTCATTCGGCAAGACCATGTTGAGGGTCATGTATTCGAATCCCACCGGCCGATGATCTTTTCGTAAAGGATATTCTATCGACTTCCCTAATCATAGATGGTCTTTTCATCTGCCACACTATATACACATGCGAAAATAATAAATTGGCAAAGAAAGCTCTCAGTTGATAACTGTGTGAGCGGACACTACGCTGAGAAGCAGGATCTGCCTCAGTTGAGACGTAATGCCAGAAGGAAACTTAGATCAAACGATCTTTTCCAGGACTACAAAATCATGGTATCATAATAAGAACAGTTAAATACCCAACTAAATACCCCTCTCTATAAGACCTATTCCTTTTAATGATTCTATCAATAAATCTATTGAATTTATATAACTTTCCGACATCCTGACTACAAAACATGTTTGTATTTAAGATCTCAGTTACTCGATTTTTACAAACACGAACAAATGCAATAACGGTTTGACTAAAGTGAAATTTTCGACGAAAAATTATAAACGATTTAGGTATCTGAAAATAGGAAATTCCTACGCAAAAACTGTCTTCAGCAAACTTGTTCATCTTGTCTAAATCTAAAAATTTGCTGCAGATGCCATACAGCTATTTCTTCAACTTTTCAAGTTAGGTAAATTAATTAAAGTTGCAATAAAAATCAATTTAATGAAATCGTTATTTATTTTTAACTTGGAAAAAATTCGCAAAAATATATGTTGAAATTCAAGTTATGAATGAAGTTTCATTCAAATCGGTATTTGTTTAAATTGATCATTTTGTATGAAATATGGAAAAAAAATGCAAATGTATTGTCTAAAACTGTGAGTTCAAATTCAATGAGTTCATTTTGGTTTTCTACAATTTTGAGGAAGGGGAAAAATATGCACGCAACAATCCAACAATAATGAAAAACTGAGAGATAGCGAAATGGGAATCGAGATTGTAGAACTTTTTTTTTACCAAACCTAGTGCACATTTATGCTCATAAATTTAAATACATATAAGCTAAAATTTGGACCATTAGATAGAGGATAAAGCAATTTTCACCTGGTATATTACTAAATTGCCTTGCATCTGATAGTGACTTGTTTGCTGATACAAGCGACACTGAGACATGTGATGGTCTCAGAATTCCATGCGGAGGCAGTAAACCGATAATTTCCAAAAAAAAAACAGAAGCACCGTTCAAGCACATTTCTCTTGCGGTGAAAGATATATTTTGCATAATTTCTGATATCAATGGATCTCTGGCAAAGCATGTCGTGGTCAAAAATCAAAAATGGTACCTTCCGGAAGTCACGAACCCTAATTAATAGGTCCAACATTGATTTTTTCATTAGTGCTTAACTACAATGGTCAATCTTCCGATCTGATCTCAATGTTAATTGATTATTTCTCCTATAGCATCAATACAGAAAATTGAATTCTTCAGAAATTTGCAGCCGATTTTTTATCTGACTAAAGAAAGCCTTGATTTACAGTTAAGCCGTTTTGAAAAATCGTTTTCGTATTTTCATCTGATTGCAATGGAACCGGTTCAGCACAGTTTCGCCGATTTATACTTACCTACTTGAGAACAGATCGCAGCATCTTGGAAAAGTTGCATAGTGGGTGCGTGCACGCATATCTGGTGAACAATATTTGTGTTTGATTATCAGAGATAATTTAAATTATGTATTGCCTAAATGAATTCATTATTTCTGCTTATTATGTTTGCATAAACAGTTTAACCTTCTCGAGTTGTAGTCATAAGAAGTACCGCTTTATTGAGTTTACTAACTGAGTAACAAAACAAAAAATGTTGAAGGTAGCCTAACAACTACGTAGTCTTTTGGATTCATGAAAGGGAATTTGAAAGAAACCCACGGCCTTCTCTTATTTTAAGCTTGTTCATTTCAAGACACTTCGTTGTATTTTATTCAACGGATATATAGATCCTATATTTTAGAAGACACCACACATATAATAGAGAACGGATTCTCTTTCTTCTTGGCATTACGTTACCACCAGACAGAGCCTGCTTCTCAGCTAAGTGTTCTTATGAGCACTTCCACAGTTATTAACTGAGTGCTTTATTTACCAAATTTGTCATTTCCACATTCGCATATAGTATGGTAGGTACGATGATACTCCATTGATGATGCCATTACGGAAAGGTAACTTTTTGAACTATTATAGAAAAAAAAATGAAATTTGAAATGAAAGCCCATGTAAAGCAATGATTGGATTTTTTTACATCCTCATCAAGAGACTTCCTGAAAGTAGCTTATATATTGATATATTCAACAAATGTTTACAGTGGGTATAGGACCTGATCCTATTCTTGGCACTTTTGATTCACTTACAGAGTTTTTTTTCAAGCTACGGAGCTCATATTTGGCCACAATATGTTATACAATATATTATACTGAAGCACTTCTTATTGAAAAGTTTCAAACAATTCGGCCGGGAAAGCCCTTACATGCCAAAATGAATTAGTTCTGCACTGTTTCCTAATAAATGCAAAAATGCCAAGGTTGTAACAATTTTAAAATCGGAAGAAAATTCCGATGAAGCTTCTATCGTCTAGTTTAGACGATAAAATTACTACAATCAATAAACTTTTTGATAAAATAGTTTGAATAGATGGTTTACATCAACCAAAATTCATGCACAATTCGAATTCTGACATAGACATTCGGACATCAAATTTTACATGGAATGATTTTGATTAATAAAAATCTGAAGGTTATTCAACTGATCTGTCATTCGACAACTCTTCAAACAAATTTGCAGGCCGGCCATGTTGTATGCTCTCTATGGACTAGCTGTTGTATTACCAGAAAGCTCTACAGAGTATATAATTTGAATAAAAATAAAATTATGAAAATGATAATAAAGCTCCCTCTCTGGTATAATGTCAATGGATGGGTTACATAGAATAACCAATGTTGAAGCTTCGGAGCAAAAGTAAACTTAAATTATCAATAGGTTTAAACAAAAATCGTTGTAATCTTCTATTGTCGCGACAAGTGTGCTTTATATATTTACGCTAGGTTAATTTAAAAGCGATTTTTTCTCTTCTAAACAGGTTAATTCAATATACCTGTAAAAATTGTTGAAGTTAAGTTAGCATGATACAGCATTGCAAATTGCATTGTCAAAATATGCAATACTCATAATCGATAGGTCAATATAATACAAGCAATGGGAATAATATCGATGTCCCATCACCCAGTGTGCATTGATAAAACAACATGCGTACTGTTATCGATTATCAGGGTAAAGGTGGTCCCACAGTTGTGCGGTGGTTTGGAATGCATAACTGGCGAAAGCTGGAAATTTTACGCACTGCAATGGGTTGCACTTTAAACTTGTTTACGCCGGTCGGTATTTTGAGCATATGCTTTCGGTACGGAAAACGTGTTTCTCAATGGAAGTATGCTTTCGGATAAAAGAATAAATTCAAGTGAGGGGCCCAGATGCAAACGTAAGCAGGACATTCGGTCAAAGCAAACTAAATTATTAATGTTACGTTTTATGGCAATTTCTGATCAAAATTTTTCATCACGCAAATCTGTCATGAAACGGCCGCATTATGCAGTGGCATAATAAGCACCATGAAACACTTTTTCACTGAGCAACTGTTTTGAGTTGCGTAATAAACCATAACACAACAAATGTTTGATATTGCAAAATAATTCTGAACGCATCTCGATATGATTTCTGATACCCTCAAGTGGCCTTTTGCGAAATTGTACAAAATGTTGTATGCAACTCGTTGCAGAACTCAATTTTTATACCACTCATCGCAGTTATCTAACTTGTCAAGCTTCGTTAGATAAATGCAATGAGAATATATACCGAGGTGAGGAAGTAGACATTTAGTGTGCGTGACATCCGTGTACGGTGCCAAATGTTTCACTACTACAGGCAAGCGAGCTCCCATAAAAAGCCGTGTAAATTATGACGTAGTTATTTTTGTTTACGTTTTTTCTCTTTACTAATACATAGTCTTTGCTTCTTCTTCCACACCTTGGTATATATTCTCATTGGGATAAATGTACGACTCGTGCAGTAAAAATCGTCGTTCTGCAACAGTAATTTACGCAACACATAGCAGAATGATGATTTTTATAGCACGAGTTGTACATTTATCTAACGAGGCTTGTTGAGTTGGATAATTACGACAAGTGCTTAAAAACCAAGTTCTGCAACGAGTTGAATACAACATTTTTTGCAATTTCGTAGAAGACCAGTTAAGGGTATCAGAAATCATATCATACTCATAATCATATTTTGAAATCTCTTATTGTTTATGTTAGTAAATAATAATTCATTACCCAACTCAAAATAGTTGCGTAATAAAAAATAGTGTTGCGTAATACTCAACACAATGTTACGCCCAACAAATCTGCGTAGTAAGATCAACTCATTCGTTATGTTTAGGTTAAGTTAGGTTAAGTAAATTAAAAACGTTATTTTTTTCCTCTTACCTGCTTATGTAATATCAACTCACCTGTAAAAATCTGAACTGCTACGGCAAATGAAATGTAATATGTTGTTAACAAAATGTTAATAAAATCTTAAATTTGTTTTACCAAATTAGGATGATAGTGTTTTCTAATAACACAGAACACCTAGATATAAGAAATGAATGTAATGTTTGGAATGATACTAATAAAAAAATTTAAAATTCGTGGGCTTCGTGGCCGTGCGGTTAGTGTTACCAAGCATTTAGCCGCATCGAGTCAAGGGGTGTGGGTTCGATTCCCGCTTCAGTCCGGAAAACTTTTCGTCAGGAATGTATTTCGACTGTGCCACTGGGCGTTGCATGCTAGTCCGTTGTCTAGTGTGGTGCTTCCTTCAAAGGGCAAATCGTCCACTGGAAGCATTAACACGTTGTCCGTGTCTTAAAAAAAAAAGATCAACTCATTGCCTATCGCATACATAAGCCGTAAGAAAATTCAATCAAACATAAAATCACATTGATATAGACAATCATCGTTAGTAAGTTTTTTAAGGGTATCCCCAAACTTTTTCACGGAAGTGTATTCTACGAATTCCAGTTAAGTCTCAACAAGTGCTCAGTTCGCTAACTAAAATTAACCAAATTAACGGAATACGATAACATTTTACATATTTCGGGAAAAAGAATTATCAAAATATGTGAAACTTTAGGGAAATCTCAGAATAATTCCTGGACGAATCTCGAGATGACTAGGGTAGAAGCACCGGTTTTGGCCATACGCCAGTTGTAGCCATAGTGAATTCTTCACCGTTTTACATAGCCAATCAGCATGAAACCTTTTGTGTTCAGTCACCTTCATATGATAGAGCTACATTCATTTACTCGTCCAAATTGATACAAAACATAAGAAAAACAATTAATTTTCCTTATAATTTTAACTCCCATACACCTAATTTGGCCAGCGCACTCCTAATTTGGCCACTCTCATGAGAAATCAATGCAATTGGCCAATATAGGAACCGAAGTAAAATCTCTGGCCGAAACTGGTTCCGTTGGCCTATATTGACCAACGGGATTTTCAAAGCAAAAAAAAGGTTTTAGCTCAGTTTTGATATTTTACACACATAATATGGATTGAAAGCTTGCATTTGACATATTTGTAGTATAAATACGGCTTCCCATTTAATTTTTATTGACATTTTCTCTTATAGTGGCCAAAACCGGTGCTTTTACCCTACTTGGAGATATCTTTGTAAGTATCCGTGGAGGAAACTCTGGAGAAATCACTAGAGAAATAACTTGAGTAATACTTGAAAAGATTATCCTAGTATAATTCCCGGAATAATTCCTGGAGAATGCCTTGAAGATATCTTTGCAGTCGTTAAAATCTTCTATTGCCACGATTAATGCCTCATATATTTAGGTTAAGTTAGGTTAAGTAAATTGAAAACGTGTTTTTTTTTCTCTTATAAGCAGGTGAAATCAAGTCACCTGTAAAAAATCTGAACTGCTGCGGCAAATGAAATGTAATATGTTGTTAACAAAATGTTAATAAAATCTTAAATTTGTTTTACCAAATTAGGATGATAGTGTTGTCTAATAACACAGAACACCTAGATATAAGAAAAGAATGTAATGTTTGGAATGATACTAATAAAAAAGGAATCTTTGTAGATATTTTCCTAGAGGAATCCATGGAGAAGTCTCTGAAAGATTTGCTAGAGAAACCTCTGAAGGAATACAAGGATAAATGGCTTGGAAAATCCGCGGGCAAATCTCCGTAAATTATCCGGAGTATTACTGAAACAAATTCTAGAGGAATACTTGGAGAAATTCCAGGAAGAATCTCAGTAAAGATTTTACTGGAGGAATCTATAAAGGCATCACTGGAGACAGGAACTCTAAGTGAAATCTCTGAATAAAGGAATCCCTGGAGGTATCTCCAAACGAATACCTGGAATACTCTGGAGATATTTCGTGAGGAGTTTTTGAAGGAATCTCTGGAGGTTTTCCTGAAGAAACATTTGAACTGGTCCGAAAATTTCGGTTGCTGTCAAAAGTTATACTTCGTCAGCGATAAAATGTCGTTCTACTCATAGATAAAAAAAAAGACATGAATTATGACTTGTCAAATGATACCGATTCCTTGTATTATTTATTTTTCGAATCCCAATGGTTTTTTGGATTGGAAATGTTTCAGACCTACCCGCGCATAGAGTATCTTCGTACCTGCCACACGATATACACATGCAAAAATGGTCAATCAACAAAGGAAACTCTCACTAAATAACTGTAAAAGTTCTCATAAGGACAATAAGCTGAGAAGCAGGCTCTATCCTGGTTGGAACGTAATGCCAGAAACAAGAAGAATAATTTTATGTTTGATTATAGGCATGGCATCTATTAAGATCTGAATGAAAAACCATGAATTTTGAGCTGTCGCATGATGGAACTATATGATGGTTTAGGGACAAAATGTCGAAAGACAAAACGTCGAAACCCAAAACATCGAATGCCAAAACGTCGAATCCCAAAACGTCGAAAGGGACAAAACGTCGAAAGCAGTGATTTTTGTAGCAAATGTTTGTTGCTAGCGTTGCTAATGAAAAAATGGTTGCGACGCAAACGGCGTTGGAAGCACCAACATTTACAATTTTCATCAAAGCAAGCAAGGAATAATTATTCAGAAAAATGTCAATCTTGCATCCATTTCTGACGAGAGAAGAAGCGATGCATTACTTCAATGTTGAAACCTGAAATATTTTGACTGCATCAGATGTAATGGAGGTCTTTTTTTTTCTATCTTTATTAACGAGATTTTTAGCCCTGGGCTAGTTCATCTCGGGACCAACGGCTTTACCTCCCTTCCGAAGGAAATCGTCACTGAAATTTTTAGTGACTATCTCGGGGATGGGATTCGATCCCAGGTCCTCGGCGTGAGAGGCGTGTGTTCTAACCACTACACCAGGTCCGTCCCCAGATGTAATGGAGGTGATAAATGTCATAATGAAGAAATATTCGAAGATATGCATGATATACCGTTTTGTCTCAAATTCCGAACAGTCTCATATTCCGAACACTCGGTTTTTGTATGGCGATTTGGTTGAAATGTTTCGCTGAAATATGTCACCAAATAACAAGGAAATGGTAGTCAATTGCAATTCAATTTTAACGTCTCCAATATAATTTACTTCGCGAAAGTAGTGATGATTCTCTAGTCTGAGACCAGTAGAACAAGCTCAGATAAATTTATTTGCGGAATTATTCATTTGAATACAATTTATTCGTGCTGTTCGGAATTTGAATCAAGGTGTTCGGAATATGAGACAGAATGAATACAGTGTTCGGCATTTGAATCAAAATGTTGTTTCATACTTTTACTTGAAAACAATGCTAAAACTAACTAAATCAACATTATTATCGGTACACCCAACAGCTAACAGTTAGACTTTGAGAAGAAATTAAAATTTACACAAATATCAGCCAATTTATGCCAATCAGATGCATTTGAATTCACTGTTGGCCTTAAGTGTTCGGAATATGAGTCAAAACAGTACTTAATTGCAGAAGTGATGAGAAAGAAATTCAAGAAATTACAAACTAATTCTGTTAATGCAAGACTGATAAGTTTTCCGTATCTCTGGACTCACAACAACGGATGAAGGATATCTCAATAGCGCATTTTTCCTTTTGTCTACTTCTCGTGGATGAACCAAACTTATTTCCACTAAAGCAATATGCATCAGAACTTGTGAATATCAGCAATTGCGTACATTTGGAGCGTAAGCGTTTCGTTATATCTTAATTTGTTTCATTTAAACAATAAGATCTATTTACCTTAAAACATTGCTCATTAAATTTGTAAAGATTTTGCAGGTTAAAAATTTCTCAAAATCGATGGTGCAATGGTTGAAGGTGAATTGGATTTGCTGCTGGTTTAGTTTTCTGTTGATTAATAGCGTATTATTTATTCTTATAAAATACACTCATTCTTTCAACAAACTGGTGACATATATTTAATAAAATTTTCAACTGAGGTTTTAAGTTCTAGTAATTTTTTTATTCTTGAAAAAAAAAATCATTATTTTATCAAATAAGTACAATTGCATCGATTTGTCTATTTGCTTAGCGGAACCGATATTCTGTACCAGGATATCCAGCAAGTTTTAAGTATGTGCTAGTGAATTGACTTCTCTACATATATTGACATTTCCTACGCATAAATGTTTATAGTTTTATCGTGAAAATACAAAGGAGTACGAACTAGCATTAATTGATTTTTTTTTCTTCAAAACATGCCTCTCGCAACCATTTTTCAATGTTATGCTGAAACTAGCATTTTGTGTATGAGACTCCATTATTTGTTTAAAAACCTGAAGATAATACAATAAATGTAATGCAATTTCGTTTCATTTCATTATCAATACCAACAGAAAAATACCGTATCACAGAGGTAACATTGGAAAAGGGAACCATTTTTTCAATGTTTTAACTGGTCAAAGTAATTTGATAGGTATTTTTGGATTGGACGCTATTTTTTTTCGTATTCCTTATTGATCGAATCGAAAACGTCGACATGTTTTGTCAGAAATATTCCTTTTTTCTTTCGACGTCCTGACGAAATTTTAATTTTTCGACGTTTTGGCATTCCACATTTTTACATTCGACGTTTTGTACCTTCGACGTTTTGTCCTTTCGACGTTTTGGCATTCGACATTTTGTCTTTCGAAGTTTTGTCACCCAACCGAAAATGTCCACACCACACCCTACCGGAACCGGTTTCGAAATACTCCGACTGTTAATTTTTAAAAGTGGACACTTTGTTTCTGCTATAACATTTTTATTTATTAGAGAAATCGTAATCGGTTTTCTGTGCATGTTTCTACTACTATTCTCTACGATGTTATGGAAATATAAGATCTAACCAATAATTCTGGTTGCAGAACTGAATAGTTTTTCTAAAAACTCCTAAAAAAACTGATCTTTAAAGTTCAACACTATTTTTCGCATAAAAAAATCCTCAATTTTGGTAGCAGCTTTACAACCACTAATAACACTGCGTAACACGGTTTTGTCTCAAGCACCAAAATACCACTATTTACTTAAAAAAAGATCATAATATTTTTGATGCTCTAAAGTTATTTTTTGATGGTATAGAAAAGTATTGTATATTGTCATATGAGAGAAACGAAGAGTTTTGTATGGAGACTGTTAGTATGTTGGAAAAATCGATTTAATCAAAATTTAATCGTGCGATTTCAACCAAATTATATCTGAAATGAAAGTTAAAGGCCTATGCCGCATGCTTGATGGACTAGATCACGAAAAATTCTGATAAATCAAACTTAAAATTTCATGTAAACATCAATTAAACCAGTGTGCTTGATGGACTAGATCACGAAAAATTCTGATAAATCAAACTTAAAATTTCATGTAAACATCAATTAAACCAGTGTTTTAACCAACTTTGGCGACCTGTAGCAAAAAATCCTGGCGTGCTGGAATATTTCTGAGAACGGCATTAGATTCAACAACCCCAAATGTACCAGAGGCACATAATTTGATAGTTGAGACACGCAGAAATGTCATTTTTGTTGCGCTGTGTAATATTTTACCAGTCTCTGACACTAGGTCACACTAGTGATATATCCATTTATTGCTAAATTTGTTGAAATACAATTCTTTTACTCCCAGCAAAAAAGTAAACTAAAAAGCGTGTTCAAAATTGGTTCAGATTACTAAATGAACTATATTTATATAATAGAGAGCAAAATTTTTAGTAGTAATTGCATTCTATTGCGGGGACTTTCCCAATCTTTTTCCTCGTACAACCACATCGCATTCCTTGTCGAGTGCAACTGTGAAAAACTTACGTCAATACATACACACACCACTCCATACAAAAAACATAACATACAAACACCACTCCATATAATATATAGATTTTCTCCAAATCTCTAAAGTATCTGTTTCTCCAGAGATTTTTCACATACTTTTGCAAGAAATTTCTCAAAAAAAAATCTCTAGAGATTCTCTTTGGAAGAACTTTCAATCACCAGTTCCGATAAAGCTCCATTCCATTGCTCCATGAATTTATCTAAAGAGTTCTTCCACCGGTGATCTCTCCAGAAAAAATTCCAGAAATTTTTCCAGGTAACTCTCCATAAATTTAGAAATGCGCCCAAGAATTTGAAGGATTTTTCAAAAAAAAAAAAAAATTGACAGATATTTCTCCAGAAAACCCTCTACAGAATTTTTGACAAGGATACTCCAGGAATTTTATCCAGGGATTTCTCCAAAGATGACCCTGGAGTTATCTCCAAAGATTTCTTCAGCAATTTACCCAGGTAATCCATCTAGGATATTTCCAGCAATTTCTTCTGGTATTTCTCCAGATATTAGTCCAGATAACCCATTTTATGGTTCCAAGACTTTCTCCAGGTATTTTTTCCAGAGATTTAACAAGAGATTCTTCCAGGATTCCTCCATAAAATCTAAATATTTTTTAATATAATTCATAATGTAATTTATGATTTAATAATACAATATAATTCTTAATATTTTTGTATAGATTCCTCTTGGGATTGCTCATGCAATCCTCCCAAGTGTTTTTTTCCAGGAATTTATCTACGGATTTCTCTAAAAAAACCTATATGAAAGGAGTTTCTGCAAAAGTTCTTGAAGGAATCCCTTAAAAAAATGTTGGGATTATTTCTGATGAAATTCCTTGATGAATGCAAGATGCAATTTCTGGAAGAGTTCTTGTAAAGATCTCCGAATCCTGGTAGAATCTCCGGAGCAATCCGATGAGAATCCCTGAAGAAATCTCTAGAATAATTCCTGGAAGAATTTAAAGTGGACTACCAGGGGAATACACTGAATGCATCCTCGAAGAAAAATACCTATCCTAGTGTAACCCCTGGAGGAATACCTGGAAAAATCTTTGGAGACACTTCTGCAGGAATCACAGTAGATATTTTTTCTGTAAGAATGCTTGAATTTCTGTAGGAATCTTCGAAGAAACATGATGAGAAATGGTTTGAAGAATCTCTGGAGGAATCCTTGGACCAATACTTGAGTTCATGGAGAAATTCTTGGAGATAATCCTTGAGGAATATTATTAAAAATATTACCGAAGGATTCTATGGAGAAATCACTGAAAGTATTCGTGTTACAACTCTTTAAAAAACTCGTTGCGAAATCTTTAGAAGAATCCTTGTTGAGATTTTTTGGGGGAATTCCTGAAATATTCTTTGGATAAATCCCTGGAAGAATCCTTGGAGGAATTTCAGGCAGAATTTCTGGAGGAATTGCTGAAGGTGCTCATGGAGACCTATATGAAAAAAAAAAAATCTGGTAGCGATCAAAATATATTCGTGAAGGAATTTTTGTCAAAATCGTTGTATACATAATTTGCTACGATTGCTATACAACGCAAGTTCGACGAACCAACATGTTTGAATGCATGAATTTGATCTTACAAAATGTTTGCCAGTAGTTCGTGCACATATTACATAGTTCGTGCAAAAATTCTTGCAACTTGCCCAAATGTTCATGCATTGAACGCACTGTGTAATAATAGCTTTAGAGAACCATGGTTTTTCATGGCTACCTCGATGGTCCCTTGGATGCCACTTGTACTGGTTTTGTGTTCTATAACTCGATACCTCCATAACTCGATGGTCCCTTCAATATTGAGTTATGAAGAGCTGACTGTGCATGCAAAGATGTATCTTTTTTATTAATGTTGCCCAAATACATGTAGGTTTATATGGAAGTTAATGTGGAGGACAACAAAAAAAAATATTTTAAAAATTAGACATTTTCTCTCCCTTTCTGAACAATTACGTAATTTGGGATTGATCTTTTTTGGTAAAAATCATTTGTTTGAATATTGCAATGGTACTCGCCAGGAAAATGTGTGAAACATGTCGGAAAAGTTTTGATTCTGGTACTTGTTTTGATAGGTCCCACTTACCCCTGATATGAGGATATTCTGGGGTAAATTAGACCATAGAAATTTTCATTTGAAAGCAAAACATTATACCTGTTAGTCGTAAGCAGCTTGTATTTATACTTAAAACTGCAGCATACTGATGGTAATTCTATTTTAAACACAACTATTTTTGCGAGCTGATGCAAGGCTTAAACGTGTCACAATTCATCATATAAGTTGAAAATGGCGCTGAATTGACAACTGCTACATGGACACATGATAATAAAAATAACAATATTTTGGTACTTAATACATTTCGTATCATTGCATCTTCAACATTTTAGAATAATACCCCCTTGAATTTTTTTTCAATAAATGAGCTATGACGGTAGGTCCCACTAACCCCGGATTCTCACTTGCCTCGGAACACCTTACATTAATTTTGAAAAAATCAACATAATCGAAGAAAAATACTAGAAATTTCCCAACTGTAACAGATACAGTCGACTTTCGTTCGTTGCACTAAAGCTGTAGCCCACCTAGTGAAAGACTTTCACTAATCGGGCTAATTTTAGAGTTGTCAAATGCTATATAACAAAAGAAATTCAGGGCTACCAACATTGACAAATTTTGTTTTACTTCGAAAGTGACGTTTTCCTTCGTTTTAGGTGGGCTATAGCCCATCTAAAGGGAGCCCAATTAAAACGTAGTGCAATTAAATATAGTGCAACGAACGAAATTCGACTGTAAACATCGCTCTATTCAGAAAAAAGTTTGTCATCAGAATAGTAGTTTACGGAACAAGTTGCAGAATGATGATTTACGACGAGTGCTATAAACATCGAGTTCTGCAACGAGTTACGTACAGCATTTTTTGCAATTTCGTAGAAGACCACTTGAGGGTATCAGAAATTATATCGGAATGCATTCCCTATCATTTTACAATTTCTGAAAAACTGTTGTGTAATGATTCATTACGTAACTCAAAACAGTTGCGTAATGAGAAAGCGTTGCGTAATGAATCATTACAGCACTGGTTTCAGTTGCGTAATGACTATTCCAGCACTGCATACTTCAGTGCAGGAAAGTAGGCCGTTTCATGACAGATTGGCGTGATGAAAAATAGCCTATTACGATGAGAAATTGCAAAAAATCCATTACGTCCTCACTGGCACTGACCTGCTTCTCAGCTTGGTGTTCTTATGAGCACACTTCCACAGTTATTAACTGAGAGCTTTCTTTGCCAAAGTTGCCATTTTCGCATTCGTATTTCGTGTGGCAGGTGCCCAGGTAAGTCAAGGATATTTTGAAAAAATCCTGAACCGACCGGGAATCGAACCCAGACACCTTCAGCATGGATTTGCTTTGTAGCCGCGGACTCTAACCACTCGCCTATGGAAGGCCCCGTAACGTAACGTAATGTAACGTTGCTATGTTGTTTCAAAACAGCAAATAGCAACAAAAGTAAGAATTTTAAATTCAGTAATGAATTTTGAACAGGAATGCATTACATCAAATATTTGTGTAAGGAACATATCTTCCATTTCCAATAAGGATGAGTCCAAATATTAACAATCATCAATCAAGTTTAATAAATCTTCGATTGTCCATCTGCATCGGGAGCTGACAAGAAATGGCATTTTTATTTCAGCTTGTATTGATACATTCTACGGTCTAGGTCCGAAAAAGATAAACAAAATTCGTAAAGTATATGCGAATGAACGAGATAACACTATTTTGCTTTCGGAATATTTCTTGCCTGCTGTTCCCATATAGCAACCCAAACACCGCGTTTCTTCTGGTCCCTCGATCTTTCGAGGCGCGTCTTCAAGAAGACATCTGGCAGTGTTTTTTTCTTCTTGGGTTACTTCCACAGAATACATCTGCCACGCGACAGCCTATCTTTTTTAAAAACGTACTCGACTTGAACGCATGGCTGCTGGCAGCAAACCACAGCCAGCCAGCCAGCCAACCATCCATCGATCGCACTCTCAAAATGTGTACTTTTCGATAAGTTGGGTACCGTTCAATCTTCTCGCATTTTTTACGATCGTTTTGACATTAAACTTCGAAAGCCATGTTGCGATACACGACAGGACTGTTGGCGATTTAACCGATTATAGGTACGTGAATTGTGCAGGTCCTTTGGGGCATTTAAACACGTATCACACACATTTTCAAAGAGCTTCATCAAGAGTTTTCTATTTATTACATTGACATTTTATTGATTATACTGTATACTATTCGAAGCGAAATAAGAAAAAGGTTTGCTGGTTTGACGGTGAGCAATCAAGCCAAAAATCGGATTGGATTGAAAAGCCTGAAAGCCAAATGGTATGGAACGAATTTATTGTGTTAATATCTACTTTTAACTGCAATACTGTTATGTGCTTTTCACAAGAAAATTGATGATGAGATTGTTCAAACGAAGATAGGTACATATAATCAAATTTCATTGCTCACCATTAGAATTGAACATTGAACCTTGCGTGGAAAAAGTCAAACTCTAAAAATAAAAAAATCTTACTCCCGGGATCCTACTATTATTATCTCTATTAATGAGATTTGCAGCCCGAGGTCCCGGGATTCTAAATGTCTCAGACAATTTTAGCCTTCCAGTACAAAGGGCCGAATCAACATTTATCATAGAACATTGAACATTTTCTATGCATGGCTTTTCATGAGCTTATAAAAATTAGAGATGTTGCGGTAATTTAGTATTGTTCATGCGTAAATTTTCATTTTTTTTTAAATAATGATTTTGATGATTGTATAGAAAAATCGTTACGAGAAACACGATGTTTATCGAAATATTTAAAAAGATAATGCTATCTACCTATATATGTAGATAGTTGACCTTTCGCCAATAACCATTTTCTCTTAAGAAAACTAGCAATAAAATAAATCCAAATATGAATTACCCTCTTGTTTTCTTAACATACTTTCATTAATCGCGTTTAATATCTAATACCAGCTAGCTTCCAAAGCATCACATCGATTGATTTACCTAATTAAAGAAGACAAACATTTTCGATCACATAAATAAACAGCGGTTCTGCACCACACTATGCAAATACTATCATCAGCTTAACATAATTTGCTAGAAAATAACATTATTATTTGAAATTCATAACGTAGAGACTGCTCGCAAAATATTAGTTTTTGGTGGAAGAACAGTTCGTCTCCGTTAATGTTTTTTCATCATATTTAAACTTGACAACTAAAATGCATTTAAGAAGATGAGTGATAAAAGCATTATTAATTGATAGAGATAGATAGAGACATTTAGTCACATCTCACGAAGCAAGAGATAGAAAGAAAAAACTGAAATAAAATCTACTGTGATCTATAGAAAACTTTATTGCTGTGTGATATTTCGATAGCTACGAAGAGGTATGCGATTATACTTTTGAAGAAGCAAACTATTTTTTTTCTCACGGTGGTCAGATTTGACTTATTATAATTCAATAAGCATATGAGAATCTCTAGTTTTTTACATTTTCAACAAATCAAATGCTACTCATGGAATGTTTATCATAAGACTTCAGTACTGTATTTTAGAATGTAGTTGAGCAGTGAAGGGATCTAAATGTTTGAACGAATCATACCGGAATCCTACTCGGATCCTACCCGGATCCTACCTGGATCCTACCTGGATCCTACCTGAATCCTACCAGGATCCTACTTGGATCCTGCCCGGATCCTACCCGAATCCTACCGAATCCTACCAAGATCATACCAGGATCCTATTTGGATCCTACTTGGATCCTAACCGGATCCTACCCGAATCCTACCAAGATCCTACCCGAATCCTACCAAGATCATACCCGGATCCTACCAGGATCTTAAGGAGTGTATCGAAACGTAGTCGCAAACATTCAAAACCGTCTCAAAAATATTGGGTTGAACCCACAAACAATTTTTTGATCAGAAATACTTAACAAGGTTTTTAAAAATTATGATGCGGTGATATTGTTTCAATAGAGTGGCATTTTGTATGATAACTTTTCAAATTACTAACAGATGACGATGAAAATCTTGCACACCTCTGAAAAAATTGATATGTTAAAAAATCTGTTAAATTTTAAGAAAAAATGTTTTTTATTTATGCTAATATATTCTGTGCAACAACTCTTAAGGCATGGTGTAAAAAATATATTGAAAAATACATTAACAAGCATTTGAGAGCAAATACAAAAATCGTAAAAAGTCTATTTTTATGTATCTCGATTTTTGATTTTTGCTTTCTATACGTTAATGGTAATATCGAACGATTGGAACGAATGAAAATAAATGTTTTTGATTGGAAAAGTTTATTTGCATATTTATGAAGTACCGTAAGCAAAAAATGGTTTTGTTCAATACAAATCATCGAATCTTCAGAAGACACTTCAAAAATGTAATTTTGTGCAAGATTTTATTTTCTATGCGTTATAAATCTTGTTGAATTTATATTAAGACTCCATATTATTCAATATTTTTTAGTTGATCCGAAACTTGATGACATGATGATGATTTGCGTGAAAAAAGCTTTTGAAAATTATGCTCTGAGATATACCTATTTGAATCCGGGTAGGATACCCGGATCCTACCAGGATCCTACCCGGATCCTACCCGGATCCTACCAGGATCCTACCCGGATCCTACCAGGATCCTACCCGGATCCTACCAGGATCCTACCCGGATCCTACCAGGATCCTACCCGGATCCTACCAGGATCCTACCCGGATCCTACCAGGATCCTACCCGGATCCTACCAGGATCCTACCCGGATCCTACCAGGATCCTACCCGGATCCTACCAGGATCCTACCCGGATCCTACCAGGATCCTACCCGGATCCTACCAGGATCCTACCCGGATCCTACCAGGATCCTACCCGGATCCTACCAGGATCCTACCCGGATCCTACCAGGATCCTACCCGGATCCTACCAGGATCCTACCCGGATCCTACCAGGATCCTACCCGGATCCTACCAGGATCCTACCCGGATCCTACCAGGATCCTACCCGGATCCTACCAGGATCCTACCCGGATCCTACAGGATCCTACCCGGATCCTACCAGATTTACCTACCCGGATCCTACCAGGATCCTACCCGGATCCTTACCAGGATCCTTACCCGGATACCTACCAGGATCCTACCCGGATCCTACCCAGATCCTACCCGGATCGCTTACCCGATCCTACCGGATCCTACCCAGATCCTACCCAGGATCCTACCAGATCCTACCCGGATCCTAACCAGATCCTACCCAGGATCCGTACCAGGATCCTACCCGCGATCCTACCAGGATCCTACCCGGATTTCCTACCAGGATCCTACCCGGATACCTACTAGATCTTACCCGTCCTACCAGGATCCTACCCGGATTCCGTACCAGGATCAGTTAGGCTTTGCGAAGAAATTAAAAACTTTCACAAATATCAAGCAAATTAATTTATTGCGGATCGGCATGCATTGAAAGGCACTGTTGCTCTTAAGGTGTTCGGAATAAGACCTATACTTCCCGTGATATTCTCTCATAGCGATAATAGAGGGTGTCTGCATATCATCTATCTGGGCATCCAAATCAGGCAGTGTCCATTTATTGCTAAAGTTGAAAATCTTCAGGACCCCCCCATCCCCCTATTCGTAACGCTTTTTGTATGAGTCGTAACGCTTGAGGCCTACTCCCTCCTCCTCCTAGAGCGTTACGTTATTTGTGGACGGCGCCTTTTTCCATTCAATTCAATTCAATCCACAACGAAGTAGCCAGGGCAGCATTCGCCTGTTAAAGACTGCGTGAATCTTTGAAATATAAAGTCCCAAATGTCTGTCTAATGTAACAAACCAGAACAAGGGCCTGGATCACTTTAAAACTGCTTCAGCAGATAATTTTCCTTCTATCAACTTCTTAGATTTCGCTTACTGTGATCGATCTAATATCAATACATGTATATTCAATTTTAAATAACTTTACATACAGTTATTTCGGTCGTCCTAGCAAATATCTCTCGTAGAAATTTCGGTTTAAGGTGAATATATCCTAAAGCGTTGATTTTTTGTATTAAACACTTCCAGGACTCTCAATTTTGCACATTTTTGCTGAAACCAACAAAGAGCTATCTCGATTATATTTCAAGTTATGGACGATTTTCATTGAAAACATATTATTTTCAAAATTTTGTTAATCTCTTCAAACAAAAGATGTCCTCGCTATTTTTTCGCGATAAACAGAGAAAGAGATTATCTTTCTAATCTAAGATTGAGAATCCGTTTGCGCCTTTCAGATATATAGGCTTTTGAAAACAACCATGTTTTCGAAGAAAATCTCGGATATATCTGCAACCATAGGAGATAGAACAGTAGTTTCTTCGGCAAAAAGTTGCGCTATCAAAAGTTCTAAAAGTGCACGAAAGAAAGGTTTTGTCAGAAATTATCGTACAAAAAGTTATCAAGAAAAAACTGATTTTTCACGTCCGCCCTAAGCTATTTGTTTAAAAATATATAACTCGCGAACCATAAGAGATATACATTGTATAGGCTTAAATGCGCCAGAAAAAGTTTACATTCTGATCTCGTAAACCATGCGGAGCACCCTAATTCCATATCATTGAAAAAATGTCTGAAAAATATGGAAAAACTTTTCTGAAGACACCATATATCTTAAACTGACGGTTTAGGCGCAATCATTTTTGTCTTCCTAGATATGGCTTTGGGACCAATGAGCAATGAATAAAATCGACGCAGCCTCTAAAAATAGAAAAGTTCTTTGGGAACTTGTGAAAAAATGGTGGTCAATAATAGAAAGAAAAAAATATCACGATGTGAATAATTCTTTGGTGTAAAACAATAATACTCCTAGTTGAGAGGATAATGGTATTGCTGGATTTAGAATTTTGGCATACAGTTTTGGGAATATTTTGCAATGAATCGGCCAGATATCCATTCAGTATTGATGATACAGTATTGAATACGAAAATAGCGATTAAGAGAAGGTTCAACTTTAAAGTGTTTGAACACATATGAACTTCGTTTAGATGCAACTTGTGAAACTGATGATACCGCATCATTTCATCTGTTGTGGATTCATCCGATGAGAATTAAGAATGATCAAAAATATGTATGCTATTCGTGCCTTGAACATCGCCGCCGACACATTCTGGGCCAACCAGTCAACATCCGTTCATCGAACAATTTGACATAGTGGCACGAGGCGGTTCCTTTGGCGGTAAAACCGTTACATTTTTGCTCATTCTGTATCTTCGGTTTTCGGGTTTTGTTTGTATAGTGAAACTGGAATAATTTCAGTAATAGCTTACTTCCTTACAATATGTTACTCACTGGAGTTGGGAATTGTTGCTAAATTTAATCATCAATTAAAATGTGTGAGGTTGTGTGCGGCTTTTAATGATGAGAAACTGTATGCGGCAAACCTCTTTTTTTTTCAAAGAAAAAGTACGACATTGAACCCCCACTTGAAGGAGCACTGGATCCAAGCCTAGCTAATATCAGCTGAAGCTATCTTGTTAGCAACTATTATTTAAATTTCCAAGCCCTCAGTTTGTATTGACGCCCTGAACAATCAAAATCCTTTGATCTTTCACTCATAAAGACACAGATCTGGATTACTTCATTTAACTGACATTCCTAAAGGTGCGTAAAATCTAGGGGTATAATGATTTAGAGAGAGAGTATGCTTTCATATTCAAAACTGTGGTCACATCATGTAATCAAAATGTGCAGCTGTCCTCCTACGCAAGCTGCTTGTTGTGCAAAATCAATCGATGGAAAATAAAATTCTGCACAAATGTGCTCTACTTATTCATGGAATCGATTGTACCCTTCATCCATATCGACCATGAATGGAACCCTTTGTTATCGTGACGTCGTCGCCTACACATTTGCTTAGGAAGATTAACCAGCATTAACCAGATGTGTGATAAACGTTGAACGTTGCACAAAATTCCCCATTTTTCTTTATACCATAAAACGAGGATTGTTCAATATTCGAAAGATTATCACTGTCTGTGGATAAACAGTCGTACAATGAATGCGATAGAGAGACGGTCCTGTATAAAAACATATAACTTAACTTAAAATGCAACATGCCATTTTATGGACATTTATACTTATTTTTCAAGTGTGTAATAAAAATCGTCTAGTTTCGAATTGGCTTAGCAGAAAAAGTATTATGTGGGATGGTACACAAATTATGTCACGCTAAATTTCGACTTTTTCGACCATTCCCCCCCCCCCCTTTGTCACGTTTTTTGTATGAGTCCTTCGAAAATTTTGTAAGGCTTGTCACGCTTGGCTTGACCCCCCCCCTGGAGCGTGACGTAATTTGTGCATGACCCCTGTTGCATACTTTTTGCATGCTCGTTTACTTTTCAATATTTATATTAATATCACAAGAACTCTTTTTTCTTTTGAGAAAATGGAGTGTGAAGTTTTCAAACTCGTTTTCCATACGAATATTCAAAAAAATTCCAGAGAATTGGAACATGCTCAAATCTTAATGAAACTTTCACAATTTGCTTTTCACTGCGATATCTTTCTGAGGAAAGTATAGAAAAGATCAGAACACGGTTCATTTTTGTGTTTTACGGTGCGGAAATCTGTAGTGGGACTGATATGCGGATACTTTATGGGTTATTTGACTTTCTGTTTTTATCCTACTTTTTCCGAACAAATCTTATTATCTCATTAAGGCAGCTGGAATAGAATTGGAAGATATGTTGAAAACTGAGCTAAACTCAATTTTGACGAAATAGCAGATGGGACTGACTTGCGATTTACCACAGAATGGATCAATGCACGTGTTCATTATCTGACGTTTTAGCGGTGCCGTGTTATTTATGTGACCATGAAAACCAGTGAATTCGGCACCGCTCAAACGTCAAATTAGTGAACTCGTGCACCGGTCCATGGACCAATGCACGAGTTTACTAATTTGACGTTTGAGCGGTACCATATTCACTCGTTACCATGGGCCCTATGGGCCTATTCACATGACGTCTCAAATCAGCTGATCGGGAAGCACTTTGACATTTCTTCTATGAAAATGACAGGCTCGTGTTAGCACCGGTCCTCCACCGATGTTAACAATGTACGGATCTGTCACATGAAAAGGCCTATCACGAATACCACTCATGGTGACAAACAGGTGAAGTGATCATTTTCCTATTACGGATATCACCTAAGGCATCATCCATTAATTACGTAACGCTAAAATTGAAATTTTTCGCCCCCCCCCCCTCCGTAACGCTTTTTGTATGACAAATTTCGAATTTTTGTATGAGCCTGTAGCCTCTGGCTGCTCAGAAGGAATAAGGCTAGGAGATTTAGCTGAGCACAGGGTCGTTTACTGTGATTAACAACGATTCAAACACTGCAACCCCAATCACTTACCTTGCAGAAGCATCAGTGCTGGAATTGCATAGCGGAAAGGGAAGCCAACCGGTTTATCTGACCAAGGCGGAAAAAACTCATGAAGTGGTCGGATTCCAAAAAAGACTAACCAAAGCCGAGGCTTGGAAACCCCTTTCAGGTACGGAATCGATCAAAAAGAAGAGAAGGTGTATATAACCTGAGGGAGTGCGTCCTTTAAATGACGTAACTATCGAAATTTAGCTTAACATAGTAGTTTTATTCGCCCACTGGGCATTTTTCAATAGAGAGAGACGTAATGTTGTACTTGCGTGTTACATGGCTGGATGTGGGCGGCAGGATGGCAGATGGCGGCGGGATGGCAGATGACGACGAACTACGTTGGCTAGCATTGGTGGTATCATAATCGGCGGAAAAGTAGGCTTGGGAGGCGGCAATCACTACACGTGGTCACTGTAGGTCCGGTCTGAACATTCCGGGGTCCTGGACGACGCGGGTGCTACAACGGAGCTTTCACCTTGGCTTCACCTTCACTGTGGTTCGACCGGTTTGGCTATGGCCTACCGGCGCGGTCTTCTGACGGGGTCAAACGGATGTGTGGTTGGTGGCTGAACTTTACGACGCTGTTGGGAAAGCTACGCACCTCCAACGGATTTTTACTGGCGAAAACGCTTGTCACGGGACTCAATAGGGCCTTCGAATGGTGTTGCCAGTGTAGAGGCCAGCCTTGGACCGTTCTACGTGTCCGATTTGTCCGTGGACCGGATAGTCGGCCCCCAGAAGGCGTATGCGTGGCTATGGCTTGCCCTGGAAACGCTGAGGAGTCCTGAGAACGAAACTGGGCCCTCCGGGAATCGCCCGTGGCCACAAAAAAAGAAAGAAAAGGCTCGGAAAACAATCACGAGCCTATCACCAGCATTAACACCTTGTCTCTCTCTATCTTTTCTCAACTAACACCGCCATTTTGGCTCATACAATTACCTTTTCTTAACAATAGCACTTCACAATAGCTTCAATAGCTTCAATAACTTTTCCTTTAATTTAACTACCTATTCAAAGAAAACACAATCAAATTATATACACCACAAAGGAATAAATAAATTTCAATTACTTTTTAAACTCCTTAAACGGCGCGCACTACTAAGCACTTGGGTAGTCGAATGCAACTGAGACTCGACCAATGTTCTTCGATTCGTTTTATGCTAGCTTTGATCAAGATAAATCTTCGTGAAGAGCCGAAGTTTGACACCATGTCCCTTCTCAATAGTTGGCAGCCCTTCTATGCTGGGGGGTTCACTGATTAGGTCAACTTCGTGTGTAACGGGTTGTTGTCCTAGCTCAACCACAGTGGGTAAAATGTCGGAGTGAGCGAATGCTTCGAATGGTATTCAAATAAACTGTTCGGTCAAGCTTCTTATCGTACAGCTAGGTTTTCCTCACCAGTAAGGCTGTCCGAATACCATGTGAAGGCGGGGAGCGGGTTTTAGGTGCTTACTGGTGGGTACGGTTTTAGGAAAGGAAGACTTGTGGCGGAGCCTACAAGCAACAAATTGGAACCAACGGTTACAAGCCATAACGCTTGGGCCTATCCCCCCCCTTCCCCTAGATCGTTACGTAATTTGTGGATGCCGCCTAAGTGAGAAAATGTGGAGAAGTTCATCGCAAGTGATAGATCGCATGAACACGAGCTATGGACCAATGCACGGGTTCACTAATTTGACGTTTGAGCGGTGCCGAATTCACTCGTTGCCTTGGTCACGTAAATAACACGGCACCGCTCAAACGTCAAATAGTGAACCCGAGCATAGGTCCATTACGAATGGCACGCTACCCGGCGAAGATCGACAAAAGCAATCACTTGAAGTGTAAACTTTCCACCGCCGTTCGGGTGGGTGAAGAGTTGTCACGTAAAATAAAATAAGTTTAAAACAGCATTTTTTTCGCTTTTTGCTTAACAAATCTTATGTTTTTGTTATTCTAGGAAGCAGAACACTATATGTAGGCCCGGTTTGCTGTCTAAAAGTTATTTATTGGCCTTTCTTTTCTCGTTTGAAAGTGAGGCTAGAATTGAACAAAAACATTTTATTCCCCTCGGTGTACGCAAACGAAAAAAAGGTCAATTCCAACGGGAGTCGCTGTAGAAAATTTCTGCCTATCGACGGAAATCTCATGAACATTTTTTTTAATTGCAAATTAGACAACAGATATGGGCCGGCACATGTAAAAAATATGTAGTGGAATAATAAGTACGTAGTTGGAGCTACTGGAGGAGCCTCAAAAACATACATTGCTTCATTGTTAACTTCAAAGCAGTCCTAAGCTAAGTATGATGTTTCGTCCAAGAAAAATAATAAATTTCGTAACCCAAAGAGTGATGATATTTTCAACAAACAGCTCCATTTTAAATTACATTTCTTCTCAACTACGTACTGCGAAGAAAGAAAAATTAAATCCTTGAAGAATTCCGAACAGAAATTTCACCCGCATCGCCATAAGCGATAACTTTTCTGTTCAGCAGAAAACCAGCCTTAATAAAACATAAACTTGTTATATTTCTAGCAGGATTTAATAGATAACTCACTACTAAAATGTTTATTGAAAAAAGGAATACAACGAATCATTGTATATTAAAATTGAGATGTGAACTCCTACCTCTTTTTTTCAACTCTGAAAACGTTCCTTATTTAAAGTAATATAATGAGCATAGTTTTAGTTGTTAATTACTAAGTATTGAGCTAGGTTCTTCTGCCGAGAATCGATAAGTGCCCTGTGCTGGGAGTCGCTGTAGAAAATTTCTGCCTATTGACGGAAATCTACTAAACATTTTTTTAATTGCAAATTGGACAATAGATATGGGCTGACACATAAAAAAATGTAGCGGAATAATAAGTACAAGTCTTCTTCTTAAACTTTATGTAATTGTTTTAGAAACACGAACAAAATTCTACAATTTAAATCCTTTTTCATGTTCAGTAACGATTCAACGCAACAAGTGACTATTCGTTGCATTTCACTATAAACAATGATATTATGAATATGACTTCACCGCAGTTGTCACTCCACTGAGTATTTTCAATCACATCACCGTCCGTGACAACGGGAATAGAGCGAAACAAATGAAGTGACTGGAAGGTGAAGTGTAAGTGAACGTGAAAGTGATATTCAGAATAGGGCCCCATGGCTACATAAATAACATGGCACCGCTCAAACGTCAAATAGCGAACTCGTGCATTGGTCCATAGGTAGCATAAAAAATAACAGCAGTCTTGAAAAGGAGGATATCATCTCGACACCTTAGGCGGCATCCACAAATTACGTAACGCTCTAAGGGGAGGGGGGAGTAGGCTCAAGCGTTACGGCTCATACAAAAAATTAAAATTTTTCATACAAAAAGCGTTACGGAGGGGGGGGGAGGGGGTCGAAAATTTCCAATTTTAGCGTTACGTAATAAATGGATGCTGCCTTATTGTAAATATCACGAATAGCGCAGTAATGATTGCATGTACAAACAATTGGATGCAGATTCTCACGAATTTTGCCTTCAAATTCATTGCAAACGTGTGGTATCTATGTGTCCAGCCTTACACAACTTCTTTTTCGGTTGGCTAGCGTTTTGATCTTTTTCCTTTCACTTTGAGCACACTGGTACAGTTCTTGTTCGTAAATTTCCCAGTGTTATTCATTTTAACTAATTATCCCGCTTTGTGAACCATGTCGGAATTCGTTACCTTGCATTTTAATCTCACATTTTTCCAAATGCCCCTTTAAATTTCGCTACTTGCTTCGGGAGCACGTTGGCTCATACGAATTTTAATTTGGAATGCATTCTGTATTCATAAGGAAGGTTACTTCTGTATTCATAAGGAAGCTTAATATCGAACGTTTGAAAATATGTTTCATCCATTTTACAGTCGGCTTTCGATATGGGTAAGAGCATCCAGTTTCCGGTTGGGATATGATCGTAGTTTAATAACTAAGCGTCAATAATTGTTTCAACTTGTATTGTGCTTTGCTTTGATAAATGGATTATTGGGAAAGTTGTGTATCGCACTTCGAAGGTCACCAAGCAGTGGTTCCAATATGTTTCTAAGCAAATGGAAAATTCTTCAAATGTACATTTACGCGACAAATTACACTGGTTTTGCTATACAAATGCAGATTTGCACTTGACTGCATCATTGTCACAATTAATTATAATCGAACAAACCTATTTCAAATGGCTGACATACTTTTACAAATGTTTTACAAGCAAGTTTTCGTGAAACAAATGAAACAAACAAACTAGCAACCCTGCTGAGATCACATGCTTTTGATAAAACGTAAACAATTTTCGTTGGCGCGAAACCGATTCACTGCCTTTTCTTGCCCGCCAACGGCGAAAACAAAGGGTTTGACGTTTCCGCACTTATGAACCCGCCCGCACTTCTGAAGTGCGGGGTCCAATAAGGTGGGAACTGCGCAATAGATTCCAGCCAGAAATTTTCTTGATTTGCAAAGGTATTAAGTAGAATCTTGACTGTCGCGTAATGTTCATATAAACGATATAAATAAATGGCAAAATAATCGTTGCAGTTGGAACTGGATTGGAATGTTTGGGTTTTATGCATTAAATTACAGATTTACAAGAGTTGAAAAAAACATATCAAACGCATATCGACATCGCTTGATTTTCATGTTTCGAAATTGAATTAGGCATAAATTCAGTTTTTGAAATATAAATAAGAAGGGGAACTTACGTATTCTCGGCAGGCTAAGCCGATGCCGCCCTTCTTTTGTAATTTTCTTGGACATCAACAGACGAATTCCGTGTTTGTCTGATTACATTTATGTGTTGCTCAATCCTCTATCGATTCACGCCGGCAGACTTGTCAAAATGCTTTTAGAAAAGTTTTTACAACGCTGCGAACATCTGTTGTCAGTGTGACTATTGTCGGCAGCCTCATTCTCTTCGGCAACTTTCCCATAAGATCTGCTGGTGAATCTCTTCGGCAACTCCAAATCAGTCGCATTTTGAGGCGTGTTTATTTGAATTGAAGACATCTCTGGCGATATTGTTTGTTTAGTCTCGGAAATCTCGTCAGCGGGAAGCGGGCAGAACAAAGAATCATCTGAATGTTTTCATTGATGTGTTTTGATAGATAGATATTGTGTATATGTCGTTTAAAATTTGGTTGCCGATAATAGTCGAATGGTGCCGAAGCCGTAAGTCTCCCTATATTTCGAACAAAATCTAATGAAATCAATAGAGCGATGCATACCTCTAGGCCAGTACTTTCTAAACTGTGCGCTGTGGCGCTCTGGTGCGCTGCAGAACTTGTAAATTATGAACTTGCATGAAAATTATCTCATAAAGTACCGAAAAGCTAAACATTACATATAATTTGCAATTGGATTAGATGGACAAATTGATGTGAAGATTTGCGAAAAAGTTACACGTCTTCTCAGTGAGAATCGAACTCACGACTCCCCGATCTCTAGTTGGGGCGCGTTAACCACTACGCCATGAGAGGACTCAGTAGTTGTTAAACTTCCACTCGGCTGGTTGGCCGTAAACCACGATTCATAATTAAAACAAGTATTTATCGAGCAACGGACTCATGTTCCGTAACCGGTCGTTTGAGAACGTCGCGACCCGTTGGAAGCCCACACAATAGAAACCTCAGCCAGCGCAGTTGCTGGCTAGTGTAGTGTGCTATTCCTATATCTAAAAAACAATGCGCTCTCGGGCTAGGCATTGGATATAAATAGAAAGCGTTGTGTTTGGATGGGCATCTAATTCTTCCGAAAGAGGTGCACTTTGCGAAAGAGGGCCACGTGATTATTGAGCGGAAATCGAATTCAGGTTAACTTCTGCGTTCATGAGTCCTCTCATGGCGTAGTGGTTAACGCGCCCCAACTAGAGATCGGGGAGTCGTGAGTTCGATTCTCACTGAGAAGACGTGTAACTTTTTCGCAAATCTTCACATCAATTTGTCCATCTAATCCAATTGCAAATTATATGTAATGTTTAGCTTTTCGGTAGTTGTTAAACTTCCACTCGGCTGGTTGGCCGTAAACCACGATTCATAATTAAAAACAAGTATCTCATAAAGGTCTAAGGAAAATCCATTTCACTGACCACTTTCACTTATGAACACTCTAAATCGAATTGCGCAGTGTAAGAAAGCTTACACAATTGTAGATGAAAGGTGAAGATGAGGGCGGTTCAAAATTTAAGAATGTTTGAAAATCCAATCTCCCATATGTTTCTTACCATCCTTACCATAAAAATAGTGTCCTGTGAAATTTTCAGCTTTCTAGGTGATGTAAAGGTGGCCCAAAGACAATGTAGGTTTATATGGAAATTACTATGGAGAAATTTTGAGATATGTTCCAAACACACTAGTACTGTAATGTAAGTACAAACTCATTATCCCATAGTAAAAACTTATTCTTCAAACCATAATAAAGATGTTTGCTGAAGAGAGAAATTCAATACGAAGGATAGCAGAAGAGATATTCATGAGTTAGTATGCTATTAATTAGCCTAATATGGGATTATAGCCCTGCATCCATGTTCAAAAATCCCAAACAAAATTAGCTCAAAAGGGAATTGTTTCTTCAACAATATCCTTCATTAAGGTTTGAAGAATGAGTTTTAGTGTGAGTACTAGTGTGTTTGGAACATTTCTCAAAATTTCTCCATAGTAATTTCCATATAAACCTACATTGTCTTTGGGCCACCTTGAAATCACCATCTAGAAAGCTGAAAATTTCACAGAACACTATTTTTATGGTAAGAATGCTAAGGAACATATGGGAGATTCACTGAAGATGCATCGAAGCCAAACCTCGAATTTTCAAGAGCTCAAATCTAGAGAATCAGACAACCGTTCATGCTGAAAATATAACTCACTAGTCACCACTTGCCCCGGTGGATCTTGTGTCAACTATGATCGGAGAACATGCAAGTCAGCAACTACTGAAGGTACCGGTTTCGAACAACACGATTCGTCGCAGAATCGATGACATGTCCGAAGATATCAACTAGGTATCAGCTTATCTACTGGAAGGTAAAGAATATGCTCTGCAACTGGAGGAAGCTAAGGACAATAGGAAGGATTTAACCACGAAGTCAACTTCTGGGAAGACCTGATGTTTTGCAAGCCGATTACCGGAGGGACCTATGGGCAGGAATTATTCGACATCGTTGATTCCTACATGGCTGAGCACGAAATTCCGTGGAAAAATTGTGTTGGTGTTTGCACGGATGGAGCTCATGCCAAGCACAAGCACGAATTGTAAAAAAAATGCTTTGTGGACTCATTGCATTATTCATCGAGAAGCATTGGCAGCAGAAAGTCTCAGCAAAGACATGTTGTTGAAACAATTGCAAAAGTGGTAAACTATGTGAAGACTCGTCCAATGAAAGCAAGATTTTTCGCTAAGTTATGTGACGACATGGGAGCCGATCATTCTCACCTAAGGATTATTTTCAAAACAAGATGATCAATAGCCAATTTTGACACATATTCCAAAAAAAACAAGAGTTCTCAACTTTTGGAAAAATGGTACAAAATGATCAAGAAACAAAAAAGTTACCACGATTTGATTTTTTTTGTGATCTAAATTACATTACATTCTTTAATCTAAATTACGTAATGTTTTTATATCTTTTTATATTCGTCCTGATTTAGCAGGACATGTCCTGATTTTGAGATTCTATTGAGGTGTCCTGATTTATTTATCATATTTCAAGTTTTGTCCCGCTTTTTCCTGCTCACCGTTAGCATGTGAAGAGATCTTTTTCGAATGCTTCTCAGCATTTGAAAATCTTTGCAATTATCATTATTATCTTAATTTTTTTAAGCCCTAGGCTGGCTCATCTCAGCTATCGTTGCTAGATTTCTTACACGAGAATTGATTTTAAGTAGGATCCTTAGCCTAGCGAGATCCTTAGCAAAATTCTCTTGGGATCTTAATAAAAGGAAGCTTCTTTGTAAAAATCTTAACGAGATTTTTATCAGATTCTTTGTAAAACCATAATTAGAGAAGTGTCCTGACAGTATTTTAATGCATCTTTAATAAATCTTTGAATAGATTTTAGGCGAATTTTATTTTTTTAATTAATTTAATGTTCAGTTTTAATAGATGTTTTCAGATTCTTTAAAATATATTCGGCGGTTGTGTTACTTTTCCCCGAATGTCAGTTTTCCGAATGTCGTTTCCCCGAACGCCAGTTCCCCGAATACCAGTTCCCCGAATATCCCGTTTCCCCGAATAGCCCACTTCCCCGAAAAGTTTTTGGCACTCATTTTTGTCATAACTTTATACAGTTCAGGGTGGTGAACACCCTTCTTTATTTAATTGGCGGTTCTTACGAGCTTTACCGTCCTCAGAATTTTAGGCAATATGTGTATATTCGAGAATGATCAAATACCTCCTTCTTTTGATTGCTGATCGTTCTTTCTAATGGATCATTAAAATAACCGAAACGGCCGCTATGGAAAGCATAGATAGCACCACCGTAGCCTTGTGTGTTTGACAGAACAGCAATGCTGGCACAATGTTAAATCCCATATACAGTGGCGCCTTTGTTTTGATGCGGTGAGCACTTGCAAAAACTACATTCAATGATCCATTAACCATCCTGCCACTGAAAATGATTATAGCATCTATTTGAACTGCTCCCTCTTTTCGGAGAAACGGGTCATTCAGGGAAGTGGCATTCGGGGAAACGGGTCATTCGGGGAACCAACATTCGGGGAAACGACATTCGGGGAAAAGTAGCACTGTCATATTCGGCATACATTCTGAGTGATTTTCTATCGAGATCTAGAAGTAAATAGATTAGTAAATTGCGGGCAAGATTGTTGCAAGATTGAATTGTTTCGATATATAAATGAATGTTTCAAGACCTTCCGCAAATTCAATAACGTTCAATATTGGTTAATTATTGGGGGGATGCTTGAGGAAATTTTAAGTGACTGCTTGGCATAGAGGAAATATAGGTAGACTTGTTAGATACCCAGCAAAATCATTGATGGACTTCTTGAGAGTGTATGGGGAATTATAAAATTCTTGCGCAGTCAACCTAGTTCTTCTTCTTCTTAATGGCATTAACGTCCCCACTGGAACAGAGCCTGCTTCTCACAGCTTAGCGTTCTTATTGACGGACTAAGCAGGATCCGTGGAGCAGTGGAATATGCGTTCGTGGGAAATATTCGGTAACGCGGAAATCACACGCGAAACAAGAGTTAAATGCGGAAGTACAAAAGAAACTTTATTAATACGATTTCGGTTTACAAAGTAGTGAACACGTCTTCACGCGGTAACTTTCAGTTCAGAATGGTTTTCTATTCTACACATCTACCGGATGGGTAGGTTGGCAGCAGTGGAGAGTTAACGAGGGGTTACCCGATGCGAAGCTAGGTGCATTGCCTCTCCACACTCCTCCTCAAGGCACAGTAGCTTCGGATTCACTGCTGTAGGCCAAGCGCTTCACAGAACTGCATGTGCTTGGTCGGACCTAACGGTTTGGTCATCACGTCTGCTGTCATAGTTTCAGTCGGACAATACACGAGTTTGACGATCTTCTCAGTACACAGTTGCTGAACAAACTTCTGCCTAGTATCGATGTGTTTCGATTTACGGCTCGCCCTTTCACACTTGACGAAGGACAAGCAGCCCTGATTGTCCTCTTGAATCACCGTCGGCTGCGTTTGAGGTTGGCCAAGATCGCTGAGCAATTTCCTCAACCAGACGGCCTCTTGACAGGCCTCGCTCAGGGCCACGTACTCGGCCTCCATGGACGAGAGAGTGACACTTCCTTGTTTGCGGCTTGCCCACGAAATTGCCGAACCACCGAAGAAAAAACACCATTCCAGAAGTCGATTGCCGGTCTTTTGGGTCACCGGCCCAATCTGCGTCGGAGTACCCGTTCAGTTGCTGATCTGGATCACCACCAATCACTAGATAATAACCGCTGGTCTGCTTAAGATAACGGAGCGTACGTTTTGCGGCGGTCCAGTCGCGCTGAGTTGGATTGCAAAACTGCCTGCCAAGAATGGCAGCGGCGTTAGCGATGTCTGGACGAGCTACAACAGCTAGGTACAACATGCCTCCTACTAGACTCCGATACTGGGTTGCGTCTTCCAAAGCTTCACTGGTTTCCACGGATTTCAGGTAGCCTAAGTCCATCGGGGATCTCGCACCTTTAGCATCCTTCATTCCGTGACTATCGATTAGTTTTTCAATATACTGTTGCAAACGAATCTTGAATACTCCTTGCTTCCGTTTTACCTCCAATCCTAGGAAGTGGTACACGGGTCCCAGCGACGTTAACTCAAACTCCGCTTTCAAGCTGTCGAATATCTTTGAGATTTCCTTCTCCGACGCTGACGCTAGCAGTAAGTCATCGACGTAAACCAATAGGTACGCCTCGCAATCGCCTCCACGAACATAAAGACAGGGATCAGCCATAGACGCCTTGAACCCAAGCTTCGATAGGACCTCGTTTAGCCGTCGGTTCCAGCACCTCGCTGATTGCCGGAGGCCATAGATGCTTCTTCTCAACTTGCAGACTAACAGCTCTTGACCTTTCTTCGCGAATCCTGGAGGTTGTCTCATAAAGATTTCCTCGTCGAGTGAACCGTGCAGATAGGCGGCTTTAACATCGAAATGGTGGACATGGAAACTCCTGTTAGCAGCCACAGCGAGGAACGCACGCAGTGATACATGGCTTGACACTGGCGCGTACACGTCACTGAAGTCAACTCCTTCACGCTGGGTATAGCCCTGGGCTACTACTCTGGCCTTATGTTTCACCGGTTCTCCTCTCTCATTGCACTTCAATTTGAAGACCCACTTGGATCCCACAATCTTCTTTCCTGCTGGCATGGTGACAAGCTCCCAAGTCCCATTACGCTTGTGGGCATTCAGCTCCTCCTCCATGGCGCTGCGCCATTGTGGATCCTTCATGGCTTCTCCGTAGTTGCTAGGTTCCTCGAATGCACAGGACGCCTGTTCAATCACACTTCCCAACACGTAGTCTTCAAAACGCTGCGGTTGTACACCACGGGTTGAACGACTTGAACGCCGAACGACTTCCTGATCACCATCTACAGATTCAGCATCTTCGTAGAGAGAATCATCTTTCAGCGGATCACGGTCTTTCGTAGATTCGCCCTGCGGAACGGATTCTCGCTCATCCTGTACTGGATCCTTTCGACGAGATTCAGAGTTCGGGTGTGCGTTCAACGGGATCTCAACGGACGACGATCCATTGCCCAACTCCATGAAGCGCGCATCTCTGCTGACGATTACTGTGTCCGCGTCACGGTCCAGGAACCGGTACCCCTTGTGCTCCATGGAGTACCCGACGAACACCAGCTTCCGTGCTTTACTGTCCATCTTCACACGTTTCACCGCCGGAACGTGCACATACGCCTCACTGCCAAAAACTCGCAGGTGTGACAGATCCGGCTTCCGTCCCCACCACAATTCGTAAGGCGTCTTTCCAATCGATCTGGACAGCAGCCGATTCTGGAGATAGGTGGCTGTCAACACTGCTTCTCCCCAGTAGCGCTTCTCTAATCCGGCGTCGATCAGCATACAGGTGGCCATCTCGGTGATCGTTCTATTCTTCCGCTCAGCCACGCCGTTTTGCTGAGGAGAATAGGGAGTGGTGAACTGCGGTTTTATTCCCTCTTCACAGTAAAACTTTCGCAGCTCCTTGTTATCGAATTCTCCTCCTCCATCCGAGCGCACTACGGCGGGCTTGCGGCCGTTGATATTCTCTGCCCAACGGACGTAGTCCTTCAAGTTGTCTGCAGCCTCAGATTTGTGCTTAAGCAGGTACGTCACGGTGAAGCGACTGTAGTCGTCGATTACGTGCATAACGTAGCGGTTGCCGCTCGGTGTCTCATTCTTCATGGGACCGCAGAGATCCGTATGCACGATGTCCAGAACACGTTTCGATTTCCGCTCGACGACCTCCGGGAACGGCGCTCTTGCCGACTTCCCCTCTAAACAAGTTTCGCAAATAATTTTCAATCCACAGTCGCTTACCTTTATTCCGTCGACCATACTTTCCTGCAGCATACGCTCGGTGGCGGCCCAATCGCGGTGGCCCAACCGGCGATGCCACTGATGCTGGCAGTTCTCTCGATGCTGACTTTCGGTTGCCTTCATTGCTGCACCAGCTATGCGTAGGTGGTACAATCCTCCGCTGCGGGATCCAGTCACGACAGTATCGCCGTTCGTGTCGACGATCTTGCAATCTTCTTTTCCGAAACACACACTCATGTTCTTTTGCGCTAGCTTGCTAACCGAAACGAGGCTAGTCGCAAGACCCGGTACGAATTTCACGTCGCACATATCGATCCGAACAATATTCTCACACTCATCGTACCCGTAAAGCACTCCGCGGCCTTCACCGAGTATTTGCGTCTTCTGTCCGTCGGCCATCGTAATCCAGCCGCCCGCGAACTCGTTCAGTTCCGAGAAAAACGCTCTGTCACTCGTCATATGGGCACTTGCCCCACTATCGATGAGCCACGCACGGGCATCACCGCCAATCGTAAACGCGACGTGCTTCACTTCACTGTTAGCCGTTTTGGCCTTACCGGCTTCTTCCTTTCTACCTTTCGATTCACTACTGTCACTGTTCTTCAAGGACTCCTTGTACTTCCTGCAGTTTCGCCAGAGGTGCCCCGGCATCTTGCAGAAGTGACACTTGCGCGTTTCTTTCTTCACATCTGAGCGCATCGCTTTTTCATGTTTCGCACCACTCGCGCCTGCATCACGTTCACAACGGCGACCGTACTCATCAGCCAGCTTTGCTTTCACCACTTCCAAGTTGATTTCATCGTCCGGCCGACTGTCGAGGGCCGACACCAAACTGTCAAATGATCGCGGGAGGCTCCGCAGGAGCATACACACTTTCGTGTCTTTATCGAGCGTCATTCCCGCGGCCTCCAACCGGTCGAACAAATCATCCACTTCCAGCAAATGCTGGTCAAGATTTCCACCCTCAGGCAAGCATGGGAAAATTCACTCACTCACCCGAACGCCACCGATAAAAAATAGCAAAAAATCTGCTGCTTCCGAACATTCAGTGATAGCTGAATCGTACTGGGTGGAGTGTAGCATGAAAGCGTCAAAACCGATTGTGTAAAAGCAAGAATCGGAAGGAACATGAAGAGAAGTGAATACCAATACACTTGTGTCTGCGAGGCACGAGTGAAAGCATTAAGCATCCATTCACCGAATGCATTGAACTGAGTGAGCGGATTCCCACTCACTGAATCATTCCGTGGTGTAGATTGCCAGTCAGTGAACACTCATCAGCACTCAAATCCGAATGCTACTCCAACGGAATCAGAATGTAAACAATCATTCGGTATGCATTCGGTTGCCTTCGGCTTTTAGAATCGGTAGCGACTCAATCGGTTGTCGTTTTTGTTTCGCTTGGCGCTCGCCGAAGAAGCAGAATGGGCACTGCACGGTAAAAAATAAGCACCATGCTATCAATAGTTCTGCACTTGGATTTGCACTACTGTTGAATCTTGACAAAATCAAGGTAACAGCACTTGAATTCAACGTTGCATGTTTTGATTTGAAATAAAAAAAAGTTAAAATGAACATTTCCGTCTGACTCAGATTTGAACCACCAACCTTCGGAGTGCAAGTCTAGTGTCTTACCTCGACACCAACTCGCATTTGTTGAAAGAGGTTGAATTGATCTCAATCACTTTCTACAACAAGCTGTCAATGTTTGCTTTCATAGAAAAGACATGATGTTCAAAATCAACGACTTTTCACTTCAGAGTCTAGTTCTAGAGACAGTAGAGCAAATCCAAGGTTAGAACCCTTCAAATCATGGTGATTGGTGTTTTGAATTGAGTCAAGTGATCAATCTATTCAATCGAACGTGCTGATTTTTTACCGTGTGGAAATTGAAACGTTCGGCTTGGTTAGAGAAATGGCTTTCTCGCTCCCGACTGTGCGTGGAAGCGAGTGAGGGAAACACAAAAACTGAGTGAGCGTTTCCCATGCTTGCCCTCAGGCAAATTAATCGCACACAATTTCTTGAGGAGTGACACTCGTACCGATCGCGACGTTTTCTCGTGGTAGCTGCGAAGGGCTAGAAACACATCGCGCGCGTGTAAACACTTCTTTACCAGAGGCAACTGGCTGTCCTCTAGCAGGAGCACAATCGTCGCCTTCGCCTTGCGGTCGTCGTTCTCCCAGTCTTCATCGCGATCATCTTCGTCCGGTAAATCATCCGAAACGACACTCCACAAATTCTCGCGGCACAACAACATTTCGAGGCGAATTTTCCATGTTTGCCAATTTGTTCCGGAAAGCTTCGGAACGACAAATCTCGCGTCAGACATTTCGACAACACACGCGAATCACTTTTTTGATAAGTGAGAACGTGAACGAAAAAAAAAACAACAAACTTTTTGAGGTTAGTTTGCTCGGGCAAACACTTTCTCACTTGTCATTGAGCACCGCGTGCTCGGCTCGTCACTAGGGAACAACGAAAAAAATGGAACACAGTTTTCCCTCTTCGAGCGGCGCTCGCTCGGATGCTCTTCTTCTTCTTTTCTTTCCTCCTCCTGGAGGAGCAATCACTCGCACTGTTCTCTTCTATTTCGCCTTCCTTTCCGTCGCCCTCACACGGGGCGGAATACCAACGGAACTTTCCGACCGGAAGAACTACACTCGCGAACCGATCTTTTCGCCACAGCACCTGGGCACAAAACCTGACGGACTAAGCAGGATCCGTGGAGCAGTGGAATATGCGTTCGTGGGAAATATTCGGTAACGCGGAAATCACACGCGAAACAAGAGTTAAATGCGGAAGTACAAAAGAAACTTTATTAATACGAATGGTTTTCTATTCTACACATCTACCGGATGGGTAGGTTGGCAGCAGTGGAGAGTTAACGAGGGGTTACCCGATGCGAAGCTAGGTGCATTGCCTCTCCACACTTATGAGCACTTCCACAGTTATTAACTGAGAGCTTACTGTGCCAATGACCATTTTTTGCATGCGTATATCGTGTGGCAGGTACGAAGATACTCTATGCCCCTGGAAGTCGAGAAAATTTCCAACCCGAAAAGATCCTCGACCGGTGGGATTCGAACCCACGACCCTCAGCTTGGTCTTGCTGAATAGCTGCGCGTTTACCGCTACGGCTATCTGGGCCCCAACCTGGGCAGTCAACCTAGTGTTTTCACTAGATTAGTAACATTGAGGAATTTATACGTTTACCCATTATTTAGAAATTTCTCGAGATCTTCCGGGAGCTACGACAAATATTTTTAACAGCTGGAATTCCGTTAAAAAAAACTAATGTGTTTTTACTTTGATCTAAAAAAACGTCTCTTTGACTTTCACTCAGCAACAGAACACAGTCTTAAAAATGAAAACGTTTTGTCGTCTCAAATTTCGAATACCGTACACTTCCACTAAATTGAACGGTACTTCATGCAAACAATCGGGGCTTATTTTTAAGTTGAACTTCTAGTCACCCTAAGAAGAATATGAAATCGTACTTCTGGCCACCCCTTTGGCTGATTTTTTTTATTCTGAGTTCCGTTGCACAAACTTCCTTTTCACTATGTTCCATGAGCAAAATGACGTTTGAATCAATGCAAATTAAAGTGTTCAGATTAAATGTGGTCAAACCAACGGGGGTTCCCGATATGTGGTTTCTAAAGAAAATCACTCATTTTGTCCACAGGATGATCAATTTTATAACATTACAAATCTATTGCATTAAAAATTTGAAAAAAAAATCTTCGGAATCGTTGCTATTCGGAATTTAAGACAAAATGGAACTTACAGGAAAATTGTGAAAATTGCAAAATGTCCTGATTTTGAATCTACAAGAGATGGTCAACCTAGGGCACCTTGGCGAGAGTGACGAACGAAGAGCTGGCAGAAGCCGTGAAATCATTTGCGTCAAACAAGGCACCGGGACCCGATGGTATCCCGAATGTTGCATTAAAAGCGGCAGTGAACGCGGATTCGGACATGTTCAGAACCACGATGCAACGCTGCATTGATCAAGGAATCTTCCCGGATGTATAGAAACGACAGAAATTGGTGTTACTACCAAAGGCGGGGAAACCACCAGGTGACTCGTCGGCGTATAGACCTATCTGTCTACTAGATACGACGGGCAAGTTATTGGAGAGGTTGATTCTCAACAGGGTAGTACCGTATACAGAGAGTGCGGACGGCCTGTCCAACAACCAGTTTGGATTCAGAAAAGGTAAATCTACTCTGGACGCCATCCAGTTGATCGTTCAGACAGCTGTGGTGACAATCGAGATAAAAGGAGCGGCATCCGTTATTGCGCGGTTGTCAGTCTGGATGTGAAGAATGCGTTCAACAGCGCAAGCTGGGAAGCAATAGCACACGCGCTTCACCGCCTCAATGTACCGGTGCAGTTGTGTAAGCTTCTAGAAAGCTATTTTGATGGTAGGATTCTACTGTATGACACAGAGGAGGGGCAGAAAAGCGTTCGAATTACCGCGGGAGTACCTCAAGGTTCAATCCTGGGCCCGCTGTTATGGAATGCGATGTACGATGACGTACTGAGGCTGCCCCTTCCGATGGGTGTTATGATTGTTGGCTTCGCCGACGATATCACCCTAGTGGTCTATGGTGAATCGATGGAGGAAGTAGAGATGACAGCAGCGCACTCTATTTCCATAGTTGAGGAATGGATGAAGTCTAGGAAACTAGGACTGGACCGTCACAAGAGTACCACCTCACTCTAGTCAACAACCGCAAGTCCGAGCAACCTGCGCTTATCTCGGTAGGTGTTGCATCATAGAGTCCAAACGATCCTTTAGGCACCTTGGGGTAATGTTCGATGACAAGCTCAGCTTCGCTAGCCACGTTAAGGTGAAGATGAATCGAAGCCAAACTTCAAATTTTCAAGAGCACAAATCTGGAGAACCAAACACCCATTTGAGCTAAAAACTTAATCGATTGGTCACCACCAGCTAGTGACCAATCGATTAAGTTTTCAGCTTAAACGAATGTTTGGTTCTCCAGATTTGTGCTCTTGAAAATTTGAGGTTTGGCTTCGATTCATCTTCACCTTAAATATACCTGTAAAAGGGATGATGTCTAACAGCTCTGCTGTAATTGCCAGCAAACGCAAGCTACTGGCAAGCGTGGCGCTATCCATACTAAGGTATGGAGGACCAATCTGGTCAAAAGCGCTTAGAACGAGCAGAAACCTAAAGCGGTTGGAAAGCACGTACAGGATAATGTGCTTAAGAGTAGCAAGTGCATATCGGACGGTATCTAAAGAGGCCGTGTGCATCATAGCCGGGATGACGCCCATCGGGCTCATCATCAGGGATGAAGTTCAATGCTTCAGCCAAAGGGGTACCAGAGGAGTCCGCGACACGTGTAAAGAGGAAACGCTCAGAAGCTGGCAGAAGGTATGGGATAACTCCACTAAGGGTAGATGGACCCATCGGCTAATACCAAATGTGTCAGATTGGCATGGTAGAAACCATGGGGAAGTGAACTTCCACCTGACGCAGTTTCTGTCAGGACATGGTTGCTATAGACAGTACCTGCATAGGTTCGGGCACTCAGAATCTCCTGCGTGCCCCAATTGGGTCCTAAAATGTTTAATGAAATCGTGTTTTTATTTATTAGCACGAAAGAGCATGTTACTGCAACTATTTTAGCAATTTTTCCCGCTCAAATAACGGCTACATCATATTTAAACTTTAATTTAAAAATTGGGTCCATAAATGAACCTTGACACTTTTGATCATGTTTGACGTTCGCTTAATCGCCAAAAACACCACAGGGCTTTTAGTTTTAACACTGGGGTTGTTCCTTTCTGACATTTCGGAATGGACACGGAAAGCAAAATACACCCTAAATTTGAGTTTAAACCAAGGAGTGTGACAAAATCTAAAAAAATGTTTTTTGGACTTAAACAAAAGAAAAACATTAGAAAATTGAGTAAACATGTGTTTTTGGCCTAAACTTAAGCGTTTGGCACTAACATTAGGACAGGCCTTTAGGACCCTATTGTGCTGGTGTGGAGGAAACAGCGGAGCATGTCGTGTTCGACTGCCCCCGTTTCGCCTATGGCGCACCGACCAAGAGTTGGCAGCAGAGGATTAGCCCTGCCGAGGCTGGTCCCTTGTAACATTGTTTAAGTCGGCTAGGAGAAGCAGTTTGCCTAGGCTACTTCTGCTACACGTGTTGTGCTATATGCACAGGCCCCTCCCCGAGGTGATACCGTAAGGTGGTTCCGGGGAGATAAGGGTCTGAGGCCAAGGGTAATGTCGATGCACTGTACACTACTTGAGCAAATCTAAAAGAATTGCTCAAGTACAGTGCATAGGCTGGTTTTAGCGGGTCGTCGTTGGTGCGTCATCCCCGCATTCCCTGAGTTATCTTCTCAGGGGATCTGTTAACATATTTCCCCCTTGTAAAAAACAAAAAAAATTAAAGTGTTCAGATTAAATGTGGTCAAACTAACGGGGGTTCCCGATATTTCGCACACTTATCTTTGAACAGTGGTTTCTAAGGAAAATCGCTCAATTTTCTCCACAGGTTTTTTTAACATTACAAATCTATAACATTAAAAATTTGAAAAAAAAAATCTTAGGGATCGCTGCTGTTCGGAATTTGATACAAATGGAACTTACAGGAAAATTGTGAAAACTGCAAAATGTCCTGCAAAATTTATATCTTTTTTCCACCCGCATTTAGCGTTAGTCTTGAGACTGAAAAAGGGCAGCCGATTATCTCGGAGAATTACAAGGTCATCTGAACCAAGAAGGGCATAATACTGTACTATGCACAGTATTGAATAAACTACGTGTTTTCATAAGGTGATTATTCGTCTATTATGAAACTTTAACAAAGCTGATAGCTTTGATAAGTCGCGTTTGAGACCTTTTCACAAACAATGTTCAACAATGATGTTTATGTACACCGAAGGCAAGTAAAATACTAAAACGTTAAACCTGTGTTGTTTTTTTATGAGGGCTTATCTGCATTCATCGATTTCTCTTCATCGTTGCTCTCTTTGCGTTATTACAGAAAACTGATTCTCTTCTCGTAACATATTGTTGTGCTGTAGGATGAAGAATCATTATATCTTGCTTCATTAACAAGAAATATTACATATCTATCTAATTCAGCGCAGTTCTTAGCGAAAGAGAGGATCGATGAAGAGAAATTGCTCATGTCAGTTAGGCCCTATTGAAGAAACAACACGGAAACATCGTTTACAATTACCTGTTAGATTGTATATATAAGTTTTGCTTTGAACCTGCTGAAGAACTCGACTCTCTGTGGTACGATTCGATAGACGTGTAACGTGGTTAGCCGTAAACCACAAATCATAATTAAACAAGTATTTGCAAAATAAGATTGTTGAATAATTATGTATCATATTGCGTATCAAAAATTGTTATTGTTAAATAGATGCTCCATTTGATTATGGGTAAATAAGGTTTTAATAATAGTTTTATTTTAATCAAGTCAATTATTAGGCAACTAATAAAACAGCTCTGATGATTTTTTCTTAAAGCAAAAATTGTTTCATGGGATATTACACATGTAGAGATAAACATCTTTATTCCAGGAAGTTTTTAGATGGCTCTGAACATCTTTTGAATACATCACCTTATAGGGTAGGAGCACCGGTTTTGGCCATACGCCAGTTGTAGCCATAGTGGATTATATACCGTTTTACATAGCCAATCAGCATAAAACCTTTCGTGTTCAGTGGATCACATTCATATGATAGAGCTACATTCATTTACTCGTCCAAATTGATTCAAAACATAAAAAAAAACAATTCATTTTTCTTAAAATTTTAACTCCCATACACCTAATTTGGCCAGCGCACTCCTAATTTGGCCACTCTCATTGGAAATCAATGCAATTGGCCAATTTAGGAACCGAAGTTAAATCTCTGGCCGAAACTGGTTCCGTTGGCCTATATTGACCAACGGGATTTACAAAGCGAAAAAATGGCTTAAGCTCAGTTTTGGTATTTTCACACATAATATGGATTGAAAGCTTGCATTTGACATATTTGTAGTATAAATACGACTTCCGATTTAATTTTTATTCACATTTTCTCTTAGGCTGGCCAAAACTGGTGCTTTTATCCTACTACAATCTAAGCAACACATCGCCCTGATTTTTTTTTTTACCAAAGCAAACATTTTCAAAAGATCGTACATAACACTTGTAGATCTGGAGAACACTTTCAAGAGTTTTATGGATATGAACAAAACTATGTATTACTACTTTATAGGTTAGGCATTACAGAATTATATTAGAAAAAAAAAACAATTATTTCCGCGAAAATTTCCTTTCTAATTTCTATTTAATCGTCTCAACTCAATTGACGAACTTGGTAGAAAAATTTGAATAATTCAAATTATTGAATTTACGTAAAAAATACTAAAATAAAAAACAAAACGGGTTCTTGATGTACAAACGTAGGGGGAGATCCCCCAGTACCGGACAGCATCCAATACCGGACAAAGTCAAAAAATTGAGAAAGCATGGTCCAATCAAGATGGTGTATTAGAAGGAAAGAAAGCTATTATGGAGACTAATGTTTGCGTAGAATAACACTTCCTTGAAATATGCATGCCTTTTCAAAAAAGTAGAAAAGTTTGAAAATCTTAAAAAAATGACGTATCGCCTTAATATTGAGCCTTTTTTGTAATCATTTTGAATATGAAAAAAAACCTTGGATCACGCAAGCATGTTCGAAAATGATCCTAATTTGATAGTATAAATGTATTTTGTACCATAATTGAACCAAATACGGACAAATTACAATTTTGGGTTAAGCACCTCCTGTCCCCCAGTTTCGGACAGCTTGATTTGTTATATGTTATCTTTGTAATTATTGCACCAGTGTCTCAAAATACATTCATTTTTCATGGATTCCGTCGATCATGGTATCAAACATGCGATGAAATTAAGAAGAATGATCATTCAGAACAACATCGTAAAATGTGCTATTTTTCATCATATATGAAAGAGGATTTTGATGGACATCTTGTAAACTAAGAAAAACTCAAATTGTTCTTGTAAATGTTGCAAATGCATTGAATTGGCAATTGTATACTATTCCTATAGTAAACACATTCAATGATGTTCAAATTTACAGAATTCGACGCATTTTCAGATCGTGTCCGGTATTGGGTGCCACGTTTTAAGATCGATCAATTTGGTACTTAAATACATCATCAAAATGCAATGTCAAAATTCATATTTATATTTTCAAATTTATTTTTATGCACTATAAAAATGATAATATTTATCATAAATGGGTAACACGAGCTCATAATACCAATATTTTTCGAATTATGAAATTAGTGGCTTAAGTGTCCGGTACTGGGGGATCTCCCCCTACTGGCTAAATTGGTTGCTTTAGCCAATATAACTGTGTGCTTACAAATTAACTTCATCGAATGAGAAAGGCTAATAGTTTTATAATCTTTGGATAAACTCATTCCGTAATGTATTGTTCCTGTGCAACCGAAGCACCGCTGTAAGCTGTCAGGTTGAGTCGGTTAGACTTCAATAATAAAGTAATCGTTAGAAAAAAGTCACCTGCTGCCATAATTACGATTCTTAAGTAAGGCTGTTAGCGTAAGTAAACACAAATACAATAACAGGGAATGAGCGCGTCACAGAAGCGGAAAGGCCAGAGCCTCGTGTTTCCCGTCTGGCTCATCGTGGCTTTCAATTCACATAATATCCCTTTTTTTTGTTTTATAAACTGCTTTCGTGACCATCCAGAATAGCGATATGCCCTGATAAGTGATGCGTTAAATTATAATTTGTTTGGAAGGAACGTAGAAAACGACGGAACAACAATAGGAAGATATTGGTATAGATAGACGGATACCGTGTTTGCTCATCGTGATGCAACTTATTCGCCCTTTAAAACTATTCACATTTGACTTCATATTTTTTTAGCGGTTATAATCCAATTTCCGCCCCTATAGCCATAATATTTCGAGAAGTGTTGACCCTGTGACGAAAAAAGTCAACCGTTAATAAATTCGGAAAGCACACCACAAGGAAGAAAAGAAATTTTTGAAATTTATATCTCTATGGCACGAAAAGCATTTAATCGTTCACATTTGGTATAGCCTAGGCTCAGCCATATATGTATAGTTTGGGGTAAAAATTGACTAATGAATTTCGATCCGAACAATGCAAGGGCTGAGCATCTTGTTTAATTGATTTTCAAATACAATTGCCATTCGCTGATTGGGATTTCAAGAAGCGATACATAATTGAATTGTACATCCCTGCAAATCTCTCTAAAAATTTCGTAAAGAAAGCCGCAGTATTCCATTCAAAATCCAGTTTCATACTAAGGTACCGTAAAACGGGGTAACTTTGATAGTTTTTTAGAAGAAAACTTGAATATTTATGCATGTTGTCTCAAAGAATTAAAATTTATATTTTTAAAACAAGTACTGGTATCCTAGCTATTGATTGCACTTGATAGATTGCCAAAAGATTTATTTTGAATAGATATATAATTTTTCATACAATCGAAAGTCGGTTTTCTGTTTTGGGTTTACTTTGATGATGGACCTATAAATCGAACTGTAGGGAATAGATGTAATAGTGTATGAAGGGAATAAAATTGTGCTTTTTGTATGAGGAAAGAATATACAAAAGTGTAGAGAATAGATGCATGAAGATGTTTTGAGTAACTATAGAATGCTGAAACAGTATAATGAGTCGACAGAGAACTCGTGAGAAATAGTTCAGAATGTATAAAGAGTAACTTATTTACACTATTGAGTATTTGTTAATCAGAGTGTAAAACAAAATAAAAGGCTTTTGGAGTCGCGAGGGTTTGAATGCGCACAGGGCCCGTAAAGGGTTTTAATGCGCCAAAAGACGTAAACAAATCAGTTTTGAAACGGATTTACGCGAGAACGGACGCATCGAGTGGAAAGTAGGTGCTAGTTTATTGTTTCGGGAGCTCATAGTTAGCCAAATTCACGACAATGACGTAGTTGGTAGGGAACTTGAATCGTTCCCGTATCATTATGAAAGAAATGTTCGTAACCTGCTCGGCCACAAGACTGTGTAAACGAAAAAAAAAAAAACAAAACATCGCAGCGTCCTGCATTTGGTCATGTGATGATGCCACATTATGTTAGCTGCAATCTGCTAGAGCAGGGTTTCTGATTGAAGAGTTTGTCATCGGTGTTCTGTGTTGACAGTGTTGTACGTGTGGTTAAAAAAAAGTGGAAATTACTGTGCATTGTGCGATTATTTATCGCGGCGACTATCTCCAACGTTTTTTTAAGTTCGTCGGTGCGAGATTTTTTCGCATCACGTATAATTATGTATTTGGTACGAAGAAGGAGAAATCACAAAAAATGAGATTATTGCGTGAAAGATAGTTGTCATGTGATGGTGAAATGAACTAGAAGCGTTCACGCGAGATGCGGTATATCACACTCTCACAGTTTTGGAGTAAAGAGGTAAGATGCCCAAGTGGTTTTGTTTCCTCTCGCTAATCATACACGGAGAAATCAGACAACCCACAAAATTAGTTTTGAAAAACTCAAATTTCAGTAAATTCCATTTAGTTTTCAGTCGTAGATTGGAAGAAACAAATAGGAATGCGACTCAATGATAAAATTCCGTGGAATAAACCAAATTTTGGTTTTATTGGATTTAAGTTATTTTAACCCACTGGAGAGGCTATCGCTGGGTAGAAATTAATTTTGCCCTAAGTTGGATTTTATCGGTGTTGTTAAATTGAATATTGATTGATTGATTGATTGATAATCCGAGTGTCATTTAGAAGTTCAACAGCCGCAACTTCGGCGAACTTTTAAGATATTTCATTTCTAATGAACGTCGGTCTAAAGTTAATCAATATTCGGGTCTTCCGTAAGAATGAATATTGAACGTTTCTGAGCAAGACTGATGTACGGTACATTTAGTCAGTCACACTTCTTTCTTGTACAGAGATTATTGCCGGTAATAATTTTCCATTAAGTAGGTCCGTATAATCCAGTTCGAGTTTTAGTTGACAAGTGTAAGTTAAATCTTATTGAACCTTGAACACCACAGATGGGACATGGCCTGTTTTATTCTTATGTTATAAGATCACTTACTCGATAATTTATTAACTGGAGTTTTGCTATCGTACACTGAATGGCAGGTACGGCGACACTTTAAGCTTCCAGGTCAAAGTATTTTTCAGATCGATCATTTCCTGGACTTTGTCGGGAATCGAATCAAAGTATTTTTGGGCTAATGAAGGTCTAATCTTGTAAAATCTTTATATCATTGAAAAAAAAATGAATCTTCAGAATTACAAGAGTATTGTTCACATTGGCATGTTGCTTGTTTCGAAAAGTTTCGACAAATCCTATATATATATATATATATATATAGCCGATGTGATAAATCATCATTGCTGAAGAATTCGGTTTAGATGGAAAAAAACTTCACACGAAATATGGAACAACACTTTTTTAAATTGCTAGATAACTCCCGCTCACCAACGACAATCAAGGCAGGCTTGGGAAAAATCGTTAGTTTTCTTTTGTTGTGTACCTTCGATTTTTCTGAACAAACTTGGAAAAAGGGTCATAGTTCTATGTACATTTAATTTTCATTTTGACTGGAAAAGAGTAGAAAGATGCATGTTTCAAAACTTTATATTCGATAAGATATACGATACAAATGTAAATTGAAAGGTGCTATCGTGACATTGATTTTAGGTGTGCAGGAATCGATTTTCTACCGATTGTTGTAAACTTTGTTGAAATGCAAAAATATGTTTTTGATCAATTACGCGCTTTTATCGTGTTTCACATTAACGACTAAGCGATTGGTGCTCCTGGTGGTTTAACCAATTATGTGATATCGTAAACGAAATAGTAAAGCCGTGTAGGGAAACTCGGGTGTGGATAGCATTAGTGAAATTAATTTGACTTATACAGTGACTAATTAATGTTAAAATCCAATTCTGGAGTGAGTTGATCGATGAGTAGGAGAAGCCATCGGACCTATTTGGGTCGAACGAAATTTGAAATCAACTCTGGAGTGAGTTGGTCGATGGGTCGGAGAAGCCATTGGACCTAGTTTTGTCAAACGAACTTTGAAATCCAACTCTGGAGTGAGTTGGTCGATGGGTCGAAAAGCCATCGGACCTAGGTGGGTCGAACGAAATTTGAAATCCAACTCTGGTGTGAGTTGGTCGATGGGTCGAAAAGCCGTCGGACCTAGTTGGGTCGAACGAACTTCGAAATCCAACTTTGGAGTGAGTTGGTCGATGGGTCGGAGAAGCCATCGGACCTAGTTGGGTCGAACGAACTTCGAAACCCAACTTTGGAGTGAGTTGGTCGATGGGTCGGAGAAGCCATCGGACCTAGTTGGGTCGAACGAACTTCGAAACCCAACTTTGGAGTGAGTTGGTCGATGGGTCGGAGAAGCCATCGAACCTAGTTGGGTCGAACGAAATTTGAAATCCAACTCTGGTGTGAGTTGTTCGATGGGTCGGAGAAGCCATCGGACCTAGTTGGGTCGAACGAACTTCGAAATCCAACTCTGGTGTGAGTTGGTCGATGGGTCGAAAAGCCATCGGACCTAGGTGGGTCTAACGAACTTCGAAATCCAACTTTGGAGTGAGTTGGTCGATGGGTCGGAGAAGCCATCGGACCTAGTTGGGTCGAACGAACTTCGAAACCCAACTTTGGAGTGAGTTGGTCGATGGGTCGGAGAAGCCATCGGACCTAGTTGGGTCGAACGAACTTTGAAATCCAACTTTGGAGTGAGTTGGTCGATGGGTCGGAGAAGCCATCGGACCTAGTTGGGTCGAACGAACTTTGAAATCCAACTTTAGAGTGAGTTGGTCGATGGGTCGGAGAAGCCATCGGACCTAGTTGGGTCGAACGAAATTTGAAATCCAACTCTGGTGTGAGTTGGTCGATGGGTCGGAGAAGCCATCGGACCTAGTTGGGTCGAACGAACTTCGAAACCCAACTTTGGAGTGAGTTGGTCGATGGGTCGGAGAAGCCATCGGACCTAGTTGGGTCGAACGAACTTCGAAATCCAACTTTGGAGTGAGTTGGTCGATGGGTCGGAGAAGCCATCGAACCTAGTTGGGTCGAACGAAATTTGAAATCCAACTCTGGTGTGAGTTGTTCGATGGGTCGGAGAAGCCATCGGACCTAGTTGGGTCGAACGAACTTCGAAATCCAACTTTGGAGTGAGTTGGTAGATGGGTCGGAGAAGCCATCGGACCTGGTTGGATTAAATTAAATCAAACAATAGCATGACTAGATGATTCTAGAGTGAGCTAATTGTAGTGCGTTAGAATATGTAGAACGAAATGATTGTAGGAAATAATTGAAAATTTTCTGATTTTGCTGCTAAAGGGATGCTTCGAGTCTGGTAAGCTCAATCCGGAATAGCATGACTAGAATCAGAGTGAGCTATTTGTAGTGTGATAGAATATTTAGAACGAAATGATTGTAGGAAATTGTTGAAAATTTTGAAAATAGTGTGATAGAACATGTAAAATGAGATGATTTGAGGAAATTGTTGGACATTTTCTGATTCAGCTGCTAAAGGGATGCTTCGAGCCTGGTAAGCTCAATCCAGAATAGCATGACTAGAATCAGAGTGAGCTTTTTTAGTGCGTTAGAATATTTAGAACGAAATGATTGTAGGAAATTGTTGAAATTTTCTGATTTAGCTGCTAAAGGGATGCTTCGAGCCTGGTAAGCTCAATCCAGAATAGCATGACTAGAATCAGAGTGAGCTATTTGTAGTGCGTTAGAATATTTAGAACGAAATGATTTTAGGAAATTGTTGGACATTTTCTGATTTAGCTGCTAAAGGGATGCTTCGAGCCTGGTAAGCTCAATCCAAAAAAGCATGACTGTAATCAGAGTGAACTATTTGTAGTGTGATAGAACATGTAAAATGAGATGATTTGAGGAAATTGTTGGACATCTTCTGATTTTGCTTCTATAGGGATGCTTCGAGCCTGGTAAGCTCAATCCAGAATAGCATGACTAGAATCAGAGTGAGCTTTTTTAGTGCGTTAGAATATTTAGAACGAAAGGATTGTAGGAAATTGTTGAAAATTTTGAAAATAGTTTGATAGAACATGTAAAATGAGATGATTTGAGGAAATTGTTGGACATTTTCTGATATTGCTTCTATAGGGATGCTTCGAGCCTGGTAAGCTCAATCCAGAATAGCATGACTAGAACCAGAGTGAGCTATTTGTAGTGCGTTAGAATATTAAGAACGAAATGATTGTAGGAAATTGTTGAAAATTTTCTGATTTAGCTGCTAAAGGGATGCTTCGAGCCTGGTAAGCTCAATCCAGAATAGCATGACTGTAATCAGAGTGAGCTATTTGTAGTGTGATAGAACATGTAAAATGAGTTGATTTGAGGAAATTGTTGGACATTTTCTGATTCAGCTGCTAAAGGGATGCTTCGAGCCTGGTAAGCTCAATCCAGAATAGCATGACTAGAATCAGAGTGAGCTTTTTTAGTGCGTTAGAATATTTAGAACGAAATGATTGTAGGAAATTGTTGAAATTTTCTGATTTAGCTGCTAAAGGGATGCTTCGAGCCTGGTAAGCTCAATCCAGAATAGCATGACTAGAATCAGAGTGAGCTATTTGTAGTGCGTTAGAATATTTAGAACGAAATGATTGTAGGAAATTGTTGAAAATATTCTGATTCAGCTGCTAAAGGGATGCTTCGAGCCTGGTAAGCTCAATCCAGAATAGCATGACTAGAATCAGAGTGAGCTATTTGTAGTGCGTTAGAATATTTAGAACGAAATGATTTTAGGAAATTGTTGGACATTTTCTGATTTAGCTGCTAAAGGGATGCTTCGAGCCTGGTAAGCTCAATCCAAAAAAGCATGACTGTAATCAGAGTGAACTATTTGTAGTGTGATAGAACATGTAAAATGAGATGATTTGAGGAAATTGTTGGACATCTTCTGATTTTGCTTCTATAGGGATGCTTCGAGCCTGGTAAGCTCAATCCAGAATAGCATGACTAGAATCAGAGTGAGCTTTTTTAGTGTGATAGAATATTTAGAACGAAATGATTGTAGGGAATTGTTGAAAATTTTGAAAATAGTGTGATAGAACATGTAAAATGAGATGATTTGAGGAAATTGTTGGACATTTTCTGATATTGCTTCTATAGGGATGCTTCGAGCCTGGTAAGCTCAATCCAGAATAGCATGACTAGAACCAGAGTGAGCTATTTGTAGTGCGTTAGAATATTTAGAACGAAATGATTGTAGGAAATTGTTGAAAATTTTCTGATTTAGCTGCTAAAGGGATGCTTCGAGCCTGGTAAGCTCAATCCAGAATAGCATGACTGTAATCAGAGTGAGCTATTTGTAGTGTGATAGAACATGTAAAATGAGATGATTTGAGGAAATTGTTGGACATTTTCTGATTTTGCTGCTAAAGGGATGCTTCGAGCCTAGTAAGCTCAACTAGAATAGCATGACTAGAATCAGAGTGAGCTATTTTTAGTGCGTTAGAATATTTAGAACGAAATGATTGTAGGAAATTGTTGAAAATTTTCTGATTTTGCTGCTAAAGGGATGCTTCGAGCCTGGTAAGCTCAATCCAGAAAAGCATGACTAGAATCAGAGTGAGCTTTTTATAGTGCGTTAGCACATGTAGAATGAGATGATTTGAGGAAATTGTTAGACATTTTCTGATTTATCTGCTAATGGGATGCTTCGAGCCTGGTAAGCTCAATCCAGAATAGCATGACTGTAATCAGAGTGAGCTATTTGTAGTGTGATAGAACATGTAAAATGAGATGATTTGAGGAAATTGTTGGACATTGTCTGATTTTGCTGCTAAAGGGATGCTTCGAGCCTAGTAAGCTCAACCAGAATAGCATGACTAGAATCAGAGTGAGCTATTTTTAGTGCGTTAGAATATTTAGAACGAAATGATTGTAGGAAATTGTTGAAAATTTTTTGATTTTGCTGCTAAAGGGATGCTTCGAGCCTGGTAAGCTCAATCCAGAATAGCATGACTAGAATGAGAGTGAGTTATTTGTAGAGCTATTTATAGTGCGTTAGCACATGTAGAATGAGATGATTTGAGGAAATTGTTAGACATTTTCTGGTTTTGCTGCTAATGGGATGCTTTGAGTCTGGTATGCTCAATCCAGAATAGCATGACTAGAATCAGAGTGAGCTTTTTTTAGTGCGTTAGAATATTTAGAACGAAACGATTGTAGGAAATTGTTGAAATTTTCTGATTTAGCTGCTAAAGGGATGCTTCGAGCCTGGTAAGCTCAATCCAGAATAGCATGACTAGAATCAGAGTGAGCTATTTGTAGTGCGTTAGAATATTTAGAACGAAATGATTTTAGGAAATTGTTGAAAATTTTCTGATTTAGCTGCTAGGGATGCTTCGAGCCTGGTAAGCTCAATCCAAAAAAGCATGACTGTAATCAGAGTGAGCTATTTGTAGTGCGTTAGAATATTTAGAACGAAATGATTGTGGGAAATTGTTGAATAAGCTCAATCCAGAATAGCATGACTAGAATCAGAGTGAGTTATTTGTAGTGCTTGAGAATATGTAAAATTACATTATTAATAAGAGTAGAGGAGAAGGTGAATGTAGGGAATAGATGTAATAGTGTATGAAGGGAATAAAATTGTGCTTTTTGTATGAGGAAAGAATATACAAAAGTGTAGAGAATAGATGCATGAAGATGTTTTGAGTAACTATAGAATGCTGAAACAGTATAATGAGTCGACAGAGAACTCGTGAGAAATAGTTCAGAATGTATAAAGAGTAACTTATTTACACTATTGAGTATTTGTTAATCAGAGTGTAAAACAAAATAAAAGGCTTTTGGAGTCGCGAGGGTTTGAATGCGCACAGGGCCCGTAAAGGGTTTTAATGCGCCAAAAGACGTAAACAAATCAGTTTTGAAACGGATTTACGCGAGAACGGACGCATCGAGTGGAAAGTAGGTGCTAGTTTATTGTTTCGGGAGCTCATAGTTAGCCAAATTCACGACACGAACAAAATTGAATGAATTACGTAACATTTATAGGGCGTTGCATACCTCTAGGCGTTTAACGTTGTATGGAAATTATGACTTAGATTGCAAAAATGGTCCCAGTTTTTAAAAAATGGTTTTCGCTAAGAGATTTGAGACCATATTCAAGTTCTATTATAATTAGGCTAACAAATATAAGTGACGAACTATTCAAAACCACATCAAATAGTGCACAGTGGGACGGATTGGGGTTTTAGGAGGAAGGATGGAACTCACGCCTTCAATTGCGATTTTACGAAAAAATGATGTTCTACAAATTTGTTTCTATTATAAAAACAATTTTTTTGGTCGGAACGAAAATTAGGGTGATAACCATAACCATAAAAACTTTTTTATTTTAAGGAATATTGATATAGTTTGTTCTACAAAGTTAAAGATCGGAAAATTTTAAGCTGAAATGACAAAAAAGGTTTTTCCTTGCTTAAAAATTGACCGTTTTAGAGCATTTTTCGCTATTGATGTAGGGTGGCCCTTCAAAAATAGGTTTTTGTGTTTTTTTTTATTTAATTTTAGATTTCTCATCAAAGTTGTTTTTCTTCATGTTTAGAGCCGACTGAGACTCTTTTTTTGTGGTCTGTACAATTTTGTCGGTGAATAGATATAAACATTTTTCATGAAAAACAGAAGTTTTTTCACATGTAAATGTAGTTGGAGCATAAAATAAGATATTTTTTTGCATGACAATGACTATCTTTCGGCTTTAAATCTGAATATGAAACTAACTTGTTTCATATTCTTATATACGTACTTCCGAATAGAGTCAAACGAGTTCAGCAATAAAAATAAGGAGAAAAGTCTTTTGAAAATATCTTCTAAATTGAATTTCCTGGCATGGCTCCTTCTAAACCACCGAATACTTCTGTTCTGGGATTTGTCAGGCTCTTTGGGAAATATTCGAATTGAAAGTAACGAATGCTTAATTGCCGCAAATCCGTTTACAAGTAATTTGTCCACCGTAGGAGATATATTATATCTGAAACAGTATATTACTAGAGTACGATTTCTGATTATGACGCTGACTTTCAAGCCTAGATTAAGGAGAATAATTTTATACATTACTTGACCATGTTTAAATATTTTTACCAATTAAGGCTATAATTTAGAGATAGCCATGCCTGAAAATTGAACCTGATAGTGAATTTGGGAGTTCTTTTAAAAATCTGTTATTAACGGTTATTAACATATGAACCACTCATATCATTAGCAAACAGATCGGCCGAAGAATAATACGTTTTTTATTCACATTTTTAAGCTGACAAACACTATCGTCATGTCAACACAATTGTTTTTGTTTTCCCAACTATACAAACATATAAAAAAGTTTTTTTTTGCTTTTGAAAAGTCTTTAACATTTCATCAGAAAAAAATTGTATCAATATTCTTTTTTTTTGGCATCGCATCCCCACTGGAACAGATTATACTTCTCAGGTTATTGTTGTTAAGAGCACTTCCACAGTTATCAACAACTGAGAGCTTTCTTTGCCATATTTATCATTTTGCATCCATATATGTTTTTGTGTTGGGATTTAAACCACTGCGACCATGAGTTTGATCTATTGTGGTATACCCCTATTTAATTTGCATTCTTTCAGGACGACGAATTACCATTTGGGGTAAATGCCGTTGACTGATGATGCGAAGTACTCCAATCCGGTATGATTCTTAGAATGAAACCAATAACCAGATTGGGATTTTCTAACCAAATTTCAAAAGGGCTTAAAATGCCCTTATTGAAATATTGTCTTCTACGTACATATAACGCTGGACAGTCACAGAGCAAATGTTGTGAGGTCTCTATTTCACAGTCACAAAACCGACAGACACCAGTTTGACATCGATTGATTTTATTCAAATGATATCTTGTCGGACAATGTCCTGTGAGAAGTCCAATAAGTATGCTTAAAGATTTTTTGTTTAAACTTAAAAGTTTTTCCGTAACGTTTTTATTTGGAGTAATGAACAGTTTTGATTGCCTTAAGGTTTCTGTTGCAATCCAGTTTGACTGTATCATATGATCCTCCCATTGTTTCAATTCCATTTGTATTAAACATTTGGATACACCGCAGAAGGGTTCTGGTCCTATGAACTGGACACTTGACCCTCTCCTTGCAAGTAAATCCGCTTTTTCATTACCTTCAATTCCACAATGGCCTGGTACCCAGTATAAATTAACCTGGTTCTTAACGGACAATTGCTTTAGCAGTGTTATGCATTCCCATACCAGTTTTGATTGGCTTGTGAATGATTTTAAAGCTTTCAGCGCCGCTTGGCTATCTGAAAATATGCAAATCCGTGCATACCTGTATTTCCTTCTCAGACACAAAGATGCACATTCTAGAATGGCATAAATTTCTGCAAGGAAAACAGTGGTCCATCTTCCCATTGGTATTGAAATATCAATACCTGGTCCTGTAATTCCAGCCCCGGTTTTATCATTCATTTTTGAGCCATCAGTGTAGAAAATTATCGATCCTGGTGAGATATTCGGACCCCCTGATTCCCATACTTGGCGGTTTGTTTCAACCACGTTATATGGTATATCTAAGTTCATCCTATTTTCCATCCAGTCTTCGTTCATTACTACCAATGGATTTATTGGAAAATCTTTCAGTATACTGAGATGCCCGAAAAGATTGCCTTCTAAAAATGTATGAGTTCTTTTCAGCCTTAGAGCACTCTTTTCAGCTTCCTTCTGTATATATTGATGTAGCGGAAGTTTATAAAGAGCTGCTTCCAAGGCTTTTGATGGTGTACTGTGCATTGCTCCTGTTATGGCCATGCAGGCTAAGCGTTGCAACTTTCCAAGCTTTCTCTGGGCCATATGTTGTTTTGTTTTTGTCCACCAAACTAGTGAAGCATAAACTATTCTGGGTCGTACTATAACCGTATAGATCCAATTAATCATTTTTGGTTTCAGTCCCCATTTTTTACCAAAAGTTTTTTTACTCACCCATAGAGCATTTGTGGCTTTGAGTATTACCTGCTCTAAGTGTAAGTTCCAATTGAGAGTACTATCTAGTATTACTCCTAGATATTTAACATTGGAAGAATATTGTAAAATACATCCGTTTATAGTCAAATTTTTTAAAGTAATCTTTCTTCTGCGAGTAAACGGCACCAAAACTGTTTTTGATGGGTTAATGTTCAACCCTTCATGTTGACACCACTGCCAAGTACAGTTCAATGCTGATTGCATTCTGTCAGTGATTATATTATCAAACTTTCCACGAACTATTATTACCACATCATCTGCAAACCCAATAACTTCGAAGCCTTTTTCTACTAGTTTAATGAGGAGATCATCAACAACAAGCGACCACAACAAAGGGGATAATACACCTCCTTGAGGACATCCCTTAGTGGTTTTTATTGTTATTGAAGATTCTCCCAATTCAGCAGATACTTCTCTATCATTCAACATTTTCATAATCCATATTTTGATACAACGATCGAATTGCCTTTTCACCATACAATTTTCAATAGATTTATAAGACGCATTATCAAACGCACCTTCAACATCCAGAAATGCCATAAGAGCTATTTCTTTCCTGTGAAGCGTGGATTCTATTTTTGTAACCAGTTCATTAAGAGCTGTGACTGTAGACTTATTGGGTTGATAAGCAAATTGATATTTACTGATAGGATTTGTTTGTAAGTATTTTGACTTTATGTATTCGTCTATTATCTTTTCCATGATTTTAAGAATTGTAGATGTTAGACTAATTGGTCTAAACGATTTTGGATTTGTTTTGTCTTTTTTCCCTGCTTTAGGAATAAAGACGACCCGAACTTGAGTCCATATTTTTGGTATATGGCCAAGACATAGGCTAGTTTTAAAGATATTTGTGAGAGAGTCAAGCAATAATTGTCCACCCTTCTGTAGAAGTGCAGGGAAAACACCATCTCTTCCTGGAGACTTGAAAGGTTCGAAAGAATTCACTGCCCACTCAACTTTAGATCGAGTAAAGATAGTATCCGGTAGATCTAAGTTGTTGCCGGTAGTCCTATTAGGCCTAGAGGTTTCTCCAACTTTATCACATTCTGTATCATCACTCATTACTAAACTTGATCCTGGAAAATGACTTTTCATCATTATTTCAAGTGTTTCTTTTGTATCAACGGTAAAACTCCCGTTTATTTTTTTCAAATTTCCCAGCCCATTTGAATGGTCTTTGGAAAGAACCTTCTGTAATTTTGCTACATCCGGAGTTTTTTCTATGTTTTCACAATGAAACTTCCAGGTTTTTCTACGGGATTTTCTTATTTCTTTGTTGTAAGTTGTAAGGGCCTTTTTGTATTGGTCCCATTGCCCAGAAACTTTTGCACGGTTGAAAAGCTGCCGAGATTTTTTCTTTAGGTTTTCTAAAGATTTATTCCACCAAGGAACATCTCTATTAGAGAATTCTTCTTTTATTGGACAACTAGTATCATACGCCCGAATAATTTTTCCAGTTATATTTTCTGCAATTTTGTCTAATTGTTCTGTTGTCTCTATATTGTCATTCAATGAGATATTATTACTTAAATTTAACATTGATTCATATTTTTCCCAGTTGGTATTCCTAGGATTTCTGTAAGTCACTTTGATTGTTTTGCTGGCTCTGTACTCAAACACTATGTGTTTGTGGTCAGATAAAGATTCTTCATCTGAAACTCGCCAATTCTTTATATTTGTAGAAATCATTGAACTACACATAGTTATATCCAATACTTCTTGTCTGTTTTTTGTTGTAAATGTAGGCTGATTTCCTTCGTTACATAAATCGATGTTGTTCGAAGATATGTATTCAAAAAGGTCTTCGCCTCGTTTATTTATGTTGGTGCTTCCCCAAACTGTGTGATGGGAATTAGCATCGCAACCGACAATAAAATGTTTATTATTACTCTTACAAAATCTTACGAAAGCTGCCAATTCAGGAGGAGGTACTGTGTCCACATCCCCAGGAAAATATGCAGAAGCTATACAAGCTTCAGTTTTTCCCCGGGTTGTGGGAATCTCCATTTGAACTGCAACTAAATCTTTGGTGATAAATTGTGTCAATGGTACGTATTTAAGTCCCCCTTTAAGTAATAGTGCTGTGCGCGGTCTTGAACTGTGTTCATCAAAAATAATTTTACCTGTTTGCATAGGAATTCCAAACACTTGGTTTTTATGAGCCCAAGGTTCTTGTATAAATGCTACGCTTAATTTTTCTTTCATAAACCTCTGACAGAGGATTCCAGTTGCACCCTTAGCGTGATGAAGGTTTATTTGTTTACATTTTATGTTTGTATCTATTTGCATATGATTTCTATTAGAAGACATTTTAAACTCTCATAGTTAGACGTTTTTTGAATTCATCTGGTCCTTTTTGGGCCCAGTGGATTTTTGTTTGTGTTTTTGTTCAGTTTCATTATGGTTCTTACGAAGCCCAGGTGTATTTTGATCCCTTACCAGCCCATAAGCATTCTGGTTCATATGAGGCCCAGATTGATTTTGGTCTTTTAGAGTCCCAAAACTGCTCTGGTCCTTCAACGGCCCAAAGCTACTCTGTTCCTTTGACGGCCCAAAGCTGCGCTGTTCCTTCGACGGCCCAACGCTGCTCCGAGCCTTTGATAGCTCAGAGCTTCTCTGTCCCTTTAAATGGCCAGAGATAGTCTGGTCTTTTGACGATCCAGACCTGCTATGGTCCTTTGTCGGCCCAGAAGAGTTTCGGTCCTTTGGAGGCTCAGAGAGAAACTGGCCCTCTGCAAGCCCAGTTTGATGCCCAAAAACATTGTTTTTTGACCCTTGGTGATTGTTTATATCTGGTTGTGTCTGGTTATGATTCTTTGAGGATTCTACCTTTGACGGATTCCCGTGTATTCCGCTTGGTCCCGGGACACTATGGTCTTGTTGGTTCCCAGTACTTACGGAGCTTTCCGGTTCGTCTTTGGTATCATCTCTCAAAGTAACAGTCCCATTTGAATCAGGTTTGAACATACCTTTTTTCCGAAGAGTGGTTTGCCCAAACTTGTAGTTAAGAAGAAAATTACTGGCTCTGAAATGTTGCATGGACGCCTCGTCAACAGTGAAGTACCATTCAACGTGTTTCTCATAAAGAGTGTTTCGTTGAATGATCCTCCATTTATCGGTACTCAGGCCGTCGTTTTGACTCTCTATGAAGATCCGGATGGTATCGTTGTCGTTGTTCACACTTTGAGGAAAAAAGCCTATCATCACGTCTAACCTTGGGATATCATCTGCATCGACTACTGTTAATTCAGCGCCTTCCCATGGGCAGAGCGTAGGAACCACAGAGTCGAGCCAATCCGCTGTTTCCGTGTCTTGACAGTTTATCACTAAGTGTCCTGTTCGCTGCCAGCAGTTAGTGAACTTCGGCTTGAAGGACTCTCTTCTTTGAACCGTTACTTTTTCGAGAATGGCCTCCTGTGCCAAATTCATCTGTTCCGTTGTGAGCTGTATTTGTGGATAGGTGTTTGGTAGTATTCCTACTCTAACCCATTTGGCCACTTCTCCAAATGTCGACTGTTGATTCTCAGGTACAATCGCTGTTGCTCCTTGCCTGATATTTTCCATTCGATTATTGACGGAGTGATGAACCTGCAATCCTTTTTGTTTTTTAGGATTGGGTTTCCCGTCACTGTTGCTACTGTTGTTCATGTTTCGAGACCTCTTCGGTGTGGGCACGTTAGATGGTGTTAAAACCATCGAAAGTGCTTCCTCCCGTGCATGTCCACCCAACAGTAGTTTTCTGAAACGCTTCTTCTTTGCTCCGCTCAACTTTGGTCTTACGTTTATTTCTGGATTTTGTAAATTACTCTGTAGATCATTCCGTATCTCCTTAATGGTGATATTTACTCCATCCTCCTCATCCTCAGAGTTAAGGATAGAGGACGAGATAGATCCTCCACCGCCAATATCATCCATTGAGGAACTTTGTAGTAGATCTTCTTCTTTAGGCATTCCTTCCGTTTCCATATCTGATGCGATTTCCATTGATTCAGTATTTGGCTCCATCACGCTGAACAATACCTTTAATTTAATTTTTGGATTATGTTTAAAAATAAAAAAAAAAAGAAATTATTTTTTGATTTTGTTTTGAACTCAACCGTTTTTTTTTTGAATATTTCTCTTCTAGCACACCGCGCACAAGTATTGAGTGATCTTCGGGATCTTCTTTCACACACAAGAGTGGTAGTGGCCCGGTAGCACCAACCAATCTCAGGCAACTTTCTTTCTCTCGTTATGCGATAGATGACCACTAGCACTTCACTCACACCGTTGGGTACTGCTTGTGAGGGATGCTTCTTGCAACCCCTCTCCTTCACTTTTATACAATTGAATAATTGCCCGCAATAATTGCAATTTTTATTTCGCACTTTTTGATATTAAAACACTGGGATATCTATCTGATTTTCACTTGCACGGTGTAGTAACGCACTTCAATCAGATTTTCTGGATAATTTTACCCCGAAAGGGATCACTTTGCTTCGTATTTTTTAAGAAAAACTAAGAGCTTTTGTAGCCAACTGAATAGCTGCCTCTCAGCACTCACGGCACTCATCCATATATCGTATGTATTAGAATCGATGCTACTTTATGTCCAAGGAAGTAAATAAGATTTTCATTACGAAAAGACTTTTGTATCTATTTGTTTCCATTAGCTATATCTTTTATGTTTGTGTTTCAATTAGTTCTCAAAGTGATGGGAAGACAGTTTTGCTGAGATACTTAAGATAATAAAAATGAAACACGAAAACCCATTTTTGATGGGCACAATAGCGAAAAATGCTCTAAAACGGTCAATTTTTGAGCTAGGAAAAAACTTTTTTTTATCAAATCAGCTTAAAATTTTCCGTTCTTCAACTTTGTACAACAAACTATATCAATATTCCTTAAAATAAAAAAGTTTTGATGGTCATCTTTTTTTACAAAGGGCCACCCTAATTTTCGTTCCGACCAAAAAATTTTTTTTTATAATAAAAATAACTTTGTAGAACATCATTTTTACGTAAAATCGCAATTAAAGGCGTGAGTTCCATCTTTCCTCCTAAAACCCCAATCCGTCCCACTGTGCAGTGATTGTAGAACAGACTGTTCGTAAACATATCTATATAGCTAAAATTGCACCAATTTTGATTATTTGTATATTAAGTCTCAAATGTTCTTGATTCAAATGAAAATAGCTTTGACATGAAGTGTCATACTAATATTTTTTACTTATGCATTCGTTCTGCTCAACTGATTAACAAATATTATCTTATTTCGTTTAGTATGTGGTGGGTCCCGCACTATCAAAGTAACCCGCATTATCAAAGATATCCCGTTTTACGGTATTCCATAACACGGGAGTCAAAGTAGAAAACTTTAAATATTAAAACATACAACTAACATTTACAAAGGACGAAACACAATATGCAAATTTTAGTTTCTGTCGTCCTTTTTGAATAAACTTATGCCATTAGGTAAAAAGAAGTATGTTGTATCTGGTTTAATTTTCCAAAATACGCCTGTGGTGGTTGAAAGAAACTTTCATATTGAATAGTTAAGAAAGTTCATACGAAATCTAAATATTCTGATAACGATCCAAATCTTGGTATATCGAGTTTATTCGAAAGTTTATCCAAAACTGTTTTTTTTTTCATTTAGAGTATTTGACTGCACATACAAAGTGAAAGCGTTCAATCGCACTTCGTTTATATTGTTTCTTCGTGCTGTAGGATAAGGAATCACTAAATCTTTTTTCATGAACAAGAAATAATACAGATTTTTGTTTACTTGCCCAAGTTATTAGTGAAAGAGAGAATCGATGTAAAGGAATCACTCATGTCAGATAAGCCCTTATGAAGGAACAATGTCGATTTGTGATTTTTCCTCTTAGGAACGGAACCGCCATACCCTTTGAGCTTTTCTAGGATTTTAATCGCTGAAATGCTTTTTTAACAATTTACGAGTCTTGAAGGTCGTTAAATGTGGCTAAATGCTGCGCTAACTAAAAGATTTGTTGAAGTTGCAGATGTTACTTCAATCAACTGTTAAGAATTTGGATATATCTACACTACACTGCCTATAACTGCATATTTGTAACATCCAACAAAAGTAGGCATTGAGTAAATGGGATACTAAGTTTGCATTTAATTTCAGTATGGGAGCGAATCAAAATTTCAAAAAAATCACTAAGAATTCAAAAGTGCTTATTTGAGGCTGAAATTTTGTACAACTCATATCGCATACTAGGTGAATAGTCAGAAAATAATTCTGATAGAAATTTCATTGCTATTACATTATGAGACTCATTAAAAATCTCAATGTGACTGTTATGCGATTATATTTACCAATGTGACAAAACAACTTGGTATTTTTTTCGAACTTCCAGAACAATCTCGCAGATTTGAGTAAGTTGATCGAAAGTATTTATCATTTGATGACTCTCCATGGTATTAACTCCAATTTGTCAAAAATGTCGAATGTGACTGTTATGCAGTTATGGGCAGTACATGTATGTTTGAAAAACATCTTGTTCAAAGCTTGCAGTATACTATTTATCACTAAAAGTATAAAAAATATGTTTTTACGAAACTCTTCGGGGTCTATTAACAAGAAAATCTCAACTTTGAGGAATATGACTTTTATTACAATATACTGCTCCGGTGTTAATATATTGCAGTATGGTCATATATTTTTTTCTGCTTCGGGGGGTTGAGGGGTGGATTCGAATTTAGTACTATATCCTGAATCCTATCGGAAATACCTGTCCAGCGAGATGATTCATCGCCTTCAGGAGCTGCGTGTGAGTGGCTCAAAACTTCCGAATTTTCGGAAATAATGACACTTTTCGATAAGTAAGTATACATTCCGCTACCTGTCGCACATAGCAATGTAACTATTACTAATAATCCAAAAAAATCTCCGTCTTCTCAATAGCAGGGCTGGTAGCAGTCAGACAGTAAAATAATAGTGACTGGTCACTAAAATGATAAAAATAGTGACCAAAAAGTGACCAAATAGTGACCTAAAAGTGACTTCAAAACTACATGTAATAGTCTTAAAAATGACTATAATTTTTTTTTTTTTTTTTTTTTTTTAATTTCTTTATTAGTATCATTCCAAACATTACATTATTTCTTATATCTAGGTGTTCTGTGTTATTAGACAACACTATCATCCTAATTTGGTAAAACAAATCTAAGATTTTATTAACATTTTGTTAACAACATATTACATTTCATTTGCCGTAGCAGTTCAGATTTTTTACAGGTGAGTTGATTTCACCTGCTTTTAAGAGAAAAAAAAATCGTTTTTAATATACTTAACCTAACTTAACCTAAACATATAACGCATTAATCGTGGCAATAGAAGATTGTAACGATTTTTGCCTGAAATTATTGATTATTTTATTTGACATTTGTTCCAATGTTTCAACATTGGATATCCTATGTAATTCATTGGTACTATACCAGGGAGGAAGCCTCAAAATCATTTTCAAAATTTTATTTTGAATTCTCTGCAGAGCTTTCTTCCTGGTATTACAACAGCTAGTCCATATTGGTACAGCATACAACATGGCTGGCCTGAAAATTTGTTTGAATATCAAAAGCTTGTTCTTAAGACAAAGTTTTGATTTTCTATTAATAAGGGGATAGAGACATTTTACATATTTGTTACATTTGGCTTGAATGCCCTCAATGTGATTTTTGAAAGTTAAATTCTTATCTAGCATGAGTCCTAGATACTTAACTTCATCTGACCAATTTATTGGAACCCCTCTCATCGTGACAACATGTCTACTTGAAGGTTTCAAATAAAGAGCTTTTGATTTATGTGGGAATATTATTAGTTGAGTTTTGGAAGCATTAGGAGAAATCTTCCATTTTTTCAAGTATGAAGAAAAAATATCCAAACTTTTTTGCAATCGACTACAGATGACACGCAGGCTTCGTCCTTTGGCGGAGAGGCCTGTGTCATCCGCAAACAAAGATTTTTGACATCCCTGAGGTAACTCAGGTAAGTCAGATGTGAAAATATTGTATAATATTGGTCCCAAAATGCTGCCTTGGGGAACACCAGCTCTTACAGGAAGTCTTTCAGATCTGGAGTTCTGATAATTAACCTGAAGTGTACGATTTGACAGATAACTTTGAATTATTCTAACAATGTATGTTGGAAAATTAAAATTTTTCAATTTTACAATCAAACCTTCATGCCAAACACTGTCGAATGCTTTTTCTATGTCTAGAAGAGTAAGACCAGTAGAGTAGCCTTCAGATTTGTTGGAACGAATCAAATTTGTTACACGTAAAAGTTGATGAGTGGTCGAATGTCCATGGCGGAATCCGAACTGTTCATTGGCAAAAATTGAATTTTCGTTGATGTGGGCCATCATTCTGTTCAAAATAACCTTTTCAAAAAGTTTACTGATGGAGGAAAGCAAACTGATTGGACGATAGCTAGAAGCTTCTGCAGGATTTTTGTCTGGTTTTAAAATTGGAACAACCTTAGCATTTTTCCATTTGTCAGGAAAATATGCTAATTGAAAACATTTGTTAAATATATCAACTAAAAATGATAAGCTACTTTCTGGAAGTTTCTTGATGAGGATGTAGAAAAATCCATCATCGCCAGGAGCTTTCATATTTTTGAATTTTTTAATAATAGTTCTCACTTCTTCCAAATCAGTCTCCCAGGCATTTTCGAAAACGTTCTCTTGATTGAGAATATTTTCGAACTCCTGAGTAACTTCATTTTCAATTGGACTAGTAAGTCCTAAATTAAAATTGTGCGCACTTTCAAACTGCATAGCAAGTTTTTGAGCTTTTTCGCAATTAGTTAGTAATAATTTGTTTTCCTCTTTCAATGCCGGTATAGGCTTCTGAGGTTTTTTCAAGATTTTAGATAATTTCCAAAAGGGCTTAGAGCCAGGGTCCAATTGAGAAATTTTATTTTCAAAATTTTTGTTTCTTAAATCTGCAAAACGTTTCTTGATTTCTTTCTGCAAATCCTGCCATATAATTTTCATAGCAGGATCACGAGTGCGTTGAAATTGCCTTCTCCTCACGTTTTTAAGACGGATCAAGAGTTTAAGATCATCGTCTATAATCACGGATTCAAATTTTACTTCACATTTTGGAATTGCAATGTTCCTGGCTTCAACAATGGAATTTGTTAAAGTTTCAAGAGCATTGTCAATATCAATTTTAGTTTCTAAAGAAATGTTAACATCAAGATTAGAGTCAACATACGTTTCATATATATTCCAGTCGGCTCGTAAATAATTGAAAGTGGAGCTGATAGGATTGAGAATCGCTTCATGCGATATTTGAAATGTAACAGGGACATGATCAGAATCAAAATCAGCATGAGTAACTAATTGGCTACAAAGATGACTAGAGTCGGTTAAGACCAAGTCAATCGTAGATGGATTTCTAGAAGAGGAAAAACATGTAGGGCTATCAGGGTATTGAATTGAGAAATATCCTGAAGAGCACTCATCAAATAAAATTCTGCCGTTGGAATTACTTTGAGAATTATTCCATGACCGATGTTTGGCATTAAAGTCACCAATGACAAAAAATTTTGACTTATTGCGAGTCAATTTTCGCAAGTCAGTTTGAAGCCAATTAACTTGCTGTCCAGAGCATTGAAAAGGCAAATAGGCAGCTATGAAAGTATATTTACCAAACTGTGTTTCAACAGAAACACCTAAAGTTTCAAAAACTTTAGTTTCAAATGACGAAAACAGTTGATGTTTTATACGCCTATGAATGATGATTGCAACTCCCCCACATGCCCCATCAAGTCGATCATTACGATAAACAAAAAAGTTAGGATCTTTTTTAAGTTTGGATCCAGGTTTTAAATAAGTTTCGGTAATAACTGCTATATGCACGTTATTAGCTGTAAGAAAATTAAACAGCTCGTCCTCTTTACCATTCAGAGAACGAGCATTCCAATTTAAAATATTTAAATTATTATTTGGATCCATTAGAAAAACGTAATCCAATAACAATTTGATTTGTAAATTTTACACCTACTTGGACTGCTTCAGTCATAGTGGTGGCTTTGAACATTGCATCAATCATTAGATTCAATTGTTCAGTTAGAAAGTTAAAATCAGAGGCAGACATATCATCTGATGATTTCCCATTGGAATTTTCGGTAGACGAAGAAGCGGGGTAGGAGTTACCTGTGGCGGTAGGGTTTTTGCCATTTGATTTGAAACAAGTAGAATGGGTACTCATGGAACGAACAGGGGAAGAGTTCAAATTACCTGCTACGATATCGGCAAAGGATTTACCGTGGGTAGATACATTCGAAATTGAAAGATTCGAACGGCTACCCGACGGATTAAAATTTGTTTATGAATGAGCATGATTCCTAATCAAGCGATCGTTAACTGAAAAATGAGCATTGTTCGATACTCTATCAGGCAAATTCCGGAAACGACCGTTATCGTAACGGATATTATCCTTCATCTGCTTGGCACGAGCCTCAACGACTCTTTTGCGTGAAATGCATTCCCAAAAGTTAGCTTTGTGAGGGCCCTTGCAATTGGCGCATTGAAACTTTCTGGTATCTTCTTTCACAGGACAGTCGTCCTTAGCGTGAGAAGAACCTCCGCAAATCATGCATTTAGCATCCATGCGACAATTTTTTGTACCATGACCCCACTTTTGGCACCGACGGCACTGAGTGGGGTTCTGGTAATTTCCTCCAGGTTTCTGGAAATGTTCCCACGTCACACGGACATCGAACATAAGTTTAGCTTTTTCTAAAGCTTTAATATTATTTAGTTCTTTTTTGTTAAAGTGAACTAAATAATATTCTTGAGAAAGCCCTTTCCGAACAATGCCAGATTGGGTTCTCTTTTTCATAATGATTACTTGGACTGGGGAAAATCCAAGTAAATCATTTATTCCATTTTTGATCTCTTCAGGTGACTTATAGTCACTTGAGAGACCTTTCAAGACGACTTTGAACAAACGTTCAGTTTTGTCGTCATAAGTAAAAAATTTGTGCTTCTTCTCTTCAAGATATCTGAGAAGAAGTTCGCGATCTTTAAGAGTTTCCGGCAAAACGCGACAGTCTCCTTTCTTTGCGATTTGGAAGGAAACCTTGATTCCCCTAATGGAGTTCAAGATCTCCTGCCTAAATCCCCCAAATTCCACGACCACGATAGGCGGCACTCTTTGCTTCCTCACTTGAATCAAAGAGCCTGGGCTAGAGGCTGCTTCGATTTGGTGTTCGGAAAATTTGTCTAGAGCATCGAACTGATTGCTCATTTCAATACAATTATTCATTTCACCCTTGGAAGAAACTTCGCATTCCGGGGAAGCGTCCTTTCTTCCATTCTTGCCACGTGTAGTGACAGTTTTAAAACCCACTTTTTTGGAAGGAAGTAGTGAATTCAGAGATTCACCCTTCCTTTTGTTAGTTGTTGATACCATGTTTAGTTAATAAACGAGAAAGACGTGACCTTCGAGAGGTTTTTTCCCTAGACGGTGTCCAAGAAGGATTACCACCGCTAGCTTTCGCCAACGGGTCCAACGAAAAATCGAAGGCACGGGTCCAAACAAGGATCGTAAAGGGATCAATAGTAGAAAAAACAGTACTGAAAAGTACTGTTTAAGTAGCACTGAAAAGTACCGTTTTTAATTTTAGCACTGAAAAGTACTGTTTGTGTAGCACTGAAAAGTACTGTTTTATTGCTTTAGGTAGTTTTTAAGAAAACTTCCAAGAGCAGAGAGAATTCGTGTACGCACAGCAAGAAGGTACGATGCGCACTGATGACTATAAATGAAAATACGTTCTATGTGGGTATTAAACCAATCTACATTTTGGGTGAATTTCATCATCATCATCAGCACTCAAACCCGAATGCCGCTCCAAAGGAATCAAAATGTAAACAATCATTCGGTATGCATTTGGTTGCCTTCGGCTTTCAGAATCGGTAGCGACTCAATCAGTTGCCGTTTTCTGTTTCGCTTGGCGCTCGCTGAAGAAGCAGAAAGGGCACTGGAAATTGAAACGTTCGGCTTGGTTAAAGAAACGGCTTTCTCGCTCCGCTCGCTCCCGATTATGCGTGGAAGCGAGTGAGGGAAACGCAAAAACTGAGTGAGTGTTTCCAATATGATCAAAATTCATATTTTCGTTGCTATGCATTCTTTGCCTAATAACACACTCGTTGGACATGCGAACAGCACTTCCTTGTTAACACATACCGTTTTGATTCATATTACGGACAGCTTCAAATTCCGGACACTCTACTTTGTATGGGAAACATTTCACACGAAATGTTTCAATTTTTGCCGTTCAAAAGTTCTCGATTTCAAGGCTCGTTTTAGTAAGCATTTTCCATAAATATCTTTGAAAATTTATAATGCCCAACTACCTTAGATGTCTCTTTAGTGGTTTGACGATTTCAATTAATGATTTGACTGTTCCATTAATGATTAACATGAGCTGTCCGGAATTCGAATCAAAGTGTCCGGAATATGAGGCAAAAGTGAGGAAGTGTCCGGAATAAGAATCATGAAAAGGCCACACATTTTGATTTATTAAAAATTATTCAAGTTGCGTAACCGAATTCTTTACCCACCATTCGAAAGTTAAGGGCTTCCAACGCTTGATAACGCTAAAGAATCATACAGAATGATTAATTTTGTATGCTCTCTGCTGGGTTATACTTCACTGAGGCCTTAAGTGTCCGTAATATGAATCAAAACGGTACATCACCTTATGCAAAAAATCACGCGGTTTGTCTAGTTTTTTTTTTTTTTTTTTTTTTTTTTTTTAATTTCGTTTCATTTGCCGTAGCAGTTCAGATTTTTTACAGGTGAGTTGATTTCACCTGCTTATAAGAGAAAAAAAAACGCTACGGTTTGTCTAGTGTTTGTTCGGATAGTTCAGCGTATAAACCAGTCTGCTATGATCATGATTGAAACATACTGTTTGGTCGCATAAAATACCATGCGATTATGGGCAATGCAGTAGTTAGGGTGTCCATTCAAAATCAATTTTTCAATTCCCAAATACCCGATTTAAAAAAAAACCTTTAAATTTCAGTTTTTTTATATAGAATAGTCAAAATCGGAAGACTTGAGATTACAAATTAATTTTTTTTTATTAATACTGTGAGCTGAATATGATTTGAATTTCAAAAGAGTTTTGGACAAAATTATATGAACTTATTTGTTGAAATATCTAAAAGCCCAGGGTGGACGGGGTGAAGTCATTGGAATTTCAGAGAGCTTTTGTAATTATATGAACAAATATTTGCTCTGTGTAATTTATACTGATTTTCTCAAAAACTGCAAAGTTCAATAACAAACTTTCTGAGACTGCCTTCGAAATTATGCGTTAGCCATAGACCATGACTGATTCCTGTACAAATTCTCGATCTGGTGTAACTTATGTTGGATCTTTTTAACAGAAACGATATCTTCGAAAACATGTTATTTTCTCCTTTGAAGCTGGCTAAATTTTGGATATAAATCTAAAATTGCATCTTACAAGCAATCTATCAAAAATTTGGCTAAGAATTGCGTCAAAAACTTAAGGTGAAACAGTTTGAAATCATCTTCTAAGATTGCATTAAAACTTCAAAGGCACAAATCTTCCGATAAAAGCATCCCACAACAATGCACTTTTTATTTCTGCTTTGTGCACTAGCAGAAAGCTTAAAATAAGAAGATCAGGAATGTTTGCCAACTATTTCTCCAGTTTTGTGCCTTTGAAAACGTCAGCCATTGTGCCCGCCATCTTTGGGTTCCGAGATGTTTCACCTTAACAAAAAATCTGACTAAGATTACTTAAAGGACCTCGCTTTTTATTTACTTTAAAAGATTTTTCCATGAATACATGAACAATTTTACATGAAATTTGTTGGGAATGATTGGAAAAATACACTGTAAATCTGCAGAAATCTATACAAAATCTCGTCAGGGACCTTATAAGAACATTTTCATAGATCAATGAATAACTAAGGACTGTTCATTTTATAAAGTGGACACCTTGTGCATGTTGTATCTTTTTAATTTATTAATGAAATTTCAATCGGTTTACTGCATATCGTTCGACTAGTATTGTACAATGTCGTAATAATAGAAATTCTCTAAAATAATTAAATTTCACACAAATATGGAACAACGATTGAAACGGTCGATTTTTGGAGGTTATCAAAATCAATGATTGTTAGAAAATAGCTGGAAAATTCGACAATTTATATTTTTTATTTCCAAAAAAGGGTTGTTTTTCGAAAGCATCATCAATCATAAGTCTGATAGAAAAAATCAAGTTATTTTTAGAGCAACAATTTTACAGATATAATAGAATCATTTTTCCCCTATATTTTTTGGAGAAAAATATTTGAAGGGAATTGATATCAGTAGAATTTTTTGGTTAAAAGTAAGTCCTGGAGAAGTGCTAATATAGTATAAATATGAAAAATAAATTACGCCTTCATAGAGTTACTTATTAAGTCCCCACGTCACATTTAAAGCACAATAGAAACACAATTGCTTCATTCTTAGAAGACCTTTCAAAGTACATTGACAATCATCAAAATTGGCAACACTGCTGTAATAAAATCGATTTTATTTTCCACCCATTTTTTTCATAATATGTTATTCTGAGATTACCAATTGAAATATACGGAGAAAACCGTTTAAAATTTGCTGTAGATCGAACAACATGCGTACATGATTTTTAAAAAAATGAGACTTTTTAAAAAAAACCTACAATAAACAGTAAAATTTATACTTAAGATTGTGGTTTAAACTTACGATTTAGCTCTCGTTTATACAAATATAGTATCTTTAGTAATCCAAACTAGTTTTGAACACGCTTTTTACTTTTCTCTTTTGCTGGGAGTGAAAGTATGGTGTATCAGCAAATTTGGCCATAAATGGGCAAATCACTAAAGTTACCTAATGTCAGAGAATTGTGGAATATAATTGATTTTTTAAAGCTTTACCTTTAGTAGAATAGTAAAGGATACAAACATACCATTTGTTCAATAAAATTAGGATTTTCGTTTTGCGAAAAACAATGTTAAACTTTGACGAACAGCTTATCTTAGGAGTTTTTGGAAAAACTATATAGCTCTTCAACCAAAAGCATTTTCAAAGATCTTATATTTTCATAGCATTGAAGAATAATGGTTGAACGATGCACAGAAAACCGATTAAGTTTTTATCAATAAATAAAAATGTTATAGCATAAACACAGTATCCACTTTATAAAATGAACAGTCCTTAATAGGTAATCCAGACAAGGCTTCATCAAAAATCAGTATCATCTCAGAAATCCGCCAATCGTACTTCTGAATTAATCTGTCCAAGATTTCAGTGGATCTCCCAAGAAATTTGTCAAATATTAATTTGGCTCAGGTTTTAGTAAATGGCAATATCATCAACCATAACTACTTTCTACAACTTATTTTGGTGGTTTGTAGGTTTAGTGCTTGGAGATGTTCAATATTAGTGCTCGATTTTGAAGTCCTGGACGAGTTTCAAACAAACTCTTTGATTTTTTGTTTGTCATTAAAACCCGTCTGTTGCTTATCTCTGGGAGGAATTTTGATGAGGATCTTTCAAATAATAGGTTAAAGATTCCTTCTATAGTCACATATTACTGCAGAAAGTACATTAGTAATTTATTCAGCAGATCCATTAGATATTGGCCCTGGTATTCGCCAATATTTATTAAAATATTACGACTACAAAATTCAGCCCAAATTTTTTGCCAGCATATTCTCCAAAACCTTTCCCAGATTTTTATTTATATTTTCCGTTGCAAATGTCTACGAAATATTCAGGAATCCATATCTCTTTTGACTCTTGAATTTCAAAATCACACTTATTTGTTTTTATAATAATAAATATCTATTTCTTGCTGTTTGTGTTTGAAAAGATAACCCAGCCTTAAATTTCAATACCGTTAGATCACGAAAATACTGACTTTAGTGACCAATTTTCGGAAAAAAGTGACTTTAGTGACTTTTTGTTGGAAATAGTGACTTTTTAGTGACCAGGTCGAAAAAAGTGACCAAGTCACTAAAAAGTGACTTGCTACCAGCCCTGCAATAGAATGCGACTGACATTCTGGTATTTTGTCAAAATTTTAATCGCATGAAGAGCTCATCCCAAAAAAAGAAATCCAACGAAAACTTTTATCATCTTCATTCATTGTAATCCTTGGAACTGAAACCATCTGGGACGAAATTGTCAGACCTCTTATTACAAATTGTGCGGAATTAAAGTACCAGATGAAATCACTCAAAATAATAGTAGTTTGAATAATTTAAATATCTGATGTATTTTGAGTTTTTGAATTTTCCTGTACTCATCGTTTCAACAATTTCCACCCAAGCTATAAATGTATAAACAAGCCAATTTTACAAAATTGTTGCTAAATATGAATTAACAAAAGAAAAAACTACTATTTTATGAGCGATTTCACCTAGTGTTTAATTTTTGAACTGGTACACAGTGCGTTGAATGAATGGAGACGCGGCACAAAAATCAAAACTGGAAGATCAAGCCATTTAAACACCTTGGTATGGAAGGGAAAGTTGTTTCTGGTCAAAAGAGCTACAATTTGTCCCAAGCGCCAATTTCATTATTTTCCAAGAAAAACTTTAGTACTTTTGCAATATGCAAATTTATTGTTTATAATAATGTAATAATGTAAGAAGTTATTTACAAATATGTCCCTTCTCACTCGTAGCTGCAAAAGTGACTTCTACGCCTATATGCAAACAAGATCGTTTTTTTTTTCAATTTTTAAGTTTTGAATATAAAACTTAAAAAAAACTGGAAACAACATTTAAAATATGTTATTTTAAGCATAAACTTACTCTGGTGTAATGTCTAGTTGAGCCGAGACTAAATTGCGTTGCAACATTTTCGGATTTTTCATCACAAACAACTAATTTTCATACTTGTGCTGGTTAAGAAGTATACCTAAAAATAGTCATAAGTCGCGAAGAGTACAAAGAAGTTGCAGCTGTATCTTTCAGACCTCTCAGAGGACACTCTAAGAAACATGGCTGTACGTGATTTAGGGTGAAACCCGGTGGAACTTTTTTTTAATCGATAATCAAAGTTACATGTTTGTAACTAATGGGGCGATCCCTGCCCAGCACTGGTGAGACTCCCCTCTCCTCAATTGCCTCAGGGTTGGCGTACGCGCTTAACTATCGCGACCAAGAACACACTAGATTACCTTTGCTGGACACAAACCCACTTTATTCAATACTTCGCACAATCAGGTACCTTTATTTCTCCCACTTTCTTAAAGGCTATCTCCTACCTCACTTATTCCCTTCTTCTTCACTATTGGCGGGGCCCCTTCTTCACGCTCCGCTACTCCACCGTCTTTCCTTCCTGGACTACGTTTCGCTCCTTTTCGCGTTAGTTTCCTTTTCCGAGTTCAGGGTGGACGACCGGCTGGCACTTCGCACTTCACGCCTCAGGCCGTTAACAAAATGGCCGCCTCTAGGTGACGCCTATCGAATCGCGGTGGTAGCCTTCGGAGTGGCACGTTGGTGGACTCTGGGCCTACTCCTAGGTATGGCAATGACCACGGCGTGCTTCCGGCGGCACTTTGGCCAATACAGGCTCAGGTGCAGGATGTAGTGCTCGGTTACTCCGACGTAGAACAATGGGTAAACTACCGGTGAACTACGGTGAACTACGGGGTCCTGGATGTAATTCCAATGTCGCTTCTTCCACTTTCCACAACTTATTTTAAATTTCACTTTAACTTTTTGGCTTTTAGCAACTAGCGTCGTATTCTTTCGAATGCTGCAGTCTTAATGATTTTTGCGATGGCGGTTACATATCGACGATCGCGACCGTTGAAGCATTTTTCCGCCCATCCATATTCGCCCCATCATGGCCCCCTTTACACCACCCACAATGGCCGCCCATCCTTATGCTCCTGTGACGCCTGGTGGTGAGTAGCGGAACTAATGATGTGGCTGCGTTCTTCACAGTGGGAGTTGGGAAATGTCCAGTTTTATATAATTTAATATTTTCTTGGTATTATTTATTTGACAATCACGATAGTCTCACAAATCTTGGACACTTCAACACACCACTGGTTACACTCTCCCCCCGCTCGGGTTAAAAAAAATTCGGTGAAGCCGAGATTTTTTTTTTATTTTAATACACAAGAACAACAACTTTGTGACGCGTACCTCTGAACCAAAATTTTCACTAACAAAACAAAATTTACTCACACACTCTTTTTTTAACACAATTTGACTCCTGAAAATCTCAAACCCATTCAGAAATACCGAATCAAAGCTGTAAGCTAGGGAAAAAGTAGCGTTTTTTTGTATCAATCAAGTTTTGGGTCGGGGTCATAAGTTTTCATCGTTGGTTTTCCAACTCCACTCTGTTTCAAGGCTTGAGCCTCCTACTGACCATCAACATCTTACGATTCCGGTCTCCAGCGAACCCATTTGACTATACATATATTCTGGACCAACATTGAAACAAAACGAAATAAAATATATACAAATAAAACTAAATTGAACAAATTAAAAAGGATTAAAAATACTAATAAAACATGCATTTTCTTTTCAGCTTATCATGCAAAATATAAATATATACTATGGTAATAAATAAAGAATTCCGGAATAATATGTACAAAAATTTACAAAGTTACTCTAGAGTACGGTATGAAAAATTTCACTAACGTTTCGCTATGTCGGAGTTAGCCTATCAGCGATTATCAACTGTGGCTATAATACAACATTATCGGCTCTTATCAGTGTGCGCGTACGAATGACTATGAACAACCAAACCGTCAACTCTATTGTTCCAACGAATTGGTGAAACGTGGAATGGTGCGAAATATGATGATGAAGTTGTGGCTAAAATCTTGTGAAATTGTGCATTTTTGAGTGTTAAATATCATTTTGACGACTAGTCGAAGTATTCTTTGGCCAATTGATCATTTTGATAGCATTTCTACTCTAAATTGCGTATATTTTAAAGATTTTAGCAAAAGTTCATCAGTCATGAGAATTGCATGATTGACTATAAACAGGTAAGTATACATCTTAAAAACTGTGACAAAATGACTGGACAATATGTGAAGTTACTCTGACAAAGGACATAAATTTTACGGTTTTTTTTTACAAGGACTATGAAAGTGATTATGGATCATGATCATGATGTGGCCATTCATTATGCATTGCACACTCACACTCTCTCATCACACACTGCATCGTTAACTGCTCATAATGCATTTTTAAAAATTTGTTGACGATGTTGCTTATAAGTCGGTTAACTGCATAATGTGCATAATGGAGTTGTTTAATACAAATTTTTCAAAATTATTGGACATGTACGAAACAATATTTTCAAAACAATTTAACATTTTCATACGAATTAAAACCAACGATTAACTAGTTGAATGCATTCATATGGGGTGGTTCATTACAAACACCATTCCCCTATATGATTCTATCCTCGATTCGGGAATTACGCAATAGGATTCAGTGAACTGCTCCAAATGGATTATTTACGGAACAGTCATCTTTCTCACTACTGACCTCCCCTCACTCAAGAATCAGGCCAATTAATTAGTGGTAGGGTGATGTGCTAGTATCCATCGTATTAAGCATTGATCACTGAGAACTGCAATTTTCCCAGTATTGCAGTTAATGATGCTGATACAAACCGATGCCAAACAATTCTTTCTCAAAACGACTTTAGCATTGTACAATAACATTTTGATAAATCTTAATCTCTTTTTGGAAATAATGCAAAGAAAATGCATCTTACCGTATTCTCAATCCGTCGTATCGTTTTCAACTCCGTCGCAATCAGTATCCAGATTCGTCTCACAACTTACGGCTCACTGTGTGTATTGAGTGGTCAAAACACAACATATCAACGCTATAATAAAATGTTTTACTAGAATATATAGATCTACGGGCATCTCCCTCCATTCCTTCAGCATGACGGAATATACTAATTTCCTTTAAAATTAATTGTTCGTCATCGAAATTCAGCACGAACATATTGTGCTTTGCTTTGATAAATGGATTATTGGGAAAGTTGTGTATCGCACTTCGAAGGTCACCAAGCAGTGGTTCCAATATGTTTCTAAGCAAATGGAAAATTCTTCAAATGTACATTTACGCGACAAATTACACTGGTTTTGCTATACAAATGCAGATTTGCACTTGACTGCATCATTGTCACAATTAATTATAATCGAACAAACCTATTTCAAATGGCTGACATACTTTTACAAATGTTTTACAAGCAAGTTTTCGTGAAACAAATGAAACAAACAAACTAGCAACCCTGCTGAGATCACATGCTTTTGATAAAACGTAAACAATTTTCGTTGGCGCGAAACCGATTCACTGCCTTTTCTTGCCCGCCAACGGCGAAAACAAAGGGTTTGACGTTTCCGCACTTATGAACCCGCCCGCACTTCTGAAGTGCGGGGTCCAATAAGGTGGGAACTGCGCAATATGAACACAATTCCTTTTGACCGTACAATTGTGGCATTTGCTCACAGTACAGCGAAAACAACACAATCAAAGGAATCGTATTTTTACGTCGAGCGTCGCGCACACATTGATGCACACAAGCTTTTTTTTCTCAGTACGACGGATTGAACTTTGTTTACATTCTGAATAATACGCGGCGGTTGAGGAAATTTCGTAAAATTTGGTGATTTATTGAAGTTTTACGGCGTGTGATTGGAATGAAATCCTTCAGTGAAGAAGTGCGAAGGTTTTCCATAGTGAAAATAACTGCCCGGCGAAGTAAGTCACCCACGGGGGCGGGAAGAAACTTGTGTTGGAAAGTGGTGTGGCTTAGTCGATCGCTAAGCATTTCTCTCAAATCGTGTTCGTCCATGCGATTTCGGTAAAAAAGTGCAAAGTGGATGATTTAACTGAAGTTATTTACCAAAATACAGTAGTTTTATTGCATTTTTGGTGTACAAGTGTATAAACCATAACAGCTTTCACAAAATTACACTTGGATAATGAATCTATGTTGCAGGTAAGTTTGAATATCCGCCGTAGTGGAACATTTAAAGTTTGATACGACGAAAAGTAGCGCTTACGACGAAGAAGAACAAAACCCTACCACGGATAATTAAAAACATTTCCCTTTTCAGGCTTTTAGATCAGCTGCGGAAAATATTCCCAGCGACCTTCCGTTCATATCGGCTACCTCATAGGAACTGTTGCCCTTCCTCGCAACGATGACGCAGGGTTTATATTGCGGGCCTAACTTCGCGTTGAAGTTCTTGCCAGCTTCGGACAGCGCGAAACTTCGCTTGAAGACTCTTTGTCCGACAGTGAATGTAGGTGAGTAGCGTTTGTGACGCAAGTCGTATTGGTGTTTTGTACTTTCATACGCTCTTTTTAGGTTTGCTCTGACCATATCGAAGTTCTTCTGACTGATTCCTTTCAACTTCTCAGCTCGATCATCCACTGAGAACTCACTCTCAGCTTCTCTTCGATGGTCGGAGCCACGTGTGACCATCTCATGTCCGAAGATCACTCGATGAGGCGTGAACTTCGTCGAGCCATGCACCGTGTTGTTCAATACGAATTCGATTTCTGATATTTTAGTATCCCAGAGCTTTTGATCAGAGCGGACGTATGTTCGAATCATCGAATTTATCGTCCTGTTCAATCGCTCTGCAGGATTTGCTTGACTCCGGTGTCGTGCGTTCGCCCAGTGCTGAATTTCATACCTCTTTAGTAGATCCTGAAATTCTTTGGACAGAAACGTCGTCGCGTTATCGGTGATCACATACTGCGGAACGGACAACTTTCGGAACCATCTTTCTTCCAAGATTGTGCACAGATTCCCTGAAGCAATCTTCTTCACTGGAGCAAGCAGGCAGTACTTAGAGAAGATGTCTAAGACGACTAATAAGTGGACATTGCCCTGCTTGCTTCGTGGAAGGGATTGTATATAGTCCATGCACACAATCTGGAAGGGTCTAATGGCTATTCGCTGGTTTCCCATTTCCGGAGCAGTGGATGTTGTTGAGTGTTTGCACTCCTTGCAGGTCTCACAGTTTGCGATGTACTTTTTGATGTCAGCACTCATTCTGGGCCAATAGTATCGACGCTTGACTTTTTCAATGCACTTTTCGAACCCTATGTGCATCATCTCATCATGCTTTTGGCGGATGATTCGCTGACGTTCGGACTCCGGTACGCATTCTTTCCATTCAAATCTGTAGTCCAACACATCTGATTGTGTGGCTACAAATTTGAATAGTTTTCCCTCTTGGAGCTGAAAGTCCACAAACTTTTCGGGATCATTTTCAACCGACTCAAGTAGATTTCGGTACCATTTGTCCGTTTCTGCGACATCAAGTGCCTCAATCGATCGGGATAAAGCATCAGGGACGATGTTTTCCTTCCCTTTGCGGTGCTTTATCTCCATATCGAGGTGTTGCAGAGTGATACTCCATCGGCTCAAGCGAGATGAAGATCTCCACTTGACTCTCATAATAAATGAGAGGGCCGATGAATCCGTGACGAGAGTGAAGCGTTTGCCTTCGATATAACATCTAAATTTCTCAATACACCGAAGGGCTGCTAATCCTTCCTTCTCCGCAGCATGGTAATTGAGTTCGGCACCTTTAAGCTTTTCCGAGTGGTATGCTATCACTCTCTCCACTCCATTTTGGACCTGAGTGAGCACCCCTGCGAGTGCTGTATCGCTGGCGTCCGTTTGCACGCAAAACGGCACGCTGAAGTCAGGATTAGCCATGACTGGGGCAGTAATCAGCCGCTCTTTGATGGCAATAAACGCATGCTGCCTGATTCCACCGGACCTTTTTCGGTTTGTTTTTCAACAGATCGGTCAAAGGTGCGGTGAGTTCACTGAATTTGTCGATAAACCTACGGTAATAGTTAACCATACCGAGGAATCTTCTCAATGACCTTATCGATTTGGGGGCCTCAAACCCCAGGATCGCTTGGACTCGATCTGGGTTAGGCCGCAATCCTTCTTCGGAAAGGATGTACCCGAGATAAGGCAATTCGTGACAGCAGAATTTTGATTTGTCGAGGTTGATAAAAAGATTAGCTTCTTTTAATCTTCGAGTCAATTCCCTCAACTTCGCGATATGTTCCTCAAAAGTGTGACTCGCCACAACTATATCGTCTAAATAGACAAATATAGCGGGCTCAAGCTCACCATGACCCAACACTCTATCCATGAGTTTACTTAATGTTGCCGGGCTATTTACTAGTCCAAACGGCAACCTAGTGAACTGGAAAAGCCCTTTCCCCGGAACCGAGAAAGCAGTGAATCTTCTCGATGCACGGTTCAAAGGTACTTGCAGAAACGCCTGCGAAAGATCAATGGTCGTTAAAAATTTGAATGGACCTAGTTGGCTGAGGATTCGATCTGAATTGGAAGGTTCGACCACTCCGACCCTGATCATATTGTCCAATGCCCGATGAATCTCATTTTGTGGTGTGTGCTAACGTAAGAACTAAACGACACATACAAGACGCGACGCGAGACAAGACATAACACTTATCGTTCTTACAATCGTCAAAAAAGTTAAAAAAATTTACCTTTTGTCGACCGGTTTCGGGCGCGATGTAGCCCATCTACAGGACAATGTCCGACTGACTGCGATGATTTCGTACGTTGATCGTATACGTCAAAAACGAAGAGATGCTTTAATGTATTGTGATGTCTGCTATGTTGAAGAGGCACGACGTGATCGGAGGGTCGTCTTCATTCATCAATGGCTCTTCAGACTTATTGATGAACATGGACTCCCATGCATTTAGGTGCGAAGCTTTTCTTACTGATTTTATTAACTTCGCACCTTGCCAGTTTATGCTATGGTTACAGTTTGATGCATGAACCGCTACGCTGGATTCATTTGTCCTATTGGAAACCACAGCATTCCTGTGTTCTCTTAATCTTGTTTTTATCTTACGCCGGGTTTGTCCTATATAGACCGCAGAGCAGTCCTGGCATGGAATCTGGTAGATACCCGACTGATCGTCGGGAGGAACTTTGTCCTTCAGGTTGCATAGAAGGTCTCGAAGCGTGTTGTCACTTTTATGTACAACTTGTATACCTTGTCGTTGCAATGATGTTTTAATGGGATTAGTTACTTTAGGGTAAAATGGCAGACTGACTCTTCTCGTTTCTTCTTTAATTGGTTCTAATGTTGTAACATGTTGGCGTTGTTTTCTGAGTTTGTGTTTCTGGAAGATTTTGTCCACAAACTTCCTTTCGTAACCATTTACTTCGGCAGCGGTGTAGATTCGAGCTCGTTCCTCCTCGAATTCTTCATTATCCATAGGCACATTGTAGAGTCGGTGTGCCATGGAATGGAAAGCCGCATGTTTCTGGGCACCCGAATGGCTTGAATCGGATGTAATATACCGATCGGTGGAAGTGGGTTTTCGAAAAATTCCAAAACTCAGCGTGTTGTCATCTTTCCTGCTGATCATTAGATCGAGGAAGGGCAATTTCCCATCTTGCTCTTTCTCGACTGTAAACTTTATGGTTTCATGTTGTGAGTTTAGCATGGTTAATGTTTGGTCAAGGTAGCGTTCTTTCACAGGGGCAAACACGTCATCTACATAACGCCACCACACTCGGGGGAAGAGTTTATGTTTTTGAGCTTTGTTCTCAAAATCGCTCATAAACACATCTGCCAACAGAGGTGAAAGTTTGCTGCCCATGCTAAGGCCGAACGTTTGTCTGTAGAATTTTCCCCTGAAGGTGAAGAAGTTTTGATTCATACAGACCTGCGCAACAGAGATGTAAGCCTCGATGTGATTAAACGGTGCTCTGCTTCGTTCCAAATGTCGACGCAGGCTTTGCAGAGCTTCAGCGACTGGTACGCTCGGGAACAAGGCTGCCACGTCAAATGACACTAAAATCTCACCTCTACGCAACTCGAATCCTTTCAGCTGCTCCGTCAAATCAATTGAATTTTTTACACTTTTCCCATGTTTCACGGGATATTTCTTCATTTCTTCCACTAACCAAGCTGCCATTTTTTCGGTAGGGGTGCGGATATTTGACGAAATGGGGCGCATGCTGATCGGATTTTTATGAATCTTGGGTAAGCAATACAAGGCGGCCACCATCGGATTTGGAACATTGAACTTTCTTTCCAGCCTATCTTCGCCCATCCAATTCGATATCTGCTGACGAACCTGATTTGCTTCCTCAATCATTTTGTTGAGGGGGTCCTTCGGTCTACCGTTTTTGAATTTACATTCTTCATACGGACCGGAGCTAATCATATTACACACGCGAGTATCATAATCGCCCCGATTCATAATCACTACAGCATTCCCCTTATCGGCACGGGAGTATATCACGTCACGAGATTTTAACAACCGAATGGTGCGCCAAATATCGAAGTCATTTGACGTGGCAGCCTTGTTCCCGAGCGTACCAGTCGCTGAAGCTCTGCAAAGCCTGCGTCGACATTTGGAACGAAGCAGAGCACCGTTTAATCACATCGAGGCTTACATCTCTGTTGCGCAGGTCTGTATGAATCAAAACTTCTTCACCTTCAGGTGAAAATTCTACAGACAAACGTTCGGCCTTAGCATGGGCAGCAAACTTTCACCTCTGTTGGCAGATGTGTTTATGAGCGATTTTGAGAACAAAACTCAAAAACATAAACTCTTCCCCCGAGTGTGGTGGCGTTATGTAGATGACGTGTTTGCCCCTGTGAAAGAACGCTACCTTGACCAAACATTAACCATGCTAAACTCACAACATGAAACCATAAAGTTTACAGTCGAGAAAGAGCAAGATGGGAAATTGCCCTTCCTCGATCTAATGATCAGCAGGAAAGATGACAACACGCTGAGTTTTGGAATTTTTCGAAAACCCACTTCCACCGATCGGTATATTACATCCGATTCAAGCCATTCGGGTGCCCAGAAACAAGCGGCTTTCCATTCCATGGCACACCGACTCTACAATGTGCCTATGGATAATGAAGAATTCGAGGAGGAACGAGCTCGAATCTACACCGCTGCCGAAGTAAATGGTTACGAAAGGAAGTTTGTGGACAAAATCTTCCAGAAACACAAACTCAGAAAACAACGCCAACATGTTACAACATTAGAACCAATTAAAGAAGAAACGAGAAGAGCCAGTCTGCCATTTTACCCTAAAGTAACTAATCCCATTAAAACATCATTGCAACGACAAGGTATACAAGTTGTACATAAAAGTGACAACACGCTTCGAGACCTTCTATGCAACCTGAAGGACAAAGTTCCTCCCGACGATCAGTCGGGTATCTACCAGATTCCATGCCAGGACTGCTCTGCGGTCTATATAGGACAAACCCGGCGTAAGATAAAAACAAGATTAAGAGAACACAGGAATGCTGTGGTTTCCAATAGGACAAATGAATCCAGCGTAGCGGTTCATGCATCAAACTGTAACCATAGCATAAACTGGCAAGGTGCGAAGTTAATAAAATCAGTAAGAAAAGCTTCGCACCTAAATGCATGGGAGTCCATGTTCATCAATAAGTCTGAAGAGCCATTGATGAATGAAGACGACCCTCCGATCACGTCGTGCCTCTTCAACATAGCAGACATCACAATACATCAAAGCATCTCTTCGTTTTTGACGTATACGATCAACGTACGAAATCATCGCAGTCAGTCGGACATTGTCCTGTAGATGGGCTACATCGCGCCCGAAACCGGTCGACAAAAGGTAAATTTTTTTAACTTTTTTGAGGATTGTAAGAACGATAAGTGTTATGTCTTGTCTCGCGTCGCGTCTTGTATGTGTCGTTTAGTTCTTACGTTAGCACACACCACAAAATGAGTGATATGCAGGCTACAACCGCCAAGTGCTTTCGCCTTTATGGCCGATTGATTGCGAAGAAGAGAATGTTGCAATTACATATTCAATTCCTTACCCGTTGTAAGAGGAAGGGCCTCACGCCCAACTTCATCCACATGAAACCATCCACCAACAGTGAAGCTAGTAAAAGAACTACCAATAGTGCTAAAAAGATCTGGTTGGTTGAAGAAATAAGGTGCAAACATAAGAAGTTGTCCGAAGTAGAAGAAGAACTATACCCACTCCATTTGCAACTCCTGCAACAAACCGTGTTCCATACAGTAACCGAGTGTATCTTACATAGATGTGTTGAAGAGAAGAAGCGATGTTGGCAAGCGATGTTGTATAATGTGAACCAAAACCTAGAAAAACGAGTGCGTGAAACTAAACAACGACATCGCCAAAAACTGTGTTCCCTCGAAGGCACACAGTCAGCAAAAACGAAACGCCTACCGCAGAGTATCGAAAATTTCGTTGTGAATCTGTCTTCCACCGAGTTCACGAAGCAGAATTAGATTTGCTTAACAAAGCGTTAAACTTTGCTGTGTCCCCCCGGTGCGCTCCCCTTGCCGATATCGTGAACAATATTGAAAGTGCCATCCAATACGACAATCATACGTTCAAATCGGCTACTCGTCATAGCGTTGAGCAATGTGTCTTACGTACAGCGAGAAGAAAGGGAAATCAAAATCGCGCCGACTTCGATATTTGGCGCACCATTCGGTTGTTAAAATCTCGTGACGTGATATACTCCCGTGCCGATAAGGGGAATGCTGTAGTGATTATGAATCGGGGCGATTATGATACTCGCGTGTGTAATATGATTAGCTCCGGTCCGTATGAAGAATGTAAATTCAAAAACGGTAGACCGAAGGACCCCCTCAACAAAATGATTGAGGAAGCAAATCAGGTTCGTCAGCAGATATCGAATTGGATGGGCGAAGATAGGCTGGAAAGAAAGTTCAATGTTCCAAATCCGATGGTGGCCGCCTTGTATTGCTTACCCAAGATTCATAAAAATCCGATCAGCATGCGCCCCATTTCGTCAAATATCCGCACCCCTACCGAAAAAATGGCAGCTTGGTTAGTGGAAGAAATGAAGAAATATCCCGTGAAACATGGGAAAAGTGTAAAAAATTCAATTGATTTGACGGAGCAGCTGAAAGGATTCGAGTTGCGTAGAGGTGAGATTTTAGTGTCATTTGACGTGGCAGCCTTGTTCCCGAGCGTACCAGTCGCTGAAGCTCTGCAAAGCCTGCGTCGACATTTGGAACGAAGCAGAGCACCGTTTAATCACATCGAGGCTTACATCTCTGTTGCGCAGGTCTGTATGAATCAAAACTTCTTCACCTTCAGGGGAAAATTCTACAGACAAACGTTCGGCCTTAGCATGGGCAGCAAACTTTCACCTCTGTTGGCAGATGTGTTTATGAGCGATTTTGAGAACAAAGCTCAAAAACATAAACTCTTCCCCCGAGTGTGGTGGCGTTATGTAGATGACGTGTTTGCCCCTGTGAAAGAACGCTACCTTGACCAAACATTAACCATGCTAAACTCACAACATGAAACCATAAAGTTTACAGTCGAGAAAGAGCAAGATGGGAAATTGCCCTTCCTCGATCTAATGATCAGCAGGAAAGATGACAACACGCTGAGTTTTGGAATTTTTCGAAAACCCACTTCCACCGATCGGTATATTACATCCGATTCAAGCCATTCGGGTGCCCAGAAACAAGCGGCTTTCCATTCCATGGCACACCGACTCTACAATGTGCCTATGGATAATGAAGAATTCGAGGAGGAACGAGCTCGAATCTACACCGCTGCCGAAGTAAATGGTTACGAAAGGAAGTTTGTGGACAAAATCTTCCAGAAACACAAACTCAGAAAACAACGCCAACATGTTACAACATTAGAACCAATTAAAGAAGAAACGAGAAGAGTCAGTCTGCCATTTTACCCTAAAGTAACTAATCCCATTAAAACATCATTGCAACGACAAGGTATACAAGTTGTACATAAAAGTGACAACACGCTTCGAGACCTTCTATGCAACCTGAAGGACAAAGTTCCTCCCGACGATCAGTCGGGTATCTACCAGATTCCATGCCAGGACTGCTCTGCGGTCTATATAGGACAAACCCGGCGTAAGATAAAAACAAGATTAAGAGAACACAGGAATGCTGTGGTTTCCAATAGGACAAATGAATCCAGCGTAGCGGTTCATGCATCAAACTGTAACCATAGCATAAACTGGCAAGGTGCGAAGTTAATAAAATCAGTAAGAAAAGCTTCGCACCTAAATGCATGGGAGTCCATGTTCATCAATAAGTCTGAAGAGCCATTGATGAATGAAGACGACCCCCCGATCACGTCGTGCCTCTTCAACATAGCAGACATCACAATACATTAAAGCATCTCTTCGTTTTTGACGTATACGATCAACGTACGAAATCATCGCAGTCAGTCGGACATTGTCCTGTAGATGGGCTACATCGCGCCCGAAACCGGTCGACAAAAGGTAAATTTTTTTAACTTTTTTTAACTTTTTTGACGATTGTAAGAACGATAAGTGTTATGTCTTGTCTCGCGTCGCGTCTTGTATGTGCCCGATGAATCTTTTTCTGGATCTCGGGACTCCATGGATATGGGTTCTTTCGGACAGGATCGGCATTCAGAAATTCCTCCTTCAGCTCAATGTGATGCTCAATCAAGCTTGTTTTACCCAGATGACCTGGACTTGCTGGGAGAAACATGTTTTTCACCTCCTCTAGCTGTCTCTTCTGATCATCACTCAGTTCGCTCATCGCTTCCATTGGTTCTCTTTCAGCCTCGTCGATCGCATCAATGGACTGGGAAACCGTTGGACGAATTCCGAAGGCTTGCCAGAAATCGTAGCCAAGAATGCAACGACGACTTAAGTTTGGAGCTACCAGAACTGGTAAGAGTTTGGTTTCTCCGTTAAAAGTTATAGGCACATCAGTTGTCCCTATGACCTCTAAACTTTGTCCTCCGGCTGTTTTCAAGTCTATGTTCGTGGGTCTCAATTTTAATTTTAAGGCGCTAATCAGTTTTTTACAACCTATCCCTAACACTGTTTTGGCTGCTCCACTGTCTAACAGTCCTATCGTAGAGATACCCAGCATTTCCACTCTCACGAATGGTCTGGGATCATTGCTGAGAGTCACGAGCATGGTTGCTATCTCGGTCTCTTCAGCTGTGCCTCCACTCACTCTTGAGTAACCACGCTGTTCGAGAGAGTCGGGAACTGCTGGCTCTGTGTGAGGTCTTGTGGAGTAATTTGCAAGACTGTCTTGCCTCTTTAGGCAGTCTTGGGCAAGTTTTTTGACTCGCAATATGGACAATTTTTAGTCTTAAAACCTGGAAATCCACAACGGAAGCAGAACAAATTCCGATCAGAATCGCAATCTTCAAACCCATGTCCACCTTCGTGGCAATTGAAGCACACATTTTTGCCCGGCGGAATATATGCGTTTACAATTCTTTGTAGCGCGTTTGTTCCGCTGGGTCCGGGCTGTGGGTTGCTTTGCCGTTGATTATGGTCCGGTTTAGGATTCGATTTTCCCTGATCGTTTTGCTTTTCATTGGATTTTTGATTAGTGGGTTGTTGTTGTTTCCACGGTTGGTTTGGGAACTGCTGAGATTTTGGCCTAAACGGTTTTTTGTTCAAATCTTCCCTGTTCTGATTCGTGTACCTGTCTTGATTACCTTTAAACGACTGTTGACTCCTAACCTCGTCAATTTGTATCACATCTTTCCGCGAAAACCGGTTTTCTTTCCTCTGATACATTTGCCAATTTATCGAATCGAAACGCTTACCAAAATCTTTCATTTTAGGTATCGTGTTCACATTCGCTGCTAGCATCGCGATCCTACAGTCTTCGCGGGTATTGCGGAAAAGGACATCGAATTTGCGCTTTTCGTCCCATGGGATCGACATACTGCGGAAGATCCGGACCATGTCCAAGTAAAAGTCCTGAAACTTCTCCCTGGGACCCTGCTTCCGGTTATTAGCCTGCCGTTCATAGACATAGTCTATATCGACTGGTAAGAATTCTTTCTTGAGCTCCCTAACTAACTCGCTTCATGACCCTATCTCTCCGCTGATATCTATGAACCAGGACCTCGCCTTCTGTGTAAACAGATGGTGAGCTCCCTGTAACAACTCTAATTCAGAAAATCCTTCTGACCGGGCGTTGAATTCCACCTCTTTCAAGAATTCATTCAACCGCCTACCATTATCCATTCCGTCATATCTCACAGACCATTTATGAATCGGAAATTTATTTCCAATACTCCATGGCCTGCTATTTTCAACTCTCCTTTCGGTCCTTTCATTCAGCTTACTACCGACGTGTTTGTCTTCCTCCGAATTTTTCAGCGTATCTAACGATTCATTCCTCTGTTTCAACCAGCCTAAGAAATCTACTGACTTTTCCTGAACCTCTTCTACCTTTTTCTCTATCACCATATTCCTCTCAATCTGCGTACTGTTGGCGGTACCTGTATGAAGATTCAACGGTTTAGCAACGTTTTGATTAGCTTCAAGTACCGTGATGCGTTGCAGTAGTTGGCTCACTACCGCCGTTAGCTGACGGATCTCAGATGCTAATCCCTCTTTCTCACTATCCGTCGTCTTCTCAGATTGCTCACCTCCGGTACTCACCCTATCGCTTTCTACATTCCTACCATTCGGCTCAGTCATGTTTTCGCCTGTCGATCTCCCATCTGATCTTTCATTCATATTATTCTCCCCTTGTCCACCATCATTCGGTACTAGCTCTTGCCTTATTTGACTCAAACTCTCGTTTAGAATCGCCAATTCGGCCTCTCGCACTTCTAGAAGGTGGGATGTTGGTGAATAATACACGTTGAGAAGCTTTACACATTCGCCAGCAATCAACGCGAGGCTATTCAATTCATCTTCTTCCTCAGTGTGAGCTTGCAATCGCTGCATTCGGAAAAAGATATGAATCAATTTCGTTTTGTACAACTGATATGGCGCTTTCTTAGACACTCGCTTTTCTAGGTGATTTTTTATCCCATTTAGTTTATCGTCACAAACCTCTAACTCAGCAACTATCGATTCACTCACAAATTTCATTCTAACGTCCGATTTGCCTTTTTCCTCTTTCAGGTGGCTACGCAACGTTCGTTCCGCAGCGCTACGAGAAACATCTAACGGAATGCCACGGATTTTCATCTCGTGCTCCAGCTCATCTGTGGTCAGATGGCCAGGATTCATCGCGTGGTACCACGATGCGAAATTGGACATCGCCATTTCTCCAATCTCCATTCAACTAAGAAAATCTTAGAATAAAATTTGAAAAGAAACTAAAAACTGTTCAAGTGGTGCTTCCACTGAACCAAATTTGAAAATCCTACTGAAGAAAACACTTCCGCTTGTTCGAAAGCTCGAAATTAAAATTTGAAAAACCTAAAATTTGTTCACGCTCCCTATTGAAGCAATTAATTGAAAAAATCCTAGTTTTAGCTCGTTTATCTTTAATAAACGTATCGTTCTTGTTTGGTGTTTTATTCCACAGTCTGAAAACCACACAACACTGTTCAAGGTTCCGGAATTCACCGCGAAACTCTCCGACTTCTATTCGTAAGCTTTTATTAAGTTTTGTTCAATGGTTGGTAGCTAGTCAGACCGTTTACTCACATCCAAGACCCCTCTTTAAGAATAAATTGTATTGATTCCCATTCATCAATCGGTTACCTGTTTTATGTGCTTTGGTTAAGTTCGTCAGCGAAGTCTGGACGTTACCAGAGACTTCCGCAAAGACACGCAATCGGTATTCTAGTGTACCCGGGCTCTGATAGTCTACGCAAATTTCAGTTGGGCGCCAAGTGTAACTAATGGGGCGATCCCTGCCCAGCACTGGTGAGACTCCCCTCTCCTCAATTGCCTCAGGGTCGGCGTACGCGCTTAACTATCGCGACCAAGAACACACTAGATTACCTTTGCTGGACACAAACCCACTTTATTCAATACTTCGCACAATCAGGTACCTTTATTTCTCCCACTTTCTTAAAGGCTATCTCCTACCTCACTTATTCCCTTCTTCTTCACTATTGGCGGGGCCCCTTCTTCACGCTCCGCTACTCCACCGTCTTTCCTTCCGGGGCTACGTTTCGCTCCTTCTTGCGTTAGTTCCGGCAGGACACGGCCGGTGGAACCTTCACTCCTCCGCACAGCACTTCTGCTTCCTTTTCCGAGTTCAGGGTGGACGACCGGCTGGCACTTCGCACTTCACGCCTCAGGCCGTTAACAAAATGGCCGCCTCTAGGTGACGCCTATCGAATCGCGGTGGTAGCCTTCGGAGTGGCACGTTGGTGGACTCTGGGCCTACTCCTAGGTATGGCAATGACCACGGCGTGCTTCCGGCGGTACTTTGGCCAATACAGGCTCAGGTGCAGGATGTAGTGCTCGGTTACTCCGACGTAGAACAATGGGTAAACTACCTGTGAACTACGGTGAACTACGGGGTCCTGGATGTAATTCCAATGTCGCTTCTTCCACTTTCCACAACTTATTTTAAATTTCACTTTAACTTTTTGGCTTTTAGCAACTAGCGTCGTATTCTTTCGAATGCTGCAGTCTTAATGATTTTTGCGATGGCGGTTACATATCGACGATCGCGACCGTTGAAGCATTTTTCCGCCCATCCATATTCGCCCCATCATGGCCCCCTTTACACCACCCACAATGGCCGCCCATCCTTATGCTCCTGTGACGCCTGGTGGTGAGTAGCGGAACTAATGATGTGGCTGCGTTCTTCACAGTGGGAGTTGGGAAATGTCCAGTTTTATATAATTTAATATTTTCTTGGTATTATTTATTTGACAATAAAACGATACACAAAATCACGATAGTCTCACAAATCTTGGACACTTCAACACACCACTGGTTACATGTTAATATTTCATACGTTTGATTAAAATATCCAACTCAACGTGCCGAATTTTTATATTCAAAGTTGAAATTAGTGTTCTAATCCCTTCAAATATACTTTACCACCCTTCAGCCATGTTCTCTTTTATATTTTGATTGAATAGATTGGTTTCAACACTCACCGTACTGGAATGCGAATGCTAAAGATATGCGACAAAATTTAGTTTTTCTGCTACTCCCACAACTGCCACTTTCGACACTTGTTGTAGTTGTTTAAGTGCTTTGTATAGCTTATCAATACTTGTTTCAATAACGGATGCAATCTATAATCACTTGGTGATACTTATTATCGCCGAATAAAATATAATAACTTGAAATTTGATTTCTGTCTATGGAACAACGCACTGTGCGGTATTGTGAAAAAATGCAAATTTTATGATAATGAAATTGAGTATATTCTTAGTTTCATGTAAAGAAAACATTTCTTTTCAGTCTGAGATCAGTGGAGTTATTCATTAACTGTCGGACCTTTTACTAATTCATATCTACCTTAAATCACCGCCTGCCTTGATTATATTAATTATATTACAGTCAAACCTCGAGTCGATATTGAAGGGACCATCGACTCATGGAAATATCGACTCATCAGTACAGCAAGCCTTTGGAAAGCTGTTTGAGGGGACCATCATAGTAACCATGATTTTATGTTTTTAGTATGGTTCCATGAGTCGATATCGAGTAATGGAACATCGGTTCATGGAGGGTTGACTGTATTCTTTATTACAACACTGCCAAAATGTTATACCGATTGCTCATAGGGAAACAACGTTACAGCATGCCAATGTTGACCATTATGTAGGGATATCGGCTTTCACTACTATTATTCTGAACACAACTGTAATTGGACGTAATTTTGGGCACAGCCGGAAGCCATGGTATTTGAGCCAAATGAACTAAAAGATAAAGGTGATGTTATCTGATGCTCATCTGAACTTTGTGTTATATTATTGCGTTGTTAATTAGCATCAAATTTGTCAATTGTAAACAACCAATACCGTAAAGTCACCATTAACCACTCATATGGGCTTTTTTTTTTATAAATGTATCTTTGAGATTGCGCCAATTTATGCAACAAATGTTTGAAGAATATATGTATGTTTCAAATTAATTTAATAGATATTATAGTCATAACAACTTTAACCTATTTTTTAGCAATGTTTTAACTCGAAACACATCGTAGGCGTAGATTTTGACATTAAGGATAAGGATTTCAATACAGATTCAACAATGTGTGTTCCTTGTGTCTAACTACGCATGGTATAAATTGATTAAAAAACAAAAATATTTTTCATGAGAAAATACATTTAAAATATTATCAACTGACCGATGAATGGCGACATAGCGGTGATGTTTTATCAGTCTTTGAGCAGATCATCCTCGAGAGATAACAGCCCACAAGTTGGACTCAAAATTATTTGCATGCTTATTAACTAATTAACTCAAACGAAATTCCTTAGCTAATGATGTCTTTATGACTTGATTGACAACAAGATGCAGAGAGGTAAACATAGTAGTGAACAGTTGATTATCTGGTTATGGTGTTTTCAGAGCGAAAAGAAAACGAAAAATTAAGAAATCCGTTTCGGTCATACGATATGTTTTATACATACAGTGCGATGCGGTCCAATTTGCTAATTTGGATGCAGCTTTAGGTGACTTTTATGGTTTTGATAACACGGAAAAAATTAAAATTTTCCCGGTTTTTAATTGAGTTCATAGGACGCATCATAATTCTTTGGATTTACGTCAGCACAGGAGTTTTTTTTAATGCTTCTTCTTCTTCTTTGCATTGAGTAGTGTTTGATCCTTCGACCTTGATGCTTGCCCTTGCGGGGGCGGGCGACGAGGGCAGGATCGAACATGCCGCGCGTCGTTCGCGTAGGGAAATGAAAAAGCGCCGCGGATCGTTAGTAGTGTTTGGTTTATTGATTGCGTCGCTTGCTCTTGCGGGCGAGTGATGAACACTTGTTTGGCGTACATGCGAATATCGAATAATATCGCGAATCTGGTTAAGCGTGATTATATTATGAATCGTATCACCAAACATTGGTGACTCCCAGATCTCTACCTTATCCCACTAACCCAATATCCTTTCAATGTCAACCGTGGAGGTGCAGAGGTGATCTCGGTCTCTAGTAACAACGGAAGTCACACTAACATTCCTTCCCTTCCCCGATGACCGTAAGGACGTGGACGGCGCCGATATTGACTTTTAAATTTTGAGCTCTCGATTGGTGCACATTGAGAATGGTAAGCTGACCCCAAGTCCGTTTCATTAAATCTCTGTGCAACTTCGATTGTTCTGGTCAATCACGGAGTAGCAACTACGAATTGTACGGTCATCTATGCTCATTATCATGCTCATGCTTTTTCTTTTTCTTCTTCTTTGCATTATGCTCCCACTGGTGCAGAGCCTGCTTCTACACACTTAGAATAAAACACAGAATTCTGTGAAATAAACCACAGACTCTGAACTTTGAGATATGATTCTACAGATTTATTTGTGAAACACAAATGTTTTCAATAGAACTGTCAATAAATCACCGAACGTTCTGTAAAGGTGGAAAAAATACAAAAATTTACAGGTTGTTCGGTGAAGATGGAAAATTTTACAAATTACACAAAAAATCTGTGAAATCATTTGTCGGCCATATTGACAATCGAAGCTTGTGCCAAAATTGATACTTTTCGAAGTGAAGCAAAACTAACTAAAGTGAAAAATAGATTAATTGTTTTATAATGGAATATAGTTTGGATTTCCAAAATAAGTGAAGCTGCCTGATAGTTTTTGTAATAGTGAGTTATCTGGTGTAGAATTTGAATGAAAATTTGTAATTTAAAAATGGAATCGAAATGTTTTAATTTCCAGTTACAGTTGAGTGCTTTCATTCCAATTGTCCTGCTGAAGTTTTCAACCCCGTTTGCGTAATTCATTTTGTAAAGTTTGATAGTTTTATTATAGGCACTGCTTTGAGATGATTGAAATGATATCATATCACGGAAAATCCGAAAAAAATCACTTTTCACAGCATTTTTGTAAAAATACACCGAATCAATCGGTGAAATGCCAATTGCATAGCAATAAAATCACCGCAAATCTGTAAAACTTTACCGAAAAGCTCAGTGAAACCTCCAAAAACAAACAACGATTCCACAAACAATTTGTAAAAAATCACCGAACTATTCGGTACTTTTGACAGATGCACTTTCTCAAGATTTATGGATCGTTCGGTGAAGTAAAAAAATCACCGAACGGTTCACCGAATAATCTGCTGTTGAGAATTCGGTGAAATTTCACAGAAATCTGTGAAATATTCTAAGTGTGTAAAAATGGAATCGAAATGTTTTAATTTGCAGTTACAGTTGAGTGCTTTTATTCCAATTGTCCTGCTGAAGTTTTCAACCCCGTTTGCGTAATTCATTTTGTAAAGTTTGATAGTTTTATTATAGGCACTGCTTTGAGATGATTGAAATGATATCATATCACGGAAAATCCGAAAAAAAATCACTTTTCACAGCATTTTTGTAAAAATACACCGAATCAATCGGTGAAATGCCAATTGCATAGCAATAAAATCACCGCAAATCTGTAAAACTTTACCGAAAAGCTCAGTGAAACCTCCAAAAACAAACAACGATTCCACAAACAATTTGTAAAAAATCACCGAACTATTCGGTACTTTTGACAGATGCACTTTCTCAAGATTTACGGATCGTTCGGTGAAGTTTAAAAATTGCCGAACGGTTCACCGAATAATCTGCTGTTGAGAATTCGGTGAAATTTCACAGAAATCTGTGAAAAATTCTAAGTGTGTAAGCTTTGTGTTCTTATGAGTAATGCCACAGCTATGAACTGAGAGCATTTATTTGCCTATGTGATCATTTTCGCATTCGCTTATCCTGTGACAGGTAAGTCCAGGAAATTGACATTACGAAATGATCCAGGATCGACCGGATATCAATCCCAGACACCTTTGCATAATAATTCCATATTTGTTGTCTATTCAACATGGTTTAATTACGATATTGTTGTTTCGGGAATGCAGTTTATCGTAGATATGGAAGACATTCCTCCATCATTTTAGTATTGTATTTTTTCCGTTTCTTACTATTCATCTCAATAATACTGATTAGCCTATTGGGAACAGCAACTGCTCTATCACCTAAGGTCATCTTGCCTTATCTATTAAACGACCAAGTATATCTACTATACAATTGCCTGCTACGTTGAATTTATAAGAACATAATAGGGGGACACGGGGCAGTATGGACACTAGATTGATGCAATTTTTGAAGTTTTTGCTCCCCTAACGATGTCAATTATGTAGAAAATGATCCTCCCAAAATTTGAAGTGATTCGGAAGAAGATTGGTTGTGCACACGCTATTTGAAGTTTATATGGAAATTACTATGGAAAAGGCAAACCTTTTGTGTTCAGTCCTCTAACTGCTCGTCATAATAATCTATGGGAAAGTAAACACACTCATCTCATGTGCAAACTTCCCAGCTACAACTTTGTCGAAGACCACATTTTGATGGGACGTAAGGATAATTTGTTATTATTGATAACAAAGTCTATATCATGCTGAGATGATTATTGTGCTCTGCAAGATAAATCCACGTAATGCGATTATCTGAAAATGTCGATATACCGTCGTAGTGATAATGAAAATCACCAAGTTTCAGATTTAGCAAATTTGATACATTTGCGTCCTTGAAGAACGAAAAAATCCAAGCCTACTTGAATTTTGACGTTGCGTTTGAATTGCGCGCATATCTTCTGCGCGTTACCGCCGCCGCTGGATGTGGATTTAATATAAGCGCCGCAATATTCAATTACTTTCAGAGCAACGCTGCTTTTTTGCTGTAGAACATAGTAGCCTGGATTACTTTGATCTATTCTTCCCGCCAGGAGCACCACTGTTGCCTGCCGAACAGTTGGTGAAGCATGCTACATGCAAACCAACTTTATAATGATGAATAACAATTTATCATAACGTCCAATCAAAAAGTGGTCTTCGGCAAAGTTGTACATGAGAGGAATTCACATTAGAAGAATTTGTTCACTTTTCCATAAAATATTGTGACGAGGAGATAGAGGGCTGAACACAAAAGATTGGCGTTTTCCATAGTAATCTCCATATAAACTTCAAATGGCGTGTGCACTGTCAAATTTCTTCCAAATCACTTCAAACTTTGGGAGGATGCTATTTAACATAATTAACATCGTTTCAGCATAGGGGAGCTAAAATTTCAAAATTTGCATCACTCTAATGGACACCCTAAGGAATTTTCCTATTTTGACTGTAAATACATGAATATTATACTGTTTTTCATGTGCAGTATGCTTTTTAGAGTTCTTAAGCATTTGTTAAACATTGTTGCAAAATTTTGAAAAAAATATTTCATTTCCAAAAAAGGTTTAAAAAAAGCTTATATTTGGTAGTCATCATCAAGCTAGCGGGGCAAAGTGGACACCCCCATGGGGCAGTATGGACTGTTCGCAACTATAGCTGCGAAAATGAACCGGGTCTGTGAATTCAACCCTGTATCCCGACGTTCATTTCCCACCCGTCTTATGTATGTATTCGCAATATCTAAACCATGTGCAAGTGTGAATGTGTGTGTGTGCATCGACCATCCTCGCCGGTCAACCGACCGGCGATGCGTGTTGCGACAGCGAAGCTTCTAGAATATCCTCGCCGAGTCGGAGCGATCATCGTCATCATCATCGTCGTCGCCGCAACAGCGGCAGCGTACCCCACCACAGAAGAGAAAGAACATTCTAGACTTGTTCGTATTTGCTATAAATATCGATGTGTTTCCCAATGCAATTTTAGTTACAGTCCACATTTTGAATAGTACAAATCGCGAATAAAATCGAAGTTTAAATAGTTTACTCGTGACTTTCCTTCCCCAGCCGAATCAAACGGTCTTTTTCAAGACCAAAGAGTTGTTGGAAATAATTTCTTCCGAGGTTGAGCTATCACCCATCGAGGCCACCTTCAACCAAAGGTTCCGTCATTCCCTCCAATGGTCTAGGACAGACCATTTTTTGGTCCTTCGAGCCGGATAGGAAAACCACACCCGTGGTGGACGATCAACCGATCGGTCCGTTCCGAGTCCTTTCCTCGTTGCTCCCGGCAACAATTTGGTGGACAATCAGCCGATTGGTCCAATTCCGCTCATCCGAGCACCCTTCCACTGTTGCTCCCGGCAACTTTTGGTGGACGATCAGCCGATCGTCGGAATTCTAGCCGTGATCAAGCTCAACCTTGTGCCGAGTTATTAGAAAAAATATTCCTCGGCAATTGTGGAGAAAGGAAATCGTCGCGAGAAGTATCCTTCCAAGTTTGTGCGTGCCCGCGAAGTCGTGTGTGTATTCGGTCCGTCGTTTAAGTAAAGTATCGCGGTCGAACAAAAGTGAAAGCGACACAGCCGTGTCCGTGAAGAAGTGAGTTCCTGTAAGTGAAGTTCCAAGAAGAAGAATAGTGGTGATAAAGTGCAAAAACTGAACCGCCCATAGCGCATTGCGTTTGAGTGTGAAGAACTCCAGTTAATGCGTGTGTGTGAACTGTTTCCTGATGCCAATTGAACACACGCCAGTGAAAGTGAGTGAAAAAGTGAAGATGCAGGACTTGAAGACGATCATCCACCTGCGTGGCCAAGCAAAGGCGAAAGTGACACGGATCCGAAAGGCGATTGAAGAAGCTGCCGCGGCTGGTGCCCAGTATGATGCCGCACAGCTGAAAGTGTTTTCTCGGAATCTGGAAAACCATTTCCAGGAGTATTTGAATCTCCATCATCAAGTAATGGCAGTGTGCCCTCCCGAACGAATCGAGGAACAGGATCAAGGTTACTTGAATTTTGAAAATCACTACAACGAAACGTGTCTGCTAGTGGAACGAGCGATTCAAGCAAACCGTAATATTCCCGTGATGCAACCACAAGTGCCAACCAACGAGTGTCCCCGGATTGTAGTCCAGCAGCAGCCATTGAAGGCACCCATCCCTTCATTCGATGGCAAGCCTGAAAACTGGCCTCGCTTTAAGGCTATGTTTTTGGATGTGATGCAACATTCTACCGACTCAGATTGCATCAAACTTTACCACCTCGAGCGATCCCTAGTAGGAGCAGCTGCTGGTATTATTGACGCCCGCACTCTCAACGACAACAACTACACTCACGCTTGGGAAATACTTGAGGACCGTTTCGAGAACAAGCGTGTAATCGTGGATACTCACATCCAAGGATTGCTTAATCTGCCGAAAATGAGCCGTGAAAATCCAAAGGTCCTGCGGGAGCTGATTGATGAAGTGACCCGACACGTAGATGGATTGGCATTGATCGAGGACGAGTTGGATACAGTCTCCGAAAGGTTTGTGGTAAATCTTATTGCTGGTGCCCTGGATAAGCATGTTGAAGAGCTAGTCCGCTAAGACCACGCAGATCCTAGCGAGGCTAGCCCGTCCACATCCGATTGCAAATCATAAAGAAATACAATACAGTAGATGTCTCCTTCAACTGGGCAGCTAACTGACTGATACCTCAATCAGCAGCTACAACTCTCTTTATTCAAACCAGGTATCTATTTTTACAATTCAACATCCTACACAAATATTATACCTCACAACAAATCTTCCACACTTTTACCTACGACGACGCATGCTTCTCAACCGACGATTCTTCTACCTGAGGTGCGACACTACCTCTATTCCAACAAAGCAAACCCGGAAGGAGTGGGAAGCTTCAATCCCACATAAGGAAATACCAACGTACAGCGACACGATTACGTTTTTGAAGAAGCGATGTGCCATCCTCGAACGCTGTGAAGGTGCTTCTAACTCTCCATCCAACTCAAAACCGAGTGTTCCAGTGAGAAACCCATGCAACCTGGTGAGAGGCGCACAACCCAAGGCGTGTGCTATCACTGGGAGTTCCGATGCAGCCTGCGAACTGTGTGCTGGTGTTCATCCCAACTTCAAGTGTGAAGCTTTCCGTGCAATGTCGGTTCCCCAACGTCAAGCGAAGGTTCGAGAGCTGAAATTGTGCTACAACTGCTTACGAAAGGGCCATCCAAGCAGTTCCTGCATTTCGCCGCGCACCTGCCAGAAATGTCAAGGTAAGCACCACACACTCTTGCACATTGAAACCCAATCAAATGCGAATATCCAAGCCTGTGAAACTCCTCCGACAACCATGTCTTCAACTCCACAAGTTGCTGCACCCCCTGAAGTCGAACCTTTTCCGTCTATTAGTACGACTTGCTCAGTAAGCAAAGCTCCTCGTCTTGATAACAGCCTCTTGATGACCGCTGTTGTAAATGTTCTGGATAGCAGTGGCAAATTCCAACCTTGTCGTGCCTTTTTGGATTGTGGGTCCCAGGCTCATATGGTGTCCAGAGAGTTGGTCGATTCATTGCGTCTACCTCGTACCCCTGCCAGTGTTGAAATCATTGGAGCCAACGGTAGGAAGTCTATTCTCTCTGAAATGGTCAAGGTACAAATCCGTTCTAGGCATTCTGATTTCGAATTTCGTTACTGATGAGATAACAGGCGTGACACCGTCTTGGAAATTTGATACTCAGTCATGGCTTCTACCATCTGGCCTCCCGCTTGCCGATCCAACGTTCCACACTCCAGGCAAAATAGATCTTTTGATTGGAATCAAACTCTTCTTCGAGCTGTTGTTGCCTAGTAGGCTTAGAATCTCCGACGAACTTCCGGTTCTTCAGGAAACTCGTTTAGGATGGATAATAGCCGGTGCTGTTGATGATGTGGATCCCTTCTCCAATCAGCAGCATTGTAACGTTATTACGCTGAAACCGTGTATTGAATCGTCAGAAGCTTGTCTCGAAGTTGTTGAATCCTCAGCAATGATTGGCAAAGAGTCAGTCAAATTAGTTGACATCAAGTCCAATGTACAACCAAGTGAACCATTTCCCATCCGTGATAATGTTGAGTTTGTCGCTACTGAGTTGACACCACCCGAAAATGTGTCGAGTAAAGTAGCTAATCCAGTCGCAAATACGTATCCAGCTCAATTCCATCAAGTTACAGTTAGTCCAATGATGTTGCCGACTCCTACCGGAGTTCATCCGATGCTGAAGTCATTCCCAAAACCACTTGAATCTCATCCGATGTTTGAGCCAAGCTCAATAAAATCCGAGGCACAACCGGGGCCCCAGGTAATCCAGAATATTCCCAGCTATCGTCCAAGGCCTCAGCATATCTCATGTGAATTTCGTACGATGAATAACCGATTCTCGAATGCGATGATCACGAAGCGTTTCTCTTGTAGAACCGGATTTTACCCGGTCTTGAAGCTGCCATCGTGTTTTACTAGATTCCGCCCAGTGCCACAGCAATCTCCGTATATGATTGGATGCCATCCGGTACCGAAGCATATTTCTTGTTTCGCCGGACCTCGTACCATGACGAAGAGTTTCCAACGTGCGAAGAAAGAACCTTCGTTTCATGAGCAGTTCCTGTATGCGGACAGATTTCATTTTCTGTTGAAGCAGTCGCTCCACGTGTCTGAGTTGGATACAATGTTGAAACAGTTTCCAGTTGTTATCGATTATCATCCCCTACTGGACAAGCCTCCTGATGTAGCCGAAATCCTAACGGTATCAGAATCGTTCCTGATTCCAAGCGCAATCATCCCAGCATGCAATATGCAAGGTAAGCTGCGTTCGATATCAACCAGAGTTCTGAATGTACCCAAGCAGGTTCTGATACCTCCCGATATCCACATGATAGATGAGCAATCTTTGAATATGAGTGGTGCCTTTGCAATGAAATAATCATCAACGATCGCATAAGCGTTAATAGGTAGAAGATAACCAGAATTCAAGCCATCTTTAATTTTCCGTCTGATGTTTAACCTGAGATACTCCCATTTATGACCATGACGAATATTGATTTCACTGTGCAAGTAGTAAATGAACCATCGATCACCAAGTATGTATCGTTGTTTAGTATTTAAGTTGGCTCCACTCCCATTTGAGTCCAATCCCACAATCCAGTCATATTTCTGAGCTTTGCCCGGGGGGTGAATGTTCGCAACTATAGCTGCGAAAATGAACCGGGTCTGTGAATTCAACCCTGTATCCCGACGTTCATTTCCCACCCGTCTTATGTATGTATTCGCAATATCTAAACCATGTGCAAGTGTGAATGTGTGTGTGTGCATCGACCATCCTCGCCGGTCAACCGACCGGCGATGCGTGTTGCGACAGCGAAGCTTCTAGAATATCCTCGCCGAGTCGGAGCGATCATCGTCATCATCATCGTCGTCGCCGCAACAGCGGCAGCGTACCCCACCACAGAAGAGAAAGAACATTCTAGACTTGTTCGTATTTGCTATAAATATCGATGTGTTTCCCAATGCAATTTTAGTTACAGTCCACATTTTGAAGAGTACAAATCGCGAATAAAATCGAAGTTTAAATAGTTTACTCGTGACTTTCCTTCTCCAGCCGAATCAAACGGTCTTTTTCAAGACCAAAGAGTTGTTGGAAATAATTTCTTCCGAGGTTGAGCTATCACCCATCGAGGCCACCTTCAACCGAAGGTTCCGCCATTCCCTCCAATGGTCTAGGACAGACCATGGACACCTTAACGTTTATAGGAAAATTGTCCCGCGATCATTCCCAGAACCTCGGAAAATGAAGTACACATTCAAGAAACCATAGTGATAGTTCACTGTGCCACTGGAAACATGATTAAAACCAATTTACGATATTTTTCATGGAGATGCTTTCAATATTGCCTCCAGATTAGTTTTAATACAGAATTGACGATTTTCAACCGATTTATGGTTCCGCATAGTAATCATTGCATTAAACGCTAAATAGTTTTGTGTATGAAGTTACATTTCTTTCTTTTTAAAGTGTCAGCTTTACTTTGTCACCCGGTGTCCATATTGCCCCAACAGTATAAGAAATTTTCATATAAGTTATTTAATGTCTTAAATTAGTAGAAAAAAATCTACTATATTTTTGAATCGAGCATAAATAATTGAAGATTCAGTCAAGAACTGCATTTTCGGTCAACTTGCAGTAATTTGCCTCTGAAATCTTATTTGGTGAAATGTGAATGTTATAATTTTCGAACCCAATAAAATCATGCTCAATTTATTGCTATAAAATCAATGTTTAAAACAATTTTTCTGAAATTTTAGTGGACAACTTACTCTTTCGACAGGTAACTGAAATATTATTTGTATCTAAAGCGTAAAATTTTTCGCATATGCAAAGATACAGGGGGTGTCCATTCTGCCCCGGGTGTTCATACTGCCCCCGGTACCCTACAACGTTTTTTTATTTTGATTGCATACCTACCAGTGAAGAAAGTTGACAAAATGTTACAACCGAGGATGTCTTTTGTTTGTTCAAACTCTTCATAGAGAAGAACTATATTCATTGTCATCATGTTCATTTTTTCTTACAGTTTAGAAATGCAACACAAAGAAATTTAATTAAATCGAATTGATTTTATAAACTCTTAGTGCACATTAAGCTCATTTTGCCGAACGGCTGGAACCTCTATAATTAACACAAAAAATCAATCATCAGGTTGCTGTTTCAATAATTTACAACCTTCTCAGACACAGTTAAATTTAAAACAACGTAATTCGTTGGGAAATAATAGAAACACATACCTAGAATAAACCATTCTTTATATTTCATGTAGCACATCAATCTTATAATGCAGTCATAATTGGTAAAACAGAAATCATTCACTTTTACTAAACATTGTCTTCATCTGGTTGAATGCTTTGTACTCTGTCGCGCGCAGGGCTTTGTGATGGACTAAGTGCCGGGCTTCGTACCATTGGAGTAGCTGCCGGACTTTGTCCAAGAGGTACAACCAGGGGTCCCACTGGTTTTCGTGGTCGCGGAACACTCCTCGTGTGGCTACGATATCCTTGATGACTAGGGCCATTAGGTTTTAGCCGTGGTCGGCCGGGACCTCGCTTAACTTGAGGCAGCTGTTGTATAACTGGTGCATCTGACGTAGAAGGAATATCTATGAGAAATAAAAAAAAACGATTGAACATTAAATTTTCATCCAAACAATTGTGCACATAACAAGTGCGAATAGAATTGCGATATTACATACGCTGGATCGATATGGTTGTGTTCACCGCACTTGTACACCATGGGATGATAACTAGGTACAATGAAGACAACAGTCCGATCCGACGTAGCGGTTGGGTGGTCTTAGTTAGCAAACATTTTGTTATACAGTCAACTCTCCCTTACACGATCTTCTGTAACTCGATAGTTCACCTAACTCGATGTAATGTGCGATCATTTCAATTTAGCATACTTTTATCCCAACAAACAATGTAGAAGGAGTAGGACCAGACGCCGTTCAGCTGGATCAGAGTCGGTCAATGCCGGCGAACCTTTGGTAAAACTTGGGGCCTCAAACCCAAGTTTATCAAATGGATTTACACAACAGTTGTTCGACCAATATTGGCATATAGATGTCTTATGTGGTGGCAAAAGGGCGAAGTGAGAACAATCCAATCAAAATTGGGCCAACTTCAAAGGATGTGCTTGATGGCGATGTCTGGTGCGGTCTCTACGACTCCCATAGCAGCGGTCAAGTCTCTTTCCGACGTTGTGCCACTACACATACATCTTAAACAAGAACCACTTTCTTGCTCTTACCGTTTATGGGTACTGGATCTACTGGAGAAAAATCCAGTAAATCGTAGAATTGGATTGATAAACTTGGTGTGTGGCTCAGCGAATCCACGTGGAGATCTCTGACTGGACGATGGGGAATCGTACATCGTCGGAACCAACCCTGTACCGCTTTCTGTCCTTCTAACGACGAAGGAAAAAAAACTTGCTACATCCAATCGGAACCCAGAGAAGACAACTGACATCAGTATGCCAGTGATTCGATACGAGTTCTTGCCAGCCCGGGGGGAGTATATTCGCGCCCGAATCGACCGCTTCGGTGGCAAAATTTGCCCCACCCCCTACAGAAAGGAGTATGGGGAAAAACGTCAAATGCGGGAGCAACATCATCATCAGCAGCATCCAACCCACCCGACCAGCAGCAGTGCTCGTCACTCAATTGGGCCAATTCACAAATTTCATAACGCTGGAGGGGGTGGGTGGGTGTTCTTGCGATGTTACGGTTCGTACAAAAATAATACAAAAAGCGTCACAAGGGGGTGGGTGGGTGTCCAAAATAGCAAATTTTAGCGTTATGAAATATATGAACAAGCCTTTATGTCAACAATCACACACGAGTGACGCAGGCGCTCGCAGCCGCCGTCAAAAGGAGCTCAACGACATTATTGTAAGTTCGGTTAATCGTTAGAAAATGCATTTCGCCGGAGTTGGATTTTTCTCGGAATCTATGCAAGATACCCTACTTCGGAAGTAGGGCGCATTCGAGCGCATCCAGATGCGTATCGAATGGACCATTTCCGAAGTTGGCATCTTGCATAGATTCCGAGAAAAATCCAACTTCGGCGAGGAACCACTTCTAACTTTTTACCGCGCCGACAATATCATTATCACCGTCATCGCGCGCAATGGATTGCGACAGCGTGAGCGGCAGTGCAGCCAGATTTCCAATTTATCTAGAATCTATCCGATTTATCTGGAGAAGAATGGAATGTTCTAGATGCCTTCGGGAGGGTATATAAAGCGAGTGAATACGTCGCTTTAGTGGAACAGTATCTTTGGACCCGGCTAACGGTCAAGTAATGATAAAAGTAAACTGGCGTAAACTCAAGTGTAAATAGTGTTACAGTGAAGTTAATAAAGTGTAAGCGGAAAAGTAATTCCACCCGTGTGTTCTTGACGTTGGATAATGTCCTTCGGCAACATATGGGGGTACAATTCCAAAAAACGAAAAATTGAGCATGTAACGAAAAGTGGTCAGGTTTTGACCGCTAATAACTCAGCCATTTATCGATAGATTTTCAATATTTATACATCAATCGATCGGAAACTTATCTACGCGTCGATTCAAATGGAGGACACTATTGATTATTGGCAACAAACTATTGGAAAATCGTAAAATGTTGACCCCTTTCTTATCTAACCAATCACATTCAAGCACATTTCTGGGTTCCGCTTTCCACTATAAAAGCGCACCGGTCCTGCTTCTTCCCTCAGTCTTCTTCTTTCGGCCGGACTGTGAACACGGTCGGGCGAGTCATTTTCGCTTTGCCTTTGCACCCGCTTCACAGTTCAATTTGTGTCGTCGGAAGAGGAAGACGCAAGATTGATTTGCGGCGGCGATGACGATGGCTTTGGCGCTTCTCCGAGCGGCGAACTACTGCCGCTCGGGAAAGCGCCCAAGCCATCGTCATCGCCGCCGCAAGTTTATCCACGCTTGCAGATTTCGACTCGTGATAAATTCAGCTACGGTGGTCAAGAAGCAAGCCCGCTAGGAACGAAATACCGCAGGCCCTCTGAGTTGCTGATCCGAGGAGCTGCTGCTAATCGAGCGTCGGATTGGTGAAATCGCACAAGATTTCAAGAGTGAGCATCGTTTCCAGATTTCGACTTATGCCTAGTGATCCACAACCCGCTGGTCTTGTGTGCCATCCACGTCACGAAACATTTAGCTGGTTCGTCGTATAAGCAAATCGGCGCTTTTCAGGCCATCAAATGTGTTGAAAAGAGTTAAAAGAATAATATTTCCGACCTTATTACATCTTATATTTCTCAATCAATCTCACAGCTTCATACAAAATTTAATTTGTCATGAATAATTGATGGCACGACAATTTGATACTGTATTCGCGGACGCAGCTGCAGTGCCGTCGGGGTGAGTGCTCAACATTTCACAACGATTGTAAAATACAGTGGCATTTCCAACAGCTTCTTAGACTTGCCATATTTTATGAGAACATATGTAACAAAATTGCGACATATTTAGAATGCTTCTGAAAAGAAATTCTCATTGAACAATTTTCATCATTTTGGCACCCATGGATCAGAAATTTTCCTTCTTAATAAAGAAAACTATTGATTATCAATAGCTAACCATTGAATATTGGAAATCTTTCTACGAATCGACTCCAATAATTAAAACTATTGATTTTCACGAATAAACTTTTGAAAAATTGATAAATATCAAGGCATGTCTTATTTTCCATAGAAAAGCACATTTTTCTTGTGTATTCCTAGCACAGACATCATTGCTCGATATCTTAGCCACTTTCGGCATGCAAAGGGAAACGCCCCTTTCGGTCTTCTTCTTACTCCTCTTCATTCTATCGTGTTCAGTCGAAGCCAACCAAGCTTCAATGAGCCCCGCGCACATCAGTCAATCGTCGACCAGCAATTGGAGAAGGACTCCTATCGGAATAAATTTTACACATTCGTCGCTACCGCTGCTTCTGCTCTTGTTTATTCCCAACCCAAGCTAAATGCTGCGGGTTCCGTGCAATCGCTCATCATGGCCATGGGCATCCAGCTAGACCATCAAATTCGTGGAGAACGCGTCTAGAAACCTTTAAAATTGCCGTCGGAGGAGTGATAAAACCAACGAAAACAAGGAAGCACAAAATTACCGACCGCATTTCGATTTAATCGTCTTCGGTAATCTTTTGGTGTGTTTCTGTCTAACAATGGATTGACAACCCAGTTCGATCGACGGTGACTAGCCCCAACCGTCCTTTTCAGGACGACCATTTCATTTTGAAAGAGTTGTGAGAATTTTCCATCGTGAAGAGCGACATTACTGGTGATTGGATGTGATTGATTCAGATTTTGGTCAGTAATTTGCATGCAATCATTTATCACGGCTAAATAATGTTTCTCGAGAGTCACAGTGTCAAGAAATAAAATTCCCATTGTGCGCGCGCGGACAATCGTCGACAGTGTGTGCATGAGGCGGATAAATCGCGAACGGCACTTGAATGAATAATCCATCACGGTTTGCCTCGCATTTAGTGATGATTGAATGATGCCGTTGTCGTCGTCGCATGCTAGAGCGATCAGTATCAACTTGGCGAACAAAGAGCTAAAACTTATCAGCAACAGCTTTGTTGACGTTTTGATTTGGTAAGAAATTGTCGATCGGATCGAAATACACAGAGAAGACTGCAAAAATGCTACAGCCGCCCAACCCGTGCGACGGGAACCTAGATAAAACTTTGTTTGCCATTTATCTCCGTTGAAAACTTATCATTCGAAATTACAATTGATAACTAAATAAATTAATTAATCAATTGCGGCCCTGTAAAGGGTTGTTGTTTGAAATTGTGCTTCAATGCAATTTTAGCGCGTTCGCCACGGATACGACGAGCCAGCTGGATGTACTTCGGCATGATGGTGACACGCTTGGCGTGGATCGCGTACAGGTAGGTATCCTCAAACAAACCGACCAGTTAGGCCACGCTCGCTTCCTGCAGGCAGGGTGGCCAGTGAATTTCTGATTTCAAAATCCCGGTTTTTTCCCGGTTATTTCCCGGTATTTTAAAAATTTTCCCGGTCGTAAATAGTGGATAAAAATCCTTATTTTGAAAAAAGAAACCGAAACAGATAATTTGAAAACTGTAAAATCTGACCTGCAGAAATGGTCATTTGCAATTTTTCGATTTTTCAAACAACTGATTGTAATAAAGTCTTTTCGACATGAGGTTCCTCAAGCGATTAATAACCACGTTTTTCAGACTAAGTTTGAATTAAAGGGATTTGTTGTAATTCTGGTGTTATAGCTCAGTACCTGAAGGTTTATTTTTGTATTACCAAGCAGTAAATTGAACTTCAGAACATATTTTCTGATAGGTTCAAAAATTAAAACGGTTCAACAAAGGCGATGATTAAAGCAAGAAATCAACAATTTATACCTAGTCTAAAGGAGTCAAAAAATGCTCTGCAAACTTCTACATTATGTTATAATCTACAAACTTTTTCAGAACACATATTGTTATATATAAGTTCTAGTGACTTTTGTACGGTACACCATACAGAGTTATAAAATTTCAATATTTATGTATGATTACAATATCTTTTCAAGTCGTAAAAAATAGATTCAGGTTATGTCTGAAAAATATTACATACACAAGAACAACGCTAGTAAAGAAATTGACTAACTGCCAATTTAAAAAAAAATCCTGATAAATGCCAGAAAATTAATGCGTAACAGGGACATTGTAGGGAAAATAACTACTTGGTCACTTAGATTTTTTTCTCGGCCGAATTGTCTGAAATTTTGCAATAAGTAGTTCAATATGACGCATATTGTGGCCGAATATGAGCTCAGTAGCTTTTCAAAATCAAAAAAATAATGAAAAGTGCCAAGAATGTGAACCAGCTCCCTACCTGACTGATTTCATATCCAGTTCAAATCTAAAGATTAATGTTAATTTTAGTTGCTTCATATAGGATTATGATATCAATAGATTTTTTGATGAAATCAGTTGATTATACTTGAGATCCTCAAGCAAACTATTTTTCCAGTTGCAAGGACATGGTCAAAGTATTTCTCGGCCATACACCAATATGAAGCATTTTCCCGGTAGTAATTGAAATTCCCGTATATTTCCCGGTTTTCTCCCGGTGATATGAAATTCCCGCATATTTCCCGGTTTTCCCGATTTCCCGGTTCGCTGGTCACCCTGTGCAGGGCCATGACGGTCGTGCTCTGGAATCGCAGATCGGTCTTAAGGTGACACGGGAGACCGTGTTATTTTCCCTATCTTTTGTCTCACTCTAACAATTATCATCAAAACTTTGCAGAAGCAAATCTCTAGTTTTAGTGAACCGATTAAACTGAAAATTTAATGGGTTGTGCACTACATATATATAATGCTAGTGATACATTTTACGCATCGATGTATTCAGTGGTACTTGAGATTAACTTTTCAAATGGAGAGGGTGATTAAAACACCGTCCTGTGCGGCTTTAATCAAGAAGTCCTGATCGATTTCACCGCCAGCAACAACGATTGCTGTGGCGCACAAGATTCGCAAACTCTGCAACTGTTATGATGTAGAGCTGGGCTTGTCAGATGATTATGGTGATATTTGCGCTGCCGAGATCACTATAATGAATTGTCGGGCACTACTGGTTTGCCTCTACATTTCTCCGGATACCACAATGAAGCAGAAAAAGTTCTTCATGGCGCGGAACTTCTTCGAGTATCAAAGAGAGACCATGCCAATCATCGTGACAGGTAACTTCAACATCGTTTTGAGCAAAGAGGAGTACACAGAGTTAGCGGACTTCATGGACAAGAACCTCAACCTCAAACTGGCTTCGGAATCCACTAAAGCATAGTTTCCCAGATAGCCGTAGTGGTAAACGCGCAGCTATTCAGCATGACCATGCTGAGGGTCGTGGGTTCGAATCCCACCGGTCGAGGATCTTTTCGTAAAGGAAATTTTCTCGATTCCCAGGGCATAGAGTATCTTCGTACCTGCCACACGATATACAAATGCAAAAATGGTCAATCGGCAAAGAAAGCTCTCAGTTAATAACTGTGAAAGTGCTCATAAGAACACTAATCTGAGAAGCAGGCTTTGTCCCAGTTGGGACGTAACGCCAGAAAGAAGAAGAAGAAGAAGATAGTTTCCCAAACTGTGGGTCGCGACCCCCTGGGGGGTCGTGAGCCAGTCTTTGATGGGTCGCGAAAAAAAAAATACAAAATACATCATGTTTCCTAAATTTTTGGTCACTGGTTGGAACTTACTCATCATATTCTTACTTTATCGCTAAATCAGTTTTTTTTTCAGTGATCAAGCAAGTGATCAGTTGGCACTATCAATACTATTGTTAGACTAAGATCTAAGGCAAAGTGCCAAGGCTAAAATATTTGGATACTTATTAGAGAATGTGTCGTCAATAATAGAACCACCAACAGCCTTCTTTAGCTTTTATTTCTAAATAAACCATACTTATTCTACAGTCGAACTTCCATTTGTCAAAGGGATTGTCGGCCCATAGAAATATCGAGTTATGGAACAAGTATGTTTTGGCAAGTTGTTTGCGAGAAACATCATAGTACTCTTATTTGTTTTTTTAAATTTGGTATGGTACACGGTGTCAAAATCTCTATTATTACCGCACCTTCAAGCTCTTCCAAAGTTTCTACGAAAGCGTTTTGCATTTGAACTTAGATTTTGTGGCTGGATGTATAAAAAATATTCTTTAATTTCCCATACATTTTGTATGGGACTGATTAGCTGCAAAATTGAATTTCTTGAATTAAGTAAGTAAAATAGGCCTTAAATTTCGAAAATATCAAATTTTCTCCGACAGAACATTTTTAAACTTTCAGGGTTCGAACATATTTGTTCAATGTTTGAAAGAAACTTTCATGGTGAAAAAAAACTGATGTACATGCAACTTCGAATATAATCGAAATATTGATCCAGTGTGATTCCATGAGTCAATATTGAGCAGTGAAACATCGACTCATGGAGGTTTAACTTAATCGAAAAGTATTGCGAGGATATACTAAATTCAATATTGAATTTTGATATATTTCTTGACATTCAAACAATTCTTAGTGTTGTTATAAGAGTTTTCTATGTTAATATTTTCATCTTGTAACAAACAGTAGCAAATTTAAAAAAAATCACTGTAGTTTTAATCAAGCATTGTGCATGTCAATGTCAATTACGTCTTGTAATCAGATCCCATTCCCAACAAAGTAAAAAGAGACTTCAGAAGCTTCAGCATAAAACTTGCCTCTGACCAATTTTTACTGGTGAGTCGCGAGGAATAGGCTTGTTGGCTAGGTGGGTCGCACAACCAAAAAGTTTGGGAACCTATGCACTAAAGCAACCAATCTGAGTGGATCATGAATGGACCTAACGATCAACCGGTATATTTGTTTGGAGAGCAAAAGTTACCGCTCATGCTTCATCTTCCATCGACCGGTTCTATCGGTGTTGAAGTGTTAACCGAACCAACCAAATAATAACACTCAATGTCCATAATAGATCAGAATTGACATGCAACAAATAGTTTGAAAATTGATAACATTTTTTGTCAGTACCTAGAAATCTTTCATAAGTTCGTGACGGTCCTAAATCAGGAAATAGAAGAAGCTAACGTTATCCAACGTCAACTTGGCGGTCGTATCTCGGAAACAACCTCTTACTTTTTTTATTGCGGCGTCACAACATTTGAGGCACTGCGACGCCTCAACATTTGATCTGATTTTTAGCCGTCACACCGCGATGTGGCATTTTCACGCGATGTATTACCGCGTTTGAAGCCCACGTCATTTTGCACGTCAAACGCAAACCGCAATAAATTGAAAAATTTGTGTACCTACTGTCTCTCGATACCTCCCTAACTCGATTTTAAGGCACAAATCTATCAAATGGCGGGGAAAGTGCCTCTGGAGCCGGCCGTCTGATAGTTGGCTGTATATTCAATAATTTGAAAACGGTTAGAGATGTAGCATCATCAACACTACAAGTAGCGCATCCCTTGCAACATCCTCCATGCAACACTTTGCGATTTACTCGCAAGGCACATTGAGACAAGCAGCCTGATCACAAAATGTATTCACTTGCATTACACTCTATTGAACTATTCAAATATGGAACTATGATGTATTCAAATCTAGAATGTATTGTTTTTTGACCTATATAAGGGAAAATCCCCAACCAAATAAATTAGTTTTTATCTAGAGTTAGAACACGCTGTTTTACTCGTTAGAATCCGTGAAGTCGTCACATAGTTGGAGACCCCGTGTGCGCGAAATGGAAGACGATAAAACATTACCTGTGCAACCCGGAACCAGCGGTATGCTGCAGCTTGAAACCGCCATGCCACGACTAAATCCGCCGGTGATGTCAGCTTCCAACATCGACTCTTACTTTCTGTCTTTGGAGTTCTGGTTTGCCGCCTCAGGACTGGGCAATCAACACGATACTAAGAAGTACAATATCGTCATGGCTCAGGTGCCACCGGAAAAGTTGACGGAGCTACGATCCATTATAGATGCCACACCGGCTTCTGAGAAGTATCCGTACGTGAAGAAGAAGCTTATTGAGCATTTTGCAGACAGCCAGCAAAAACGTCTACAGCGAGTGCTTTCCGATATGCCTCTCGGTGATATGAAACCCAGCCAGTTATACAGTGAAATGATGCGTGTGGCTGGTAATTCGTTGGGTGAACCCGTGCTTCTCGACCTGTGGACTTCCAGACTTCCACCGCATGCTCAAGCAGCTGTAATTGCGTCTAAAGGTGATGCAAGCGAAAAAACAAACATCGCCGACGCAATCATCGACGCAATGGGATTCCGTAACATTCACGCCATCGTTACACATTCGTCTTCAGCGCCAATAGCTGGAACGGAAAAGCCAGCCGTGAGCAGTATTGAAGATCTGCAATGGGAAATCGCCCAACTAACTAAAAGGTTCGAGCAAGTGTTTCAATCCAGAAGAAGCGGAAGAGATCGATCTCGTTCTCGTAGCAGAAGCAGACCAGACCTACGGTACGGTTCGGAATCCTCGTACGATATGTGCTGGTATCATCGTACTTTTGGAGCAAATGCACGCCAATGTCGAAAACCGTGCTCATTCGATCAGCCATCAAAATCCAATCAACAATGACGCCAAATGGCTGATTCTGCGTTGGAAAACGGCGAATTATCTTACTCAGCAACCATTTTTCGCCTGAAAATTGCAGACACGATTACAAACAGGAGCTTCCTCATCGACACGGGAGCTGATGTGTCTGTAATACCAAAAGATTCTAATTTAGTTCGTGTCAAACCAACTACAATAAGATTGTTCGCCGCAAATGGAACCCCAATCAAAGTTTATGGAGAAGCACTACTAAAAGTCAGCCTTGGGCTTCGTCGAGAATTTCTATGGAGCTTCCTCATAGCTGATGTGACAACAGGCATAATCGGCGCAGATTTCGTTAGCCATTATGATTTGTTGATAGATCTGAAGCGACATCGCCTCATCGACAATACTACAAAACTCGAAACAATGGCAGTGCTGACACCAACGAGACATTTCGCCATCAAAACGTTTACCAAATCATCACCATTTGCGGAACTGCTGAACGATTTTCCATCTATCACACAGCTAGCACCGCCTGGCACAGTAAGTAAATCCTCTATAGTTCATCGTATCGAAACTACTGGCCAGCCTACTTTTGCTCGACCAAGACGACTTGCTCCTGATAAACTTATGGCTGCACGTACTGAGTTCGAAAACTTGATGAAGTTGGGAATCTGTCGGCCATCGTCAAGTAGTTGGGCCAGTCCTCTGCACATGGTGAAGAAGGCGGACGGTACTTGGCGGCCCTGTGGAGATTACCGTGCACTCAACGCTCAAACAGTTCCTGATAGATATCCTCTTCCTTACCTGCAGGATTTCACCAGTATTTTGCATGGAAAAAGTATCTTCTCAAAAATTGATCTTCAAAAGGCATTCCATCAGGTGCCCATACACCCTGAAGACATCCCGAAGACTGCAATCACCACTCCGTTTGGATTATTCGAGTTCACCCAGATGACGTTCGGCCTGCGAAACGCTGCTCAAACCTTCCAGCGACTAATCCACGAGGTGGTACGCGAACTGGATTTCGTGTACCCATACATCGATGACATCTTTATTGCTTCATCGTCGCCAGAAGAGCATCGAGATCATCTTCGACAATTGTTCAAGCGACTGGAAGAGCACAACCTAGCGATCAACGTAGCAAAGTGTGAGTTTGGAAAGACTGAATTAACTTTCGTCGGTCACTCAGTTTCTCCTGACGGAATAAGCCCGCTGCCCGACCGTGTCGAAGCAGTACGCAATTTTCAACGTCCAACTACAGTGAAGGAGCTCAAAAGTTTTCTCGCTGTTATCAATTTCTACAGAAGGTTCATCCCGAATGCCGTAGTGGCACAAATACCATTACTCGACATGACCTCTGGAAATAAACGCAACGATCGATCTCTACTAGAGTGGACGGATTCGACTGTGTCGGCATTTGAACAATGCAAACTACAACTAGCAAATGCTGCTCTACTCGCTCACCCTGCTAGAAATGCCGAGTTGTCTTTGTGGGTGGATGCATCCAATACAGCTGCCGGAGATGTACTACATCAAGTCATTAACGGTCAAGTTCAACCACTCGGTTTCTTCTCCAAAAGGTTCGACAAGGCACAACTGAGATACAGTACATATGACCGAGAGTTAACGGCAATGTATCTAGCAGTACGGCACTTCAAATATATGTTAGAGGGACGAAATTGTCACATATACATCGATCATAAGCCGATCGTGTTCGCTTTCCAACAAAATCTTGAAAAAGCTTCGGATCGTCAAGCACGACAGTTGGACTACATCGGTCAAATCACTACCGATATCCGTCATGTAGCAGGTAAAGAGAATTTCACCGCAGATTTGCTCTCTCGCATTCTTGCTGTCCATGCCATCCCGACGGTTGACTTTCATGCACTCGCTACCGATCAAGAGACCGACGACGAGTTGACAATAATACTGGAAGGTAAATTGAAAACATCGTTGAATCTCAAAAAATTCACTATGCCGGGGACTGCAAAGCAATTGTACTGTGATAGTTCTGGAGATCGCATCAGACCTTTTATAACAAAAAGGTTCCGAGACCAATTTCTTCAAGCAACCCACAATCTCTCACATCCAGGTACTCGCGCGACGGCCAAGCTGATGACTCAAAGATTCGTTTGGCCAAGTATACGGAAAGATAGCATTGCCTACGCAAAGCAATGTGAACAATGTCAGCGTTCCAAAGTGACTCGTCACACACATTCACCACTTGAACGATATTCAGTGCCTGACGAAAGGTTTTGTCATATCAATATTGACATTGTTGGACCCTTTCCGCTGAGTAATGGGAATCGTTATTGCCTCACCATCGTTGATAGGTTTTCCCGTTGGCCAGAAGCGATACCTGTTCCTGATATGACTGCACCTACCATCGCACAAGCTTTAGTGACTGGGTGGATTTCTCGCTTTGGCGTACCCAAACGAATCACATCTGATCAAGGACGTCAGTTCGAATCGACTCTCTTTGCTGAATTGCTACGTACTTTTGGGATCACTCACCTCCGTACAACACCATATCATCCCCAATCTAATGGTATCATCGAGAGATGGCACCGAACGCTCAAAGCCGCTCTTCTCTGCCACAACGCTGATCGCTGGACCGAGCACCTCCCGATGATCTTGCTTGGTTTGAGAACCATCCACAAAGAAGATATCAGAGCTTCGCCGGCTGAAATGGTTTATGGAACGACGCTTCGGATTCCTTGTGAGTTCTTTGGTGAAAACTCTCGCAATATCACGACATCCGAGTTCGCCAACACTCTGCGAGATGCTATGCGAAAGATACATCCACCCAATACGGCATGGCATAATAGAGGTAAAGTGTTTGTTCATCCCGACCTCAGGTCGTGCAAGAATGTTTTCGTCCGCAACGATTCGATTAGACCATCACTATCACCACCATATGATGGCCCTTATCCAGTGCTCTGCCGATCCGATAAGCACTTCAAGCTAAACATCAATGGTCGGTCTGTGAATATTTCGATAGATCGATTGAAACCTGCATACACGATCGAGGAGCAACAGCAACCACAACCTCCCTCTAATCGTTCGACATCAACAACTTCGCTCGATCAACCGACAACAGTAACTCGTTCTGGGAGACGAGTCAGAATTCCGCACCGATTTCGTTGACTGTCGTCTGTTCTAGAAGGAGGGTAATGTAGCATCATCAACACTACAAGTAGCGCATCCCTTGCAACATCCTCCATGCAACACTTTGCGATTTACTCGCAAGGCACATTGAGACAAGCAGCCTGATCACAAAATGTATTCACTTGCATTACACTCTATTGAACTATTCAAATATGGAACTATGATGTATTCAAATCTAGAATGTATTGTTTTTTAACCTATATAAGGGAAAATCCCCAACCAAATAAATTAGTTTTTATCTAGAGTTAGAACACGCTGTTTTACTCGTTAGAATCCGTGAAGTCGTCACAGAGATAATAAACACGCCGTCCAAAATTACTTTTCACTGAAGGGGAGGAAGAGGCCGAAGTCTAGAATGTTGGTGTCTTTTTTGACCGCAGCTTCTTGTGGAGGCCATAGTAGGCCAGACATGCACTGATGATGCGCCTCCGTATTTCACGACTAACTTTATTGTCGGCCGTCAGCAAGCATGACATAGTAGGTAGACGAACTCGAGCGTATCCCCGTATATCGTAACACCAGGTCCGTCCCACTTGCGCTCAGATTGTGTACCACTTCTAGTACTGCATTTGGTCCATCGGTAATGCTAATGGTACCCAAGTTTGACAGATCGCAGTACACTTTTCACGGCATTCTAGATTACCTTATGAGCCATAAAATTTTGGACAACTGCAAGGAACATGAAGGTCTTTATTTTGTCTTTGGTAACACAGCTACATAGGCGAGCCCTGTCGCGCTCGGCCCCACCAGCTAGCATGTACATTGTATTGGTCGCATTCACCACCAGTCCAACTTTTGCTGCCTCGCGTTTCAGGCGTACAGGTCTGCCACCTTTCCTAATGTTCGGCCGACAATGTCCATATCATCCGCAAAGCAAACAAGCAAATTGACTGGATCTCGTAAAATTCGTACCCCGACTATTAAGCCCGACTCTCCGCATAACACTTTCTAGCGCTGTATTGACCAATAGGCACGAAAGTCCATCATTTGTCGTAGTCCCCGGCGGGATTCAAACGAATTGGAATGTTCGCCTGAAACCTTCACACAGTTCAGCACACCTTCCATTGTTGCTCTTATCAGTCTCGTGAGCTTCCCGGAAAAGCTGTTCTCGTCCATGATTTTCCATAGCTCTACGCGATCGATACTATCGTATGCCGCCTTGAAATCGATGAAAAGGTGATGCGTTGGGACCATTTTGGAGGATTTGCCGTACAGTGAAGATCTGGTCTGTTGTCGATCGGCCGTCAACGAAGTCGGCTTGATAACTTCCCACGAACACGTTTACTATAGGTGACAGACGTCCCACATACCCGACGTTGTTCTCAGCTGCATTGTTGATGGCTGCTTTCACTGTTCTCCAATTCAAGAGGGGCTTCATCCAGCTCACCCTCTTCCGGTAATGCAGCCTCGAGGTTCTGTGCGTATGCAGCTGCGACATTCGGTTGCTTGAGCAGCTCTAGGTCATACCGGGGCGACCGTCTGTACTGTACGTTGTTAACGACGGAGAGTTGTGGGCGCAGTTTAACCTTCACCGGATAGCGGTCAGAGTCGATGTGGCGCTAGGTCACGACGTCGATAATGTCGGAGAAGTGCTGTCTATCAATCAGAACGGGGTCGATTTGTAATTCTGCCTGCTGTAGTGATCTCCAGGTGTATAGATATGGAAGGCTGTGCTGGAAGTATGTGCTACAAATAGCTATGTTCTTAGAGGCGGCGAAATAAATAAGTCGTAAGCCGTTTTCATTCGTCAGCCGATGGGCGCTGAACTTTCCAATCGTCGGTCTAAATTCCTCCTACTGGTCAACCTGAGCGTTTAGATGATTTTGACGTCGTGGCTTGGGCAGCCGTCGTACTCGCGTTCGAGCTGCGCATAAAAAGCGCATTTATCATCATCATTGCTTCCGGAGTGAGGGCTGTGCACGTTTATTATGCTGAAGATGAAAAACCAGCCTTTGAGCCTCAACTTGCACATTCTCTCATTGATCGGCCACCACGCGCCTCTGCATATCACCCATCACTAGAAAATCTGTTCCCAGCTCGCTTGTGTTGCCGCAGCTCTGGTAGATGGTATAGTTACCTCTAAACGTTCGTACCATTGATACCTTCCAACACACTTCCTGCCGAATCCGCGATCCTTCAGCACATCGACGAGTATGCGTGTGCTCCCGATGAAGATTTACATTTCCACGTACCGAGCTTCCAATCCCTTTACGTCGCTGTGGTATTCGCCGATTGTCCCGGTTCGTATTCTCTCGTTGATTATTCGGCTGGCTTGCAGGGCTTGACACCAACCGCCTAGATTTCCGAAGAACCATTGAAGTACATCCCAATATGCAAGCTAGTGTCGAAGGAGAGGTAGCATATCCAATGTTGGTGTTCAGCGGCGCTGATGATGATCATATAGAAGTAGAGTTACTGTGCACGTGCTGTAGCCTTAGGTGCAGGAGCCTCATTGCTTGCAAGCGCACGGGCGCTCTGTACATTGTGAGGCCTTTTTTGGTGCGCCTCATTTTTATTGAGATGTGTCTCACTGCGGTCTCATGCGCTCCGTCACATGTGCTGTTTAAAATTCAGCGCAATAATTGAAGTGATTACAAAAGTTTTCAACGAGGATCGAAATTGTAACTCTTGGATCGCGAGTCTTCGACCATATCATGTAGGCCATCTAGACACCTGCATAATAAGGCGAAAATACTTGTAGAGGCTTTTCGTTACTAAGCAGTTGTTTCACAACTTGGATACCGATGGCGAGCCGTAGCGCCGAGCAGCGCATGAGACGAGTCTCCCCGAGAGCACATTACCTAGCGCGCGCTTTTAGAATTTTCGTGAGCCTCCGTCTAGCGCAGCACACTAGGATTCCGATGAGCTGAGAGACGGTTTGGTAGGAGGCTCGTCAGTACATTTATGTGCTCCTGAGATTTATGTAACTCTATATAGAAGTGCTCGAGATGATGATGTAACATTCGAGGAATGTGGTGATAATTCAATTGGTTTGGAGAAAGGAGCATCGGCACTCTCACCACAACATGAAAAATGTAACTCTGAGAATGAGACTGCTGCAAAAACCAGTGGCAAGGAGTGCAAGAAATCAGGTTGGTTCAAAGATTCTATTACTATATATGGAGCATTTTCTGCTGTAGATCGCTCCCCCTCAGGTTCCTGCTACTTGCTACGAAGTTTCTGATCATCCCGAACCAGAGAACTGGCTTCAAGCAGTAGAAGAGAAATTGACAGCGTTGGCCAAAAATCAAGCCAAGTCTTTAGCTTAACACTTCAGTCGTCGCGCTGTTGTATTTTGTACAACAGCGTGGTGGTGGTGGTTCTGACGGTGGCAAACCGCGCGACGACTGGAAGGTTAAAGACGAACGCCGAGGTTAAGGCGCAAGAAAAAATGGCACAAATGTCAGAATTGAAAAAGCAGTTTTCTCCTGTTAAAACAACAGATTGATGAAAATAAAAACACAGCCTTTTTATTTGGCAAATCAAAGAGCTGTGTGTTTTTATTTTCTTCGATTTGTCTATTTGAAAAGAGAAAACTGCTTTTTTAGTTTTGACTTTTGTGCCATTTTTTCTTGCGCCTTAACCCGATTCGCTACAAAGCAAGATTAGTGGCGACGGGGAAGCGTGCAGCAGAAAACATCATGACAAAACAAGACGAATCTAGTTAGTGTTAGTGTCCCACCGATCAACAAGAAGCTGATTTACTAGATTTACTAATTATGTTTCGAAATAAGCATATATTTATAGCAGATAGCCTTTAATATATGCGCAAAGTTTCAATTACATTAAAAATAGTCAGACTAAAAATGCCATTTTTGTATTCGTTTTTGAGCTGGAAATGACCTACAATCCACTCTCTCTTACTCGACATTCCGTATCTGAATATCGAGTTAAAGAACCATGGGGCTCTGCACTGTTTTGATTTTAAATGGGATTTTGACGTTTACTGACCTTGTTGTTTATCAATTTCATGAAAGAGTGAAAGAGAGGGAATGATTTTTGTGCAGAGCCCCATAGTAGAAGTTGGTTTTCATGGTTAACTCGATGCACAATGGTCCAGATAGCAAGTTTACGCGGACATGAACTTTTCGACGTCATTTTGTGGTTTTAGAGTATAGGTTGCTTCCCAGAAGTGTCTCGAAATTAGTTGTACTACAATTCGTACGAAAGGGAATTTTTGTCTGCACTAATCGCAATAGTGTCCTATACGCCAACTTTTTCATTGTCATAGATAGCAAGTTGGTATATTCAGCAAAGTTGTAGCATATTTTAATTAATAAAACTTTGTAGAACAAACTTTTTCTCTATCTCTTATACTTTCTGAGATAATTGACTTTTTATATAAAAAAATGAAGAAAATCATTTTTTCGCTCATAAGTCATTTATTTACAAATTTTAGCAGCCTACTATGTTCTACAAAATTTTTGGTAGCATTATATTCTACAACTTTGGTGAATATACCACAGTTGTATTTCTTCTCGTTTTCTTATTGTCTTCTTCTTCTTCTTCCTGGCGTAACGTCCCAAAGAAGATTTTAATTTAAAATCATGCCGTATTAAAAATTATAAATGATAATATGTTGCAAGAGTTGAGAGGCATTCAACCTTGAGTTTTTTATTTATGTATAGCAGTAATTATTACAGTTGTTAAAGTCGTATTGAAATCATTCATAGTAACCATGTCAAACAAATACAATTGTTAAAGATTGTTATGCGAGTTATTTGGCCTGTAATACGGCATGATTTTAAATTAATATCTCCTTCAATAAGAAAACCAGAAGAAATACATCTGTGGTATATTTACCAAATTTGTAGAATATAATAGTACCAAAAACTTCGTAGAACATAGTAGGCTGCTAAAATTTGTAAATAAGCGACTTATGAGCGAAAAAATGATTTTCTTCACTTTTATATAAAAAGTCAATTATCTGAGAAAGTATAAGAGATAGAGAAAACGTTTATTCTACAAAGTTTTATGTATTAAAATATGCTACAACTTTGTTGAATATACTAACTTGCTATCTATTAACATAAAAAAGTTGGCATATAGGACACTATTGCGATTAGTGCAGACAAAAATTCCCTTTCGTACGAATTGTAGTACAACTAATTTCGAGACACTTCTGGGAAGCAACCTATACTCTAAAACCACAAAATGACGTCGAAAAGTTCATGTCCGCGTAAACTTGCTATCTGGACCACTGTGCGATGGTCTCTTGGATTGCACTGATTTTGTGCTCTTTCACTAGAAACCTCCATAACCGTATGGTCCCTCCAATAAAGTGTTATAGGGAGTTAACTGTATATATAGAGACTCTCAGCTGCAGGCTGGCGCGTCCCCATATAGAAAGATTTGCACGTTATCAAAATTGTTTTTTAGTAAGTTTTGTAGCAAAACCGATAACGAAAGGCAATGGTACTACAATTGTGTCAACGAAAAATGTGTATTTGAAAGTTTCATGAAATCGAACGATCTGTGCTTGCTCGCAAACAAATATTACCTTCTTTTACGGTACATAATTGCTTAAGTGTATCCTCTAGCAATGATACTATGTAAGCAACCAAGGAAGACACGAGAGTGCATGAAGATAAATACCTTGAATTGCGAAAGCGAGCTTCAACCAAAAACTCGTAAGTAAGCCAGACTAGAACGCATTCGAAATGTGTACGACAAGTATTGTGGGTTGTCGCCACGTTGTCAAAATATATCTCAATTCTCTTTTTCAACAGTAACTATAATTTTCTCACACATTTGTTCCAAATTATGATGAATCACGCGTGAGAATTTGGGAATAGCCAATTTGACTAACCATTTCAGTTGGAGAGGGATGATTTCGGTAATTCCATTCCTCGTTCGAAAAAAGACCATTTTGAGCGACCACGAAGGAGATGTCTTAAAAGCACATCTCATCTATCGTCGTCGGATAAACATTCATAAAGTACTTGTAATTTGTGGGATATTAAAAAGATTGTCGTAAAACGAGGAGAAGCAATTTACGAGTCAAACTCATCCAACTATAAAGCAACTAACGACTTGGGAGTTATTTCCTCAACCAACATTACTTGGCCCTGTTCGTTCGTGGTCGCATGCATTAAGTAGCTTTTCACAGTAGCTCCGTAATTTTTTTGGCTTAGGTACAAAGACATCGAGGGGTCAATTCTAAAGACATATAGGTTTAATTGGCCTCTGAATCAAGAATACAGTTAGGAAAAAATACCAGTCAGTGACTGCTGTTGGAATGCAAATTCCTTTAGTGAAAGTATTAGCATTCATAAAGCTCGTTCGATGAAAAAATGATCACGTAACCAATAGTGATAACAGTAGCTCATCATTTCTCGATTGGAGCGTCTGATTTTCGCATTGACTGCACGGCTTAATTTATCGAAACGATTCAACCACCGAGTGGAACCAACAAACTACTAGCATAGAAACTGAATTTGCATGTTGGAATAGGCAAATGTCTGCAACTTTATACCGCAAGTTTATCCGACTGTAATAGTGAAAAGATAATAAAAAAGAGCTTCAACCAGTCAGACATAGCGACACTGGCAGGCAACAGATCGACTGGAAGAAGTAAAGCTATGGAATATAAAAAACGGAATCAAGCAAGAAGTGTATCTACATAATTCTTGATGATAATGATCAATTCAAAGCAAAAGGCGGAAACGGACGGAAACAACGTCATGAGAAATAGAAGGGTCTGAAGCCTCGATGTGATACCACACAAGTTGTAACCACTTGTGTTAATATTAAATCTTTTCAGGACATTTGTGTTTGTGACATTATTTACAATTGAAAGTTTTCTTTTACACCTTTTCAAAGGCGACACCTTCCAAATTTGGGTGTTTTATTATTCATCAAACACAAATTGCAGATTCCAAAAATTATAAAATTTAGAGTTTGTGATATTTTTTTGGCCAAACCAGAGCTACAACTGTAATAAAGGAGGCTGTTCACTAAAATCGATGTTTTTTTACCATGAGCGATAATTGGAACACAAAATTAATCACTGACCCAATAGCCGCTCATATAGTTTTGTGTTTTAATATAGAGAATTATTAAAACAATTAATAAAAAGAAGTTTCAGACGACTTCATTTGAAAGCCGTTGATGTTTCCTATAGATATCCGTGCGAAAAAGATTGCATTCTCACTCTAAAAATAATTGTTACACAAGTGAGGGACCGTCCATAAATGACGTAGCATTTTAGAGGGAGGGGGGCGATTTTGTGACGAATCATGTATTAGGTATGAGAAAATAGGCTACGATAGAGGAGCGGGTGTCAAAAATTGGTCAAAAGTCTTACGTCATTTATGGGCGCTGCCTAAGTGTAAATAGGGTCATTAGAGGCTACTGGTGCTCTGATGCAGGGTAGACAATCGTCACCGTCAAATGGAAAAAGTCGTCGACGAAACTAAAAAAAGAATCGTCATCGTCACTCAACCATCGTTGGATGACGATTTGCTGCAGTGGTCCACCACAAAGGCTCGGCGTCATGACGAAAAAATAAGCCTCCTTCGTTATAGTCGAATCTTCATTCGGGAGCTCTGAGACGACTAAAAATATGAAGTGAGGCGTCGATAGATTATGAGCCTTTTTTGAAAATAAAAAAAAAAAAAAAAACAAAAAAACAAAACGTGTCCAGAATTGAACAAACGATCTCTGCATCGTCAACGTCACGCGCTTACCAACAGAGCTATTGTTGAAACTTGAGGAGTACGGATTGGATTGCCAATACAAGCAATTCTGGGATGGCATTCGCCGTTTTGTGCATAGCAAGCGAATGTACAATAAACGCCTCCTTCGTTTGAGAGAGGGGAGCGAACGGAATGAAGACAAAGTTGTTCGTTGATGATTTTGGATTGAAGTTCGACGTGCATTCTTTCGTCGATGACGAGACGACGCACAGTGGGACGGAATCAAAAAAAGTGGGACATGTGGGTTTGCGCCAAAACTATCGGTTTTAGCGTTTTGGTGTCTTCTGCAATGTTTCTTCTTTTTAAAAGTACTTTATTATAGAAATAAAAAAAAATCGTTTTCAATTGTATACACTGAGAAAAAAAAATTAACTTTTTTATTTTTTCTCAAAATTGAAAACTACCTAAGGAAGTATTGTAGGTAACGTCATTTGAAGAAACTTTGTCGAAGACGAAAAAATTCTAGCTCTCATACTTACTAAGTTATATGGTAAAAATGATGTTAACCCCCTTAAAAATGATTTTTTTACAATATCTTTTTTATATGATTTTTTTAATTTTTACAATGTTCTACAATGTTGTAGATACTCCAAAAATACACATTTTTGCTGAAGAGACTAAAGCGCTATCTCTTATTTTGAAAGAGCTATGAACTATTTCTTCTTTATTATACGTCACCTTTAAGGGTTAACAGCTTGCAAAGTTGCAGGTAGTAGCAGTTAATTTTGACGTTATACTGTTCAGTAACTTACACACTTTCAAAACATATATGAACCAGAGCGGGATCCAATGGGATCAATAATGATTTTTAAGTTTAACGATCTTGATGTTATAACATAATATTGCAGTTTTCAACAATTATGATGGACATATTATGCTTCTGAATAATTTTATATTGCTTTTGAGGTTCATATATATTGCAAAACAATAGTAAGCAATTGGTTTCAATATTGGAGTACCTTTTTTAACTCATGTTAGAATATTGATTTATTTTCGGAGATGTTTCCTTCATCCAAATTTAGTTCATATTTGTTCAACAAATTCATCGAATTCTAATATTTTCTTCTGCTGGAGTTATAATTAAAGCTCATTTAAATCATTTTCTTCCCAATCTTCATCGTCGGAGGAATTTGACCAATCGTTTTGAGAAACATCTGGTTCTTTCAAACATTCCAATACTTCTTTTCGAAACGGAATACTTTTCCTCTTTGGAATTTTTCGCATGGATGAAATCAGCGGATCCGAAGATACCATGAGGCGATTGAAAATGTCCTGATTGGTTGCTACACTGTTAAAAAGAAAAGTATGCCTTATTATTTGAGAAGACATAAATATTTGAAAAGTTTACCGTGAGCATTTCCTTGATCGATTTTCGCGAAAACTTTTGATGTCCTTATTTCGACATTCTTGAGGTTCTTCAGATAAAGTTCCGACTGGAACGATGCAATGTCTGAATATTTCAGCGCCATGAATCAGAACACGGTGAACACTGGATGGCATTTTGTACCAGTCGTAATGCTTTACATATAGCTGAGCAGATGTTTCTCACAACGATTGGTCAAATTCCTCCGACGATGAAGATTGGGAAGAAAATGATTTAAATGAGCTTTAATTATAACTCCAGCAGAAGAAAATATTAGAATTCGATGAATTTGTTGAACAAATATGAACTAAATTTGGATGAAGGAAACATCTCCGAAAATAAATCAATATTCTAACATGAGTTAAAAAAGGTACTCCAATATTGAAACCAATTGCTTACTATTGTTTTGCAATATATATGAACCTCAAAAGCAATATAAAATTATTCAGAAGCATAATATGTCCATCATAATTGTTGAAAACTGCAATATTATGTTATAACATCAAGATCGTTAAACTTAAAAAACATTATTGATCCCATTGGATCCCGCTCTGGTTCATATATGTTTTGAAAGTGTGTAAGTTACTGAACAGTATAACGTCAAAATTAACTGCTACTACCTGCAACTTTGCAAGCTGTTAACCCTTAAAGGTGACGTATAAAAAAGAAGAAATAGTTCATAGCTCTTTCAAAATAAGAGATAGCGCTTTAGTCTCTTCAGCAAAAATGTGTATTTTTGGAGTATCTACAACATTGTAGAGCATTGTAAAAATTAAAAAAATCATATAAAAAAGATATTGTAAAAAAAAACATTTTTAAGGGGGTTAACATCATTTTTACCATATAACTTAGTAAGTATGAGAGCTAGAATTTTTTCGTCTTCGACAAAGTTTCTTCAAATGACGTTACCTACAATACTTCCTTAGGTAGTTTTCAATTTTGAGAAAAAATAAAAAAGTTAATTTTTTTTTCTCAGTGTATACAATTGAAAACGATTTTTTTTTATTTCTATAATAAAGTACTTTTAAAAAGAAGAAACATTGCAGAAGACACCAAAACGCTAAAACCGATAGTTTTGGCGCAAACCCACATGTCCCACTTTTTTTGATTCCGTCCCACTGTGCGACGACCTGCAAGAGTTATTATACTGGCTGACGATGTCTTTTTTTATTTCGTCATCGCACTGTGACGAAGCTGACGATTGCCTGCCCTGCTCTGATGGTATATAAAGTAGACCTGTGCGCCGCCGCGCCACGCCGCCGCCGCCGACCCATTTTACGTCATGCCGACGCCGATTGATACATCGGCGGCGCGCCATACGCCGATCAACGTCTCGCCGCCGATTTTGCGTTTTCACGCCGATAAATACATTAACTCAAATAATTTATAATAATAAAAAAATAACCCAGATTATTTAGGTATCGTTTAAGGATAAAAAAAATCGTACATCAATGTTTCAAAGGATTTTTTTTCAAAAATTTGTCCCGAAAATCGTTCAGTGGATCCTTCAGAATTTTTTCTCCGGATCCCATGGAGAATCTTTTCAAAGTTTCTTTTAAGAATACCTTCTGAAAGTGAATAATTCTTGAGATTCCACCAGGATTTTATTTTTTAAGATTAAGTCTTTCGTGAAATTTTATTTAAATTATTCTAGTGATTTTACTAAGATTTTCTTCGGTGTTTCTTTCAAAAAATTGTTCTCCAAAAATTCCTTACTTTCTAAGAGCTCATGTATACATCGATAGATTTCCACCTCAATTTTTATCATGGATTCACCCTTATTCATGTAAAATCGTTCAAGGATTGTCCAGAATTTTCGAATGGATTTCTCTATTATTTTTTATTTGAAAAGAGTCACTGAGACACCTAGTTCTTGTAATTCTCATTGTAATTTCTTTAGGATTTTTTTAAAGAAATTTCTTCTGGAGTTTTTCTAAGAATTGCAAAATTAATTATTGTAGGAGTTGTTTCTAGCACTTCTTCAAAACTCTTCTAACGATGCGGCATAAATTTATTCAAAAATCTCAATCACCTTACCAGTGTGTGAGAAAAATATCGCCTTAAAAAAACTACAATGAACTAGGAGAATAAATAACATACGGCACATTTATTCTGTCAAAAAGTCCTGTGAGATTTCCTCTAGAAATTTCTTCAAAATTTGTTCAACTATTCCTCCAAGTTGTTTTTTAAGGAAACCTACCATTGATTATTTTTGGAGTTTTTCTAATAAATCGTACAATAGTCACTTCAAGAATTCCAACAGTAAGTCCGCATTGCATTTTCTCAGGAATTATTCAATATGTTTCTTTATTATTCCTGGAGTTTCTTCTGGGATTTCTCCGATGAATAGGGTCCTTAAATGTTTAATGAAATCTTGTTTTTATTCAATAACACGGAATAGCATGTTACTGCAACTTCTTTAGCAATTTTTCGAGCTCAAATAACGGCTATAGGGGGAGATCCCCCTGTACCGGACACTTAAGCCACTAAATTCATAATTCGAAAACTATTGATTTTGTGGGCTCGTGTTACCCATTTATGATAAATATTATCATATTTATAGTGTTCAAAAATAAATTTGAAAATATAAATATTAATTTTGACAATGAATTTGAATGATGTATTTTAGTACCAAATTGATCGATCTTGAAAGGTGGCACCCAATACCGGGCACGATCTGGAAATGCCTCGAATTCTGCAAATTTGAACATCATTGAATGTGAACACTATAGGAATAGTTTATTATTACCAATTCAATGCATTTGCAATATTTACAATAATAATTTGAGTCTTTCTTAGTTTGCAAGATGCCTATTAAAAACCTCTTCCATATATGATGAGAAATAGCACATTTTACGATGTTGTTCTGAATGTTCATTCTTCTTAGTTTTATTGCATGTTTGATACCATGATCGACGGAACCCATGAAAAATGAAAGTATTTTGAGACACTGACGCAATAATTACAAAGATATCATATTACAAATCAAGCTGTCCGAAACTGAGGGACAGGAGGTGCTTAACGAAAATTGTAATTTGTCCATATTTAGTTCAATTATGGTACAAAATACATTCATACTATCAAATTAGGATTATGTTCGATCATGCTTGCGTGATCCAAAGTATTTTTTCGTATTCAAAATAATTACTAAATAGGCTCAAAATTAAGAGAATACGTTTTTTTTTATAGATTTTCAAACCTTCTACTTTGTTAAAAAGGCATGCATATTTCAAGGATGTGTTATTCTACGCAAACATTAGTCTACATAATAGCTTTCTTTTCTACTAATACCCCATCTTGATTGGACCACGATTTCTCAATGTTTCGACTTTGTCCGGTATTGGGTGCTGTCCGGCACTGGGGGATCTCCCCCTATCACATTTAGATTTAAATTTAAAAATTAGGTCCATAAATGAACCTTGACATCTTTGATCATGTTTGACGTTCGCTTAGTCGATAAAAACACCACAGGGGCTGTAGTTTTAACACTGGGGTTGTTCCTATCTGACATTTCGGAATGGACACGGAAAACAAAATACACCCAAAATTTGAGTTTAAGCCAAAAGGTGTGACAAAATCTAAAAAAACATAACAAATGTTTTTTGGACTTAAACAAACGAAAAACATTCAAAAATTGAGCAAACATTTGTTTTAAGCTTAAATTTAAGCGTTTGGCACTAGAATTGGGACAGGGCTTTAGGATCCTATTCTCCAGAAGTTCTTACACGGTAATCTTGAGATGTTTTCTTCATAAGTTTCGTACAAGAATTTTTCTAGATTATGCTTGAATTACTTCAGTGGTTCAGTCAGAATTTTGTTGAATATTCTTACACGTATTCCTGCAGAGCTTCATGCACTTATTTTCCAAAATTTCATTTTTAAAATTCCTTTAATATATCCTTTCAATTTTTTCCCTAAATGCCCACGAATGCTTGAAAAGATTTTTCTATATAATTATTTCTCCAGAGTCTTTTAAGGAACTATTTCTTGAGCATGTTCAGAGGTTTATAAAGAAAGTTTGCAAGAATTCCTCTAATAAAATTTGTAGATATTCCACCAGGGGATCTCGTAAGAAATTCAGTGTTTCTTTGATCTTTGAAGAATATTTCCATAAGTCAGTGAGTTGCTCTTCTCTCTTTAAAAAGGTGTCATACCATCAATATTCATGAAAACTCCTCTAAAAAAATATTTTACTATTATTTCTCAAAAATATTTTTCAGGGTTTGCTATAGTACCGTTAAGTCACCAGTCACCGTGCGGCCCCCATTCACCGTGCACATATGCAATTTCCTACAGAATATTTATACAATATTCGCAAATTATTCTTTTGGCAGCAAAATAAGATAAAACTGATGAAATGAGGTAGTTCTTGTCACAAAACATTTTGAAAAACCTAGTGTATGCAGTCAAAATCATGTGAATTCCGTTTGGTAATGCGATTTTTCAATACTCTTAGTAGAAACGCCAAAAATTAACATTTTTCATTTCAACGTTAGAGTATCACATTTTTCATTATTTCAACAAGTTTTCGCTGCAGATACTTCTAGTAAGATGTATTTCATCGTATGAGGTGAGCCATGAGGTTTTATGCAAATCAGATTTTTTCCTTGCGATTCAGTCGAAACACAAATGCACGGTGAATTGATTCTTTTTAATATTTATGGTTCCTTTTACCGTGCCTTAGTATAAAATGCATGAAATTATTGGGTAATATTGAATTTATTGTTATATCGCGATTTAATTACTTTATATTTAGTTTTTGGGCAAATATGAAATGGTTTGAACAAAACAGTCAAACCTCCTATAACGATTTTGATGAAAAATTAGTGATTTACTTATTTTTCAACTTTCTATGATTTTTATTTTAATATAAGATTTGAATACCCTTAAAAGTGAGTGCGCATACTACTAGCAACATATTTTCTCCACCAACAACGTTTCTTCAAGGTACATAATTAAATCATGTCGAAAACTATACGCACGGTGAATGGTGATATAGAATGGTGCGAGGCGACCTTAACATGATATTTGTAAACATAATTTTTGAGTATTTATTTGTTATGCATCACTGATTTTTTTTATTTTTCCCTGAATTATAGTATAATTGCACGCTTCGTAGTGGTATTCTAGTTCGCTTATAATGATTTGTAAAAAAATATAATTTATTGAAATGCATATATTTTTTTTAATGCACGGTGAATTGTAGCTTGACGGTAATTTATTCTGTCATTCTCATTGGAAACCTTGAAAAAATGGATGGACATTAGGCCGTCCCTTATTTTTCGAAAATGCAAAATGTTAAAAGTTCAACAATGTAAAGTGCTCGTTTTGGTAAGAAAAAAATCAGGTAAAAATTTGAAGTCCGTACGTGGACGCTAAGTGGTCCCCCAACGACCCTAAATGTATTAGGTAGAGATGAACCCTGTGCGACAAATCGAGCTCGCTGCTCTAGTGCACGCAACATGAGTACGAAAAGCCACTAGTAACAAATCGATAATCATCATGGACTTTTAAGTAAAATAATATTTTATATTGTGGATATCTTCATAACACTACACGCTGACATAAAATTCAAAACTACTAAGGGATCGTTCAAATATTACGTAACGCAACAGGGGGAGGGGGGTCTTCCGTAGTGTTACGGTCCTTACAACATTTTTTTTTTTCATACAAAAGTTGTTATGTGGTAGAAGAGGGGGTCTAAAATTGAAAAATTTTGCGTTACGTAATATTTAAATCATCCCAAAGAAAACAAACTTCTATGCTGATTATCAACGCGAGCAGAACAATTTGTTACTGGTGGTATTTCGTACTCAAGCTGCGTGCACTAGAGCAGCGAGCACGATTACGCTCAAGGGGTCATCTACACCTAATGAATTCAGGGCCGTTGGGGGACCACTTGGCGTTCACGTACGGACTTAAAATTTTTACCTGATTTTTTTTCTTACCAAAACGAGCACTTTACAATGACGAACTTATAACATTTGAAAAATAAGGGACAGCCTAATGGATCGGGAGATACAAACGTGGGCGTGTTGGGGGTTTGGCATCTAAGTCCGAAAAAGACATGGATTTGCGAAAAGAGATGTGTTTATAGTTAGTACTCGGATTCAGTTTGGCTTTCTATTCCGCAGAATCATAAGGTGTTCTGTAGCTTAGTTGGTTAAAGCGCCGGTCTAGCGTACACGGAGTCGTGAGTTCGAGTCTCACTAGAACGCGTATTTTTTCGCAAATTCATGTCTCAATTTGTCAAACAAACACACTGTGTCTTCTGATTGCAAGTTTCCAAATACTATGTTTCAGACATACCAGCAAATCTGGTTTATGCCAGTAAAGGGCAAACATTCATTAATGTATCCCGAGTTGCGTCCTCCTGGCGCAGTTGGTCGTAGAGCGTGCGACCGCACTGAGAGCTCAACGCATACTGAATTTCGTGCCGGCAAGCATTCGGCTTATAGGTATGCGGCTGTAGAGCGTAAGAACTCAGTATCCATAAACAATTCGCTCTCACTTGCGATCGGGAGATACAAACGTGAGCGTGTTGGGGTTTGGCATCTAAGTCCGAAAGAGACATGGATTTGCGAAAAGAGATGTGTTTATAGTTAGTACTCGGATTCAGTTTGGCTTTCTATTCCGCAGAATCATAAGGTGTTCTGTAGCTTAGTTGGTTAAAGCGCCGGTCTAGCGTACACGGAGTCGTGAGTTCGAGTCTCACTAAAACGCGTATTTTTTCGCAAATTCATGTCTCAATTTGTCAAACAAACACACTGTGTCTTCTGATTGCAAGTTTCCAAATACTATGTTTCAGACATACCAGCAAATCTGGTTTATGCCAGTAAAGGGTAAACATTCATTAATGTAGCCTAATGGACATGGATTTTTCTTCGAATAAGTGTCTTTGGTATCTTCCGTTAGTATGACAGGAAAATATACGGGATAACAATTTCAGATGCTTGAGTACGGTCGTCCCGCCGCTTTGGATCAATGTTTGATGAAGTACAGAATTATTCATCATATAATTTTGGAAATAGTACTAACCCGATTTTTTTCGTCCCTTTTTCAGAAATCTTGTTGTTCTCACTGCACCAAGTATTTTTTAGTCATGTTAAAGCTTCTATTAATATTCATAACAAGGCAAATATAGAATATTGATCAATTGTTTACATTTTGAAGGAGAGCTTCACAAAGTTTTGAAAAAGAGGCTGACAAAATCTGGGCATCTAATGTAAACAACATTTTAACTACGTGAAATGATACCAGAATAAACACTAGTTATATTGGAAACTAATGTTGATACTGCGATGTCGCAGATTTTGAATACTCAGCTTCTTATCATTTTGATCATTTTAACAATTAAAATATCAAAACTGAAAGCAGAAACCTGTTCCTAATAAATCAAATTAAACACGATTTTGCCATAAGTGACAGTGATGTTAAATGTCATGAACATCACGTGACTCTGACAATTGAATAATGCGAATATCTTCCATCCCCGCGGAAAAAGTCATTGGAAAATGTTTTTCTCTGGTGATCATATCTGAACTGCTTGCAGTTGGCCATATATTGGCTTAGAAAAACGCTATAAGCACTTCAATGTTTCCGAAATTTCGACATTTAACAGCTCTCAGTGAAAGCAATTTAAAAATTTGAAAACTTTTTCCGCATTAAGGACATTGAGAACTCATTGAGGTTACACATTTTTTTGACTGGCATTGAAATGAAGTCATCAAAATAAAGACTTTATTTTTTATTAGTATGTAGCACTTTTGAGTTATAGTTATGTAAAATTGTTACAATAATACAAAAATGGTTGAAGACCAAAATATGATATCGAACCTAAGATAATAATAAATTAATACCAAACAAAGTTATCATCTTACTGCTGAAAACAAGTTATGTTTTCAACATGCTTTCTTCATGATGTTGAACTTTGCTCGAGTAATCTAAACAGCACGCAAGAAACAATGATAGAAATTTGTACATTTTTTCTGTTCCGAGAAAATAAAATACCGACAATATCCAAAGCTGTGATTATTTATTGTGGAATATTATGAACGATTCTATAGATATGGATATCAGATAAGTTAATTCAAAAAGTAACGCGAAAAGTCCAGTAAACTACTACAAAAATACAAACAAAATTTTGCACAAAATTAAATTATTTTTCATCAATTTTCTTAAATAAAAAGTTCGAATAATCAGGTCAGATAATATATCTTAGTAGCAACAGTAAGATTGTAAGACAGATATGGGAAATGTTATTTCAAGTTTCGATTGCATTTGTACGCATACGGTTTCATAAGTTATATGTTCGACTTTTTTTAATGTTCAATTTTTGTCCACGCCGATGTACGCCGCCGAAAATAGTCAACGGCGTGACGCCGATGACGCCGCCGCCGCCGGTACAAAAATGCTCTGACGCCGCCGCCGACCAAAAATATTTCGGCGCACAGGTCTAATATAAAGGCGTAAGTAACAAACAAAATAAGTGAAAAACTGCTAACAAATGTGCATCTTGTCACCTTTATTCACTGAGGAGAGGATCCATGAAATCGATTATGTCCTCGACTTATGTCCTTATTCTACAACACGCTTGATATTCAGTTTCATTTCTATAACGATTTCTCGAAGTAAAGTAAACAAACAATCACGGCGTCAGAAGTAGTTCTATAGTAAAGGTATACCAGATTGATTATTTTTATGATTTGAAAACACTGAAAATTGATCGAATTGTAGATCAATCTGTATACTGATAAAACTAACTATATCGAGGGTGAAATTAAAACTTACATTTACACAACATGTTTCGTTATTGGTAAAACTATCTCCATAGTTGAATTTACCATGCCTTGACAGGAACGGTTAATACAGTCATTACTACCATGTTTTGGAAGAAGCCAATAAGGTTTGGTTTAACCATTGATGATGATAATAATCGCAAGATAATAAATTAACTATGTGAAGAGTTGCTCTCAATATGTTTGTTGATGTAGTGGTATTCGGTTCAATGCGGAATCCAATGCAAATAAACTTCGGGAGACATTTGTTACGGAACATTAGGGTAACGGTCGTATTTTGGACCCCCTAAGGAAGTGATTTTAGTTTTTTGTCACAATTATTTAACTGCACAGCGTGGGGACGGACCTGGTGTAGTGGTTAGAACACACGCCTCTCACGCCGAGGACCTGGGATCGAATCCCATCCCCGAGATAGTCACTGAAAATTTCAGTGACGACTTCCTTCGGAAGGGATGTAAAGCCGTTGGTCCCGAGATGAACTAACCCAGGGTTAAAAATCTCGTTAATAAAGATAGAAAAAAAAATTGCACAGCGTTACCAAGTTGAAGAACATGCCAAAATGTAGAGAAAAACTTCCTGTACCAGATAAAAATACCCATGTAGTTTCCAAAAAACGTCGAAAATAATTGAATTGTGAAGCTCTGTTTTTTATTGTGTTGGACACACCAATACATTTTGGACCCTCAAAGTATATATTTTGGACACCCCCAAATTTTTTTATCGTTTGACGATAAAGTTCACGGCATTGGTTGTGTGATATGCTTGCCCATAGTCTAATCAATCGATTGACAATTGAAAACCAAAGAAATTCTACGCTTTTAGTTCAGAAATTTGAAAAATGTTTTTGTTTACATTTGAAAAATTTCTGACGGCTTCAATTTCTGTGTGTAACGTGTCGTAACGGTTGCATGGATGCACCGATTAAATTAAATTAATTTCCGACAAAATAAACACATTTTCTATGTACAAACGGTTGATGCAAGTGCGGAATAGTCCTATCTTTCCAAATGGCATGCGAATTGAGTTGGTATTTTGATTTAAACTGGGAAATTTGCAGGTAAATGGCCCAGGAGGTCCAAAATATATAGGGGTAAAAAATATATTGGTTACCCTATTTGGTGAAAATTGTATATCATATTGCACAAAAACTAGAACCACCGCATCCAGTAAACGCTTTGGAAATTGAACTTTATATTTGGGGTTACCAAGGGACATGAACGTTCCCTTGAAACACTACAAGCGTATTTTTCATTCAAAGTTGAATGATGGGGCTGGCAAATATGGCAACGGTAACGCAAAAATCGGTTGCATCCACGAAGACATCGTTGTCCTCCATTCAGCCTCTGGTATTCCGAATAATACTGCACAATCTTCTGCCAATTTTTGGTTTTGCGGGATTGCAAGATTTGTTCCGGTCCAGCATTTGGAATCCAACACGTCTCATTCCGCTCCGTGAAGCTTCGTTCTGCTTACTGGATTGAAGAAATATTTCACGATTTATCTCTAACTACCAGGTTGAACATTTTTTCTTTTACATACCATCGACATCAGCAAAAAACTTGTGAATATTTAATAATATTATTAATATTGAGTGGTAGCCCAGCATTAGGAGGGTGAGTAACTGTCCATTCATTTTACTTTGGAAGAAATTTACTGTCTGTTTTTTCTTTTTTGTTATTTATCACCCCTACTATAAGGATCTTTTTTTTTAAGGCATTCTGTGCTCGTGGCCACTACTGTGCCGAAATCAGTTGATCTGTAGCTTCTTTACCGCTATAGATCTATTTTTAACTTATCTATATTTACATCTTCTTTCACTCTCTCCTACTCTTTTACTCTCACACCGAGCAGGTAGGAGAGAGCTCTGCTGTTAATGAGGCTAGCTGCCTGCGAAGAGGGTCAGTTTGTCTCAGTCACCATCTGATACTGACGGAGGATGGATGTGCTCCCCTAAGCACAGTCCTTCGTGGGCGTCTTCTGGTGGCTGGACGGGTTTTTTGTGGAAGGGCTGGGAATCGAATCCATGACCTTCCGCTTATGAAGCGAAAGCGTAACCTCAAGGCTACAGACCCCCCTAATGAGGATCATTTGGATGCGACAAGTTTATTCTTAAGACGAGAGGTTTTCTCTTTGAATGTGTAAATGTAATATTGTAATCTAGTTCCTCGCGAACTTTTTAATGTAATTTTTATTCATTGTAATGTTTTCCTAAAAGATATGAACTTTCATTCTATCGACAAGCGTTTTTAATAAAGTTTAACAAAATGGCTACTAGGGTAACGGTCGTATTTTGGACCCCCTAAGGAAGTGATTTTAGTTTTTTGTCCCAATTAATTAATTGCACAACTTAACCAAGTCAAGGAACATGCCAAAATGTAAAGAAAAACTTCCTCTACGAGATAAAAATGCCCATACGGTCATGTAGGATCCAAAAAACGTAGACAATCATTGAATTGTGAAGCACTGTTTTTCATTATTTCGGACACACCAATACATTTTGGACCCTCAAAGTATATATTTTGGACCCCCGGCATTTTTTATCGTTTGGCAACAAAGTCCACTACACTGTTTGTTTAATATGCTTGTCCATAGTCTAATCAATCGATTGACAATGGAAAACCGAATAAATTCTACGCTTTTAGTTCGGAAATTTGAAAAGAGTATTTGTTTACACTTGAAAAAATTCTGACGGCTTCAATTTATGTGTGTAACGTGTTGTAACGGTTGCATGGATGAACCGATTAAATTAAATAAATTTCAGATATAAATAAACACATTTTCTATGTACAAACGGTTGATGCAAGTGCGGAATAGTCCTATCATTCCAAATGGCATGCGAATTGAGTTGGTCTTTCGATTTAAACTGGGAAATTTGCAGGGCCCAGGGGGTCCAAAATATAAAGGGGTCCAAAATATATTGGTTACCCTAATAGGTTTTGCCTACATGTCAACTATACAAAACGCAAATAACATCCACATATTTGCCACGACAATGATGTGTCGTCATGTGGAAGATTAAGGAAGTTTGGCTTACAATTTTTTTAATCATTTTTTAATTTTTTGATTCATGATTACTATGTTTGCACTACGTTTGATAATTAACGATGTTTGTTTTGAGAATTTCAATTGTTGACCTAATCATGTTCTCTAAAGTAAGACAAACGGTAATTTCGATTGATTTCTGGAGGGGTAAAAAATTCATGGTGATGCTTAAAATATTTAAGAATGGTAAAGTTTAGCAGCAAACCATAGTAACCATCACCATACACTTTTTATCAGTGTAGCGTTTGGATACTTAAAAAAAGGCTATTGAACGTGTTGTTTGTCACCAAAAAAAAACGAAATGGCATTCATGGTAGCTATTCTGAGGCCAAATGTTCAACATGAATGTCACTTCATATTGGAATAATATTAAAATAAATCGATCTTGCCATATATATTTCAACGAATAAGTATAATAATAAATAAAATAATATGGGGCTTCTGTAATTATTTGTTTTATAGTGCTTGTTAATCGAAGTGTATTGACGTTTTGATTTACGGACAGTCTCAAATTCCGGACACTCTACTTTGTATGGGAAACATTTCACGCGAAATGTTTCAAATTTTGTCGTTTAAAAGTTCTAATTTTTGAAGCTCGTTTAATATTAATTTATTGTAGATATCCATACAAATTTATAATACCCAACTGCCTTTGATCCTTCTTTAGTGGTTTGACGATTTAAATAGAAGGTTTGACTTTTCTATTCATGGTTTTCATGAGCCATCCGGAATTCAAATCAAAGTGTTCGGAATATGAAGCAAAAATGAGGAAGCGTCCGGAATAAGAATCATGAGAAGTCCACACACCTCCATTAATTTAAATTTGTTTATGTTGCGGAATCAAAATCTTCATCCACCATTCGAAAGTTAAGCGTTTTGAGGGCTCAAGAGTTTTTTTTCAGATATCTAGCTCAATTCAAAACAAATGTTATAAATGTAATGGTGGTTCGAATGCTATTCAAGTGAGAGAGATTTTCACTCCAAAAATTATAAAATTCGAATGGAATTTGGAAAAGTTAGGGCAGTTTTTTTTTTGTTTTTAGACGCGAATATTGTAAATTTCGGATGCTTTGACATGTATTAGTTTTTGCTAAAAATGCGTGGAAACCATTTTTGCCTCACCGGTGGGGCGAAAGTTCGTTATAACTAAAAATGGCAAAATATTTTGACATATGTTTGTTCAGCAAAATGGACCAGTGCACGAGTTCACCAGTTGACGTTTGAGCGGTGCCGTGTTATTTACGTGACCATGGTAACTAGTGAACACGGCACCGCTCAATCGTCATATTGTCAGTGCAGACATAATCAAGAACGAACACTAACTTCGCTCAACTTTTTCGCGCGACCAGAACGTCGCTGGTCGCTGGCGACCTTTTCATGTTAGTGCTCGAGCGAAACAGGCTATTTCAATGCGTCGCTGGAGCACTAAACTGCAAAGCGCTCAACAGTCCAGCGACGCGACAGTTGAGCGACGTTGCAGCGATTACTCGGATGGACAATAAATTAGTGAACTCGTGCATCGGTCCATTGTAGCCAATGGACCGATGCACGAGTTTACCATTTGACGTTTGAGCGGTGCCGTATTATTTACGTGACCATGGCAACGAGTGAATTCGGCACCGCTGAAACGTCAAATTAGTGAGCTCGTGCATTGATCCATACGTTGAAGGTTCATTTTATGGTGTTTATTTCTTTTCAACTGCCATTGTTATTCTGGAAATATTAATTATACCAATAGGGTCGAACTTTTGTCCCACCTTAATCTAAATTCAGTGTCGTGACCCACACTAATCACTCGTTTTCAATCAATTTTCGTTTTTTGTTCTCGCTATACGAGACCGACAATTCTCACATCACATCACTTGTAGAATGAAGCCAACTGATATTCCGTTCATCTGCTGTTGTGTGACTCCAGAGGCTATTCATCTTCATAACATCTGATGCGGTAAACAAATTTCAGGCTTCAGTTCCAAATTGCTTCTAGAAGTGCTGCACTGCTTCTTCTCCAGTCAGAAATGGCTGATAAATGAACCGATGCACGAGTTCATTAATTTGACGTTTGAGCGGTGCCAAATTCACTGGTTCCCATGGTCACATAAATAACACGGCACCTCTCAAATGTCAACGAGTGAGGTCGTGCATTGGTCCATTGACATTTTTCTGACAATTTGTTCTATGTTCTAACTTTGATGAAAATGGGAAATTTTGCTGTTTGCAACGCCTTTCGCATCGCAACTGCTATTTATCTTCAATAACAAAAACCTTCGTTAGATAAATTACTGCTTTCGATGTTTTGTCTCTTCAACGTTTTGGGATTCGACGTTTTGTCTTTCGACATTTTGTCCCTAAGCCGTAAAAAACGCGTTGTTTCTAAAAACGACGTAATAACATGAGCCAGTATATTTTTTTTTTTCAGATACAGATTACACGTCGTTTTTTTTTTTTTAATAACGCGCTTTCACGCAATACGTCGACCGACGTAAAAAACCTTAGTGTTTTAGCGATCTCGAGTAAAGAGCCAACCAACCCCCCCGCGAAGTGACAGATAACGCAATTTTCACGTACCTACTTGCAACGTAAACAATGGGGCCATCCACCGCTGCCGGCACGATTTTTCACTATGGCAGATCGGAATTTTGTTTCGTTGTTGACGGATGCAAAACAACGAATGGAATGAAATGAAATAAGGGCGAGTCTGATATTTTCGATTTCCAATGAAAATAAATTTAATAAAATCACCAAGTTTAAGCACCAAATGAACTTCAGAGCGCACCAATTCATTAGGTGAAAATATTAAATGACCTGTTAGTGCTTTGTTTTGCGGGAAAGTAATCCATTACAAATTACTCACAATACAGGCTAACTGATTTTGTGGATCGCTTTTATGCCCTCAAGAGAAATATTGTGGGCCTCGCAGCCGTGCGGTTAGTGTCGTCAGGCATTTAAGCGCATCGTGTCATGGGGTGTGGGTTCGATTCCCGCTTCGACCATTGAAACTTTTCGTCAGGAATGTTTCTCGGCTGTGCCACTGGAGCATGCTTGTCCGTTGTCTAGTGCTAATTTACAGTCTGTGCAGCTAAATGGCTGAAGACAGAGTCCTTGTCTTTTTATTTGAACGGGTTTCAATGAGATCGAATCAAGTCGAAAAGTGATATTTTTGTATTTGCAGTTTTTTTATGCGGAATAGTGTTCAATTTTTCCCACCACCACTGGTCTAAGTTTCAATCAAATAAGCCTATGAACTAATATACGATGACGCCATGCTGCAACTTCCAGCGAGAAGAAAACCTTTACTGCATACAGAAAAATGTATAAAAATGTATGAATACAGAAAAATAAACGATTTTGTTGCACATTTATCCACGCATTGTTCATCCGGTGAACATTCGTGTTGGTGCGGATGTTATTTTATGTAATATTTAGATTTACATTGGAAAAAAATCAACAAGAAAAGAAGACTGTGGATAAGTCCATTGGATGAATTACCCAGCTGTGCAAAAGCGGTACTAGCCGCCAAAAGTTAGCTTACTTTCCGGTAGGGATCCAACATATTGACGTTTGGTTTGAGTCCGGTCAATTGACTTGTCCACCGGTGTGATAAATTCACTCGGTCCAAGAATTTTCACCCTTTAGCGGGTCACGCTTTTCAATGCTCCCCAAGTGTCAAAACTTTTGGACTGAGTAAATTTAGTGCACCGGTGGATAAGTCCATATCAAGCGACCCATGTGAAACGTCAGATCACTAGATCCCTTTTTTATAAAAGTGGGCTAATTTTTGGTGATATTAGCGCTCGGGGGCCCAGGTAGCCATAGCGGTTAACGCGCAGCTATTCAGCATGACCATGCTGAGGGTCGTGGGTTCGAATCCCGCTGGTCTAGGATTTTCTCGATTCCCAGGGCATAGAGTATCTTCGTACCTGCCACACGATATACAAATGCAAAAATGGTCAATCGGCAAAGAAAGCTCTCAGTTAATAACTGTGGAAGTGCTCATAAGAACACTAATCTGAGAAGCAGGCTTTGTCCCAGTTGGTACGTAACGCCATAAAGAAGAAGAATCGCTTGTAAAAAGCTGGATAGTTTATCCAATAAACTTATCTGATTGAAACATAGACATCTGGGGGTGACTATGAGAAAAAAAGTGTTCAAATCCGCAAAAAAATGTACTGCGAGTCAAAAGCTGGATATGATCTCAGAATGATTTCAAGCTTATAACTACAGCCAATTTCCCATAAATTATTGATCACCGTAAATATTTAAGGGATGATTTAAATTTTACGTAACGAAAAAAATGCCAATTTAAACCCCCTCCCTCCCTGAAGTAACAGATTTTGTATGGAAACTTTCAATTTATTGTATGGACCGTAACACTACAAAAGACCCTTTCTCTCCCCCTATTGTGTCACGTAATATTTGAACGATCCCTAACAAATTTGTCTTGCTTTGAATTGCCAAGTGGTCAATAAATAACTTCGTAAACAAAGGATCGGTTACTATAAGCAACTTACAGCATGCGGACCACATCACACCACTATTCAAAACTCGCTCGTGGGCCATACAAAATCTTCCCGATGGCCGTACAAATCCTTTCAGAGAATCTCAATTTGGTAATCACTCATTTATAATTATATTACAAATGCCAAACAAAAATTGTAAAACTTTTTTTATGTCCATCAAGCATAATTCTAGTTTACGCCACATTTTGAGCACACTTCTTGATTTCATTAAGTTTGACAGTACCACGGACCAAAATTTTTCGGTACACTGACGTTGTACTGCAGCTGTCATGATGCTCCCGGGTTGGAGCCAACGGAGCTAGACGGTTAATTTGGCAATTTATTGCAGGAGCATAACACTTTAGTAGTTGCGTTGTTGTATTTTGTACAGCAACTCACACTTCGTCCAAAAAATTCGCGCGGTGCTTTCATTGGCTATCACCCGCGCGACTACCGGAATGATAAAGTTGATTTCCAGCTGTTCACTTAGGCAGCATCCATTTGTTACGTAACGCTAAATTCGGAAATTTTTGAACCCCTTCCCTTCCGTCCGTAACGCTTTTTGTATGAAAAATTTAAATTGTGTGTATGAGCCGTAATGCTTGAGCTCACTCCCTTCCCCTAGAGCGTTACGTAATTTGTGGACGGCGCCTAATTGGTACGTAGATGTTCGTAATGTTCAGAGAACAGAGTACATTAGATTATCTGTCTAGATAGGCTGAAATTTGATATAAGTTTTGCCTATGTGGGTACACTTACGATTATCGCCTGCGATATGATTTGAGCAGTGCAAAACAGCAGGAAAAACAAACAGGAGATCAAACAATGAGTAAAACATGCACGAATAACATCGAGGGTGGGCTCTTCCCTTATGATGCGAAAGGATCGGGGTGTCAAGAATTTATTGGGAAATACTTACCGCTAGAAGCTGCCCCGGTTGATTCTGCTCGTCCGGTACTACCGGTGCCGCCACCACGCCGCGAACCACGTGGTCTTCCGCGCTTGGTTCCACGTGGGTGATGGCGTTTTCGCTGCTTTCCTAGACCATCGTAAGTTGAAAATAAAACTGCAATTAAACGAAACGAGAAAAGACCATCAACGTGATTGGGAATTAGTGGACTGTAACCGACAAAAAAACGATTGCACGTTTGGTTGAGATATGTAATAATTAAATTTATAATTAGTATCGAAAATGAGAGTGCAATCAAAACTTTTTATGCAATATACGGCAGACTATATCCAATTCACGTCAATTTAACTCTTTCTATCCCACGACATTGATCGACTATTTCTTTACGAAAATAGTATTTTTTTAAACAAACAAACAAATAATGTTACAAATGGGCTGTTTTTTCAAAATCCGTTCAAAGATTTTGATTGTTTTTCTTTTAATAGTGAATTTATTGTTTATATATAGTTTTACCAATGAAACCAAACAGACTGTTGACTTCAATCTGATGAGTATTTAATTATATTCTAGTAACTATTGCATAGTATTTATCTCATTCGGTTTATCTCAAGTTCGTCAAAAATCAATGGAGCTCTGGAACTACCATGGGAAAGAGAGGGCTTAACCCAAGGAGAAAAAAAAACATTTACTCGTTGTTGTAAGAAGTAGGGGTGGCCTACTGGCCCCAATGGTATACTTGCCTAAAATTTCGCCACTTCACAACACACCTCGTCTTAGGTTTTACTCTCGAACTAGTGTTCAAAAGATACATTACAAAATGTACTTAAGAAATAATGACCTTTTAAAAACCTCCATTGCTATACCTAAATATCTATTCGAGTTATTGAATGCACACCAAATGAAAAAAACAGCATCTTTGATTTGAAATCAGATTGAGTTGTCTGATACTAATGCACAAGAAATTGTGTCTCCAAGACGATGCAAATAATTGAAACAACTGATTGCTATCGTCATCCTATTGAGCGGCTTTCCGCAATTTTAACCGCTAACGTTGTGATCAAATACGAATCAACTTGGCAATATCAGATATAGATATCTTAATTTGCAGATTTGTGCCACCATTCCACTAGTCAAGCTACTGCCATTAATTTATTGCCATGTTTTCCGCTTAGAAACTGTTTGTTTTTATGTTTGGAAGGAAGCATATAAACAAGCTACATAAACCTTTGCACATCCATAGGAAGCATAAAATGTGGTAAACTATGACAGTAGTACATCAGAATAGAAAGCCTTATGCCTAATCGATCGTTGTAGACGAGTTCCGTCTTCAATTGATGTTACTACTAAAATCGATATCGGTATCGCATGTCATGCTGCACTTTTTTACGCGAATGTCACGACGGTTTCGTAAACCTCAATGTATGTCTAACGGAGCTACCAGCAAAACGATGCGATGTTTGTAGGCGGAATGAGCTGAGACGTATTCTATGTCAAATCAGTCACATAATTCGACCATCTTAGATGTGCAGTAAATTTTGCACATGTATCTGGTGTGGTAAAATTAGTGTTTTCCATTTTGACTCAAGAATAAGGCTGATACAAATATAATTTTCTTTTATGTCCGGGACCGCTTGGAGGGTACGAGGGGGGGGGGGATAAAAATAAATAAGGAACAAAAAATAGAAACAAAAAAAAGGTTATTTTTATGAATTTTTATTTTTAACGATAGTTTCTAAACTTATTCCAATAGTCCTCTGTATTATTATTTGACCTGTTTTATACCTACTTCGAAAATTTAAAAAACCAAACTGCTGTCCAAAAAATTATGAATCTTCTTTTTCTCCCCTTCAAAATTTTAGAATTTTTGAAGGGGGGGTGACATAAAAGAAAATAAATATTTGTATCAGCCTAACTTCTGAAAACTGCATATTAATGTTTGCATGCAATTTGTTAAAAAAAATATATGTATAGGTTCCAAAACTGTTGATTTTAGAGCAAAACGCTCTTTGAAGAAGCTGTAGTGAACCGTTTAGGCTATGAGAAAAAATATACACTGAAAAAATATTTTATTGCATATCATGAAAAATTCTAGATTAATAGTTAAATTTTGAATTACACAAAACCCCCATTTTAAGTATTTTTCAAATTTTGGCACAAAGTTTCATGATGGAGAAATATTTAATGAAAAAGTTTTTCTAAAAACAATTATTGGTCGAATTTCTAAAATTTATTTTTTATCAAATTAAAAACAAATAAATCAAAAACTGAATTTAGCACTATATCATTTATTTCAGCTAGAGTTTGTGTACTTTGGCCGATACGCGTATTAGCTACGACCTCAACTGTAAGATCGTCTTCAGAGTCGTGTACTAGACTCGACTAAGAAGTCGAGTTGAAATCGAATTACGCGTATCTTTCAAAGGATACAAACTCTAGCGGAAATAAATGTTATAGCACTAAATTTGGTTTCTTATTTACTTATAGGTATTCCACTAAACAGCTCGAAGATTCATTATCAAATGAAATACGTTTTAGCTTAGCTTAGCTTAGACTGACTACACATATCAAAGGTTGCTGCCGTGATTGACCGAAGTCGATGAAAATGCACAAAGAATCAACTAGAAGTTCGGCTGGGATTGGCCATAATCTTCTTCAGTGTGCATATTTCAGTGCCTCTATTTATACAGGGTCAATAACGGCGCCGGCCACGTCCTTGAAGTCAGGTGGGATTGGGAGAAGGAATGTTAGTGTGCAACCTTTGCTATTTGGAGATCGTGTTTGCCTCTGCATCTTCACAAAGGTTACTGGGAGGGATGTTTGTTAATGGGGAGGATCGTTGGGTCACAGGATTCACTTTGATAAGCGATTAGACCATGATAAATAACTAGTTGTGAGATATAAACATGCGTATATGTAAATATAATTATTTCATTTGATATGAACAATTCTATGAATTCTATGTAGAGGAAAATTATGCCGACACTTGAGGTGACGAGCCATTCAAAGTTTGTTGAACAAATACCAAACATTCCTACAGCTGCCTGGACGAAAGCATGTGTTGTTATATTTTACTTATTTGAAATGAAACAAAAAACTCGATTGGCTGGAACATCATAGAACACTCTTATTCTTATGCCGACACTTACAGTGGCGAACCATCCAAAGTTTGTTGAATAAAGTGAACCTTTCACAAGTCTACACTTGTAGTGTCGAACCGTTCAAAAGTTTTTTTTAATTACAAAAATAAAGGTAAAAAGAAAGGGGGTTTTGAAAAAAAAATGTTAAACATAAATAATTAATGAATCAGAGTTTATGTCGACACTCACAGTGACGAACCATTCATAGTTTGTTGAAAAATCATATACGTCCCACCGTTGTAACGATTAAATATGCAGTCATACATGTTTTATAGATAAGAAATAGTAGCATGAAACGAGCTCACCAATTGATCCGTCATCCTTGACTGAGCAATAACAATCTACTTTCAGCTTCACTCGTTTGCTCGGCTATATGAAAGCACTCAGAGAAAATAAGCGCGCGACCCGAGAGGGAAAACAACTGACGACTGCTTGATTGACGACATGTTTGATCCTGCCCACATCGTCCGCCCCCGCAGGAGCAAGCGTCAAGGTCGAAAGATCAAACACTACTCAATTATCAAATGAAATACGTTTTGATGATTCATTAAGTTCAATGCAAAAATATAATTATTAATCAATAAAACACACCGCTTTCATTAGATATTCGTGACTTTTTATCAAGAACAACAGGTTTTCAAGAGCATAGGCCATATTTCTAACTACTGACTTATTTTTCTTGATTGAGAACCACGAAAAACTAATGCAAATGGTCTATTTAATAATTTAATTATTATTTTTTGCAATAAACTTGAAATAATTCGAAAATAGCTACCTCTAGAGAAGTGATTATGATATTCATTATGGTTTAGAATATGTTCATGATTTTTATTGTATTAGGTATCTAAACTATTTATTTTGACAAAAAAAAAACAAAATCTTAAAAATCCACAAAAAAAATATTTAAAAATCTTCATCATGAAACATTTGCCAAAGCCTCTATTTTCTATCAATTCGTCTTGATAATAACATTGGTAACAACTTGCTTTGACGAAAGGTTTGTTTATTATTCTTCCCAAAATCTAGTTCAACCTGATTCAGTGGAACAGATTCGGTACCGTCGATGGAGGTAGCAATGGGTCAAAACATAATTTGAAATATCTCAGCATATATTTGAAATGTACAATTTTAATGCTGTAAGGTACAATGGGGGCTCGACTCGATATTTCCATGAGTCGATGGTCCCTTCAATATCGACTCATGAAGGGTTGACTGTATTTTTTTTCAATACATGGTGAAAATTTCAGTTCTAATTGAGTGGATCACAATGAAAAGAATGTGCTTTTATAAATAAATACATGGGCATAATACACTTTCCTGTACTTTTTGATCGGATATGGTAAGTAGATCAAGTATCATAAACATATACTGGCAGTATATGTATATCCGGGTAGGATCCGCGTAGGATTCGGGTAGGATCCGCGTAGGATCCGGGTAGGATCCGCGTAGGATCCGGGTAGGATCCGCGTAGGATCCGGATAGGATCCGCGTAGGATCCGGGTAGGATCCGCGTAGGATCCGGGTAGGATCCGCGTAGGATCCGGGTAGGATCCGCGTAGGATCCGGGTAGGATCCGCGTAGGATCCGGGTAGGATCCGCGTAGGATCCGGGTAGGATCCGCGTAGGATCCGGGTAGGATCCGCGTAGGATCCGGGTAGGATCCGCGTAGGATCCGGGTAGGATCCGCGTAGGATCCGGGTAGGATCCGCGTAGGATCCGGGTAGCATCCGCGTAGGATCCGGGTAGGATCCGGGTAGGATCCTGGTAGGATCCGCGTAGGATCCGGGTAGGATCCTGGTAGGATCCGGGTAGGATCCTGGTAGGATCCGGGTAGGATCCTGGTAGGATCCTGGTAGGATCCTGGTAGGATCCTGGTAGGATCCGGGTAGGATCCTGGTAGGATCCGGGTAGGATCCTGGTAGGATCCGGGTAGGATCCTGGTAGGATCCTGGTAGGATCCTGGTAGGATCCTGGTAGGATCTTGGTAGGATCCTGGTAGGATCTTGGTAGGATCCTGGTAGGATCCTGGTAGGATCCGGGTAGGATCCGGGTAGGATCCGGGTAGGATCCGGGTAGGATCCGGGTAGGATCCTGGTAGGATCCGGGTAGGATCCTGGTAGGATCCGGGTAGGATCCTGGTAGGATCCTGGTAGGATCCGGGTAGGATCCGGGTAGGATCCTGGTAGGATCCGGGTAGGATCCGGGTAGGATCCTGGTAGGATCCGGGTAGGATCCTGGTAGGATCCGGGTAGGATCCTGGTAGGATCCGGGTAGGATCCTGGTAGGATCCGGGTAGGATCCTGGTAGGATCCGGGTAGGATCCTGGTAGGATCCGGGTAGGATCCTGGTAGGATCCGGGTAGGATCCTGGTAGGATCCGGGTAGGATCCGGGTAGGATCCTGGTAGGATCCGGGTAGGATCCGGGTAGGATCTTGGTAGGATCCTGGTAGGATCCTGGTAGGATCTTGGTAGGATCCTGGTAGGATCCTGGTAGGATCCGGGTAGGATCCGGGTAGGATCCGGGTAGGATCCGGGTAGGATCCTGGTAGGATCCGGGTAGGATCCTGGTAGGATCCGGGTAGGATCCTGGTAGGATCCGGGTAGGATCCTGGTAGGATCCTGGTAGGATCCTGGTAGGATCCGGGTAGGATCCTGGTAGGATCCTGGTAGGATCCTGGTAGGATCCTGGTAGGATCCTGGTAGGATCCGGGTAGGATCCGGGTAGGATCCGGGTAGGATCCGGGTAGGATCCTGGTAGGATCCGGGTAGGATCCTGGTAGGATCCGGGTAGGATCCTGGTAGGATCCGGGTAGGATCCTGGTAGGATCCTGGTAGGATCCGGGTAGGATCCGGGTAGGATCCTGGTAGGATCCGGGTAGGATCCGGGTAGGATCCTGGTAGGATCCGGGTAGGATCCTGGTAGGATCCGGGTAGGATCCTGGTAGGATCCGGGTAGGATCCTGGTAGGATCCGGGTAGGATCCTGGTAGGATCCGGGTAGGATCCTGGTAGGATCCGGGTAGGATCCGGGTAGGATCCTGGTAGGATCCGGGTAGGATCCGGGTAGGATCCTGGTAGGATCCGGGTAGGATCCTGGTAGGATCCTGGTAGGATCCTGGTAGGATCCGGGTAGGATCCTGGTAGGATCCGGGTAGGATCCTGGTAGGATCCGGGTAGGATCCTGGTAGGATCCGGGTAGGATCCTGGTAGGATCCTGGTAGGATCCTGGTAGGATCCTGGTAGGATCTTGGTAGGATCCTGGTAGGATCTTGGTAGGATCCTGGTAGGATCCGGGTAGGATCCTGGTAGGATCCGGGTAGGATCCGCGTAGGATCTTTGTAGGATCCGGGTGGGTGGTGACCATTTCTGAATTACTATCGCTTGACCATAATAGCTGATGGAAAACATAATATTTACTCATGGAAAAATGCTATAAGCATTTTTTTTCCAATGTTTTGCGTTTTCTTTGCTTGCCATTTGCCAAGCATGTTTTCTTTTTCCGCGTAGGATCCGCGTAGGATCTTTGTAGGATCCGGGTGGGTGGTGACCATTTCTGAATTACTATCGCTTGACCATAATAGCTGATGGAAAACATAATATTTACTCATGGAAAAATGCTATAAGCATTTTTTTTTTCCAATGTTTTGCGTTTTCTTTGCTTGCCATTTGCCAAGCATGTTTTCTTTCCTTGCCATTTAGCAATGGTTTTATGTTAATCTTGTAAAGCGTGAGATATATTTGCGTAGAACGGCAACGTTTTCAGAAATGTCTCACACGTGACGTGATTCAACTGAACTACACTGCCGTGAATCGCAAGTCAGTCCCATCTGTAAAAAGTAGGCTCTGAGAAAATGGGCTGTGAAGTTTCCAAACTCGTTTTCCATATGAATATTTAAAAAAATTCCAGAGGATTGGAACATGTTCAAATCGCAATGAAACTTTCTCAATGTGCTTTTCACTACCATATCTTTCCAAGAACAATATAAATATGATCAAAAAACTGTTCATTTTTGTGTTACACAGTGTGGAAATCTGTAGTGGGACTGATATGCGGTTACTTTTGATTATGGAACAATTTGACTTGCTGTTTTTTTTTTCCTATTTTTTCCGAACAATCCATCCAACAATTCCGGTCCATCGGCATCTCGTTCCGGATCTTGGAAAAGAGCTTCTTAAATTGGTCCATAGTGCTCACTTGATGTACATAAAAGTCCAGCTGAATAAGGTCCGGGGAGCTGGGAGACCACAAAGTCTAATAGAGAAAATAAGTCGAAGTCTCTCGACATCACGCTTGGACGATATTCGCCATGTCGGCCGGTACACCGTCCTGTTGAAAGACATAATGATCCTTTCCGTAGAGGTCCCGAAATGCCAGGGCCACAACCTTCTCCAGAACCTCGGTCTTTTCATACGCTGTTTCGTTTTCCTCGATAAACACCAGTGGGAGCTTCCCACGCGTGGATACGGCCCCCCGAACCAACACCGACAAGGCGCTTTGGTACCGTGGGATATTTATGAGGGACATGGGATGCTTACGAACCTCGGTGCACACAGTCGATCATTTTGGACGTTGTGCGGCTGTTGCAAGACAAAGAGTTTCTCATCAGAAAACACGAACTCTTGACCTACGTGCCGCGAAAGTATCCGTTTCGATCTGACCAACCTTTTTTTCTTTGTAACCTCTTTTACTCCGTGCACCTTGCGTTTCTTGTACGGCTTTATCCCAATGGTGTAAGCAGTTCCGATCGACATAACCAGATCAGCAACGGTCTTCCGGATCGAGCGGTTTATTTTTCGGTGAACTCGCTCCCTCACCAGCTTGATGGCTACTGGCGTCCTCGTCGAACGTGGCCACTTGGATCTCACACGGTCCTTGGCCGACCCCGTCTCCCGGTACCAACGGATGGTGGTATAAATGGAATTCCGCTTCACCCCGTGGGATTTCAACCGTCTGAATATGTCACTGGGTCGTTCACTTCTCGCAAACAACTTTACTACGACGTCGCGGTACTCTTTCGTCGTGCGCGGTATACAAACAACACATGACAGCAAGTCGATATCATGCACGTCAGGTAACATACACGAAGAAAATGAAGTACTCAAAAGTGAGTTCATTCCACTTAATTCGGGGGGTTCGTGCGTTAACCTAATTTTAAGTTGATGGGGTTGTTGAAAACAGCAACGAGGAACACCGATCTTTTAGCAAGGAAAAGAAAACACTCAGTTGTTTTCTTTAGCCTATGCGCACATAACATATGTGGAACTCAGAAGCCACAGCAAGTTGAAAAGTTGTACCCACTTTCAGCTGCTGGCAAGTGGTATATCTAGTATAGAAGACTTCGAACTGTCATTGCCAACGGTAAACAAAAACTATATGATTCGAGCAATAGACCAGTTGCTGCAAAGATTGCAGACATTAAGATCGGAGAACGCTGAAAAGCAATGTCTGATGATAAAACTTTTTTTTTTGTAATATGTAAATGTGTGACACTTATAAGTGTGACGGCAAAGTGCAACCTCGCGATCTGACAGCATTTTGACAAAGAGAAATGTCATGCAAAGCCACGTGCCACCAAATTTGCCTTTGTCTTTCTCGGTTTTGTTTTGGTTTTCGATCTTCCACCACCACCGAAGGGCGAGCAAGGTTGCCAGTTATGCGATCTTTTTCGTTTATGCCCTTCAAGCAAGAAAAAAGTGTGATCATCGAAGTACACTGAAAATCCATATTTCAAAGCAACCTGCAATAAAATCGACCTCTTTTCGTGCAGCACATATTCTGTACAAAGGGGGCTGACACAGTTTTGTGCAAACGGTGGTAAACAAAACTGAATGAGTGAATTCAGCACAGAAGACCAATGCATTGGTTGCTTCGTTCTGTGTAGTTTGAACACATGCGCTGCATAGAGCGTGAATGTCGATTGATGTATTGGTGGTATAATTCTTTTGACATTTCGATGTCCTTATACCAGCATGCAAATAATAAAGTGGGTATCACTTCTTAGGTTTGAGTTCCACTTATGTTATGTGCTATGCTGCAAAGCTAGAATTTATTGCACAATTAATCTTAATTCTTACATATTCATATAATATACTCGCAATTTCGGTGCCTTACATCCGTGCTGTCGCTTGTTTTCATGATCACTACTTTGACAACACGGGTGCAAACAGAAACCGAAGAATGACAAACACAACATATATAGTCCGACAATGTGCGGGGGTTCCCAAAACATTTCTCACGTAACACTCCCCCTGTAACACTTCGAGTCAGATTTATGCCGAAGTTTTACCTCCTTTGTCGAGACGATAAAACGAACTCACGTGAAAATTGTAGGCTAAACACAAACTAATTGAACGAACTACAACATTCCGGATTTATGTACTAATTTTGAAAGCCTTTGGGACATGCATTAGCGATAGTCCGCTTATGACCCTACGGTGCAGATTTGTTTGCTTGTAAAACGGCTTACAGCGGCTATCTTCGCGTCGTCCAGCTTTCAATGAAGCATCACTCCGATGTATGCGTTTACGTCTTCCTTTAGCATCGTGGAAACCGTTCTCCGTGAATTCCGATCTCCTAATTGAGGTTATCTTCGGCACGATAATGAAGAACTTTCGAAGTTCTTTATAGTGTTGAAAACACTGATCTTTTAGCAAGGAAAAGAAAACACTCAGTTGTTTTCTTTAGCCTATGCTGCAAAACTAGAGTTTATTGCACAATTAATCATAATTCTTACATATTCATATAATATACTCACAATTTCGGTGCCTTACATTCGTGCTGTCGCTTGTTTTCATGATCACTACTTTGACAACACGGGTGCAAAACAGAAACCGAAGAATGACAAACACAACATATATAGTCCGACAATGGACAGGGGTTTACAAAACATTTCTCACGTAACAGGGGTAGAACTTGTTTTGAAAAAGTACCTATTGGCTAACTTCTTTTCACTCAACCGGCAGATCAAATAACTCAACTTCCAGTACTATGCCACTTACTCAAATTTGAGGTAACGCACAATGGTTCGTGTTTTGGGTTGTTTTGCTCTTCGCTCTTTGACAATAATAGAAGGAGCGAATGAAATAGGAAGAGAAAAATAACTCAAAAACAAGTTAAAGAATACTCAAATATGGGTTTTCGGTATTCTCCGTGTATACACGAGACAAAGGCTGGCACCAATGCACACAGAATGCACAAGGTGCGCACCTACTCAACGATGAAAGTTGTATTCGAACTTATTGAACCCCCTGTATTTCACAAGGTTCATATAAAACAATAATTAATGAATAACTACACTTTTTATATTAAACTTTTGGAGGGATTATTAGAGTATGTTTAAAACTACAAATGAACTTTAACACGAGCGTCGAGTACTGAAGAAGTCTGTAAGTCGCAGACGAAATAGGCCTATCTGTCAAGATAAGCAACACATATTAGAGTTTAAAGGTATTTGCTCACCTTAGTGATTTTAGCATTTTATTTTTTTGCAAAAAGTGAAGTGTTAAAGTTCATTTGTAGTTTTAATGAATAACGCTTACCTGGTGTATGAGATCCACTCGTGCTATCGCAATCAGCCATAAGCTCATCGTTGCTGGAATCGTCTCCCCGATTGGCAACATCGGATAATTTTATGTGACCGCTTGTGTTGGACTGTTCGCTTATTGCTGGACTAGGCGCCCCAGATTCCAGGAAGGCCAAATCATACGCATCGAGTAACCCATCAGTCCTGTTCTTCTTCTGATCCACCAACTGTGAAATATACAATAATATTAAACAGCATGAGTACCTATTCTAACCGTCAAAAAAGGTAATGCAATCGTAAGTAGAAATGTTTGGAAATTATCTAAAATAACATACCAACTAAGTAGGTATAATAAAAATACAGAAGGGTCAAAGTTACCAAAAAAGCACATCTCCCAGGCTCATCAACAATCGTGCAGGAGATGGGATAATTAGACGGGCATTTATATGCGCATTCAAAAATAAGAAAATAAAAAATAAAATTGAAACACCACATGCCCTCGACAGTGCTTCCTCTTACCTTGCTGGATGCGGCATTCTGCTTTCGCTTTCTATCTCGCTCCTTATCGTTCTTTGGTTGATCTTCGGCCGCGAACTTCCTTTCCTCAGTCTTTTGTCGGTCTGATGATGTTTTTGGAAATGCCATACAGTGCGGCGGTCGGTTGTAACGCCAGCAGCATAGCACCAGCAGGTAGCATCGGCCAAATCATAAAACGAAGTAATAAAACAGGCTCAAGTGAATTAATTATTTATCCGTTTTAAAGGCTTGTATTAAAACCTATGCATGTACAGCCAAGAGGCAGTGGACAGAGTAATTAGTGGAGAAGAAGTTACAGACAAACTTGTTTTAAGTTATAAGATAAGCCTACTTACGGCTTTTTAGCAAACATTTGAATGAAAAAAATATTTTAAGAAAACATTGTTGCGCTGTATCGGAGTTGAATTTAAAATTTCATTCATGAAAAAGTCTACTAAGGTAAAAAAAATCAAAAGATTCAGAAAAATGAATAGTTATAAAACATATGTATTTCAATACGTATAAACAATGTAATGTACAACATAATCTTTAAAAATTCATTTTCCGTTCATATTTTGCATGGATCTGCAGTACAAATTAATTACATCCTTCTAATGGTACAAATAAACTACTTTTAGGCCATTTCAAAACTATTGAGAGCCAAAATGCTTCTAACATAAACAACATTTCGATTGTTTACGATCTTGCGAAACATTATTGTTATACTTCATGGATTGCACATTAAATAAAAAATCCTTTAGTTACAGGAATTAATAATATCCTTCTACATATAATGTTTCGTACTGCAGATTAATGTTAAATTTAACTGATGAATGAATTTTAAGAGATTATTGTGTAAAATTGCTGCTGATAAGTATTGAAGTATATATTTTTCTGTTTATTTACTTTTCTGAACCCTTTTTTTATATTTTATTTTTAAATAGACAATACAACAGATAATAATAAAATAAAAATCAAACCTAAAGATTAAGATCAATTATTTTCATAAAACGAATTCAAATATAAAACTATCACAAATGTTGGTGAAATATGACGGTTAGATGGCAACTTTCCATGACGTATAATAATTTAAAACAATGTTTACAAAGCAAATGTTTCGACCTTGCATCTATTCGGATTTTTTTTAATACTTTCTGGTTTATTCTACATAACTAGGGTTGTTGTCACTGTTACGGCTTACCAGCCAGTTGGTAGTTGGAAAAACCTGTAGCTCATAGACACAAATGTCAATTTGGACAAATTGAGGTGCTAAATTATGAAAAATAAAGGAATCGCTCTGGTGGGCTTCAATCCCACGACTCCGCAGTTGCTATGAACAACAGAGAGAGAGCTCGGCGCTAAAAATAACACTCTCTCTCTCTCTCTGTTGGACATCTAAGAGAGCTCAGGTTGGCCGACGGCGCTACAGAATCGTTACCAGTTCTGTGACGTAGTTGGTTAACTCGCCCTGTCAAGCGTACTGTGGAAACGTGGGATCAAAGCCCACCCGAACTATTCCATTATTTTTCATAATTTTGCAACTCAATTTGTCCAAATTGACATTTGTGTCGATGAACTTCAGGTTTTTTTATCTGGTTTATCCTATTATTGTTTATACATATAAATAATTAATAATTATAAATATATTTATAAATATAAATAATTAATTAATAATAATAATTATTTGAAGAATCTTTTCTCCTAGTTTTTAAGCATAGCATAGCATAGACTGAAGAATCTTCTCTCCTAGTTTTAACAGCATTTATTGATTAATTAAAGTGATAAAGACACACAATTGCTCAGATTAATATGTATGATGAAAAATATTTAAAAAAAATCCAAAACGTGTGTGTCCAAAGTAGCCGACGGTAACGGGGCTACTTTTGGTTGCTACTTTATTTTCAATATAAGGGGGATTAGGGGCATAATGAACACAAGGGGCGAAAAGGATACCCCTTTGGTCACAGAGAATATGCATGCTTCACCTAAATTTCATACACGGCATGAAAACTGTATTGCATTAGAACTGTTTGACGGTTTAAAATTATTTTTTCGCATCAACTGTCCTTTGAAATTCGACTAAGTATTTCTTAGCTTCAAATTGGTATATACTCCTTCGCGACTAAAAATGGATAAACCAACGTGCGAAGGTCGATTTTTGTCCAACTTCGCCGCGTCGCGAGTCCCTTCGCTATAGAGCGCATCTATGCCCTTCACCGGGGCCCATATAGCCGTAGCGGTAAACGCGCAGCTATTCAGCATGACCATGCTGAGGGTCGTGGGTTCGAATCCCACTGGTCAAGGATCTTTTCGTAAAGGAAATTTTCTCGATTCCCAGGGCTTAGAGTATCATCGTACCTGCCACACGATATACACATGCAAAAATGGTCAATCGACAAAGAAAGCTCTCAGTTAATAACTGTGGAAGTGCTCATAAGAACACTAATCTGAGAAGCAGGCTTTGTCCCTTGATGCCCTTCACCGTGTGTATTATGCGCACTATTGAGAATCGAGATGCGACGCGGCGAAGTTGATCAAAAAGCAAACTTCGCACGTTGGTTAACATATTTTCTAACGCGAAGCAGTAAATCTTCGAACTGTTTAGTGGAATACCTATAAGTAGACGAAAAACCGAATTCAGTACTATACCATTTAATTCCACTAGAGTTTGTATCTTTTGACAGATACGCGTATTTCGACCTCAACTGTAAGGCCGTCTTCAGTGTCGTGTACTAGACTCGACTTCGAGTTGAGCTCTTTTACATATCAGAACAATTGACAGTCATCAATTAATATAATCACTAAATTTCACGAAAGTGTCCATTTTGCCCCAATGCCTTTTTACCAGCCTTGTTTTCGACCTCATTTTCTATCCTGTATTTCTGACATTTGATACGATTTTCATTACCATGAACGAATATAGCACGTCGTACTAATATCAAACTTGAAAACTAGCCGAGAGTAAATTAAAAATATTGTTATTTTATGGTCTTAAGAAAGCATTCGCTTAATGCGTCCATTATGCCCTTAATCCTCCTACAAGCTTTATCAAAGAGAAGGAGAGAAAAAACTTGCTGAAGATTTTTTTTTCATTTTATAAGTTGATTCAATTATTTTGTAAATAAAAGACTAATATAAAATTATATTACTTTAGATCTCATGGAAGAAAAAAAACTACTCAAACATATAGGTATGTTACTAAAACAGCTCTCAATTAGTAACTGTGGGATATGAGCACTCCCACAATGAGATGAGAAACTGATTCTGCCCCTAGTGGGAATATAATGCCAAGAAGAAACAGCACCTATTCCAAATGAATTGACTGATTAAAAAAATTGGAAAAATAAACAATAACAAACTAGATAGATGGATATCTTTATTTGTATTATATAGATTATATATATAGATATAGATTTGCAACCCGAGGCTGGCTCATATCTTAGATGAACAAAAGAAACATACTGGGTTTTCATGAAAAATAACGATATTACTTACATTTCAACTCGATCTCCTCATCATCTAGCAAAAGAGAAACAACTTCTTTGGGTTTCAGGGTATCAGGTTTGAAATTACCCCCACTTATCACCATCCGTTGAATCTGTGAATACAATGTAAAATAAATATTAGGTAAATAATAACTGAAAATAACATCGCTGATACTGATCATGGTAAATTGATAAAATGCCACCACTCAAAACTCCATTGTTTCCTTTGAAAGACTTTTAGATATAGAACAACATCACCGTTTTTTTCTTTCTGGTGATTACGCTCTTCAATTAAAAGCGATCAATCTAGCCGATAAATGGATACATCCACCAATTGTCTTTCACCAGATACCCTCCGATCTTCTTCCGGTCGTCAACGTTAGGCGCCTAATTCCTCAAGCGCGTGCACGTGCCGCGACAGACAAAACGTGTTCACCCTTTTTTTTTTTTTTTGAGGCGCACGACATGTCGTCTCTCACTTGCTCTTGAGATTTTACTTTTTATCTAAAACGTGCCCGCGGCTCTTTTTGTGGTGCGTGCCAACCGATGATCGGTCTATTTATGTTTTTACAATGCCGCTACCGGATCGAAATCAGTAGAATTTCCCATAAAATTCAATCACAATGCATTGATTACAAATTAGTTATCGCCTGGAAGCCGAAAAGATTGTCACGCGCACTGAGGCGGAATGGGGCGAACGATTAGCGGTTGTCTACATGGAAGTGCTTCTTTGTATCCTTTAGGGTACACATCGTTCTTACTTACTTCACCACCGCAGCTTGGAGTGGAGTGGAAAGTCTGCCTCAATGGAAGCGTAATGATAATGAAGAGCACAATGCCTTGAACAATAGCGTTAATTTATCGGATGGTTGTTCCTGTGCAAGCAGAAAGTACACTGGGAACGATTGTGGTAGGTTCTGCATCAAAATGAATCATCATCAATCAAATATTACCTACATCGATGAAGTTTAGTCGTACCAGCAGCATATTTTCTGCTTAATAGATTTCGTTAACGGGCATAGTTCCTATTTTGCCTTCTGGTTTGATTACCGTGATCGTTAGTTCGGATGATGGAAAATGACTCACAACATGTACACTATGCCAGTTCGTTCATGAGGTAAATTTCGATATTATAATAACAATTGAATCTTTTGTTAAACTGAATTGGAGCATTGATTGAGAGAATTTTGGTAAAGGATATGAAGAAAACTAAAATTTCTTGGAAGAATGATTCGACTCCGAAAACATAAAAAAATCACTATGTACTAAACGTTATTCATAGCATGTTTTGTCGAACGATGTGAAAAAGAAATCTGGGAAACAATTCCAAAATGTCGTTTAAAATTGACAATTTTCGACTACATACGACGTTTTTGTATTCGACGGTTTGACTTTCAATTTCTTGTCCCTAAACCGTTGAATGTAGAAAAATGTCGAGCCAAATGCCTAAGGACAATGAAAGTTCGCGTAAAAATTATTGAAATCTCACAGCTGGCTATTACGGTCAAACCAAAATTTTGCAGTTCTGTCGAGGTTCTAAACTTTTAATGTGGTACTCAAAAATATAAGCTTTTAGAGCATGGAAGCAGAACATCTAAAGAACATGTGAAAGCTAAAATTCAATATAAAACACATTTTTATAAGCAAAATAGGGTGACTTAATGTATTATCGGCAGCATCTCTTCGTAATGGGTGGTTTTCTGAAAACTAGTGAGTTCAAAATTTCCATCAATACATTTAGTGTATAAGCTCATCTTAATGCCGAACTTCGGAAGTTTTGGCCGACGCATGACAAAGAGACCACGTACCTGGTACCTGGTACCTCGTGCAGCTTTCTTTTAATATTTTTAGTTTAATCATTTAAGAATATAATGGTTCAGGTAGGATACGGCACTATACCTTGTAATAGGTACGTTGCGATACATAATATGGGTATGGTTTAAGATAACATATAGTTTTGAAGTTGTTGAAGAAAATATCATTTACAAAGCAAAACAGTTAAGTTGAACATTCTACATAATGAAATATAAGTGAGGCAAGTAAGAATTGTAAAACGGGACTTTGTAAGGGCTATAAATCATAGCTTACAAAAAAAAAAACAATTAAAAAAATAAGCTAAAAGTAAAAAATGCTTCAAAGTAGTATTCATTCTTATCACGATCTATTTTTAAGATTCTTTGTCAGACCCCGAAGAAAACTGTTGGTTACACAATTGCGATCACTGCCCGAGTAAAGAAACATTGACTTTGGAACTAATTACACTTCTTAGTAATAATCATATTGAATCCTTGCAATTCAAACACTGGCGCCAAGCAGATCGTTGTGTTATGTACCTTGTTGAATTAGATACACAGAAGTTTGTTGACACTTTAGTAGATAAACTATACGAGCTATCGCCGCATAATTTTATTGCTGCACAGCAAGGAAACTATTTGAAATATTTGAAAAACAACTTAAAATTAAATAAGTGTATAATAATATGTGATTTTTCAGAAACAAAATTCTTTTGTTATACAAGATGCCATTCAGTGTTTTCACTGGCCAAATGTACGGTGCACAGTCAATCCCTTTGCCATCTATTACAAAGATAAATCTTCCGGATTATAATTTACAAGTTTCATGGCCATTGCACAATTTACTAAACATTATCAAAAATAAGATTCCTGGCCTGCGAAAAAAACATTTTTCTCAGATGGATCAGGTAGTCAATATAAAAATAAAATGACAGCCTATAATTTATGTCATATGCAAAAAGATTTTAGTGTTACTGCAGAGTGGATTTTTTTCGCTACGTGTCATGGCAAAGGACCATGCGATGCTTTAGGTGGAGTTTTAAAACGGAATGCTACAAAACCGGGTCTGCCGGGTCAGCATATTAAAACAGCCAATGAACTTTATTTATGGGCTAGTTCCAAGAAAGATTCAAAAATGCACTATGAGTTTTATTCAGAAAAAGTTTACAATGCAATAGAACGAAAACTTTAAAGCCGTTATTCCCGTGTCAAGCAAATATCAGGAACCCAATCATACCATTGCTTCAAGCCTGATAATTAATGTTAAACACGCAGAGAAAACAGACCTTTTTGTTTCAAAAATAAATATTATTGAAACATTTTTTAAAAACTACAATTGTTTTTGTTGAATACAAATATTAAATTTTATTGTTCCAAATAAAATAATTGTTGTCTTTACACCAAACTGATAAGAACACAAGTTGCTTAGATTCAATAAAATATTTTATTGACTACTGACATAATCTGTTTCGTTTTTTTGGTTTCAAAAAACCCTAATATTGTCACACATAAATATGTATTATATGAGAATGTATGTGTATGTTTTTTGCTAGTATGTACGCAAGGCTTGTCAGACGCCATTTCCATGATTTGAAACAAAACTCAAATGGATTCAACAGAAGAAGTACTGGCTATGAATGTTGAAGGAAGCTGGTGGATTTATTGCTGACTTTCGGACTCTCTGAAGAAATTATCAATCGTCTTCTGGGTAAAAAATTGTGTTGTTTCCATGTAGTTATCTGGTAACGAACTTAGACGCATTTTTTTATCTTTAATATACTCTTGAAACCATGCAAATCCTGGAACGGAAGGAAATTTAAGAATTGATACCGCCGCCATTTCTGGCTAAACGGACGAAATGCGTGCATGGATTGTCCAGGTATAAATTAACGGAGGAAGTGTTAAAAAAATGTATTTTTCTATGTATCATAGGTATCTCAACCGTTATCCACAGATTGCCTTTCAACCGCATCACCGGTGGTAAGAGAAAGTAATTCCGAGGCCATCACTCGTAAACGGTGCATCGTTAATTACATGCTGACCGCGTCAACAAAATGCCGAGTTATTTGCAGAAATGGCAAATGCAATTTTTTTTAACTAGAGCTTATAGGAAGGCAAAAACTCATCTGATGATTATGTGTAAATGAGACGTAAATAAAATCTAAATGGAGAGAAAATAGTCTGTTTATTTATGGTCATTTCAAATAAAATATCCGGCTACCAGAAAAAAAAATAAAAATAAAAAAATTGGATCAAAAATGTATATATTTAAAAACAAAAAATATTATTATTGTTTTTAAAAATCCTTTTTTTGGTTCAAAAATTATAATTTTTTAAAGCAACACAGTCATTTTTTGGTTCAACATAAGGTTTTGTATTAACAAATATATTTATTATGAATTCAAAAAAACTAATTTTTGTTTGTGTTCACGACTGATTATAGAAACAAAAAAATATTTTTTTTTTAACAACAAAATTTTGTTGTTGAATTCAAAAAAATATATTATTAGCCGAGAAATGATAATTTTTTTTGTTGATTTCAATACAGAATATTATTGATTTTAAAAATCATTTCTCTGCGTGTATTATTGTAAAACGATTTTCTTTCTTTGAAGAAGAAAAAGGTGTTAAGGTATGATAAATGTATTGCTCATTTACAGTGATAAAAATAAAAGATATCGAATTTGAGTTAGAATTGTTTTTATTTGCTGATCGTCGCTTCCTATTTTTATCTCCTTCCATTTATTTATGAACTTCCTAAAACTCCAGTTGATTGAAAAATACAAATCAGTAATAGCTGTGTTTCATCAAAGTTCACTTGAATTTTAAATAATCTATCATTGTGGGATACCTGATTTTTTAATTTCAAAATAATATATCTCAAAATAAAGAACATACATCGCTAAAAACTTGAGGGTATACGTAAAATTTTTGAAGTTTCTAGAAAAAATGAGAACAGTAATACCCTCTTTGGTCCCAGAACCTAAAAAACCCCAAAAAACTAAAAAAAGCAAAAAAAAATTATATGTTTTCTCATGTAAAAAACTTTTTCAGAGTTTTATATTTTTTTCTGAAAAGTTGAAACCTTAAGCTTTCATTCTATAAAAAAAGATTGGAAATCGGTTGAGCTGTTGAAAAGTAATGATTTTTTTTAAATAAAAAATCTTATGCGCTGAGACCTACAGTATGTGCCGAGTGACTGATTTTTTATTTTCAAAAAGTATATATCAAAAACTAAAAAACATACATCGCTGAAAATTTGACAGTTAATGCAAAATTTTCTAAACTTTCAAGAAAAAATGAGAACCCCTATGGTCCCACGGCCAGCGCCGGGTTTGGGCTTCGGGGGGCCCGGGTCAGAACTCATAAAGGGGGCCCTTTCATACAAAATTCAGCACTTTTTGGGATTCCACAAACCAACGTGTTGAATTTGAGTTTTGAACGAGATGGTCGGTCCAAAGATATGAAGGGCCCAAATGCAAAGTGGTGTAAATGACATTTTCGATTGTGAGCTATATACATTGAAAAATATAACTGTTTTCAAACTTTCCAATAGTATTTTTAGGTGATTTTTCCGTCCAATGGGAAAAATATAACAATTTTTAGAATATTGGCTGGACTAAGTGTTTTGTTACTAATGGCTCCAAGAAAACGTACCTCTGCCATTCGGAATATCAAAATATTTGCATTATTTGCTATGATAACTCAACTTATGAATTTGATGACAAATTTGAATAATAATAGCATCGGAAAAATCAGAATTGATGTTGTCCTCAATGTATATTTAGAACGCCAAAATATAGTCTAGTCATGTCTTTCTAAAAACCGATCATATAATTTGTATGGAGTGGAAAATTGTTGAAAATGTTTAAATCCGTTTTTCTCCAAAGTCCTTTTGGTTGTTTTTACAACAAGTTTCCAGTTTATCTCTGGTAAAAAAAAGGATTTACAGTACTGGCAAGAAAAAGTTCACAAAGGATGATTTTCATATAAAATGGTCAAGTTTGGAGATCTGCATCTCTGCTTCTTACAAACCGTTGACATGAAATTTGAACCGCATGTTGAAAATAACTTCAAATTAGATCTGTGAATCCATCAAATTCTATGCAAAGGTGTCTAAGTTCTTAAAATTCGCCCATTTTGAAAAAAATGTTCAAATTTTGATCCTAAGATATTTTGAAAACAAACAATTTACGATAAGTATAATCTTTCGCAAAGTTTGGCATTTCATCGAATTTGCAGAAAAACATGCTTCCTCTAAACATTCACATATAAAACAAATCTTATTTAAAATTTTTGGCATTTTTTTTATAAATAGTGTTTTTAAATGTCTTCCAATTTCTTGAATAGAATTATATTAATTTCCCATAAATTAAATTTCAAGTTATTTATTAGATGTAATTCAAATATCAGGTCAATCGGTTCGTCAGAAGCTGTTATAAAGTTCCCTAAACTTGTACTTGTACTGTTTTCCTACCAGTATTGTATATTCAATGGATTATATTCAAAGCTGAACCTTTACTAAAGCAAAACTAAACCTATACTGATTTCAAAGAAAACTTCACCAACTCTGGCATACAAAATAGGAAAGTATTTAAAAATACTGATCACCGCGTCACAAAAGAATTTCCCATAAACTTCAGGTCTCTGATAAAATTGCAAATATGTTAAAATTTTTGAATTTCTGTTAGGAACCCAATAAACTTTTTGACATTGGCAGTGCTTTACAGGTTTTGCCGTATTTTTTAAGATCCAGCAAAAACGTTAAGCGCATTTTAATTCCAATATTTTATAAATTAATCAGAGAAGAATGTTGAAGGTTTTAGCTTAACATTCACGTTTTCTTGTTATATACTGTGTGATTCAGATATTAGATGAAGAAAAACAATAATCTCATATATTGAAAAGTTGTTTTAATCGTTTGAATTATATGTTCAAATGTCTAAAGAGAAAATATGGAAAAGTTTTTTATAGAGTGTTTTGTTCTTAATTTTGGTTCCTCGGGGGGCCCGGGGCATTTGCCCCCTTGGCACCCCCCAAATCCGGGCCTGCCCACGGCCTTCAAAACACGAACAAACGGATTTTTTTTTTTTTTATGTAAAAAAAACATTTTTTGTGGAATTTTATAATTTTCTTGAAAAGTTAAAATCTTTAGCTTTAATTTTGTCCAAGAAAATTGAAAATAGGTCAAGCGGTTCAAAAGTTATGATTTTTGAAAAAATAAAAATTTTGCAAGGTCGTGATTTTTTTGGTCACCTTGTTTCGGAAATGGTCACCCTAATCAAAAAATCCAAAAACACGTGTATCCTTATTTCGGATAAGGAACAAAATTGCAAATTTTCACGGAATTCGGTGACCCACTAGATTGATTTTTCATGGAATGGTTGAATGTAAAAGCAACCATACTTTAGTGTATTTATTTAAGTATTAAAATATGACAATTTTGAAACATTAGTAACAAGAGATTATGCGCCAACATATTCGGAAAAAATAAATTCAAATGTCTTGAGTGCTCAATGCAAAGAACTGTACATTTTGTATTTTATTATTGGGTTTTGCGTTCGTCACTGGATGGCGTAATAATATTTTTTCGTCAAGCTATTGCATCTACCAACAATGCAATTGATGCTAGCAAAGATGAGCACAACAAAGCACTCACGGAGTTGAGGAAGGAGATCAATGAAAACACAATCAAAATAAACACTATCTTGAATCATTTGCCCACCGCCTTACCTGCTCGACTCGTAACACCACGCAGAAGCAATCCTGTGGACAACTCTAGGAAACGTCCTCGCGTCGACGACGAATCCTGTGCTGAATTGTCTACTGGCACCAAAGAAATCGACCCATCCGTGATAGTACCACTAGCAGTCCGTCAGGAGAAAGTTGATTTGTTTTGGTTGTACTTATCTGGCTTCGACCCCAAAGCGACTGAGGAAAATATTCGCGAACTGGTGAAGAGCAATCTAAACAGCAGTGAGACTGTCGACGTCCGAAAGTCGGTATTGCTCCGATTCTAAAAAACACCGCACTATCCACTCAAACATGGCAAAAAGGAATTATTTTCCGTGAATTCGATTCCCATTCACGAAACACTTTTCAATTCGAACGATGAAGAAAATCGACTATCTGAACACACGTTACCCGACTCGCCCGCACTCGATGTAAACTTGAATACAACTGACGACAGAATATGCATTAGCCCATCGCCTATCACCATTTCTCCCGTCTCGATTTCTGATTGCAAACCTGACCGATCTTCCGTACACCACCCACTCACACTGTATTATCAGAATGTGCGTGGACTCCGCACAAAAACAAACGAACTGCACTTGGCTCTCTCTTCATGCGACTACGACATCGTTGTTTTTACCGAAACCTGGCTGCACGATAAAATACTTAACACGGAGTTGACTGATGAGTACGTAATTTACCGTTGTGACCGAAGCCCCATTACAAGTCAATTCCAGCGTGGTGGTGGAGTGCTGATCGGTGTGAAACGCTACCTACAGAGCGATACCGTATACGTTGATGATGCTTCCCATCTGGAGCAAATCGTTGTGCGTGTGGCTGAAGGGAACAGTGCACTATTTGTTTGCGCGATATACCTTCCACCCAACACTGAACCAACCGACTACGAACGGCTTGCGTTTCAAACATCTGTAACCAAATGAGAGATTGGGATCAGATAGTGGTGTTGGGAGATTATAACCTGCCACTGCTACTGTTTCGATGAGGATTTTGGGTGTTTCATTCCCACCAATGCTACTTCCGAACAAGAGTCTTCTTTACTCGAATCGATCCTCACAACTGGACTGCTGCAAATCAATCATTTGACGAATGCCAACGGACGAATGCTAGATTTAGTTTTTGTGAATGACGCTGGGAATTGTGAAATTTTTGAGCCTCCCTTGCCATTGATGAATGTAGATCGTCATCATAAGCCTTTTGTAATGAAGCATGTTGCATTGGGCATGACATCGACAAATCGAGACGAGGAGTATTTTTACGATTTTCGACGATGCGATTTAGATGAAATGAACAGGCAAATTTCTGCAATTGACTGGGCCAACATTCTCACTATTGGAACTGTAGATGACGCTGCGAGCAGATTTTATCTGGAGCTGGACACGATCATTCATCGAAACGTACCGTTACGGAAACGATTGGTCAATTTAGGAAATAGACGTCCCTGGTGGTCTGGGGAACTACGTAATTTGCGAAACCGATTGAGAAAGGCACGAAAACGTTACTTTCGGTCGAGAGGCGAAGACCAAAAGGCACTTGTACGGGAATTGGAGCGCCAATTTAACTCTTTGAACCAAGCATGCTTTAGGTCTTACGTGCTCCGCGTCGAATACGATGTCAAGGAGAAGCCACAGCATCTTTGGAAACACATTCGGCAGCGAACAACTAGTAACGGAATTCCTCCCAACATGTTCTACGAGAATACTACGTTATCGTCATCAGCCGAGTCCGCAAACTTATTCTCGTGTTTCTTTCAAGGCAGCAATTACTCCAATTCACAAAGCAGGTGACATCCACAACGTGCAGAATTATAGAGGGATATCTATCCTCAATTGCCTACCGAAGCTTTTTGAGAGTATGTTGCTGGACGCCGTATACCCGTCGGTGAGCCTCATCATCGCTGACGAACAACACGGGTTTGTGAAGAAGAGATCCACTAGGGGTACCGGGGGCAGTATGAACACCCGGGGCAGAATGGACACCCCCTGTATCTTTGCATAAGCGAATAATTTTACACTTTCGATGCAAACAACATTTCAGTTGCCTATCGGAAGAGTAAAATGTTCACTAAAATTTTAGAAAAAATATTTAAAACATTGATTTTAAACCGAAAAAATTGAGCATGATTTTATTTGGTTCGAGAATTATAACATTCACACCTCACCAAATAAGGTCTCAAAGGCAAATGACTGCAAGTTGACCGATAATTTAGCTCTTAATTGAATCTTGAATTATTTATGATATATTCAAAAATATAGTAGGTTTTTTTTGTACTTTAAGACATTAAAAAAACTTACATGAAAATTTCTTATACTGTTGGGGTAATATGGACACTGGGTGACAAAGCAGAGCTTTCACTTCAAAAAGAAAGAAATATAAATTTGGACACAAAATTATCCAAAAATATTTAGCATTTAATGCAATGATTATGATGCGGAACCACAAATCGGTTGAAAATCGTCAATTCTGGATTAAAACTAACCTGGAGGAAATATTGAAAGCATCTCTACGAAAAATGTCGTAAATTGGTTTAATCATGTTTTCAGTGACACAGTGACCTGCCACTATGGTTTCCTGAATATGTACTTCATTTTTCGAGGTTCTAAGAATGATTGCGAAACAATTTTCCTATAAACATTAAGGTGCCCATACTGCCCCATGGGGGTGTCCACTTTTCCCCGCTAGCTTGATGACGACTACCAAATATAAGTTTTTATTAAACCTCTTTTTGAAAACAAAATATTTTTTTCCAAATTATGCAACAATGTTTAACAAATGCTTAAGGACTCTAAAAAGCATACTGCACATAAAAAACAGTATAATATTCATGTCTTTACAGTCAAAATAGGCAAATTCTTTAGGGTGTCCATACTGCCCCGTGTCCCCTACTATCAACATCATGAGTTATGTATCCCTACTCATCGGTAAAATTGAAAAACGGCAGCAAGTTGACGCTATCTACGTTGACTTTTCGAAAGCTTTTGACCGTGTCCCCCACGCTCTTGCAGTTGAGAAACTGAAACGATATGGGTTTCCAACTTGGTTCACCGATTGGATTGGCTCGTATCTAACGGGTCGAAATGCATATGTGAGAATTGGTTCGTCAAACTCGGCTCCTTTTTCAGTTGCTTCTGGTGTCCCGCAAGGCAGTCATCTAGGGCCGCTCCTTTTTGTGCTCTTTGCTCACGATCTATCGATCGCAATCAAATCCCCAAAGATGATGTATGCAGATGATTTAAAATTCTTCCGTGTGGTGACGTCACTTGTTGTTTGTTGCGCACTTCAAATGGATTTGGACGCACTGTTGAAGTGGTGCAGAGAAAATGGAATGGAATTGAATATTGAGAAGTGCAACTCTATTACATTCTCCCGGCTGCAATCAACAACTGCTTTGGAATACATCATGGGCACTAACGTAATTCAAAGAATCACGGCCGTTCAAGATCTGGGAGTTATTCTCGACGTGAAGCTAAAATTCTCGCAGCATATATCTTCTGTAACCGCAAAGGCATTTGCAGTGTTGGGCATAATAAGACGTAATACTCAAGCGTTTCGTGATGTATATTGCCTGAAATCATTATACGTTTCGCTTGTACGCAGTATACTAGAATACGGCGTCACCGTCTGGGCACCATATCATTCCGTCCAAATCGCTCGCCTAGAACGTGTGCAGAAGTGTTTTCTGCGATTTGCTCTTCGTCATCTTCCGTGGCGTGATGGTCAGCATCTCCCTCCATACGAACAACGATGCGCACTCATAAAATTGCAAACTCTACAAAAAGACGGGAACTTCTACAACGACTATTGATCTTCGACATCCTGAACAATATTATTGATTGCTCCGATCTCTTGGGAAGGCTGCGCATAACCGCCCCGGGACGATCGATTAGGAGTTTCGATTTTCTCCGACAGGCCTTTCATCGGACTCAATATGGCCAGCATAATCCTCTAGATGTTTGTTGTCAGCGTTTCAATAATGTGTACCATTTGTTTGATTTTAACTTGTCCAAAACTGTGTTTAAATTAAGGATTAGCTTTTAAACAATAGTCTGTGCGGTACTATTTTAATGTCGAAGACTGTATACAATAAATAAATAAATAAATAAATAAATAAATATTTGCGTTCCATAAAGTGCAAAAATGCGAATGCGTTCAATCTAGACAACAAACGATATAGACTGAAATTTTAAAAATCAAATGCAATGCAACAATGAACGTTTCAATATAATAAGAACTTCGAAATATGTGTAATGTTGCATTCTAATCGGATAATTACCTCACTCTTTTCACGTGCTCGCTGCAAAATTCGTTCCTCGATTGTGCCTTTGCAGATTAAACGATAAACGGTAACCTGTTTCGTTTGACCCAGGCGATGAGCACGATCCATTGCTTGCTGATCGACAGTTGGGTTCCAATCTGAGTCGTAAAATATAACCTGTAAATGACAAGAAAATATTGTTTTTTTTAATGTCGGCTGGAAGAATTTCTACTATTTTATACAGTGAACTAGCGTAAAGGATGATAGTACCGATTATAGATTTTTTTTGGCTGATTACCTTTGAAAATGTTTTTTTTTTTCGAATACTACTAGTGTTGAACAGTGCTTGCATTTTTTTATGTGTGCAACAATTCAAGACAATTCTACCTGTCTAACAATTAGCGTATTACCCCAATAGTATAGCTATAATTGGGTTTTATATGAATGAAATGGAAGTAGAGGTCAAAACATAGTCATCACTGAACCCCCAATAAAACAAAAATAGAAGTTTAGGAATACATTATTTTTTATTGCAATTTTGATTATTGTACTGAAGGGGGCAGGATCCGTCATTGATTTCGGAATTTTCAAAAGCAGTTTTTTCGTTCAAAAACAAGAAAATTTACAGGAAAATGTGTTCACTGTATTCTATTCTCCAACCGAAACACAGTGAACACATTTTCATCTAATAATTTTTAGTTTTGAACAGAAAAACTGCTTTTGAAGTTTCGATGATGACGATGATTACGATGACGGAGCGTTGAACGTGAATTGGTTCAGATACTATCTCATTAGCATTATAATTATTATAATAAAAATAAGATTTTAAATCCAACTGTTGCTCCACCTCCGTGTGAGAGAAAACCTCAACATAATTGCTCCGTTTTAATTGAAACATGTTGAACAAAATTAATCTTTGATTGATTCTTTTTTCACAAACCACAGCCAATCAATTGATGATTGAACACTGCAGTGATGAACATGGGTACTGGTGGGTAATGGAAAACTTTTTTAGGATGTGGTTGATTGTGAAAAAGAATGTTCATTTCAACAGGCAATATTGTATCAGATTTGTTGTTGTTGTTGTTGTTGTTGCTCATTTCAATGTGACAATATATAAATAGTTCAATTGCAAGTTAAATCAAAAAGGGAAGTGCTCTTGCAATACTTTTTCTGGAAAGCAGGTCCTGTCTCAATGAGGACGTAATGTCAGGAAAATTGAAAAAAAATCTACCGTACATTTTTCCTCGCCAAGGTTTTTTTTCTAAACTCAACATTCTTAAATTAATCAACTTAATGCCCGTAGTAAAACTTGGCAAAATCACAATTAGGATACCCGATTCTGTTTTCGCACGGGGGATGCGAACCGTGCAAAACAAATTTCGGTTCAATGTTTCAAAAACCATGCCAAAAAATAACATGATTTCTCAAGAAACAAAAATAAGGTTTTGTTGAAAAATCAATCAAATACCGTCTTAGAGACACCCAAATAATTCCAATAAAATAATAACAAGATCAAATACCGGATTTTTAATTCTAATTTCTAATCCCAGAATGAATACCGGAATCCCAGAATTTCTATAGTGATTCCAGAATTCAAAAGGAAATCAGAGAATACGGGATGTCAGAATTCTCACGTAAAACTAAGAATTACTTTATTATTATTTATTTAGTTGGTATTCAATCAATTTGATAAAACCTCGTTAACGATGTTACGCCAATTTACTCGGTCCATGGCTGTGTCCCTCTAAATTCGATTTTGGCCCACGCTCTCCAGATCCAGAAATTGTTGCACCTGATCAAGCCACCTCGCTCGCTGTGCCTCCCGCCTTCTTGTGCCTCCCGCCTTCTTGTGCCAACCGGATTTGACGCGAACACAATCTTCGCAGGATTGTTGTCCGGTAGTCTTCCAACATGCCTTGCCCAGCGCACCCTTCCGGCTTTCACATCCTTCTGGATACTGAGTTTGCCGTAGAGCCTGCGAGCTCGTGGTTCATTATCCGCCGCCACACACCATTCTCCTGCACACCGCCAAAGATAGTTCTAAGCACCCTTCGTTCGAACACTCCAAGTGCTTCCAGCATGGTCCATGCTTCATGTCCATAGAAAACCACCGGGCTTATTAGCGTTTTGTACATGGTACATTTGGTGAGGGGGTGAATCTTTCTCGACCGCAGCTTCTTCTAGCCCATAGTAGGCGCGACTTCCACTGATGATGCGTCTCCGTATTTCACGACTAACGTTGTTATCGGCCGTTAACTATCGTAACACCGCTTCCCAGGCGGGCTCTGTCGCGCTCGGTTCCGACTATAAGCATGTACTTTGTTTATGACGCATTCACCACCAAGCCGACTTTTGTCGCTTCACGTTTCAGGCGAGTGTACAGATCTGACTCCGTTCCAAATGTTCTTCCGACAATATCCATATCTTCCGCGAAGCAAACAAATTGGCTCGATCTTGCAAAAACCATACCTTGGTTATTGAACCCGGCTCTCCGCATGACACCTTCTAGCGCGATGTTGAACAGCAGGCACGAAAGTCCATCACCCTGTCGAAGTCTTCGGCGGGATTCGAACGAACTGGAATGTTCGCCCGAAATCTTCACGCTATTCTACACACCGTCCATCGTTGCTCTTATTAGTCTTGTGAGGTTCCCGGGAAAACTGTACTCGTCCAGGATTCTCCATAGCTCTTTGTGGTCGATGCTATCATAAACCGCTTTAAAATCGATTAACAGGTGATGCGTTGGGACTTGGTATTCACGGAATTTCTGGAGGAATGGCCGTACAGTAAAGATTTGGTCCGTCGTCGAGCGGCCGTTGATGAAACCAGCTTGATAACTTCCCACAAACTCATTTGCAATTGATGATAGACAACGGAAGATAATCTGGGATAGAACTTTGAAGGCAGCATTCAGGATAGTGATCGCACGATAGTTTTCACATTCCAGTTTGTCGCCCTTCTTGTAGATATGGCATATAATCCCTTGCTTCCACTCCTCCAGCAACTGTTCCGTTTCCCAGATTCTGACAAACAGCCGGTGCAGACAGACGGCCAACCTCTCGGGCCCATTTTGATGAGTTCAGCTTTAATACCATCCTCACCAGCGCACAGTACTTCGAATGTATGGGACCTCGGGACAAAAATCATAACTTTCGTTATAGGCGTTTTAGCTCAATGGTATTTATAGGAATGTTGTCAGGAATCATTAGGGCTATAATTGTCATGATTGACCTATGTGATAAACGTAACCGCATAAGTGACATAAGCGCCAATTTTGTGTATTCGGTTTCATAAAGGTATGATCTCTTCTAAAAATTGTTGTAGATGGCTAAATTTTATGTTAGCAAAAATTACTCGCAATTTATTGATCCCATGAGTGGCGTAAACGCCGAACGATCATAATTTATTTTCCAAATTATCACAGATAAAATAAAAATACAAAATTACGTTTGTAATAAATCATTTATATCAAGTTTATTAAGAGGTATTCTTTAGCGAATAAATCAAAGCAATAATCTTGACACTGCATTTCATGATATTTCGTCACATTTTTTTTTTTGTTTTCCAGTAATTCTAGAATCAAAATATGCAGCATATATTCCATCAAATCCTTGTGATTGTTAAAATCAAATATTTATGTATATATCAAATAAAATGTAAATGTAAGCTCTTTCCAAGTTGTGAGCGATGTTAATCTAACAATAAAAGCAGTTGATCTAGCAATGAAGTGCGTGGGTGTCAAATATGCCATTTTCGGCGTTATGCAATATGTGAATGAACCCAAATGACAAGAAAGTAAATTTTCACCGCACAAATTCAAAGTATTGCAATGCAGCTTATTGCAAACAAATCAAAATCTTTAACCATTTAACGAAACTATTCAAGAATACTATGCTCAGGGCCGTATGTTCTAATCTCACCAGTTGAGGACCTTTCAGAGTTGAAAAATTGCTCCAAAAATGCATGATTTCAAATGAAAAAATGATCAATTGACAAAAAAGCTCTCAATTTATTATAGTGAGGAACACTAAGCTGAGAAACATGCTCTGTTCCAATTTGAACGTAACGCTAAAGGAAAGAAGGTCAGAAGTATAATGTAATAAAAAATGCTAGTAATGCAGAGGTGATCAATTGGCACAAAAGCTCTCAATCAGTAACAGTAGAATGTCAAGCACTCGACACTGAAGAAGTCTGTAAGTCGCGGACGAAATAGTCCTATCTATCAAGATGAGCATCATTTTAGAGTTTAAAGGTATTTGCTCGCCTTACTAGTGGTTTTTTAGTATTTTATTTTTTATTTTGCACAAAACTTGAAAAGCAGGCTCTGTTCAATTTGGGACGTAACGCCACAAAGAAGACGTTCACTGCGTCTATAACAAAAAGTGCTTTCTCCACCCTTGTTCAAACTGCATAGGAAACTAAGCAGGTTTTTTTGGTGTTTCGATAGATCAGCATTGCATATGCGTTCAAAAACCCTGGTTATTTATCGCAAGAACATCATCCACAAAATCGAAGATTGCAATCGAAAGAGCAGACGGGAGCAGCTGGAATCATTTTCAGTGTTTAAAAGGCATCCTAAATAAGAACTGATGCAAAAATCAGAGTGGTGTTTTCAGGTGATTTTTTGTTTTAGCTGTTTGAAGTTTTGCTAGTTATTTTGCTCTATGTGAAAAATAAATTATATGGGTGCTTTAGATCTCACAAAGTTCCTGTGTGAAAAAAATCACAATTATTTACAGTGTTATGTATAGAACTTATTAAGTTTGATGCTTACCATTCCGAATATTACTTAGAAAAATCTCATAGAACAACATAGATCGCTACTAGAGATAAATTGTAATTCACGCAAATTTATAGAATTTACGCCATTTAATCAAACAGTTCAACAACTTGGGTTGGCCTAGTCTCATACATAATTGAGTTCACGATGTTTTGCTACTCATTTAACACATATCAAATATATGCAAACAAAGTAGCATACTTGAATTGGTGCAATAAAATTGTTGATTTTTCCACTTTTGTCCAAGGGACGCAGCACTGTGCAGCGGCCTTGTTGTTTTTAAGCTGGTTGATGGCATCCTTAACTTCCCTCAATGTGGGGACAGGTTGGTTTCCTTCATCCGCCGTGCTGACGTAGTCACTTCCTCCGCTGTCGTGACCCTCTGCGCCTGTGTTCTCCGTGTCATTCATGTGTTCATCGTAGTGCTGCTTCCACCTTTCAATCACCCTACACATTTAGGCTTGCGGCACGAAGCCTTTTCGGGATGCGTTAAGCTTCTCGTAGAACATTCGCGTTTCTTGTGAACGATGCAACTGCTCCATTTCTTCACATTCCGCTTCTTCCAGGCGGCGCATTTTGTCCCGGTATATGCGGGTTTGCTGCTTTCGTTTCTTTTTATTTCGCTCCACGTTTTGTCGCGTTCCTTGCTGCAGAATTGCAGCCCGCGCTGCATCCTTCTCCTCCAAAACCTGCCTGTATTCTTCGTCGAACCCAATCGTTACATGTCCTTTATAAATTCTAAATAGCTAGATTCCTACTATTACGTTAAGCAATTTCACCTGGTGCTTAACTTTTTAGCCGGTAGAGTGAAAATAAAATTGAGCATATTTGTAGTTCACTGCAAAAGTTTCATGCCGATAGCTCATATGGAAACAAAATTACAGCATGCCAAAGTTGAGCATTTTGTATGAAAATCGGCTTTCACTACTATTTTTCTGAACACAACTGTACATAATGGTGAATTGGCATTGACAGCTCTCAGAATAACTGTGTAAGCACTCATAAGAACACTAACCTGAGAAGTAGGCTCTGCCCCAGTTGATGTAACGTAACTCCAGAAAGAAGAATGCAATTCCAAATTGCTACGGTAATTTTACCGGAATCTCAAAATTCTTTTCGAAATATCAGAATTTCTATGGAAATCTCAAAATACCTTCTAAAAATATCAAAGCTGACAGCGTTTTCCCATGATCTTTTTCATTTTTTTTTGTTCTTTTCATTTTAACAATCTCAAAGCATGAGTAGCAACCTCTGATGCTAACTACCAGTAGCTTTGTAGTAAGTGCTACCTTCATTAATATCAACGCTTTGTTGTTCGAAAAGTTTAGAAAGGAAAATGACACAAACGTGTTCCACAATGCTACAATTACTACCGAGAATGTAGTAATAAACGTTTTATTTATACTGCTGGGTGTGTGAGATTGTGCATGCAGTACCTTTGAAAACCAACACAGCCAATTCAGATTACCGACCCCAGTAAAATTTTACTGGGTTTTGGAACTACGTTTTTTTCGGTAATTTTTACGATTACTAAAAAACCCAGTAAACCAAAATATGTTTTGATTGATAGAAATTACTGACTTAGTCAGTAAAATTGAAGAGCGTTTTTACTGGCTTGCCAGTTTCCAATGCTTCATGCTTTGCTTCTCCGGATTCTGCTTTTTTCAGAAATCAATACAAATTAAAACCCAATCGACATGAACATGGACATCGACATGCATTTTTCGTGCGAATCTACGGTATGCTCATATCTCAGTGGAAGTAATCGAAAAATGTGTGACAAAATCATTATTTGGTTGGTTTGCATACAAGAGGCAAACTCAATAATGCAGATGAATCTACCTCTTGTATGGAAACCAACCGAATTTACCAACGTAAGCAGTTAAATCGTCCTTAGCGGAGCCTTTTGGTTGCTTAAAATGATTAAGTTTCTCACTAAATTTCGACTACTTACCACGAGAAAGCGCAAAATAGGTGCAGGAACAGTTTGGTTGCCATAGCCGTGTCTCCCGGCGCCGGACGATTTTACAGCAGGAGATTCTCATTTGACACTTTCCCGCATGCGCATCTGTTTGTTTTGATTTGATTTTAACGACAAGTCAGTCAAAAACATCAACTACTGAATAGTCGGTAATTGTTTTTACTGACTTTTCGGCCTGTTCGGTAATGTAGCAAAATTGGGTCTGACATCATGGGTTCGATTCCCAGCCCCTCCACAAAAAAATCCGTCCAGCCACCAGAAGACGCTGCACGGAGGACCGTGCTTTGGGGAGCACATCCATCCTCCGTCTGTATCAGAAGGTGACTGAGACAAACTGACCCTCTTCGAAGGCGGCTAGCCTCAAAACGACCCAGGAACACGTCAAAATGAACTACCGCAGGAGCAATACACTATGGCTTATATGGAAATTGATTGGACTAACAGCAGGAAGGCCCCACGACTCCTAGCTCATCTGCTGCCCAGTGCACCCCAGAAATAATCGAAGAATCCATTCCCTGCAACTCCTTGAACGGTGCCCCATTAAGAAGTTAGCTCAGGTACGTCGCATGTCCCGCTATTTGCCCCAACGTGTCCAATCGGTCGCACCGATACTAACAATTAACTAACCTAAATAAAAAAAGGAATCTCATTAAATGTAAGTAAAATGTATAACTTCTCTTTCAAATTTTCGTGTGTCCTCTAAGCAGGTTTAGTGCCGACCCTGGGAATGCAAACCGTGAGATAGCCGTTTGTCGCCAATTTGGACATATGTTGGCGTTTTTCACCAGTTCTCACTCACGACGACGGTATGTAATATTGAAAATAAACCAGCAAAAATCGCTATTACACAATTACAATAATCAAACTTAAGGTTCTATTTAGAATTGATTATTTGCCAAAATTTAAGGAGCAGTATTCTCCCGAACGGACAACACATTATGGAAAATAAAAATGTCCGCGTGTTCTTTTAGTCAATTATGACGAACGGACGTTTTTGCTTTTCGTGATTTGTTGACCAATCGGAAGAAAACTGTTTTTTTTCAGTTTTCACAAATAATCGATTTTTAGTAGAGCTTTAAGGGTTACAGTAACTTTATGTCTATCTTTGTTATCGCCTCGGGCTAGCTATTTATGGTACTATAAAAATCACGTCTACGGTATTACCAACCGATAAGATTAGCTACATGATTAACAACTTTGTCAAGTATATAAAACACAGCCGTCAGAAGAATGTGGATTTTATTGAACTATATCTGACCACCAGTAACGGACATAGAGATGATATTTCTCGTTGTAGCATTACTGTTGGTTTCACCAGCCTTACTAGAAGCATCACCTCAAACTTATTGGGAACAGTTGCATCGTGAGCCCCCACTTCGAGGACATCCCAGAAATGTTACAAGGCAAGCTGAGGTGAAGTGGATTACGCAATATGTGGATAACTTCGATCCACAAAACCCATCAACGTGGAGCATGGTAAGTACTATTTATTTGTATCAAATATAAATCCTGTTGATGTATATTCTTTTATAATTTTTAGCGATACATTCAAAACGGAGAACACTATCAACCCGGAGGGCCTCTTTTCATTTTTCTGGGAGGAGAATGGGAAATCAGTCCCGGATATGTAATGTATGGCCATTTCTACGATATGGCAAAAGAACTAGGAGCTCACCTTTTCTACACTGAACACCGATATTATGGTCAGAGCCGTCCCACTGCGTGAGTACGATCTACAGTTGAGTGAAACGGAATCAGAATAACATTCATAAAATTTGCAGGAGTACACGCTCGGACCTGTTGAAATTCCTTAACATTGATCAAGCCTTAGCGGATTTGGCTCACTTCGTTGAAGAAATGCGAAGAGCAATTCCTGGAGCTGAGAATTCTAAAGTGATCATGGCCGGTGGTTCATACTCAGCAACGATGGTAGCATGGTTCAGACAGAAGTACCCTCACCTAGTGGATGGTGGATGGGCTTCTAGTGCGCCTTTATTGGCTAAGCTCGACTTTGTTGGTAAGTATAGTAAACTGAGATAACATCGAATCTCAAAATCTAGGAAAATACAATGTAGCAGTCAGAGCGTAATACTATTAAACAGCACACTGTACAGCGTCAGCGTGTCAATGTAACGTTTACCCTAGTAGTATAGTGGAACTGTTGTGCGATTATTATGTATTTTTCATTCCGTTATTAACTTATCAACTAAATCATTATAATAATTAACTTAATACTAGTATACTGCCTATAAACGCATAATTGTCCCATGTGAATAGGAAATCCAGCAAGCGTGAGACTGACATGCATTTATGGGCAGTATAGTATAACATAACCAATCTTTTACAGAATATAAAGAAGTTGTATCAGAATCTATTCGTCTGGTTGGCGGTGATGCATGCGCTGATAGAATTGAACGTGCATATGAACAAATAGAAGACCATTTGGCGAGAGAAGAATTCGACAAAGTGCGTGAAGAATTTAAAGTTTGTAATAACATAAACTTTGCCAATAGTTTGGATTCTGCAATGTTTCTAAGTTCCATTTCGGATTATTTCGCCGGAGTTGTGCAGTATCATTCCCCGGGAGATATTGAAGGTGTTTGTGAAATCATCATGGATGATTCTATAGAAAACGATATGGAAGCATTGGCTAACTGGTTTATCAGAGGCGTCAACCAGTGCATGGACATGACCTACGATAGCACAATTCGCTACTACAGGTCAATAGATTGGAATCACGGTGCCAATCGAGGAGCAAGTGCGTAAACATTAAAGGAAGCTTTTAAGGTTTAAACATTATTAATTTGTATTTGTAGTGCGACCATGGCTTTACCAAACCTGCGCTGAATATGGATGGTATCAAACGTCCGGCTCAGAGAATCAAATTTTTGGCTCCGGCTTCCCTGTCGATCTCTACGTGAGAATGTGCTACGATTTGTATGATTACATGTAAGTAACACATCTTAATTCCTTAATGTTGTCATCTATGTTAAAATTACTTAATTTTCTTTTCACAGATTCTACCCAGCTAGATTGGATGCAAACATTAAACGAACCAACACCATCTATGGTCATATGAACCCGGAAGTTACGAATGTATTTTTCACACAGGGACAGCTTGATCCATGGCGCCCAATGGGATTGCAAGAAGACTTGAATGACCAATCTCCGACTGTCGTTATTCCTAGTAAATACCTGCTATAAGTACATTGCCTCACAGATTAGAGACTAACCATATTTTTTTTAGTGGCTTCGCACGTTGCAGATATGGGATCAATAAGTGATAGAGATTCGCCTGAGATGCTTGCAGCAAAGGAACGAGTATTTGAACTCATTAAACAATGGATATCATAGTTGCAAACTATCACTCTTCTTGGGCACCATCATTGGGGATAAGAATTCTCAACAACTGGTCAAAATGCTGTAATTTATGTATCATACGTGAGCCCATCAGTTTTACTTTACAAGGAAAAAAAAATCAAATAAACGAATATTTTTGTAATTTAAAAAAAACATGACAATACTTTCTTCACGTAGATATATAAATGTAAATAAAGATTACAGTTCAATTCAATCAACGGGAAAACTTATTTGATTTTAATGGAGAAGCAGGGAAAGCGATTTCATCTATACATGATCTGGAGCTGTTCACATCACGCTGATTAGCCCTATCCAATGCTATTCTTATTCATGTCACCTCTTTCCTTGCAAATCCATGTATCCTTTTCCTTTTTTATCAGATTATGTTATACCTCTCAGAAAATGCTTTTCTTTTTCCAGCCAAACCAATCCCAACGTTATTCCTAGAATCCTTCATGAAAGTTACTTCATCAACAACTGTTGCTACTGGATGGTGTAGTACATGGAGACAACCGTGTATGGATGACGATGACTTGCAAGCAGATATCATTATGCTATGTTGATCAGTGTTGCTAGTTTGTTGGTTGTTTTTTACTTGATTTGCTAAAGAGAATACTTTTTGTTCATGTGATTTCAGTTAGCGCTCAACTTCCAAGCAGAGCAGTTGTGTTTCTTGCTGGAAGCCACACGCAAGCTATTGCGACTTAGGTCGATTTTTTTTTCCTTCTTTGAGGTGTTATAGTACACGTGCAGTTTCGCGTTTGCGAGTGTAGTGTCGCGGATGTCGCCGCGATGAGTGTTCGACGCGAAAACACGTTTCGCATCGATTATGCGAACGTTTCCTTGGCACGTCATTCGAAGAGCTACATGATTTTGTAGCCACCACATTGGGACTCCAATACGAACAAGTTGTTCAACTCCAGCCTAGCAGAGCACTCGGGTGTGCCTTCGTGAAGGTCGTCGACCTGGAGCTAGCGCGGAGAATCGTAGCAGAGCACGACAACAAACATGAGACGGAGGTAGATGGCAAAATCTACAAGCTTCGTATTACGCTTGAGGATGGTGCGGTGGAAATAAAGCTGACCGATCTGTCCGAGGACATCACGAACGAGCAGGTGGCTGAGTTCCTCAGTGCCTACGGCGAAGTTCTCACCATTACCAATCAAGTATGGGACAGCAAGTATCGCTTCGCTGGTCTACCAACCGGCGCTCGGATAGCAAGAATGATGGTGAAACGGAACATTAAAAGTTACGTCACAATCGATGGTCAAACCACGAACGTGACTTATTTCGGACAGTTACAGACCTGTAAGTACTGCTCCGAATTCGTGCACAACGGTATTTCTTGTGTGCAAAACAAGAAGTTGCTGGTTCAAAAAACCTACGCCAATGTAGCGAAAGAACCTGCGGAAAAAAACACCGCACCAAGATCTAGAGTCTCAAAACCGAAACCTACATTTGCGAAACTCTTCGGTCCGAAACCTGGGGAGGCTGCTCAGCAAAAAGTATCTCAAAAGACGAAAAGGGCTGGTACGTCGGAGAATGCTTTCGCTGTGCCGAAGTCTACCAAGCCGAACCTTGCTGAACCATCGACTAAAAAAGCGGGAGCATCCGAAACTGTGTTTGCTGCTCCGCTTTCTTCTAAGGCGAACCCCGACAAACCACTGGTAGCTGCCCATGCGTTGTCCAAATCGAACCCGCTCGACCAGACTACTGCTCTCGTAACTCCTCCGGTTCTCTCACAGAACCTTCTAACGACAACTCGTATGGTTACACGCCAGGCCGCCAGCGATGGTAACGAAACTGATATTTCAACAGCTTCGACGAACAGCAAACGCCGGCATGGGCGACCACCGGGCAAGAAGCTGCGACACGATGACGATACGAACGAGGAGAGCGATAATTTGATCTAATGGCGTTCATGAGTTACAATTTAGCATCAATCAACATCACCACAATCACAAATACGACCAAATTGAACGCACTCCGAACCTTTCTCCGAACAATGGACATCGATATTGCCTTTCTCCAAGAAGTGGAAAATGATCAGCTACACTTGCCTGGCTACAGCGTTGTATGTAATGTGGATCATGCAAGAAGAGGAACGGCAATAGCGCGCAAAGAGCACATTCGTTTCACCCACGTCGAAAAGAGCTTAGATGGACGTTTGATTGCCCTTCGGGTGCAAAACACAACATTTTGTAATGTATACGCTCCGTCTGGAACTGCTCTACGGGCTGAGCGGGAGAGGTTCTTCACAAACACTCTAGCTGACTATCTCCGCCACCACACAGAACATACGTTGATTGCGGGTGACTTTAACTGTGTTGTGCGGCAGTTTGATGCGACGGGATGCAGCAGTTACAGTTGATTGACGTGTTGCAAAAAATTTGCCCAAACACACCTGGACACACATACATCACTCACAATTCGTCTTCTCGGCTAGACCGCATGTATGTTAGCCAGAGCTTAGGTAGTCATCTGCGAACAGCGGTCACTCATGTCTGCTCCTTTTCCGACCACAAGGCATTAACTGTGCGTATATGCCTACCTAATCTTGGTCATGAGCCTGGTCGTGGGTTTTGGTCCCTCCGACCGCATCTCCTCACACCGGAGAATATTGAAGAATTCCAATACCGCTGGCAATATTGGACACGCCAACGGCGTAATTTCCGTCTTGGATGCAGTGGTGGTTATCATTCGCTAAGCCCAAGATAAAATCCTTCTTTCGTTGGAAATCTAAGGCAGCCTTCGATGATTTCCATCGCGAATACCAACGGCTATACGTGGAACTTCGATCAGCACACGATGGCTACTATCGGAATCCGGCGATGTTATCAACGATAAATCGAGTCAAAGCGCAAATGTTAACCTTGCAACGAAATTTCTCCCAAGATTCCATGCGAATTAGCGAGCGATATATTTCCGGTGAACCGATTTCAATATTCCAGATCGGCGAACGAAGAAGGAGGAAAACAACCATCACCCACTTGCGAGATGAACAAAATCAACCCATTGATGACGCGCATGCGATCGAGCAACACATGTTCGATTTCTACCGTACGCTCTATGCTGCTGAACAAACTGACGTGGTTGCAGACGAACTATTTGTATGCGAGAGAGATGTCCCAGATAACGATCCGGCAATCGTGGCCTGCATGGGAGAAATAACGCCAGCCGATATCATCATGGCCATCAAATCCAGCAGCCCGAACAAATCCCCCGGGGAGATTCGCTCCCTCGTGAGTTCTACCTCAAAACATTCAACGTCATATGGAGAGAGTCAACGTTGGTCATGAATGAAGCTCTTGCTGGAAATTTTCCAGCTGAATTCGTCGATGGAATCGTAGTACTGGTGAAGAAAAAAGGGAACGATGAAACGGCCCACTCGTACAGACCGATATCCTTACTCAACTGCGACTATAAGACACTGTCTCGCATACTCAAACAGCGCCTGGAAATAGTAATGAGAAACCATCGTGTGCTCAGCGCTGGCCAAAAGTGCTCTAGCTTCGGACGAAACATCTTCCAGGTCACGCTGGCTTTGAAAGACCGCATGGCATAGCTTATCAAACGTAAACAACGGGGTCTACTAGCATCGTTTGCTCTGCGACATGCGTTCGATCTTATTGATCGCTCTTTCCTCTTTCGCAACATGTGCGCACTCGGCTTTAACCCGAACTTTGTTCGTCTTCTCAGCAAAATCGGAGAGGTATCATATCAGCTTCTCGCCTGCTCTTAAATGGACGTCTGTCGGAAGCATTCCCCATCGAGAGATCAGTGCGTCAGGGAGATCCGCTCTCGATGCATTTGTTCGTGCTCTACCTGGAACCACTCATCAAGAGGTTTGAGGAAACCTGCGGGCCCGACTTGGTGGTGGCATATGCTGACGATGTGTCGGTGATAGTTACATGCGAGGCCAGATTGGAGCGAATTCGAGAGCTATTTCATCGTTTTGGACGAGTGTCGGGTGCTAGGCTTAGTCTAGCAAAGTCAACGTCTGTATCAGTGGGTTACATTGACGATGTGCCATTCAAAGTTCCTTGGATGCGTTGTGAGAACACAGTTCGAATTCTAGTTACCTTTGCGAACTCCATTCGGCTTATGAACAAGTTGAATTGGGATGCGCTCGTTGGCAATTTTGCTCGTCAACTATATCTGCACTCACAACGGGCGCTCACGCTACAACAGAAAATGACGCTACTAAATGTGTTAATCACATCGAAAATATGGTACCTCGCATCGTTGCTCACGCCGGCTGCTGTACACACAGCAAAACTGACTGCTGCGATGGGGTCTTTTCTGTGGCGTGGTATTCCAGCCAGGGTACCAATGCTGCAATTGTGCTAGAAGGAGGTGGATTGAAAATTTGTGATACAGAACAGCTACCGGAGGAGTGGAAGGATGGAGTAATATACCCAATATACAAAAAGAGTGACAAGATAGAATGTGAGAACTATCGAGCGATTACCATTCTTAACGCAGCATATAAAGTGTTTTCCCAGATCATCTTCCGTCGTCTATCGCCAAGCAGATTTTTGGGAAGTTATCAAGCCCGTTTCGTAGACGGGCGATCGACAACAGACCAAATCTTTATGTTGCGGCAGATCCTCCAAAAGTGTCGCGAATATCAAGTCCATACGCACCACCAATTTATCGATTTCAAAGCGGCCTATGATACCATCGATCTCGAAGAGCTATGGAAAATTATGGAAGAGAATGGTTTTACTGGGAAACTGACTAGACTTATCAAGGCAACGATGTACAGTGTACAGTGCCGTATGAAGATATCGGATGCGTTATCGGACCCGTTTGAAACACGCAAAGAACTTCGACAAGGCGATGGTCTTTCCTGCCTCCTGTTCAATATTGCGCAAGAAGATGTTGTAAAACGGGCGGGCTTCAACATGCTGGAACGATCTTCAATAAATCCAGCCAGCTCATCTGTTTCGCTGACGACGTGGACATTGTCGGAAGAACGTTGCAGGTGGTTGTTGAACAGTATACCTGGCTGAAACGTGGAACAGGACGAGTTGGATTAGAGGTAAATACGTCAAAGACGAAGTATCTGCTGGCTGGAGGAACCGAGTGCGATAGAGCTCGTATTGGCAGATGAGTTCGAGGTGGTGGACGAAGAGGACCTGCGAGCACTAGGAGTTTTTGAACGACGTGAGCTTAGGACGATCTTTGGCGGAGTATGTGAGAACGGCGTATGGAGGAGAAGAATGAACCACGAGTTTTAAAAGACAATTTACACCGTCTTCAGCCATAGGCTGCACAGACTGAACATAACTTACATTAGACAGCGGACACATGGAACGGCCAGTGGACCAGTGAAGAATTTTTCGTTTGACGAAAAGTTTTCTCCGACTGGGGCGGGAATCGAACCCACACTCCGAAGAACAATACGCCTAAACGACTAACGCCGCTAACCGCACGGCTACGAAGCCCAAGTTTGCGCAACTCTACGGTAAACCCAGTATCCAGAAAGTCGCCAAATCTGGATGGGTACGATGGGCGGGGCATGTTGTGGTAATACCAGACAACAATCCCGCGAAAATGGTGTTCACCTCGAATCCGCACGGTACAAGACAGGACAAGTAGAGGAGCGCAACGAGCTAGTGGTTTGACCAAGTGGAGCAGGATTTTGGAAGTGTGACGCGATCAAGAAACTGGACGCAAGCAGCCATTGTTGCGCGGGTAATGTCTTGAAAGACGTAGCGCCAGCAAAAGTAAATAAAGTTCCTTGATTGGCGAAGAGGCTTCAATAGGCCCGTTTGTTCTTTACATGATGACCACGGTCATAGCCATCACAACCATCCCCTTTTATAAGGGCTTTGGATTTGTAGCTTTGGTTCTCAATAGTTTCAAGTTCTTTCGGACATGCTACTATGGTGAGCCGTCATGCGCTAGGGAGAACCTGTCATTTGTACTAATTTACATCCGCTGGCCGCAGATCCGCATTTCGTTATCAATACTGATAGAAATATGTACATACTACTATAATTATTTGGTAATACTTACAGTGTCGGCAGCAGTTAAATTGATGCCAAGCCCTCCAGCTCTAGTCGACAGTAAAAAGACAAATATGTCAGCACGATTTTGGAAATCTGCTACCATATCCCTACGTGCTGATATTTTACTGGAACCGTCGAGCCGCATGTAACGATGTTTTCTGTGCCACATGTATTCCTAAAAAAATGAATTAATAGTTTTAGTATTACATTCAGGTGCATCGGCAGAGGTTCTATCACCTCTAACAAATCAATCATTTTTGTCATTTGCGAGTAAATCAAAACTCGATGACCTTGAGCTTTTAAACGAGTTAGTAAAGAATCCAGCACTGCTAACTTTCCAGCATCTGATACTAGAGTTTGCTTGTCCGGAATAACAATGTTAGACCACCCAAATGCGTGCGGATATGACAGTTTGAGCGCTTGGTCCACCAATTGAAACCCTTCTGGAGATTCACAGTGCTCGTGACGAATGGCAGTCCAAGCAGCCTCACGACTTTCACAGCTGAAATTTAATTAAATTTGTCATTATGTGGATCATAACAAAAATTAAACATGTACTCACTAGTATTTTCTTCCTGAGCTGACGACTCGTGGGATAAGACTATACAGGAATTTAGGCATTTCTGTCTGTCTGCATTCTAGTTTTTGTTTAGAATGTAACCTGTGGATAAACTCGGGCAGTAGAGGAATGTTTGCTACCGAGGTTTTTGCACCACTATGCTTGTCTTTGGAGAATCCGGAGGGCATTTCTGCAATATCCTCGAAATTCAAGCTGGCACTTGCTTTCAATATCTGTTGCTCGCTCTCCGAAAGTTTTAGTGCTTTACGGCTCCGTAAGATGCGATGTTCCATGGTTTCCTGCATTGGGCATATCCACTGGTCAGTGTGAGTGTATACGCTGTTTTGGCAGGTATTAGTGAATATCAAGTTGTTCATCACTTCGTAAAACGGAGAAAACAATTTGGTGGTCCATTTCTCATAAGACGGCTCCAGTAACATACAGGACACTGTAGATTGGTTTTCCCACCAAACCCAACGGTGGTGCAATAACTGAAGATATTGCTGCCACTGTTGGATGTGTCGAACACTGTTAAAATAAACACATAATATAACAGGTAAACGAGATTTGAAAACTATTAACCTTTACAGTTATGGAATTTGACATCAAACACCAAATTTCTGCAACTTCGCCATCGTTCTATGTATTTTTTTAAATTGTTTTGAAAAAAAAAATCATAAATAAATTATAATTTCGATGCAAGCATTATTATTATTATTTTTTTTTTTTTGAATTCGGTTGTGATTCCGGATTTAGGTCCAAATCTGTTTTGTAAGGTATTACAAAATGAAAATGATAGGAAAATGCAGACACCCAAACGAGATGTTCAAAAAGTGGTCGTTCGGAGCCATACCCGATCAAAATCTGAATTTAAAGTCTTATCAAAATGATATCAAATTTTGTTTTTCATAACATATTGATAGTATTTTTTGATAATTTCTGAAAATTTCATCAGACTCTATCGAACGATGACGAAGTTAGTGATTTTTTAAGCTCTGATGTCAGCACCCAATACCGTACTAATTTATTATTAGTTTCAAATTTAATGACTAATACTTACAAATAGACTAACCCTTCGAGGGCCAGACGCTCCATTTCTTGCGGAGACAATGAACACAATCGAGTGAATGAAAAAGCGTTTTCCACGAATAGATCCTCGATGCAACTGTAGTTCACAGACGATCCATCGCGATTTTGAAACATAGCTCGATGAATATTTTCACTTTTGAATACATGAAACCGGTTGTACAGCAAATGTCGTCTACTGGGCAAAGTTCTGCTCAAAATGGCTTCATCGAATATCAATCGGGCAACGGGATATTCGGTAGTTCGGCAGAAAAATGGGCTTTTAGCATCGCGCCGCTCGAACAACTCTGGATGATTGCACACTTTGCGAAACTGCATAACCAAGTTCATCAGATTTGACGTGAAGTTTTTATCAAACGAGTGACCGTCGCCCGTTCCGTGTCCAGTTAGGTGGAGTAGGTCTTCTATTCGGATTTTCTTCTTCAGTGCAACGTACAGCAGCTTTTGGCGCGTCGTCAGAGGGCAGTAGACCATAATTTCAATTTTGTCGGAAAGCTCGTTCTCAACATCTTTCTTGATACGTCTCAACATAAATGGTTTGAGTATCATGTGAAGGCGAGATATTTGCTCTGTAAAATAAAATAAAAACAATGTAATTAGCTAAGTTAATAAAATTTTTATCATAATAAAAGTGGGGTTATATTATACATTTTTCATTAATTCCAGCATTACCCTTTTTGGGCGACTTTTTTTCCACACATATGTATATTACGTACCGATATAGGGTTTTCTGTTCATATGTAAGATAAATGTTATAGAAAAAGCATTTTTTTTAAAGTCATCCAAATTTTTCTGGAGTATCAATCAATGATGTTGTTTGTTTGTTTGTTTTATTAACGACCCTTCAATCGTTTCCGATCATTCCTGTCGAAGACTAATTCAATGATAGGTTATAGGCAATATCGTCAGCAGAGGCGCGTCCACATTTGAAACCATGGGTAGGATAAACATTGGCCAAAACTTCATGTCCACGGATGTCACGAGAATTTTTCAACCCTATGGAAGTTTTTTAAAGCCGATCAATGTTACAAGACTGAGTAAGCTTCAAGATCATTAGGAAGATCAATTTAGTGACTTCATATTTGGTCAAAGTTCACTCGGAGAGATTTATAAAAAAATAACGAACTGTGAAACATTACGGTCGCTAGTGTTGTCCCATAAAATCCTTATTTAGCGAGGAAGCTTAGCAGAGCTTACCAGAAGAAACTAACACTTCTTGGTCTACCGTGTAAAAAGTAGGCATTGAGTTAACTTACAAACTCTTTTTTGAAACAAATATTGAAAAAAAAAATAGAAAATTGAAACATTTTAATATCTTAATGAAATTTGGAAAATTTTCTTTTCACTCTAATACCTTCCCGAGAAAATTTTAAAGATAACCAGAACACGGCTCATTTTTGTTATTACACTTACATATTTATAGAGGAACTGATGTGTTTTTTGCTAAATTTACAGAACAAATCATGACTTGTTGCATTTTTTTTAGAATAAGCTTAAGACTCCTGGTAAATGGTTCAATAGCAAAAATTCCTAAAAATGTTTCGCTGAAATTTCTTTAACAATTCTAAAAGCATTTTTAGTAATTCTGATAAGCTTTTTTCAAATAAAATGTTTTATATAATACTCGGCTTTTTGTCTAGTTTTATATGGAATCGAATCATGAATTCTAGAAATACACCATGTCACACTACATCTGGGAAAATTTGATCTTATATAATTTCAAGAAATATTTCCAGGAACACTCATTGCAATTTATCAAAGAACATCTACAGAGTTGGCTGTAGAAATTCTGTAGGAATGATGGGTAGGACAATCCTTCGACTGTCCTACCCACATATTTGTATGCGTAGGATATGTGCTACTTGTCCTACCCACTTCACGCGCCACTGATCTACAGCAATTAGTTCCGATACTATTATAGAAATCCTTTGTTCATTTATTATACTAAATTGATGTACCAAAAAACATCTGTAACTTACAGAAGTTTCTGGTAATTTTCTTGCAGCAAAACTTGGAAGAACCTGACATATTTCTCTGGAGGTATTCTTTGAGAATTCTACAGAAAATATCTGAAGGGTATCACTGAACAATCGCATATCGTCGGGAACTCAGATTCCCTTAATATTGATTAAAAGGTAAGGTCGCACTGTTGTATTTTCTACAAAACAGGTGAAAAAAGACTCGTTTTTCGTATACACAGCGTCAGCAGGGTGCGTCCCGAGTTTTTTTTTTTTGCCAGTTTTAGGAACTAGATGTGTGTACTACACAAGTAACCATGATGCTCAAGCTGCAATTTATGCATAAAAACGGTGTATATAAAGCTAGCATTACTGTAGGGGCGATCGGGGCAATATGGGCCACCTAAGGAAAATGACATATAATGCATAGAAAAACAGAAAAAAATATGGTTTAAATGCAAGTGACTTGTACTATAAAATGTTATCTTTTATGTTACGTCGATAATTAATGTTAACATCAACTTGAAAATTATTTTAGGAACGTTTTGGAAAACCATGTTTTTCTACGTGGTCATCAACCATATGGGGCATTATGAGCCACCCTACGGGGCAATATGAGCACACCCCACGGGGCAGTATGAGCCACCTCATTCAATCGAATGATTTTCATTTAAAACAGTATAGAGAAGAGTCAGTGGTGGAAAGTACATTATTGGAAAGTAAATTTTATTAGCTTTGCTTGAAATTATTGATTTAGCGGCTTATTTTTGATAGATACATAACACATAGTAAACAGACCATGTTATTCTAGTACTAAATTGCGATACTTGGTTCAACGTATTTGCTAGCAAAGTGTTCCACTTGTAATGGTGCATAAAGATGATTATGCAGTAATAAAATAATCTGGTATATTTAGGCAACGCATTTTTATGTTCAAAACACCGTTTTTTTACTTAAACCTAGGTGGCTCATTTTGCCCCGCTCCTTCACCTTGAAAATAATGTATTGCTTTTCAATAATTTTGTTTACGAAGAAAACTAATTTCGCGCACGACTTTTTCAGTATGATCAGAAGTTTGTCTTTATCATTATGAATTTTCAGAAGTTTATATTTATCATTATGGTAAAAATTACCATAATGATAAATATAATTATCTTATAGGCTTATTTGGAAACTGTCAAAATTATAAACTTTTCATGATTCAGGACAAATTTGTACATTTTTGTAAATATCTTTAGTGTTTAAACGAATATTCTTACGGTTTTTATTGTGGTGGTTTTTTGAAGCATCCTTTAGCAGATCATAATGCCACTAGAAATTAAAACACTGTTTATGAGATCAAAACCGGGGTGGCTCATATTGCCCTATATGTTCATATTGCCCCCATTGCCCCTATATGTACAATTTGAGTGGGAAAGGGCCCCACACTCAAAATAATCCAAATGTCATTGTTACGTGGAAACATACGTGGTTTTTTTCCATCTCACTTTTCACGTAGCTCTTACGGGAATCGTAGGTGACGAAGAATGAACCAATGAATAAATGAACTTGTACCATTCCATCGGAGACACGCGTAACAGCTACGTGATTTTTTCGTATATTTTACCAAGTAGTTGGATGGAGCCTAAGATACGCTCCCGGTAAACTGTACTAAAATGTTGTATAGGTGCAATGCTGCTTTCGCATTGTTATTTTTCAATAAAACGAGTTAAACATTAATTCTTACTTTTATTTATTGAACCATCGATATTTCACACAATGCTGGAGTATCGGAAAATCTGGTAACAAGTCTGGTTTTGTTGTATGTTTTCGGCTCGATATTCTCGGAAATCCTTCGGCACACAATTACAGCCAACGTTTCTGTTTCAGAGAAAGAATATCGGAAACAAGAATAGTTATTTTTAAAAGCATCACAAAGTAAATGTTTACTCACGCTTAAATTTAAAAAAACGGGATAACCATAGTTGACCTGCGCCAGCTCTTCCAATACCACGTACCAATCTGACCCGCATTGCTAGCAAAGATGCGACTCAGAAAAATGGCCCGATGATCTATTGAGAAGTAAAATTCAAATCAATTTAAGCTTTACTACAACAAATTAAAATATACCTTTCAATCAATCAAAAAATGGGAAGTCCACCAAATCTTGATGTTTATTTTCACTTGACGCAATCTTTACAATTGATCACAACACTAAATGAATCGAAGAATGAACACGTTCGGAATGAATTGGGTCCTAAAGCCCTGCCCCAATTTTAGTGCCAAACGCTTAAATTTAGGCCAAAAACACATGTTTACTCAATTTTCTAATGTTTTCCGTTGGTTTAAGCCCAAAAACATTTTTATTAGATTTTGTCGCATCCTTTGGCTTGAACTCAAATTTTGGGTGTATTTTGTTTTCCGTGTCCCTTACGAAATGTCAGATAGGAACAATCCCAGTGGTCGAACTAAAACCCCTGTGGTGTTTTTGTCGACTAAGCGAACGTCAAACATGATCAAAAGTGTCAAGGTTCATTTATGGACCAAATTTTTAAATTAAAGTTTAAACATGATATAGCCATTATTTGAGCGGGAAAAATTGCTAAAGTAATTACAGTAACATGCTTTTTCGTGTTATTAAATAAAAACAAGATTTCATTACAAATTTTAGGACCCAATTAAAGCATGTACGTAGATTTCACGTAAGGTCGATAGGTTGACGCAGTGAAAATTATCTAAGAAACATATTACTTTCATTTATGAACCGGTAACTGTTACCTTAGTCAGGTAAAGTCAGTGGATGGTTCATTATCATGAACCTACGTGATTTTTCACGTAGTAACGACGTTTAGATTATTTTGAGTGCACTAGAGCCATATTATTTTTAACCTGGGGTTGCCAACTGAATGTCAATAAGCAGCCAGGCTACTGTCAAGCTTAAATTTTCATAAACAATGATCCGAGTATGCCTACACGGAGAAATCAGACTACCCAAAAAATAAGTTCTTTTAACTCATTTAGTTTTTACCCACGGTTGGGTTGTTGTGCCTCTCGCAACAGCAATGTTGTCAACAACAGAGAGAGACGCACCGACCCAGCGTCGAAGTTCAATGGAATAAGCCAAATTTGGGTTCTTTCGAGTTTACCTAACGTTAAGTTGTTTTAACCCATCACGGAGACTCCGAAAGCTAACGCTGGGTAGATTTTTTTTCACTGGGTTGTTTTTTTTTTTTTGCTGTCGTTAAACGAAAACAACCTAATGATAATGTTAAACGAAAATAACCTAAATATGTCAGTTGCTCTATCCTCTATTAGCTGGGAGATCCATCCAGACAGTTTGGTAGATTACGCTCTCACGACATTCTACAATAAACTAAAGTAGGTAATCCCAGAATATGTTCCTCGTAAGCATCGCGCAACTAACTCCGTTTACAATAAGCCATGGTGGACCACAGAGCTACGAAACCTTCGCACTGTCCTCCGAAAGAGCAGAACCAGATACTTCTCGTCCAGATCTGCTGCCAACAAATGTCATCTTCGTGATGTAGAGATTCGTTACAACACGCTGCTTATTGCCACCCACAATGACTATATCGCTCGAATCCAATCCTACGCAAAACATAACCTCTCGTCCTTCTGGAACTTCATCAAACGCAGCGGTCTAACAACTACATTTCTGCAAACGTAGAGTATTCAGGACATTTAGTCACACAAATTCTGAAACAGCTAACTTGTTTGCAGCGTTCTTTGAAAGCGTTTTTACTCGAGTCTCTCCGGTGCCCCGCCATGACAGATTCCAGAACATACTCTCGTTCGACATTAGCATCCCATTACCTCAATTTTCAATAGAAGAAGTTTCGCAGGCCTTGAACGACCTCGACACCAGAAAGATTCTGGAGACGACAATCTTCCCGCGTTGTTGTTTAAACGATGCGCGTCCACACTCGCACGGATGTCTTCAATCGATCTCTCGCCGAGAGGAAATTTCCCTACGCGCGGAAAAATGCTATTATCGTACCAATCCACAAATCTGGCAGCCGTAACCGTGTTGAAAACTACCGAAGCATCACGCTGTTATGCTGTTTGAGTAAGGTGCTCGAGAAGCTCATGTACAACATCCTGTACAACGCCGCATTGCCGATCAAATCGAATAGTCAGCACGGGTTCATGAGAAATAGATCTACTACAACGAACCTTATGTCACCGCATTATCTCGTGAGGTGGAAGCGAAACAGCAGGTAGATTCAATCTACATAGATTTTGCGAAAGCTTTCGACAGTGTACCGCATTTCTTAACCGTCGAAAAGATGTCGCACCTCGGATTCCAGGATGGACAACTCAATGGCTGTTTACGTATCTCTCCAATCAAACGGCATACGTGATCGTCAACTCCGCAAGCTCTAGCGCGTTCGAAATAACTTCGGGAGTACCGCAAGGAAGCGTCCTCGGCCCGCTGATCTTTATAATTTTTGTGAACGATTTGCATCAGCTGCAAGCGGACGTCGACGCCATTACTGTGTGGTGCAGTGACAATGGAATGCGAATCAATAGCAACAAATGCAAGGTGATATCTCAACAAACATTTTGGTGGAATAAGAGTTGAACAAAACACTTTTAAGCGTATTTCAGCTGAATAAACTGTTATTTGTCTTCTAATGTTACTTGGGATCTTTCACTCGCCGCAATCATCAATACGGGCATGAATATACCGCAGGGTCTGCCGTAACTTAACGCGTTCAATCAATCTGCGATCTCGCAGTTACAATCGACTCAAAAGTCAGAATCAACGAACACGTCGCTATTATCACTTCTAAGGCTTGGTCAGCGTTGGGATTTGTTAGACGACACGCCTCGGACTTCACCGACATCTACGCGGTGAAATCCCTATTTTGTGCACTAGCCCGGAGCATACTAGAGTACGCAGCTCCCGTGTGGTCACCATACCATGTGACGCAAACGTTGAGGATTAAACAAGTTCAGAAGAAATTTGAGCGTTTTGCATTGCGCCATCTGCCGTGGATTGATCCTATCAATCTTCCACATTACCCAGACCGCTGCCGACTCGGCAATTTGGAAACTCTGTCGGCTAGGAGGACCCAGCTGCAGAAATTGTTTATCTTTGACACCATATGAGGCAACCTCGACTGTCCTACTCTTCTTGGTGAAGTCTCTTTCAACGTTCCTCCACGGCGATTCCGATATCACAGGACTGCTTATGGTCAAAATAACTCTTTTAGTTTGTGTGTTAAAGCTTCTAATGACGTTAGTGATCAGTTTGATTTTAATTTGTCGAAAGTGATGTTTAAAAAGGTTAATCAATTTTTAATTAACTTTAAGACAGTCTGTACGTCGTAGACGAAGACAGTCGAATATAATAAATAATAACATTAAGAAATTGCCCGTAACGCGGGTAGATCACCTTTTCGTGGTGCGTTACGTGGTAAGATCTACCAATTTGAACCCTAGTCTCATCTTGTTTGTCAGGCTAGGGTAATATGTTCTGGTAATGCAAGGATTCGCGGTACAAAGTCTTTTTTATTGGCAATAGTTTCTGAAATTGAATATATTTTACCTTTTATATACTTGAAGGCAGGTTAACAATCATGAGTATTAACTCAACAAGAACTGTTAAGTACTGGGAATTCAAGGACTCACGTGAATTCTGATTACTAAACAAATTTTCTAGCTTGATTCGGTTTTGCTGCTAGCACAAAGCCCCTTTTTCTAGTATTTTTCTGGGACTAAACTAAAAGCGAAACAAGGATGGGACTAGAGTTCCGTTGCATGGTGAAATATCAGTAGTACCGAATTGGTTCCTCAGAAATTAAATCGATTATGTTTGATAAGGGGAGCGCATTCGCTGGGATGTAAGTCTCTATGAAGGGTGTAAATAGCGGGACCTTTTCATCGCATTCGATGTTTATCAATCTCTGAGGAATCGAATCAAGAACTGTACAGAAATCGATGCTTCATTACCTATCAATGGAAATGGAGTAATGCGACATGCACTGTAATGCCACAATAGATCTAAATAGGGGTAATCGGGGCAATATGGGCCGCCTAAGAAAAACGTCATGGAATGCATAGAAAAACAGCAAAAATTATGGTTTAAATGCAAGTGACTTGTACCGTAAAGTGCCCTAATTCAGCGCATTTCATACAAAATTATTTATATATGGAAATACACATTAATATTTCAGCATCTTTTAATGCTATTCGAGGCTACTTTGATTTAGAATAAGTTTGAATCACAAATAAAAGCAAATAAGGCATTTTTTCGCGGCATAAAAAAATAATCAGTGAAGGCCCGTCGGAGTAGACGTCATTTTTCTAATTTTCTTAGCGTCCGTGCTAAGACTGTAGGACAACAACAAACGCAATTTTTTTATTAAAAATGTTTTATTTTTATGCAATATTCCATGAAACTACTTGCTACATATATGTTTCATGGTGCTTCTATGAAATCTAATCAAATATTATCATAACTATTGAGTTTTATTCAAAAAAGTATTGCGCGGAATCAGGCCACGTCTTTTTTCATAATGCCCTAATTCCGCGCACTGTTCTTCGCATAAAAACAGACAAGTATAACATGCTAAATCCGTCTTTGCATCAGTCTATTTCTTTGAAAAGTAACTACATGCATACATACGTTTCATGTACAAGCGGAATATCGGGAAAGCCCACTAAGGCAGCGTCCATAAATGACGTAGCATTTTTTAACCAATTTTTGACATCCCCTTCCCCTTTGTAGCCTATTTTCCCATAGTTAATACATGGTTCGTATCAAAATCGTGGACTCCCCTCTCCCCCTAAAATGCTACGTCATTTATGGACGGTTCCTTACAGGGAAAAATACCACGTGGTTTATGCACAGCCCCAAAAAAATAGTCTATACATCTGTGCGCACAAAATTTACTTAGCATAATGAACCACACATAACATTGCCAATGTACACTTGTTTAGAATTATTGGAAAAACAACATATGTCGTAGTTTGTAGAAGACCCCACAAATTACGACACACTCTCGGGAAATGATTCACGGAAACGTTACGACCCTACATAATTTACGAAGCCTCCATACAAAAAGTATGATAATACGGGGGAGAGGGATTGAAAATGGCAATATTTTGTGTGACGTAATTTATGGAAGACCCTTAAGTTAATCTGAGGTTTCTTTTAGGCAGCATCCATTTATTACGTAACGCTAAAATTTGAAATTTTGGACCCCTCCGTAACGCTTTTTGTATGGAAAATTTCAAATTTTTGTATGAGCCGTAACGCTTGAGCCTACTCTCCCCCTCCCCCTAAAGCGTTACGTAATTTGTGGATGCCGCCTTATGCTAAAAAAATTAGTTTCAGTTACCCGTGGCATTAGTAGATACCATTAATTGATTTGCTTAAAACTTATTGATTCCAAGCAATAATGCTGGCCCTTGTATTGTATGAACAGTGCAGAATACAAATAGGGGTAGTCGGGCGGTCTCGCTAATGGGGTGGAATGATTCACATTGGCATGGGTTTTTTTTTTCAGGAACCTTCCTTAGCCGAGTGGTTAGAGTCCGCGGCTACAAAACAAAGCCTTGCTGAAGGTGTCTGGGTTCGATTCCCGGTCGGTCCAGGATCTTTCCGTAATGGAAATTTCCTTGACTTTCTTGGGGATAGAGTATCATCGTGCCTGCCACACGATATACGAATGCAAGAATGGAACTTTGGCAAAGAAAGCTTCAGTTAATAACTGTGGAAGTGCTCAAGCTGAGAAGCAGGCTCTGCCCCAGTGAGGACGTTAATACCAAGAAGAAGAAGATGGTTTTTTTTTCTCGACCGAATTGTCTAAAACTATGCAAGAAGCATATTTAAGCCAAATATGAGCTCAGTAGATTTCGAAAGAATATTTCATTTCTAAACTTTCCAGTTCAGTGAATAAAATAATTAAATTGTTAGATTCTATGAGATAATTTCACAACATAAAATAGGGTGCTCATATCACCCCATCGACAAAAAAATCGACGAAAAATTCATTCGTGATTTTTTTAAGACAACGTAAATCGTGCGTATCTAGTGTATTGATCTAAAAATTGCAATTTTAACGACTTTTCTTGAGATGGCCAACTTGCCCCAATTTCCCCTAGACGAAATTCATAAATGCCATGGTATAGGTTATCGTCATTTCATGTGATAGACAAAAAGTTAATAGGGGTCATGCACAAATTACGTCACGCTCCGAGGGGGGGAGGGGGTCAAGCCAAGCGTGACAGGTCTTACGAAAATTTCGAAGGACTCATACAAAAAACGTGACAAAGGGGGGGGAGGGGGTCAAAAAAGTTGAAATTTAGCGTGACATAATTTGTGTACCATCCCTTATAGGAAAGGAAATTGTATTAGCTTTGCTTGAAATTATTGATTCTAGCGGCTTATTTTTTAAAGATACATAATACATAGTAAACAGACCATGTTATACTAGTGCTAAATTGCGATACTTGGTTTAACCTATTTTTCAGCAAAGTGTTCCACTTGTAATGGTGCATAAAGATGACTAGGTATGGTATATTTAGGGAATGCATTTTCATGTTCAAAACATCGTTTGTTTTGTTTAAATCTAGGTGGCTCATTTTGCCCCGCTCCTTCATCTTGAAAATAATACATTGTTTTTCAATAATTTTGTTTATGAACAAATCTAATTTCGCTCACGAACTGTTTATTATGATCAGAAGTTTCAATGAAATGGTAAAATTTACCAGAATTATAAATATAATTGTCTTATAGGCTTAATTAAAAACTGCCAACATTATAAGCTTTTCATGACGAAGGACAAATTTGTACATTTTTGTAAATATCTTAAAAGTTCAAATGAATATTCTTACGGTTTTTATTGTGGTGACTATTTGAGGCATCCTTTAGCAGATCATAATGACACTAGACATTGAAACACTGTTTTTGAGGTCAAAACCGGGGAGGCTTGTATTGCCCAGTATGTTCATATTGCCCCCATTGCCCCTAATGGTCGCAGTGGCGCATCCGAACAGAGAAAAAAAGGCATTGATCCAAGACGTAACAATAAAACAATAGTTTCCTTTTATATAAGAAAATGAATGAGACGCGCCGGAAATAGGCGTTTGATTTTAAATAATAGTAAAAGCATAGGTACTTACTTTCGTCGATTCCTGTCTTGTTCTCAGCATGGCTTTCGATATCTTTAGAGAACCACTCGTTGAACTCCTCATGTGAATCGAACAGCGTTGGCATGATGAAATGCAACAGAGCCCACAGTTCGGCCATACTATTTTGGATTGGTGTACCACTCAGAAGCAAACGGTTCCTGCAGTTGAATCCAAGTAGAAGTTTCCATCGCACCGAACTGGAACTTTTTATTGCCTGAGCCTCATCCAACACCATGTACTGCCATTTAATACGATTGAAATATTTATAGTCCGAGACTACCAACTGATAGCTGGTGATGACCACATGAAAACTGGCATCTTTTGTGTGCAGATCTTTTTGCTCCCAAAATTGACGAAGAATCTTTCGTTCGTTTGGTGATCCCCAGTAAGGCACGACGTTGAAATCCGGTACGAAACGTTCCATTTCCTGTTGCCAGTTGTGCAGCGTTGATGCCGGCGAAATTATGAGGAATGGGCCCCAAACGCCATAGCTTTCCGCTATGTGACACAAAAAGGCTATGGACTGAACTGTTTTTCCAAGACCCATTTCATCAGCAAGAATTCCGCTTATCCCTTGGTCGTAGAGATTCGCCAACCATGTCATCCCTTTCAATTGGTAGCCTTTCAAACAACCGCGGAATATTCCTGGTTGTGGCAAATCGATTATCATGCCAGACTCATCCACCTTCTGATTGGCTGGCATATGCTGCTGAACGGCATTGTCAAATTGTTGTTTCCGAGCTCGTTCACTATTGAAGGCATCCACTGCATTTTTATGGGCTTGATGTTTCATCAACTCACTATCATAGTTATCAATAGCAGCTAGTCTGGGGTTGGACTCTTCATCGAGTTGGGACAAAATTTTCAATTGTTCCTCTTTTGAAACATTTCCTAGTTTTTTGGACATAAAATGGGCATACAGTTCCGTTTGCGTTATGAGAAAATTGAGTTTTCGCTGCTGGCGTTTTGCTTCTACCATTTCGACATCGATCTTGCGTTGCTCTTCAGCTTCCTTTTCCATTCGGCGTCTCGTTTCTCTCTCGACTCGATCGTATCGCTTCCAATAGCCCTGCATTTCTCGAGTTAATCGCTTGGCTTTCCAAATAGTATCTTTCATCAATTTTTGAGATTGCATTGCCTTTTGTCGGGACACTTTCATGCACAAGGACGCAACACGCCGACAGTTGGTGACCATGTCCTTGTGGTTGTTTACCTTGGCGCGTTGTACTTTTCCCAGTTCTTTCTTCGCCATTAGCTGCCACATTTTACGACGCCTGGCCGCCATCATTTCCGGCGTTTTGATGGCGGATTTACGCCCGCGTTTCGATTTTGTACCCGTCGGGCTGGCAGGCTTCGAATCGATATCGTCATCGTTATCATTCTTCAACGCTGCCAATTGTTCCTCCCAATCGATGTCACCCAGATCCGAAATACGATCATCGGTTTCGTTTTTAATCTGCAAGATACAAAATGTTCCGGTTGTTAATAATTTGAATAATGTTTCTACATAAGGGCTGAAAGCGACTATGTTTCAAGAATTTTAAAAACTTTATTCCCGATAAAAAAAATCATAGAGAGGCTGATTAGGAACCGAAAAGAAACCAAGCCGGGACCAGAAAATACTTATGAGTTTTAATTTAAATTCCTCAGAGCAGCAGACCTAACACCTTTCAGAGGGTATTTCTAAGAATTTCTTTGGGAATTTTTACAGAATGTAATTCAAGCTTTTGCTCAAAGTTTCTTCCATGTTGTACTTTGCAGATAATATATGTCCTCCAGTGATTTTTTCACGGAATTAAAAAAAAACTTTTTTACTTACCGTCTTTTTCCTGCCAGGTTTCAATTTGCCCATTTTTTTCTCACGCTTTATCTTGCGCTTACGTACTCCGACTATTGATCGTTGGTGCTCCGGGAACATGTCATAGTTGGACAAGAGCCCTGCTCCATAATAACCGTACTGAGAATTCTACAAGCAAATGGTTAGTTATATTTTCCAATCCTGACTAAAAGTATTTTGTTATCAACTTACATTCATGGTGCTGTAGTATTTCCCGCGATACTTTTTCTCTCTCACATGATTCTTTAACATTTCCTTTATGTAATCGTCTTCGTCCGAAATCTCACTTTCCGTTTCCGTATCAGAAAGTAATAAGTTCTGTATCCATAATCGTTCCGGACCGACCGACGTTAAGTTGTACAGATATCGTTTATCTTCGTTGCGTTCTAAAAAAAAGAACGATGAAAGCATTTCAATTCAACTAGAGCATTTTAGCTGACTTACCTTGCTTGGACACTTTGAGGCCGTATGCCAGCTTACGATAATTCCGGATATTTCCGCTGGACGAATCGGAATCGGAATCGTCGCTGGAATCATCGTCATCTTCATCCTCACTGCTGGTTAGCGACTTGGAAAGCATTTTCTTCGCGTACAACATAAATGGGCGCATATCAAGAGCTGCTTCCAGACGTTGAATGTGAAGCGGCTTGGCCATCTGCTGTTCGACAGAACTTCCTCCGAGGTGAATGTTATTTTCAGCCATCTTGACCCGGTTCCGCCTATCAATGCTTTGATGTCCTTTTTAATTTTGTCACACCTAATTCCACTACTCTACACGCACAAGCAATTGGAAGTTTGCAAGCTATTTATGTAAACCACAATCACTATTTCAATTTATTTGTAGTTTTTCAACAATCAAAACTAAAATCACCAAACTTTTTTAGAGTACGACGAAAACAACTTCGGCACATTTTTGTTTTGCTGTCAAATTGTTGTTTAACACACTAAATTAAAAAGAACCAAAAAACGCTAGAAAAACGACGATGACCATAAATAACGCCAGCGCCATCTATAAGTGAAGTTCTGTGAAAAATTTACTGCACTAGTAGAAAAAGCACAAACAATCCCAACCAACGTTACACATATATTATGATCAATCATTATATCACAGACAAACAGACGTAACACTGACGAAATTTCCATCGACCACTCATTTAACGATTATTTCACATTCGCTATGTTACAAATCTCACAACCAGAGGTGCGCGTATCGTTTTTCTTCGCGTTTGACGTTTCACACTACCGCCATCTGCCGGTCTTGTTGCACGAAACATCTTTTCGTGCAACATGCCCACCAGATGATGATGGTGTAAACTGGGCGATGGATTTTGAAGAAATTTGTTCTAAGTGTTACGTCTGTTTGTCTGTGATTATATGTACACTCAGAAACACGGGTAGTCACAGAATGACTAAATTTTAGTAGTTTATGACTATCTTCTATCTGCCTCTCTTTCATCCTGCAGGGAATTTTATTCCTATGGACCAATGCACGAGTTCACTCGTTGACGTTTGAGCGGTGCCGTGTTATTTACGTGACCATGGAAACAAGTGAATTCGGCACCGCTTAAACGCCAAACTAGTGAACTCGTGCATTTGTCCATAGCCTGATTCGCTGCTGACAAGTAATAAGCTATTTTACGAGACGTTTGAATGACGTTTTCTGGCGGGCCGCTCATTGTTGTTGTTCAAAAAACTAGCATAATATCTGAATGGCGCTGGTCACATTTTTGTTGGCAATGGCGTCCCCGTCTCTTTCAGCGCATGTTTCTACCCGGTTTACATGTATTATGTTACCAGTGATGAAAAATATCTTCCCTGCCTGCTGATTTCAATTTTACATGCGAAAATTAAAAACTTTGTGGCATTGCCACCAGCGCCATGGATGAATAAGCTCCTTCCAAATGTAGCGCTAGAAGAAACGTAAATAAATCGGCCCGCCAGAAACTTTCAAAGCTGGTAAACAAACGGAAACCATATGATTCGAAACGTCTCATAAAATGGCTTATTTCTCGGCCTATCTTGATGCATGGGAAATTTCTGCAAGGAATCGATCAAGAATGCGCTTTTTTCTGATCGCAGTACGCAGTTGAAAAGAAATGTCAGTTCAAATGGGAGTCGCTGTAAAAAATTTCTGCAAGGAATCGGCGAGAAATTTCTTCAGCGATTCCTTTTCAGTAGCAAATCAGGCTTATTTGTCAATAGGGCGATATTCAAAACTGAAAAGTCAATAGATGGCTCTTTTTTAGTGGTAGTAAAAACGAAATCCTGAAGCAAAGAAAGCACCACGGAAGATGAACTAAACACAATAAGTTATGTATTCACTTTACACTTGATTTCTAATCACTACTTTTTTGATCCAGGTTCCTAATTGCAAGTAATTTACGTTTTTCATTATTTTCCATACGTTTTGACAGTTCTCCGACTACCATTCTTCCATGCGCTTGTGTTGGAAGTTTGAGAAATTTGAGAATCCAGCGTAGCGCGATCAGTGGGTGGAATACAAACAACAGTGTCGTCGCTCGGCGGCCAGTGAAAGAAACTGAATGTTCGAAAGGTTGTTGCCTGTACTTTTTGCCGCTGGCGCCAACTGTTAGCGGTCATGAACGAAATAAACAGTCGTTACCCTTTCAACACAAGCGCATGGAAGAATGGTAGTCGGAGAACTGTCAAAACGTATGAAAAATAATGAAAAACGTAAATAGGGCGATATTTAAAACTGAAAAGGCAATAGATGGCTCTTTTTCAATGGTAGTTGTGGTAACTACCTTGGCACACAGAATGGAGCAATGCACGAGTTCACTGATTTGACGTTTCAGCGGTGCCGAATTCACTCGTTGCCATGGCCACGTAAATAACACGGCACCGCTAAAACGTCAAATAGTGAACCCGTGCATAGGTCCATAGAAATGGCACGCGCGCTGCGAAGCTAAACGAACTGTCTCCATTCAAGGTGTGAGAACGACTCTGAATGCATCACTTGGCATTCGGAAGGATGTCGTTCGGGGAACATATATAACGTACAGTTGCTAACGAATGCTAATAGAGGCTCTACCACATCCCCTTTTCTCTAGAAAAAGAATATTAATAACTATAATTTCTTCTAAGTTATTTTTCAAATCGATTTGGTTACAAATATTCAACTCCTTTAAGGTGATTATAGAACAAAGCCATACCTCAAATTTTTAAGAGCACAAGACTTGAGAACCAAACAGCGCTTCGCGTTAAAAATCTATCCCATTGGTCACCACCAGCAAGCAAGCAAGTTGATTGGTTTTCAACGCGAACTGTTGTCAAATACTCTCGTCTCGTGCACTTGAAAATTCAAAGTTTGGCTTCGTTTTATAATCACCTTAACGAGTTAAAGTTACACTGGGTCAAACTCCTACTTATTATATGGAAACTCATAACAATGGAAACAATACCTACAACTCTCTTCAATTATTAGCTGATTGAGGTGTTGAGTACTAAATAAATTGCATATGGTTGGAATACAACAACATAGCCTATCTTTTCTGATTCTCAGAATTTCTCATTTTTAATATTATTTTATTTAGCTTTGTTACAAGTTTTGAATCACTGATTATTCTACACTTACTTGCCTATTCTTTTTAACACATGAATGTATGCTTCGTACAAAACTGATGCTAAAATCTCGCTATTTGGATGTATGTGAACATGACTTCTAGTATTCTGGGTGTTTTTATTTGTAGAGGATAAACAAAAGAGTATAAAAATCTCAACATCAAATAATGCATTATGGCAACAAGATTATAATTTATTATAATTTCTTTTTCTTTTTTTTTCTTAACCAAACTTGCGACACATTTTTAGGTAGCTTGAACTAACCATGGGCAATGCAAGTCACAGGCATGATTAATAGTTTGTTATATGTATCGTTAAGAATAATACTATGGGATAGATTTCAAATATCAAGAACAACAAACATCTCAATCATTTATTCATGCAAATCTATTCTTATCTGGCCTATGCTCTACGATATAATTGAAAACCCTGTCTTTGAAGTCATCGGCTGACTTCTGATGTTTCGTTTCTTGCTTCTTAACCCAAAAGCTTTTCTTGTGTGGGCCTTGGCCCTCATGAAAGCAGAATAGAAAAAAAAATACTCTAGATCAAGAATTGAATGATGTGGAAATTGAGAACATCTTTCACCCATCGCTCTCTGAAACCACCACGATCCACAACACATCATGAGAACTTGTTTAACATCCTCGGTCACAGCTCTAACTAGATCGGGGGGACAACGGTGCATGATAAAACCCATCTCAACGAACCTCAAACTTGGGAGACACTACTGCTTCAGAAGTTCGAGGATTGTTGATCATGCCAGCATAACAAAACACCAACCCCTGCTAGTGAATAACTAAGCTAGGAATATTGGTTCCATTATAGCACTCTTTCTTTGGAAATCTATTTCGCTGTTGCTATCCATCAAGTCTGCTACTTGCGAAACATTGCCGATAATGGGCTGATTTAAATCTGCAATTCCTGCTCTAGATATTTTTAAACAAAGGATGAATGATGAGTTGTTTAACTCATTTGAAGCAGTTACTTCTTCTCATAAGCATTCGTCAATCAAAAATCTCTAAATTTTTGAATTCACAATTACTCAGCGGAACGTTGTATGTTGTTCATATCACTTTGTATGCATACCAAGACATACATAAAATTACATTCCGTTCGAAAAGTTTTCTAAATAACGGGAAACGCTAACTCTAATTTTTTATCATAAGCGTAACTAATCATATGTAGTTGAAAACCTGAAAAGTTAGATCTGTTCTGGCACAAACCTCTGGTATGTGGATATGCAGCTTTTTTTTTTAACTGTACTGAAAGAAGTCGAAAATTTACAGTGAAGTTTTGTTCTTTCCGAGCTCATGGAATGATCCGTTATATTTATATTGCTGTGAGGTTCGCTGTTATCTAAACAAATAGATACTTTTGTTGTCTGTCAAAATAATCATCTTACTGTATCCATTTCATGACAATCGAACTTCGAGAATTTAGTGGCTGGTGTTGCTCAATAATATTCAGCTGCTGGAATACCCTAAAGTTATGTAAACCTAAATTTAATACATATTGATGCTGCAGTTATACGCATATTTGTGCGGCGGCCCATAAGATTTACATAGAACATGAGATAAGTAGGCACGAATTACAGATTATACCACGGTGCTCCAATTACCGTTATTATCAAATAAAATATACCATTCAAACGGCAGTCAGCAGTTGATTCCTTACGTTGTTCTGCACCTCTGGGCCGATTTTGAAAAAAATCCTTAGGCAGAATTTTGAGTTACGCCCTTTTGAAGTTTATATGATAGAAATCACTGAAAATATGCCATTTTTACTTGTTTAAACAAAGAGATTATACAAAAAATGTAGTTTTGATTTTTTATCTGGTTTTATATATTGAAAAACATTTTCGTAAAAAAATTCTAGACCGACATTTGGAAAGGGCCAATGCTATGTTAAGTTATTACTTATCAACCAATACACGAACAATTATATCTAACAATCTAACGCCTGATAGTGATTTTAGGAAATTGTCCAAAGCATTCAAATATGAATGAATAATTCTTGGACAGGATATGCAGATACGCCCTTTTGAAGTGTATGAAAAGAATATTGCATGGTGAATTCCGTTTCATCTATAATCAACGGTTAGTTACATACATCATCATTACACCTCTGCCAAAGTATAATTGAAATATATACACATCAATATAGCTGAGCATCAAAGTTGATCGCAACATTCGAACATTACATATCTGTATCTACATAATTCTATATTCTATATTCTATTCAATTCTATTTAATTCTTTTCTATTTTAATCTGTTCTATTCTATTCAATTTTACTCTACTTAAATTTATTCTATTCTGATCCACCCTACTTGTTCTTATACATATTTTTACAAATGCCAATGTTGTAATCAACAACTGCGCGCAAAAGAATTGAAAGATACACTTTCGATGTTTGTTCGAATTTAAAGCGCAGACAGGTCTGTGAAACAGCGTTATGCACAGCGTTATCCGACGCCAGCTCATTATGTCAGCCTAGTCATCGACCAGTTGCATTGCAGAAGTCTTTTACATTAAACATGGTGATATGATATTTCGAAATTATGTCAGACTCTGCTCTTCCCAGCTCTCGACAAACTTGTTCAAATTACCTTTAAAACGAAAAGCATTTAATACAAAAAGTTTAAGTTCCTTAAAATACATAAAAACTATTATATATAAGTTGAAACCCTTATTTGGACTTACTGTGAAATAATAATTCAAATCTTCATTTTTATGGATCATATGAGAAGCACGCATTAGGAGTCAGAATCTTTGCATAGCATTTTTTACAGAGCTGGGAGCGCTAAAAAGCCGTACAAATATCGAAGGGTACCGTTCAAATCTTTTGGGCGCAGTTGGTAATTTTTACAGTGTCTATTTTTAAAAATATGTATAAGAACAAGTAGGGTTGATCAGAGTAGAATAAATTTAAGTAGAGTATAATTGAATAGAATAGAACAGATTAGAATAGAAGTATGTATGTATGAATATATAATATAGATAAAGATGAGTGATGTTCGAGTGTTCCGGTCAACTTTGATACAGTCATTGTTCAGCTAAATTGAAATGTGTATATTTCAATTATACTTTGGTCCTTTTTCAATGTCAGTATAGACAACATGTGTACGTGTAAATTTGGAATTGTTCAAATGTTACGTAACGAGGAGGTTCGGTAGTGTTACGGTTCATACATTTTCCATACAAAAACTGTAACGTGTGGGAGGAAAGGGGGTCTCAAATTGGAAAATTCTGCGTTACATTTGAATACAATTTGAATCATTCCTTCTATGCAACTTGCTAATTTGAATGAAATAAGAACAACCGCAAAAGTGTAATGATTATGTATGCACCTAGCTAATCGTTGATTACAGATGGAGCAGAATCCACCATATCCCATATTCCATATTCTTTTCATACATTTTAAAAGGGCGTATCTGCATATCCTGTCCAAGAATTATTCATACAAATTGGAATGCTTTGGACAATTTCCTTAAATCACTAACAGGCGTTAATTTGGTAGATATCATTTTTCGTGTATTGGCTTATTAGTAATAATCAAACAAAGCATTGGCCCTTTTCAAATGTCGGTCGAGAAAAATTTTAGAAAAATGTATTTTTTAATATCTAAAACCATATAAAAAATTAAAACTTCAAAATTTTATTATAATCTCTTGTTTAAAAGTTGAAGTGGCATATTTCGTGTGATTTCTATCATATAAACTTCAAAAGGGCATAACTTAAAATTCTGCCTAAGGATTTTTTTAAAAATCGGCCCAAAGGTGCAGAACAACGTCAGGAATCAACTGCTGACTGCCGTTTGAATGGTATATTTTATTTGATAATAACGGTAATTGGAGCACCGTGTATACAGGAACATCACAAGTATTCATTCACTTCTTGTTACACTCATGTGTGTTTTGAACTCATGCCATAGGAAAACATTGAAAATATTTTTACAATTATTATTGGTTTATTTTACAAATCTCGTACACAAAATTGTGACGATCGACAGAATGATTTTTTTCAACGAACCTAAAGTGTCAAAACGTACATCAATGTAGAAGATCATTATTCAGCTTCAGGTACACCATATAAAATGAAATTTGAGTCGTATTATTCTTATAAAATTAGTGACTGTCTTTGTCGCAAACTGTATAACACAAGTTCTCCAACTTTAACAGGAACGATAATTGTTTCTACTGATTGAGATTTTGAAATCATAGAAGTGTTATCATTACCAAACGTCTCAATTGTAATAATACATCGTACATAGTTCACACATTTATAAAATAACGCCAATTTCATGAAAATCAGACAAACCGCCTCTTCTGAGTGCATCCAGTTTTCTTTCGATATCATCCAAGAGCAATCGTTTTACCATTTCAGAAATTCAAATTTTCTTTCCCCATAATTTATTTGCTTTCTTTTTAAAATCAAGAACAACGATCCTATTATTCTTTTCCTCGTTTTTTTTTCTCTTTTTTTTCCTTATCTAAAAGCGTTCATTCATTTGGTCTTCTTTCGTATCATCTGATTTTTCATTCGCATCATTCAAGAACTACCTTTTATTTTTCATTGGTTCGCATCATTCAAGAGCGATTATATGATTTTTCTTTCTATCTAGAGCCACCTTTGTTTCCATCCAGTGATCATCTGAGTTTCCTTCGCATCATTGAAGAGCGACCATTTTTCTCTTTTTTCCGCATCATCCAAGAGCGACCATCTGAGTTTTCATTTGCATTTCGTATAATCCGATTTTTCATTCGCATCATTCAAGAGCGTTTTTTAATTTAATTCTTTCGCATCATTCAAGAGCGATCTTTTTTATTTAATTCTTTCGCATCATTCAAGAACGATCGTCAGATTTTTTCTATCTAGAGCCATCTTTTTGCTTTCGCTTCATCCAAGAGCGATAGTCTGAGTTCTTTTCGCATCATTGAAGATCGATCATGTTTCTCTTTTTTCAGCATCATCGAAGAGCGATCATCTGAGTTTTCATTCACATTTCGTATCATTCGATTTTTTATTCGCATCATTGAAGAGCGATCTTTTTTTTATTTCATTCTTTCGCATCATTCAAGAGCGATCATCAGATATTTTTTCTATCTAGAGCCATCTTTTTTCTTTCGCATCATCCAAGAGCGATCATCTGAGTCTTAATTTGCATGACGTATCATCCAATTTTTCTTCCGCGTCATTCAAGAACGATCTTTTTTTTATTTCATTGTTTCGCATCATTCAAGAGCGATCATCAGATTTTTATCTAGAGCTATCTTTTTCTTCCTTCATTCTAGAACGATTATCTGAGTTTCTTTCGCATCATTCAAGAGCGATCATTTTTTTTCCTTTCTTTTTCATCATCGAAGAGCGGTCATCCGAGTTTTCGTTCGCATCTTCAAGAGTGATCTTTTTTTTTTCTTTCCTTCGCATCATCTAAGAGTAATCATCTGGTTTTTCATTAGCATCACTCAAGAGCGTTCTCTTTTTTTTTTTGCTTTTCTTTTGCATCAACTGAGAACGATAATTTACTTTTTTCACTCGCATAATTCAAAATGGAAAACTTTTGTCCCTCTTACGAACCATTCAAGTACGTTAATGTTTTTTTTTCTTTCTTACATCATTCAAGAGTGCTCATTTGATTTCTTTGTTATTGTTCAATCCATAAACAATAATTTGCTATCATTTGCAAGACTCACATGTAAATATTTGGCTTGTAATCTTGCTTCATCCAAGAACAAATTTTGGTCCCTGAACCCTCAATAATTACAAATCACTTTCAGACATGTTTGTCCTCTTTTTAAAACATCGTGTTTTTGCTACGCTATGCGATTGGCACAAAGGATTGATTATTTCATACTATCCATCCGTTCTTACTAACTTATGGACTATATATCTCACTATCTCTCATACTCATATCCTGATTGTAACGATCAAAGCATAGCAGTTACTGAACATCTCATTCAGATGAACAGATTTAAGAAATTCATAGGGGTTTTTTTTTTAAACATAAACATAACAGCTTTTTTAAAATTCTAAATTTTATAAGCAGACATCAGACCTCGTATTGCAACACAAGTTAGGCCTTGAGACATAATCACGTGCTAAGTGATCTCAACGTTCTTGATTTTATTCCAGTCTGCAACATTTTTGTGTTGTCCATAAGTCTACTTATGCAATTTCACATAATTTCAATCACTTTCGTTAAAGTAAAATTCAGACACATTGTTATTGCTTAAGAAAAATAATGTGGTGTTTGAACCCTACGACTTGCTGTGCAACCGATAAGCGATGCAATCCTATTGCTACCGACCGATAGATGGTCTTTGAAAGAAGATGGTCTATAACTTCATTTCATTATATTAATTCACAAATACTTTCCAAACTGTGTCGCGACATCATCATTTATTTTCATGGCTTTTCTGCAATACATGCATATTGAGTTACAACACTTCCGGCTTGATCTGATAAGCTTTGCACCAACCCTTCTCTAGTCAAGAAACTACAAGACGCTTTTTTTTGTTTTCGCTTACAGATTCTCCAATGTTTTGCTTACTTTTTACTACCTAAATCAGTTTCAATCTTGTCGCTTCTATTTCTGACGCTCATCCACTTGTTCATTTTATCGTATATCTATTCTACAGTCTCCCTTTACCTTTGAGTCGCATACCCGATATCTCAGTATTGTAAATAAGCTTACCTTGAATTGATGTAATCCTGAAAACATACCTCACCACTACGGTTTGGAAGCGCATTATTGCATTGCCATTACACCGATCAAACACATCACATAATCACATTGCTTCTTCGCATACAAGGTCTCGATTCACTTTTCCACACATTTGACCTTGAATGCGACAGCAGCACAGAACAATCAGCGATCTGCCTGCTCGCGGTGCCGCACAAAGAAGAGATGAAATGAAAAAAAATCCGGGCCTTTGTTATCTCCAACGCGTGGCGGAATTGTTCACTTTTCCACTGTTACTCGTTTACAATCAATTACCCACTCAGCACATCGCTTCGAAACGATATTTTTTCTTTTAATATTCTATTACTTATTTTGCTTAACGAATTCGAAACACTTTATTTGAATCCCATCCTCGTCGCCATCTTGTGGTAACTACCTTGGCACACAGAATAGAAATGGCACGCGCGCTGCGAAGCTAAACGAACTGTCTCCGTTCAAGGTGTGAGAACCAACCCCCTGAAGGAAGCACTAGTTCTTGAAGCCGCCATCATCTGTGTGGTGCTAGTGTTGAGTAAACAAATTTTAGGCTTTGCCCTCATCAAACCCCGCGCGGAAGCGACACATGTCGTATGAGAATACAATTATACTATTTATAATCGTTTACTATTGTGTCTAATAAAATGTGGTCAAATTATCTAGCAGTTACAGAAAATTAGATGAAGTACTACGCACTTATTACCAGAATGATAAGTAAAATATGAATGTCGCATTCCAAAACTAGTGTGTCTCGTGCCTAACACAGTATTTTTGGACGAGCTGTCAAATCAGCACCTTCTTCAGCACCAAATTTTTGGCTTCACTCCAGTTGTTCGTGGATGACATCCGTTTCAGTCCTGTGGTGAGAACGACTCTGAATGCATCACTTCTTTTTTGATTCAGTTTCCTAATTGCAAGTAATTTACGATTTTCATTATTTTCCATACGTTTTGACAGCTCTGCGACTACCATTCTTCCATGCGCTTGTGTTGAAAGTTTGAGAAATTTGAGAATCCAGCGTAGCGCGATCAGTGAGAGGAATACAAACATCAGTGTCGCCGCTCGGCGACCGGTAAGAGAAACTGAATGTTCGAAAGGTTGTTGTCTGCAATTTTTGCCGCTGGCGCCAACTGTTAGCGTTTGAGAACAAAATAAACAGTCGATACCCTATTACAAGCAATTAAGAAACTGGATCAAAAAAGTAGTGATTAGAAATCAAGTATAAAGTGAATACATAACTTTTTGTGTTTAGTTCATCTTCCGTGGTGCTTTCTTTGCTTCAGAATTTCGATTTTACTACCACTGAAAAAGAGCCATCTATTGCCTTTTCAGTTTTGAATATCACCCTATTGACCTTATTGTCCGCATACCACTTCAGCACGTCCTTGGAGTAGTGGCATGAGGCCAAATCCGGCCAGAAGATTGTTGGGACGTTGTGGGCCTTCAGGAGAGGAAGCAGCCGCTTCTGGAGGCACTCTTTCATGTACACCTGTCCGTTCATCGTGTCCTGGGTCACGAAAGGTGCACTCCGCTTCCCGCACGTGCAGATTAATTCACCCTAATAAAGAAACAAAAAAAAAAACGTGTAGACATGCTCCGGAACGCTGAACTTATCCTTGGCCGTGAAAAACAGGTTGCCGGGGATCTGTTTGAAGTCGGCCTTCACATATGTTTCGTCGTCCATGATGCAGCATTCAACTTTCGTCAGCATGTTGAGGTACAACTTCCTGGCACGGGTTTTGGCGGACTTGTTCTGCTTCTCGTCGCGATTAGGGGCCTTTTGTACCTTGAACGTTCGAAGCCCAGCCTTAGTTTTGGCCTTCTGGACAAAACTTCGGCTTAGGTGCAGGTTCTTAGCCACATCCCAAACGGAGGTGTTCGGGTTTCGGTTGAAGGCCCCAACTACGCAGTTGTGATTTTTGGTGTTGTACCAGGTCCGTCCCACTCGGGCTCAGATTGGGTACCACTTCTAGTACTGCATTTGGTCCCTCGGTAGTGCAAAAGGTACCCAAGTTTGACAGATCGCAGTACACTTTTCACGGCATTCTAGATTACCTTATGAGCCATAACATTTTGGGCAACTGCAAGGGACATGGAGGTCTTTAATTTGTCTTTGGTTGTACGGAATACTTTTTCCTTCACTTCTGGGCTTCCAATCGGTGGTCAATCGTTCCTCGAACCGCTTTATCACTCGCGCCACCATGGAATTCGCGATTCCCAACGTTTTAGCGATGGAACGATGCGAGAGATCCTTGTTCTCGTGATGAATGCACAAGATTTAATCACGCACGAGCTGTTCTTTCGACTCCAATTTCCTCGAGTTTTTATCACAGGACTTTAAAACTGGCAGGATGTAAATAATGCACTATGAACTAAATCCACCCAAATTTTCATTAAATTCTACCCAACGGTTAAAAAGTTAGAAGCAATTTCATAGTGTGGCAATTTCATCGTGGACACCCTTTACACCATCATCATCTGCTCAGCATTTTGCGTGAAAAGGTGTTTCGTGCATCAAGACCTGCAGATCGAGGGGAATGCTACTATCAAATGTTTAAAAAATTATATATTGTAGAATTTGCAATGAATAAATCTTGTTAAGTTCTGAAATGCATGAAATTAAGTCACTGAGTGAATTTCGTGATTTCTGAGTGTACATCAATGGGGCTCTGGCAGGGCTGGAAGACGACCAGATCGCTCTTATTGAAGAGGACATGCGACGGTCTGCTTGCGGTGTCTCAGCTGAGCTAGACAAATGTTTTGTGCGATTCGCATTCGACCCTCATAAATTCTACTTCGTGGCGGGGGAGCGAGCAGTACTGAAACTCATAGCGAAAACATTGAAGGCAAAAGGAAGCAAACATTTTTTCGAAAGAACCAATCAACCAAGCATTTCCGTAAACCAATAGGGTAACGGTCGTATTTTGGACCCCCTAAGGAAGTGATTTTACATTTTTGTCCCAATTAATTTATTGCACAGCGTAACCATGTCAAAGAACATACCAAAATGTAGAGAAAAACTTCATCTACGAGATAAAAATGCCCATACGGTCATGTAGGATCCAAAAGACGTCGAAAATAATTGAATTGTGATGCACTGTTTTTCATTATTTTGGACACACCAATACATTTTGGACCCTCATGGTATATATTTTGGACCCCCGGCATTTTCTTATCGTTTGGCGACAAAGTCCACGGCACTGGTTGTATTATATGCTTGCCCAAAGTCTAATCAATCGATTGACAATGGAAAAGCGAAGAAATTCTACGCTTTTAGTTCAGAAATTAGAAAAAAGTTTTTGTTTACGTTTGAAAAATTTCTGACGTCTTCAATTTCTGTGTGTAACGTGTTGAAACGGTTGCATGGATGAACCGATTAAATTAAATTAATTTCAGATAAAATAAACACATTTTCCATGCACAAACGCTTGATGCAAGTGCGGAATGGTCCTATCTTTCCAAATGGCATGCGGATAGTATTGGTCTTTCGATTTTAACTGGAAAATTTGCAGGAAACTGGCCCAGGGGGTCCAAAATATATAGAGGTCCAAAATATATTGGTTACCCTACCAACCTATTGGTACTTTGGAAAGTCAACGATCGACTTTAAAGCGGAAAATAGTCGAGTTCTACACGAAACGGTATGTAGTAATCGATGTATAGATTTTCATAGAGTGGGGCCTGAGGCACTATGGACACTCCAAGCATTCAAAGTTGTAAATCCATAGTTGTAGATGTAGATGTACATCTATTAGTACTATTAGTCGAGCTATTTGTACCAATTGATTGTCTTGGAATGGAACTCTCATCATGCTTCGGGTCTAAATATGAATCAAATAGTCATGCAGCTCAGGCAGTGATATATGAAGCTTATAGGGTAGCATCAAAGACAAAATAAAGACCTACATGTTTTTTGCAGTTGTCCAAAATGTTATGGCACATAAGGTAATAGAGCCAAATCCAGAATGCTGTCAAAAGTGTACTGCGATCTGTCAAACTTGGGTACCTTTTGCAATACCAAGGGACCAAATGCAGCACTAGAAATGGTAGCAAATCTGAACCCAAGCGGGATGCACCTGGTAGCAGCGCTGCTTTTAGCCAGGTTTAGAAAAAAAGTTTTGAACAATATATGGGAAGCCCCGAGAGAAGCCCTACATGTACTACAAATATTTTCAATGAAAGCTTTCAATCCGACACATATTGGAACTTAGCAGAAATCTCGTTAGTTAATAGGCCATCACAACCAGTTTTGGCCAAATATTTAACTACAGTTCCCAAATTGGCCACTCTCATTTTGATTTCTTATGAGAGTGACTAAATTAGGAATATCTTGGCCAAATTAGGTGCACCTCACCAACGAATAGGGTGTCTTTTCCTTTCTAGTTGAAAAATTATTCTTCTACGAATTCTTACAGGTTTGATGGTAGGGTAACCAATATATTTTGGACCTCTATATATTTTGGACCCCCTGGGCCAGTTTCCTGCAAATTTTCCAGTTAAAATCGAAAGACCAATACTATCCGCATGCCATTTGGAAAGATAGGACCATTCCGCACTTGCATCAAGCGTTTGTGCATGGAAAATGTGTTTATTTTATCTGAAATTAATTTAATTTAATCGGTTCATCCATGCAACCGTTTCAACACGTTACACACAGAAATTGAAGACGTCAGAAATTTTTCAAACGTAAACAAAAACTTTTTTCTAATTTCTGAACTAAAAGCGTAGAATTTCTTCGCTTTTCCATTGTCAATCGATTGATTAGACTTTGGGCAAGCATATAATACAACCAGTGCCGTGGACTTTGTCGCCAAACGATAAGAAAATGCCGGGGGTCCAAAATATATACCATGAGGGTCCAAAATGTATTGGTGTGTCCAAAATAATGAAAAACAGTGCATCACAATTCAATTATTTTCGACGTCTTTTGGATCCTACATGACCGTATGGGCATTTTTATCTCGTAGATGAAGTTTTTCTCTACATTTTGGTATGTTCTTTGACATGGTTACGCTGTGCAATAAATTAATTGGGACAAAAATGTAAAATCACTTCCTTAGGGGGTCCAAAATACGACCGTTACCCTACACAAGCACAGCGCAATATTGTTGACTCCATTGAAACTTTTGATGTCGATGTTAGTGTTGGTTCTGCTGGATTTGTGGCGAAGATCTCATGCTCGTTATGTACCCCACGCAAGATTATAACATGTCGAACGGAACCCTCTGGACGGTGGAAACTCAGCAACGTTGTGAGCCACATCACGAATGTGCATAAAATAATTTTCTCCGCTCCGTCATTGCCTTCCGGTTCAGCAGCTATCGTCAAGCGTTCCAGCCTTGAGCCAGACGAATTATGTCCAGTCGATAGCAAAATTTTGCATTTGGAACACGTTGGCCTCTCCGAAGGAAATTTGGTAAAGCATGGAAATCGAAGCTACTGAGTACTTGAATGAATACGAACAATACGTTAAAATGAACGAAACTAGCCTTACAAGTGCTATCACTGCCACTCAAAATGAAACAGAACATGCAGGAGATGTGTTGCGTTCAAATCTTCAACCACTTCTTTGTGACGAAACTACGGATGTGTCTCCCGAATATGAATATCCTTTAAACTTCTAGTGTGCTGTGGTATGGCCAGCCATAGCACTAATGAAACATTGGCCACAAACGCCAAAACAAGAACTGTTGAACTGTTGGCGAACGTTCATGATCGGAGCTTAGGAAGAAGTAAGCAAGCATTGCGATACTCAGAGTTGGAGAAGATTTTTTTTACGTATCGGTGTGTAATACGTTGTACATAATGTTTGCACAAAATATATAAATTTAATTTCATTTTTCTATTTATTGTAGATTTATTCAAGGTGGCAAAGAGCTCTACGAGTTTGACAGAGCAAATGCGCAAGCTCCGCATCCGAGAACTGTGCAAAGATATTAACAACAAAGTTCTGAACATTTTCGAGAAGCGCGATTGATGGTTTCAGAACTTAAGCACCATTTGGTATCCAATGACTATCCATTAGAAATCTGCTGGAGTGAGGATGCAACCAGAATAACTGGTGGAATTGAGTACAAATCAGCAAACGATCAAATTACAGGGCTGGTAGCTCCACTTAATGAAAATGGATTGCCTTCTGAGAACTATATTTTCTGCACTTCACCACTTCAAATACTTGAATATTGTCGGCGCGGTAGAAAGTTAGAAACGATTTCTCACCGAAGTTGGATTTTTATCTAAATCTATGCGAGATACCTAACTTCGGAAGTGGTGCATTCGAATCGCATCCGGATGCGCTCTAATGCGTCCTACTTCCGAAGAAGGGTATCTCGCATAGATTCAGAGAAAACCCCAACTTCGGCGAATTGCATTTTCTAATGATTGACCGAATTTACAATATGTAAAGTCGTACCCTGTAGCAAGATACGTACAGCTCAGCATGGCCCAACCAATGTATCGCAATGCAGCTCCGTTCTGTGTGAATTTTTATTGTACGGATAACAAGTTCACTACGGAGCACGTGTTGAAAAAGTGGAGGTTTATTGAAGAACAACTGCACAATCAAGGTATTCGAGATGTCGCCAAATCGACCGACGGTGACAGTAGATTCATCGGTGCTATGATGGCTCAAATGCACCTTCCATCAGAAGCTGACAATCGTTATGGAAACTGGTTCGTGGCGTCCGAAAAACTCGAGAAAAATTGCGTCCAAGATATCACACACGTGGTGAACAAATTTCGGAATCGATTGATGAAAACGGAAAAACCACTTCTGCTTGGTACGCATCTATTTGAAAGCTAACCATTCGTTACGTATTTCCCCATTCCCAATATAAGAATAAATTGTATACAATAAATCCCAAATCTTCCTCCCTTTTAATAGTCCCGTCTTACATAATCAATGGATGATCGAAAATAAATCATATTTCAGAAAATTATATGTATCATAAAGATGTGCTTCCTTATTATTTCAAGATCATATCGTAGATGCATCTCCTGGAACTAATAAAAGGAGTTTCAAAGGACAGACATGGTTTGACCATGGGTGACCTTAGCAGCGAAGACCAAATGAAATTCCGGCCTGTGCAAAAAATGACATCGGATGCGGTGATTACCGAGTTGAGAAGTCAGTGAAGGGACTGCCGAATTTCTCAACATCATGTCCAATATAATACGTGGATGAAAATTCGACCCCATTGCAGAGAGTTTTCAACATATGGTAAGAGTACAAATGTTTAGATTTATGGAACACACTATTCACAACACTTCACAATGTACCATATTTGACGCGGTCACAGAATTTTTTTAAATTCTGAACTTGTTTTAAAGTTAAACTTAATCGATTTTGTTGAAATTTGAAGGTACGTCAGCTAGAATTAGAGAAAATTTAGTAACAAATTTATTACACAATTATGTTCCTTATTTGATTTCAAAGTATAGTCAAGTAGGGGTACCGGGGGCAGAATGGACACCCCCTGTATCTTTGCAAATGTGAATACCTATAGTTGTTTTGTCGTGAGATCTAACAATGGAAACGTTTGGGCACCGTAATTGAATTACGGTGGAACGAAGAGGGTAGTTTTAAAAATTGCAATAAATTGGTTGAGAACTAGAATGAATAACAATGGGTTCCAGAAATGTTTGAGAATCTGCATAAACTATAACACGTAAAACGTATACAAAAATTTTAAATGCTCGATATTAAGAATGTGACATAGGGCAAAGAGGCGAGGTTGTTCAATTTTTGTGTGACGGGCTTGATGATCGCCCCTATAATACATGTTTCAATAAACCAACCAACCTCGACTCATGACGTGATTTGTTTAAGCTCCCTTGTAACATTAGGGGCGTCCATAAATTACATTGTGCTAAATTTTGCCAATTTAAACTGTCCTCCTCCTTGGTTACACTTTTTTATACGGCGAGCGACATGTTATCACATAAAGCATTGGGTTGTGTATAGGTGTTCCACTAAACAAATCGATGATATATCTTTTTTCTCATTTTCAATTCAGTATTTTGTGCAGCAAACTATAAGGAACATTGTGTGCCTAACTTGACGCACAAGTTTTTGATACAAAAATATGTCTTAAACCGTGAACATAGAAAATTGTCGACGTAGATTCTTTAATGAAAGAATATTATTAATGGCAAAATGAAAATTAAGCAATTGATTTTCAAGTCAAGTGCTAATCGGAGCTGAAATTTATTTTTGATAAAACTAATTAGAAAATGTGTCAAGTTTGAGCCCGCGTCAAGAACAAAAAGGCCGCTGGCAAGGATGGTATCGGAGCCGAACTCATCAAGATGGGCCCAGACAGGTTGGCCGCTTGTCTGCATCGGCTGATAGTCAGTATCTGGGAAACGGAACAGCTACCGGAGGAGTGGAAGCAAGGCGTTATATGCCCTATCTACAAAAAGGGCGACAAACTGGAGTGTGAAAATTATCGTGCAATCACCATCCTAAACGCCGCTTACAAAGTGCTATCCCAGATTCTCTTCCATCGTCTATCACCTATCTATATCAAACGAGTTCGTGGGAAAGTATCAAGCAGGTTTCATCGACGGCCGCTCGACAACGGACCAGATCTTTTCCGTGCGGCAAATCCTCCGCCTGAAACGCGAAGCAACAAAATTAGCAGGAACTTCTCTCTCATTTCATGCCATCGTTACGCTTTTGATTTTGAAATTCCAATGTATACAGAAGAAAGACGTAGTTCTACGTCAAAAGATGGCATTCAAATGAGGGAATGCCTTATTTTTGCATCCCAATAAGTATAACATTACGATAGGAAACATTTTCATGTTCCCATGATTTACTACCTTTTTCAAAAAATAAATAATGAGAGTTACGAAGATCTTCATCATTCTCATAGCGACAGAATTATAGCTCTTGCAAGTTAGAATTATCTTTAACATTTCATTCCATGATGTTCGACAAGCAGGGCAAAACTTGAAATACAAATAATAAATCAGAAAGCCTTAATAAAATCTCAAAATCTGGACATGCCCCTCTAAATCAGGACGGATGGTAACCCTTAGGAAAAGTAAAGAAATTCTTTGAAATTTCCTACAGAGAGCCCCATTTGATATTTTCTTAGCTATTTCTGTGAAAAAAATTTCCTCGCATCGATATAGATTACTTTTCTTGCCAACAGCCAACCGGCCTTTTTTTGTTTTTTTTTTTTTGTTTTTTACAAGGGGGAAATCTGCAAACAGATCCCCTGAGAAGATAACTCAGGGAATGCGGGGATGACGCACCAACGACGACCCGCTAAAACCAGCCTATGCACTGTGCATGAGCAATTCATTTAGAATTGCTCAAGTGGTGAACAGTGCATCGACATGACCCTTGGACTCAGACCCTCATCTCCCCGGAACCACCTTACGGTATTTCTTCGGGAAGGGACCAGTGCATATAGCACAACACGTGTAGCAGAAGTAGCCTAGGCAAACTGCTTCTCTTAGCCGACTTAAACAATGTTACAAGGGACCAGCCTCGGCAGGGCTAATCCTCTGCAGCCAACTCTTGGTCGGCGCGCCATAGACGCTGCAATTCTAACATAATGTGAGTGACAGCCGTAGTTACTGCATTCCAGCACTCGGCATCCGCACACATTCTCTCTATAATATTGTCGGGGGACGTGTCCCCTCCGCATGTAGTGAGCATGCGACCTCTCACAACAATGAAACGGGGGCAATCGAACACGACATGCTCCGCTGTTTCCTCTACACCAGCACAATTGGGGCACGCAGGAGATTCTGAGTGCCCGAACCTATGCAGGTACTGTCTATAGCAACCATGTCCTGACAGAAACTGCGTCAGGTGGAAGTTCACTTCCCCATGGCTTCTACCATACCAATCTGACACATTTGGTATTAGTCGATGGGTCCATCTACCCTTAGTGGAGTTATCCCACTTCTGCTGCCAGCTTCTGAGCGTTTCCTCTTTACACGTGTCGCGGACTCCTCTGGTACCCCAACCGGCCTTAAACACACTTAAACTACAAGATATGATTGCGCCGAAAAAAAACATCAGAAGAAGTACGACGTTATACTGGAACAATACATCTCTGCCTGATGTATTTTAAGAAAACAGTTTACAGCCGTTTATATTTTAGAAACTGCAGAATCAAGTCCTTGCTACAAATGCTGTGCTACCAATTGAACAATGGTAACCTTCACCTCCTACACCTTAAATGAATTCTTTTTCCATAACGATATTTTGCGCATGCGCATATATTTTTCAATTATGATAAAAAGGAAAACTTCCTACGCGAAACGTCACAGTCCATTTTAAGTGCTCGTGAAACGCAAGTCTTATATCTGTGAAAAAGCTTAATTTATTTAAATTAGTCATTAGTGAAAAGGATATTTTTCCTTGAAAAAAGTTCGACGCAATCGATGATTAATGAGTGGTTCCGATGTGCTAGTAGTTAAAAATTTAGTTACCTATCTTTCGCGTGGATGAAGCAAAACCTACGCAATTTTTAAACTCGTCTCAATTTTATCGGTGCAGATTTTTTTATTATTTTTATTACCACTGCTAATTCAATAGAATAAAAAAGGCAGCCTGTACAGGGTAACTTCAGTGTTAAAGCAACATGTCGAAAGCGCATTGGTTTGCAATTTGTAATATCCTATTTGCGTCACTGCCACTTGCAGTGCTTGGCATCGATCTTAGCCGTCTATATGGACATATGGCTCCGATTTCAAAAAGGAGTGGTAAGTTGGCTTCTAATATATCTTCTATACCTTCTAGGAGTTAAAAGTTTGCGTATATTAAATCAAACGGTTACTTTACAAGCAGTTTACAATTATTTCCATTTAAAAAATGGATGATTAGAAATTTATTATATACTAAAAATAAATAAATCGCATTATGATTATTTTTGCTGATGTTCATGAATAAAGAAACATGTATATTTTTTCACAGATCACATAAAGACTATAAAATATTATAGCATGAATTAAAGGGGAGAGAGCAAGATACAGAGTTGGGTATCTGTTGAATGCATAGCGCTCTCATCTCTTTCGATGTAGTATGACTACCTTTACACACACCGGAGCGCAATGATAACGGCAGTATGGTGCATTCAGAAGTAACAAACCTGATGTGAACCACAGTTTGATTTCCAGGTCCAAATACGGACCACAATTTTTTCCAGATTTTTTCTGACTAAAGCGAAGTAGGGGAAATCAGGGTAAAACCGACACTGTGGGTAAGCTCGACACCTTTCGATTTTTCATGTTATGAGCAGATTTTCATGCAGTTTCCACCACGCTCTATCTTAACTTGTGAAATGCTGTGTTTCAAATGACATTACAACTAACGCTACCTACCAATAAACTGCCAAAATAAACAACAAAATTGTATTGGATAACATAGTAGCAACAGCAGTTGCAATATTTCGCATTATTCTGTAACTATTTCGCATGTGAAATTTTTAAAATGTCATTATTTGTTCTGCATCTACATCATCATTTACTATTATTACGTTGATACAACATGAAGGAGAAATTAATTTTTGGTTTTTCGATAGCTGAAAACGCTATTGAAAAATATATGTCCACTCGGGGTAAGATCGACACTTTCATTTGGGGTAAAATCCACACCTTTCTTTGCTTCATAATCTAACTTCAGGGAATCTTTCTAATCGGAAGACTATCTCTGTAGTTCATGTGAGTCTTAATTTTGGAATTCCAGTGAAGTTCACGGATGAAGAACTAGTTAACATGTAAAATATGACACTATATAACTTGCCACAAGCTATCATTAAGTATTAAAAAAATATTTCTATATTATCACGTTTCAACTTATTTGATGAAGCTTGAGGAAATTTTTGTCATTTAAAATTGAAGAATTAATAGAATTTGATTTTTTTTCACATAAATTAATCTTATTGTTTAGTTACAAACCATGAGGTTCGACAGTTTTTATTATCTAAAAATATACACTTTTCTGTTTTGTAAAAATAAAACAGTATTTATTTATTTTCACAATCAATCATTCGCTACAATTTTATCTTCATAAGCATTCCATGAACACAAATTAAAAATATCCACATGTATTCACCCCAACTTTATAATATTAACATGTGACATTTGAAATTTTCACATATATTATGTAGATCTTTGGCCTCTCCTCAATTATTTACGTAATATGTGAATAATCTTTTAGAGGAAGGGGTCGTTTATGTCGAAAGCCATGTTTGAAGCATTCTTTTAAATATGCAATGTGATGGTGATGTTCACAACGTATAAATTCTACTCAAAGTGGATGTGTCGGTTTTACCCCAACAGGGTGTCAATCTTACCCGCACTCTCAATTGTCTCACCTAAAAATGATGAAATATCAATTTGATTTAAATCACTATATAACCTTAATATATCATCCAGCGATCGCAAGGATTGATAGATTTATGATCAATATGTGATTGGGGCCCAGATAGCCGTAGCGGTAAACGCGCAGCTATTCAGCATGACCAAGCTGAGGGTCGTGGGTTCGAATCCCACCGGTCGAGGATCTTTTCGGGTTGGAAATTTTCTCGATTTCCCAGGGCATAGAGTATCTTCGTACCTGCCACACGATATATACGCATGCAAAAATGGTCATTGGCATAGCAAGCTCTCAGTTAATAACTGTGGAAGTGCTCATAAGAACACTGAGAAGAAGAAGCTGAGAAGCAGGCTCTGTCCCAGTAGGGACGTAACGCCAGAAAGAAGAAGAAGAAGATGTGATTCTACAACAATTTCAGGATCGTTTAACAAGCGAAAGTACACAAATTTTATCAATAAGCTTAGGGTGTCGGTTTTACCCCGAATTCCCCTATGCACTTCAACAGAAAAGTAATCGCCTATCTCGATGCGTGGGAAATTTCTTGCAAGAAATGCTCAAGAAAAGCATTTTTCTTTGATCGCAGTACGCAGTTGAAAAGAAATGTCAATTCAAATGGAGCTCACTGTAGGAAATTTCTTGACCATTTCTTGAGCAGAATTTTTTACTTTTCTTGAGCGGAACAGCATACTTAGCTTAAGGGTTCGTTCAAATATTACGTAACGCAAAATTTGCCAATTTTAGACCCCCTCCCTCCCCCACGTAACAGCTTTTGTATGGAAAATTAAAATATATATATATATATAAGCCGTAACACTTTGTAAGACCCCCTCCCTCCACCAGTTGCGTTACGTAATATTTGAACGGTCCCTAAAACGAACTCATAACCACAGACAGTCTGTGTTATAACATTTCGCAGTTTTTTGAAAAATAAGGGACGGCCCAGTCAGACCTGTCAATTACCCATTATGTCCAGTGAAAGTACCACATTAAAAATTAAAAAAAAAATTAAAAAAAAAAACAAATTTTGTTAATGAGGCAACCGCTAATTCTGACGTATTTCCATGTTGAAGCTACACTCAAAAACAGTTGAATTCATAGAATGATAATTTTTCATTCATTTGCATGCTATACCTAAAAAGCTCGTAGAAAATACTAAATTTTAGATACTTGAAGAACTACCAAGAGAACTACACATTAGAAGCTCGCAGAAAACTGTTCAACTGCTCAATTTTTCCGAAAGCTTGTCACATCCTCTGGACTCATTCATACCCAAGTAACCATGTTGCTCAAGCTGTTGCTAGCATTACTGTAGAACTACAACAAAAGTAGATTTAAAGTGGAAAAGGGCCCCACTAGAGCCATTAGACGTTATAATTTAGAACATCAATTCGACTCTTGTGCGGCCCTTTCTCACTTTAAATCACCTTGATTGTAGTCATACAGAAATGCTTGCTTTATATACACCGTCCATATGCATACATTGCCGCTGATTTAACGTGTATTGTATAAGTAATCACAATTTTAGGACAGCGTCATGAAATTTGAGAATGATTTTTTTTTATTTTAATGAAAAAGTTTTCAAAAGATTTTCTATTTAAATAGCAATGACAATTTTGCAAACTACGGCGGGGCGAAACATCAGAACGATGGACATACAAATTCATCCTCTTAAACCACAAAAGATTTTTTTGTTTTTCAATATTATGCATCATTTTTTTATAAGTTCTCAAAAACCATTTCTTTTTAGTCGATTTTGATTATCGATCACCAGACATTGAGGATATTCCTATGTTCCTTGGGGGACCAACATTCTCCATACAAAATTGTTTAGACCGTTATTTCGTTTCCTGTCAATTTAAATATTAAACAAAAATGACTTTACAATGGTATTTGGGAGCTTATCTTAAAAATCATGATAATCGGTTGAAATGTCTCCTAGAATTCTAAACACTCTAATATTTTTTTCGGATAACTTCAAAAGTTTAAAACATCCAAAGGATAAAATTTTAAACCATAAAATTTTCTTCTATTTACAGAGGCATGTCATCCATATGAACCATTTAAGTGTCCCGGTGACGGAAACTGTATTTCTATTCAATACTTGTGTGATGGAGCACCTGACTGTTCAGACGGCTACGATGAAGATATGAGGCTCTGTACCGCAGGTAAACGTCCATATATTTTTAGATGAAAAGATTGTGATATGAATGTTTGATCTCCCTCAGCAAAACGACCACCTGTGGAGGAAACAGCATCATTTTTGCAGAGTTTATTAGCATCGCATGGGCCAAATTACCTAGAAAAGCTGTTTGGGAGCAAAGCGAGAGATGCGTTGGCACCCTTGGGAGGAGTAGAAAAAGTAGCCATAGCTCTCAGCGAGTCGCAAACAATTGAAGATTTTGGAGCTGCATTGCATCTGATGCGGTAAGTGAGCTATCGCACTGTTGTACTTTGTACAACAGTTGTGATTTATAACCTATCATTTTGTAATAGAGGTATCTATCGATACCAAACCAAAATGTATTCCTCAAGAATCTTCTTAAGAATAATACTCGACAGTTTTCGATTAAAATATGGTATGGTATTGTGCTCTGCAAGATAAATCCACGTAATGCGATTATCTGAAAATGTCGATATACCGTCGCAGTGATAATGGAAATCACCAAATGTTTCAGATTTAGCAAATTTGAAACATTTGCGTCCTTGAAGAACGAAAAAATCCAAGCCTACTTGAATTTTGACGTTGCGTTTGAATTGCGCGCATATCTTCTGCGCGTTACCGCCGCCGCTGGATGTGGATTTAATATAAGCGCCGCAATATATAGCAAAGTGACTCGCGACGCGGCGAAGTTGGTCAAAAATCGAACTTCGCACGTTGGTTCACCCATTTTCAGTCGCGAAGAAGTATATTATTTTCAAGCTGTTTCACAGTTTCCGGAAATCAACTTATAAGTATCTGATTTTAATGTTCCCAACGTTCAATTAAAGTACCTGCCACCACTTGGAATCGAACTCATAATCTCTGCATCTATAAGTCTCGACGCTGTCCTTGCCGCCATCATAGCACATACACACAGACGTAACACTGACGATATTTCCATCGACTTTTGCAGTACATACTTAGATCAGATGGCCAAATTCGGTAATTCATTTACCAAAATCTCAACAGCTGATCTGTCGGTAATCCAACGGACTACCGATTATTCGGTGATTTGCATTTTGGAGCGCAGCTATCAAACCAACCGATCTTTCGGTAATCCGTTACCAAAAAACTGTAGCCTCAGCCCCCCGTTTTTTTTAAACCAAATTTTTCATCAGACGAAAAGCAAAGCATAATCAATAAAAAAAAAATGTATTTATTCCGAGGATATGGAACAGATGAACATTATGGTTGTTAACTTATTGGATCCAACAATAAAGTTTGTACGCATCTGGACGATAGTTCAGGAGCATACTTAGACCAGAAGCGGTATCATCCGTGATCGGGAATAAATCTATCTAAAACAGCACTCGTTTAGCAAATAATTTAGTTAATCTTTACACAGCATATCTGTACTTTAGCTACCTTCGTCGTATTTATTGGCTCCAAGAGCTTTTTTGCAACGCTGAAAAAAAACACACATCACGGTTTGACGTCTTCATCTTACGACATTACCGATGTCGGTAATCTATCATATTGATTACCGAAGTTTCACCAGAATATTTTACCGTTTTCGATGACGCTGAGAATTCACAGAGGTTTCGTAAAATATGTTGACAGATCTATGCCAGTTTACCGAACATCAGTAATTCTAGAAATGATGGGCTGTCAAAAACTGTAAGTTTACCGAATCAGCCATGAATCATGATTTTAGACCTAACATGTTTGTAAAATACACATCCAATACGAATAATGTTTAATTGGGAACGAGATCTGATAGGGTGTCCCGCGTTACATGGGACATTAATGTGCTTTATCCTTGATCTACTACTTGATTGACCAGTTATGTCCGAAGGAGCCATCTTTTCAAGTGGAAGGCTCCTAAGATATTTGCAAAGCAAAACTTTCATGCACACTAGCGTCGCCTGAGGACGGAATTCCGTAACTGAATCTGAAATATCACCATCGCATGTCAACCCTCGATCTACTAAACAACTTTGTCGAAGTTGGTTTTTCTCTATTTAACCTAGATCGCGAGATATTTCATGTTGAAGCTAAGTAGGTATTTATTCATTTCCCAAGTGAGATTCCCATGATTGCGAGCTGAACGGGCCGTTCTTGAGCAGTGGCGGGCTCTTGCTCATAAGTTCATTGTCTACTGCGTTCTCGTGCAAATTTGGCTCGGGATCCGTTTAATTTTGGCTCGCGTTCTGTTCAAAATGCATCACTGCTGCTGTGTACCTTGCCCGACTTAGCTCCGATACATGTAGGGGGATTAGGGGCATAATGAACACCCGGAGCGAAATGGACACCTCTTCAATCTCTGAGAATACGCATACTTCATCAAAAGTTCATACACTGCATGAAATCTGTATTGCATTTGAAATGTTTGACGGTAAAAAAGTTTATGTTTTGCTTCAATTATCGTTTGAATATTGACTTTAAGTTTTTCTCTGCTTCAAATTGGCATATAAGCAAGGCGGTGGGAGAATCTTATTTTTGAGCAAAATAACAAACCCAGAAAGGTTCGTTTTTGCTCTTATGATAGAGGAAGAGCCCTTTTACACATCGGAATGACTGGCAGACATTGAATATTTTGGAATCATTGAATTTCATACAAGTGTTCATTTTGCCCCGATACCTTTTTACCAGCCTTGTTTTGGACCGGTTTTTATTTGTCACTTTTCTGACATATGATATGATTTTTATTACCATGAATGAATGTAGCACGTAGTACTAATACCAAACTTGAAAACTAGCCGTGAATAAATTGATAAAATTTCATTGTATGGTCTCAATAAAAGTATTTGCTTGATGTGTCCATTATGCCCCTAATTCCCCTATTATGCATCCGGTAGAAATCAAGACCAACACTTATTTAAAATTATTGTTTTCTCGGACAACGAGCTTCGCAGCTAATATGTGAATAGTGCGCTGTGTTCATAAAAATCATAAGAATGCAGCGCCACACTAAAAAACTGAATTCAAAATGCAGCGAGTTGAGGAGCGGTGCGAGTCTTGCTGGCGCGATATTAAGAGAAAAAAAGATTTTCGCGTCTCGAAAATTCCAGTTTTCAATTGGATTGATAATATAATCGAATCAAAATCATTAGCTACATCCTTGTTCATAAAAACTATCTCTTTTTATATTTTATTTCCAGGTCCGATTTGGAACACTTGAGATCTGTGTTCATGGCGGTGGAAAACGGTGATCTGGGCATGCTCAAATCGATAGGCATCAAGGATTCGGAACTCGGAGATGTTAAGTTTTTCCTCGAAAAGCTAGTCAACACCGGTTTTCTCGATTGAGTGGCACCAGAATTATACTCGCCATATTATTATTCAGTTCCTCTTCAGCCGCAATTCTACTCCTATTTGGGATCTTCATATGATGGCTATAACTACTAATATGGGGATATAAAACTTTATTTTTAACTAAAGCCAGTTATGTGGTTATGAAATACTGACTGACACAAATAATCTCTCAACCACATCCCTGCCTTTGCAAATTCAAACATTTTATTTTTGATACGTTAGATGGCTTAAGCAAATAAGAATGCAAGCATTATTGTTGTATAACTTGAAAATACTTATATTTATACAATTCTCTAGACTAAATAAGGATGGTGAAAAACAATGCACACATTTAGTTAACTTCATCAGCAAAAACGTCCAGTGTTTCAATAGAACACAAATGATATCACGAGTAATGCCGTTGCAATAATAATTATGTAATACTGTATGCATAGAGTGGCATTGAACTTCAGTTAACTTATTTCATAAAAGCCTAGAAACACTTGAGACTAACTTATTTTGAGTTGGTTTACTTCAGCTTAGGCAATACTACAGAATTTATCAGCATTAGGTTTATAACGAACTAACATTTGCAACGAAGTTTAATTTTCTGAACTATACAATAATGGATTACCATCAACCATTCAATTTGAAACTCATCACATATATACGAAACAAACATATCAGAAGGAGTTGAGTACCTTATCTAGAACCTAAACTGAAAAAGTTGTGCAATCAATCCACATACACTGACTTGTATTTACAAGACATTCGTACCCTTTTATGAAAGAAATATTTTAATAACGAAACAAAACGTGTTGAGTGAAATTTGCAAACAATCAAATGAATAGAAGAATGTCACGATTAGGTACAGTGTAAAGAAAAAACAGAACAATGAAACCCAATATCTTATGAGAGATCACAGTATGTTAAGAAAACAACTTTTCATCAATATATATAGCGATAAATCATCTTATGAGGGCAATTTTGATCAACTTGTTCATAGCTATATGATATGATTTCATGCAGAAAATAAATTCACTTTCAAATACATTCTAAGTGTTTCTGCACAAAATAAAATAATGTTCTGCATATCTGAAGCTAACAGGTATTGGTTTCGAATTTAAAATTGTAATGCTCATTTTCTATTCATTTACTGTTACACGCATTGAAGAACAAGACAAATATATATTTTGGAGATTTTGAGTAGTTTTCATTTTCAAAACAAATTGTTCTGAATCCATGTTAGTAAACTGCAGAGCAGTCATACTTTGAATGCACTCCAAACAACCATGTTACTGTAGTTATAAATAAGAAGTTATTAACCATCAAAGTAACACTAAAGTTGAAAAGAGCCACACTAATACCTCATTGATGATAATGCCACATAATGCTATGTTTAGGCTATGGTTTCATAAGAACCATTTGTCTTCATTAAACAAAAAAAAACGAGTATGATGTTTCATATCAAGAGAGTACAAACTATGGTCCTAACGTACCGATAATATTGGGTTGTTTTCAACTTTAGTCAATTATAATAATAATAACCTTATTTCTTCATTTATAACAGGTGCAGTGGCATAGTTACTTGGATTGTTCATCAAAGTCGAATAACATCTTCATTAAGTATGCTTTACATATCTTTGCCCAGTTCCGATACGTACAGATGTAGAAAACAACAAAATCGTTATTTAACGAAACATATCAGAACACATATCAAATTTGCGGAGCAAATTTTATTGTAAAACAATCTTAGGCAATATATATTGTACTGTTTTGTCAATAAACTATTTCCAATAAGTTTAACAACTAATAAACTTGTCGTTTGCAAACAATATCATTATATCATTGACATACATTCATTTTGATCATTCCTATGTGCCACCCCGGTCAACCATCCAACCATACATTGTATATCAATTAACATTTCATCAAGAATAACGGCCTACTTTTCAAATAAAAATAAACAAATACTCTTTTCGGTGCTGAAAAGAAGCACTTTTCTCTCTCTTATCTCTGTCTCTGCATGCCATAGCTTTTGGTTCTTCATTCGTTGTGCAACAGAAGGCTGGCAATACCGATTGGTGGGCTCAGTCACAAATTTCATAACGCCAAAAATTACCGTTTTCGATGTCCACCCGCCCCTCGCAACGCATTTTGTTTAAATTTATTTTGAAATTTGTATCAAATCTGTGCTCACCAGTCGTTTTCTATAGCTATGCTGCATGTCTGGGCAAAATTTCAAAAAAATCGTAGGGCCCGTTTTAAAGCTACACCCTTTGGATTTTGTAAGTCCACAAATTCAAAGGAAATCTGAAATATTTCAACGGATTTTTGTTGGCCGTGATAATCAAAAGCAACAAAATATCAAAATTTGGTCCAAAGTAAGTGTTTTTAGTTATTTTTAACCTCTGGGCAAAGTTTTGAATAAGAAGATCGTCGAAATTTTGAGTTACGCCCTTTTTGATGTGTAACTATTAAAATCACCAATTTCAAATAGATTAATTAGGCATTCTAATACCGGTAAGCATGTTCAAATGTTCTCAATGACATATTGCACTCACATGCCGTCAAAATCTTTCACAATTGACCGATTTTTCATAGGCTCAAGCGATATAAGGTATTACGGAGCCAATTTTATATTATTATTATTAGTCATAAAATATTGTTATAACCCAACTAGCTGCCCCGACTGTTCTGGCTAACTTTGTACTGCCCCAGAACTTAAACCTCAATAGGGTCCTAAAGCCCTGTCTCAATTTTAGTCTTAAACGCTTAAGTTTAGGGCAGAAACACATGTTTACTCAATTTTTAATTGATTTTCATTGGTTTAAGTACAAAAAACATTTTTTTATGATTTTGTCACACCTTTTGGTTTAAACTCAAATGTTGGGTATATTTTGTTTTCCGTGTCCCTTCCGAAATAAGCCATTTTATGAGACGTTTCGAATCATATGGTTTCCGTTTGTTTACCAGCTTTGAAAGTTTCTGGCGGGCCGATTTATTTACGTTTCTTCTAGCGCTACATTTGGAAGGAGCTTATTCATCCATGGCGCTGGTGGCAATGCCACAAAGTTTTTAATTTTCGCATGTAAAATTGAAATCAGCAGGCAGGGAAGATATTTTTCATCACTGGTAACATAATACATGTAAACCGGGTAGAAACATGCGCTGAAAGAGACGGGGACGCCATTGCCAACAAAAATGTGACCAGCGCCATTCAGATATTATGCTAGTTTTTTGAACAACAACAATGAGCGGCCCGCCAGAAAACGTCATTCAAACGTCTCGTAAAATAGCTTATGTTAGATAGGAACAACCCCAGTGTTCAAACTATATGCCCTGTGGCATTTTTGTCGAAAAAGTTAATGTCAAACAAGATCACAAGTGTCAAGGTTCATATTCGAAACCATTTTTAAAATTGAAGTTTAAAAATGTTATAGCCGTTATTTGAGCTGGAAAACTTGCTGAAGTAGTTGCAATAACATGCTCTTTCGTATTATTAAATAAAAACAAGAATTCATTGAACATTTTAGGACCCAATTGCTGAGTAATGCGCTATTGGCCAAATTGTGGCACTCTAGACCACTATCAATACTTTTGTAATCATTTGTATTGCTGTGTGCGTTTGAAATGCAAATATCAAATGCGGGAACACCAAACGCGGTAAGATTTTTCTCAAGGTAGGCGAAGTCAAATTTTGGTTTTCTATGCTTGGTTGGCGGTGATATGCATCATGGTTGCTAAGTATCCTTTGGTTACTTTGTGTTACCGCATTTGGAGTCAAGTTCAACAAGATTTTCACGTCAAACGCAAACTGCAATAGCATACATTACAACATTTAGATTTTTCACAAATCTATATACAGTCGACTCTCCACTTCTCGATGTTCTACATCTCGATATCTCTCCCTATGTCGATGATTTTTTCGGTCCCTTCAGTCTGCATACACGCTCGTTCAGATCTACTCAAAAGTGAGTAGATTTCGACTCACTTCGGAACAAAGTGGAACTGCTCAAAAGTGAGTAACACCATCGTTACTCACTTCAGAGTAACATAGTCAAATGTCAATATGGGAGTAACACTTACTCACTTCGTTTAATCTTAAATTTGCGAAAGTGAGTAGATGTCACTCACTTCAGGAAATAATAATTTTGGAAATAAATGTATTATGTTATTTATAAAATCAGAAGAAATATACAAAGAGCATAACATTTATTCATTATCTCATACATAATACATAATAATAATACATGATAACAAGTAAAAAAAATGTGATATTTGTGTTGAAATTTTCGCTGCTCTGGAATGGATCCCCGGATGTTATAAATATCTGGGGCATTGATGAAAGTCATGGAGGATGTAGTTTGACCGATCCAGTAGCCTTCCCGGTTAGACTGTAAAGAATTGATAATTAGTCCAATAAAAAGAACGGCGGTAAAACTTACAGTTTACGGTTATTTGATCAAAACCTTGGTCATTTTCAATCCTCGGCTCGGCTTTTATCTCGGCTGTTTTTGAAAACAGTCCGACATCACGACGACGGAAGAAATTTCACCACAACGGAGGATTTGTCAGTTCGAGCGCGCGAAATTTTCACAAGTCTTTGACGTTTACAAAGTGAGTCAAATATGTTTGTGTTTACTCAAAAGTGAGTAAGGTCGTTTTCTTTCATGGTTGAGTAAAAAGTTACTCACTTTGATAAAATAAAGTTACTCACTTTTGACAGCTAACTTGAAACTTCAAAAGTGAGACAAAGTTACTCTCTTTTGAGTAGATTTGAACGAGCGTGTACATTTTCACTCTCCATATCTCGATATCCTCCTTATCTCGATATCTCCCTATCTCGATGTGATTTTCGTTCCCAATTTTCTCTCCATATGTCGATATGCCCATTATCAAAGGTTACTAGACTAGATTTTAGAGATTCAAAAAAATTTGCGAAGACGAAATGACACCTGTTTGTTTTTAATTTTCCTGGTAACGGAGTGATTTCCAATCTAGTGTTCGTTAAAAATGTGTTCTATGTCTCGATCTCTCCCTATCTCGATGGTCCCTTCGATATCGAGATGTGGAGAGGCGACTGTATATCCGCAAGAGTTCTGGATCATGGAATACAATAGTGAAAGAATTGTATGAATCAATCAACCCATTCTCAAGCCAACTCGTGAAGAGTAAGCATCAATACTTGAAATACGTTTAAGAAAAAAAGAAATATTTGGTATTGTTTGGATTCATTGATTTTAAAATAATAACGCTTGCAGAGCTTAATTTCACATGTCTTCCGTAAAAATCAATACTAAAATCAAACCTCTCTTGTAAGATTCCACCCCATAACCCCGATGAAACTCGGAATGTCATTAACCCGAGATTCATCACTATAAACACACCAGTTTGTTGAATGCTATTGTCCAGAATTTATATTTACCTTGAATGACATTGCCCCGTGATAATGGAATTCGAAGTAAATCCATTCTAGGAACTGGAACTCGAGGTTATGCTCTTCAGGTTCATGATATCCGGGGTAATGGAATTGAGAGGTGTATAATTTAAAGAATACTAAACCTCCAGTTTTTGTTACCGGATTTTTTTAATTATTCTGTGGCCATTCCATTATATCCATCGCAAACTGTGCCTGTGAAGTAAAGACTCACGCGCTGCTATAATAAATTAAGACAAACGAAAAGAAATCATACTTTGCTAAACAACCCTTTTGCATGTTAAATAAACTGAATCGTGAGTTCATTGCTTCAACTATCCAGAATATTTTCGAATAAAAACTAATTTGGTTACATGATAAAATTGGCTCCGTAATGCCTTACATCGCTTGAGCCTATGAAAAATCAGACCATTGTGAAAGACGTTGAAGTAATGTAAGTGCAATGTGTCATTGAGAACATTTGAACATGCTTACCAGTATTAGAATGCCTAATTAATCTATACAAAATTGGTTATTTTAATAGTTACACTTCAAAAAGGGCGTAACTCAAAACTTCGACGATTTTATCATTCAAAACTTCACCCAGAGGTTACAAATAACTAAAAACACTTACTTTGAACCAAATTTTGATAGTTTATTACTTCTCATTATCACGGCCAATAAAAATCCGTTGAAATATCTCAGATTAGGGCGGTTCAAAATTTAAAAATGTTTGAAAATCCAATCTCCCATATGCTCCTTACCATCTTTACCATAAAAATAGTGTTCTGTGAAATTTTCAGCTTTCTTGGTGGTGATTTAAAGGTGGCCCAAAGACAATATAGGTTTGTATGGAAATTACTATGGAGAAATTTTGAGATACGCCCTACGATTTTTTTGAAATTTTGCCCAGACATGCAGCATAGCTATATAAAACGACTGGTGAGCACAGATTTGATGGAGATTTTTTTCTGATAATAACGGTCAGGGGAGCACCGTGCCCACTCACTCTCTTAAGCGTAATACAGGCTATCGACATGATGGAGACACCATCTTCTATGGTGACAGAGGGCTCGATTGGCTTGTCAGATAGATCGGGCCCGGGACATCCTGTCTACTGCAAATCGCTGCAGTTGATATAGGGCATGTCCATTGCCTGGCGTAATAAGATTTGTGTATAAGCTCTTGAATATTTAAAAATTTTGGCGTTATAAAATTTGGGAAAGAAACACAGACAAACAGACGTGATACTTAGAACGAATTTATTTAAAATCCATCGCTCAATTCACGCGCTAGTGTAAAGCGTGAAACACGTAGAAAAACGATGTGCGTGCTTCTGGTTGTGAGGTTTGTAACATAGTGAATCTGAAATAATCGTTAAAAAAATCTACGGGAATTTCGTCAATGTTACGTCTGTTTGTCTGTGATATTGCGGCGCTCATTTTGAATCCACATCCAGCGGTGGCGATAACGCGCAGATTATGAGCGCAATTCAAACGCAACGTAAGATTCCAAGTAGGTAGACTTAGATTGTTCCGTTCTACAAGGACGCAAATGTTCCAAAGTTGCCAAATCTGAAACATATTTGTTGATTTTTATTATTTATCACTGCGACGGTATACCGTGGTAGTAGAAGCATTAACCTAAGAATGCTAATGTCGCTGCTGTTCGTGTTACCAACATCTAGTTTGCCACGAACTGACAGCCTGAGTACCGGGCATCAAAGTGTCAAATTAATTATAAAAACATAAACAACGACAAGGCATTGAACAAACAATGAAAAACTATAATTAAAGGTAAGAATAATTAAAATCAGTTTTGTGACAACAGCGCTACTAGCGTTCTACTACTAATAATTCTATTGCCGTGGTATACCGATATATATCGAGATTTTCAGTTAAACGCATTCCGTGGATTTCTCGTGCAGAGCACAATACCATATGCACAATAAGACAATCCATGAGACAGCTGCGATCAGCTGGATTCTTGTTTATCATGAGTTTTTGACGTTTCGCGATTGGAGTGACCCAGGCTTCTGGCACCACAATACTACCCCATGGGAAAAAAAACGAGCCACCATCTCTGGTTCCTACTTGGAAATGGTTCCCCATGACAGTTCAATGTTAGTAAACAAATAGTCGTTTCGGGACAAACAATCTAGAATGGCGAAACTAATTTCATGAGGGAAATGTGTTTAATACTACTGTATGCTGTTTTAAATAAACACACAGTTGCAAACGCTCAATATATTTGATTCTGAACGAAAACAATTTTTACACTGAGCCTCGAAAAAAGTTCAACAAAATGTAAAATTATCATTGATACGATTTGGCCAAAGTGAGTAATTACTCTTGAATTTAATGCTCATTTCAAAAACATGGCTACTTAGCAGTGGGCTGGAGTGACCGTTCAATAATAAAAGAAAAAGTAAAGCTCTGATAACACTCGCATGATTTGTTTACCCATTCGCTTCGGTTGCATGCATACTTTTAGTTGTCAGTCCTATCGCGGACACTCCTCATGGATAGTCTTATGGGGCTCTGCACAAATATGTACCTCTCCCTTTCACTCTTTCATGAAATTTGTAAACAACAAGGCCAGTAAAAGTCAAAACCCCATACAAAATCAAAACAGTGCAGAGGCCTATAGGCCTGATTTAGTATGGAATTTTGACGTTTACTGGCCTTATTGTTTACAAATTTTCTGAAAGAGTGAAAGAGAGGCAATGATTTTTGTACAGAGCCCTATATGAGCCTCTGCACGTGCCATGCATTCTTTGGTTCTCATGACTTTTACTGTGCGCCGTGTGTTGGTACTGTGCCATGCGAAAAAATACCTACTGGCTAAGTTCTTTTCACTCAACCGGCAGATCAAATAACTCAACTTCCAGTACTATGCCACATACTCAAATTTGAGGTAACGCACTACGGTTCGGTTTTTGGGTTGTTTTGCTCTTCGCTCTTTGACAACAATAGAAGGAGCGAATGAAATAGGGAGAGAAAAATAACTCAAAAGTAAGTTAAAAAATACTCAAATATGGGTTTTCCGTTTTCTCCGTGTATGGGCCAATGCACGCGTTCACTCGTTGACGTTTGAGCGGTGCCGTGTTATTTACGTGACCATGGAAACAAGTGGATTCTGCACCGCTCAAACGTCAAATTAGTGAACTCGTGCACTGGTCCATCGGATCATATGCTTGCTAACAACAGGCATCTTGATACACTTTCAGTTCATCTCTGTCCGGTAGAACCGATATCACATCCCCAAAACTACAAAATCTATCATCATTTATGGATAGCAAACAGTTGCACCTTAAGCGCCGCCAACACATTTTCAATCGGAAGGATTTTGGCGCATTCGAACTGACAAATCCTCCGTTGTGGTGAAACTTCTTCCGAAGACGTGATGTTGGACTGTTTTCAAAAAGAGTCGAGCAGAGTCTATATACACAGAGTTGCGCGAAGAGACTTCTTTGAATGATTCCCAAGCAACCAATAGTTCGGATAAAAGGGCATGTTTTGGCTTAATCAGCTCACTTTTTAAGTAGTTAACCGAACTTTACAGTTTACATAAAGTACGTTTAAGTTTGATTATTACCTTCAAGTACAAAAGAAGTTCAGTTCAAACTTGTTCTGAACTTTCAAGTTGTTGATGAGTTCATAAGTTACTCTTTTGAGAATGAAGTTCATTTAATATCCATGGTGATCTCTTAATCAGCGAAAAAGTTTCACTGAAACTAAATTTATACCAAGAGTGAACTATGGAGTTCACTGCTTAAGTACAATCCGAACTATTTATTGCTTGGGTTGTTCTTCTTTGTCTTCAAAAACAGCCCCTCACGGTCGTTTGAGAATACCCTTTAATGGGTGAAAAAATACCCATTTTCGCTTGAAGTGCCTCTCCACATTTAATGAGTAAACACGGTTTACTCATTAACGGGTAAAGGCAGTTTATGTCAAGGAATGGGTATTTTTTTACCCTTTTTTGTATATCAAGCTCGCGGCATAAAAAGGGTAAAAATTTACCCATTTTGAGGACGGTCAATGGAGCTATCAAGAGTAATGATAATTTTGAGATTGTTTTCGTCTTACTTCTAAAAGAAAGTTCCGTTAAACAATGTTTCTATACAATTTATTTCAAAATATAAGTGTAATTTAGCAAAATTTTAAAATACATTCATATCCACTGGGCAGCTCTCGGTATGCCGTATACAAATCTTGGTGCAGCCTAGAAATGCAGAGAAACAGAAAAAAATCCAAATTAAGTCTCCTGTGAGTTAAAATAGTTGATTTTTTTTACAAATAAGAACTGTTAATGCACACCATAAACACATGCGGATTGACGAGTTGAATAATCATAACTATTTTTCACCCATTAATGGGAACGCTATTGGTTATTAAAAATGGGTAAATTTTTACCCCTTTCGAGATTTCAAATTCCCCCATTTTCTGACAGATCTGATCGCTATTCGACAATGGGTATTTTTTCACCCATTAAAGGGTATTCTCAAACGACCGTGATATCTGTTTTGCTGGGCTGCTCGATAGGTAGACGGTTTGACAGTTCGATAGGTAGACGGTTTGACAGTTCGATAGGTAGATTTGGTTTCATTAAAGAAACTATAAGCAAAGAAGCGAAATGTTCCAATTGGAATTCCAAGTTTACTGTCAATGTCATTCCAATCGAACAGGAGACTTGTTAAACACTTTTTCGCACAAGCTGAAAACGGCTCACACAAAAATGTTACCGACCACGAAAATTTTGCTTCTTCTGAAGTCGCTTATTTTCTGAATACATGAGCGTTGGTTGCAATTTTAATGCTTTGCATAAAGAATGCTCTACTCATTACATTGGTTTTCCATACATTCAGTCAATTTTTCATTCGTTACCCAAACCCGTGAAAATTCAACACATCAAACCTGTGACTCACTTTTAGCGTGGGAATCAACATTGGCAGTGCTGAGTAATAGATTTGGCATAGTTGCTAGCTGATTTATTTTGAATATGATCAGATTTCGTCTCTTTATAATTTAGACTCTTTAGGTTTCACCACAGACAAACAGACGTCACACTCTCATCGCTGTCCATCGACCAACTTTTTAACGATCGATTCAAATCTCGATTACTTTTTCAAATAGACGTAAGTAACTTCCATACGGTTTTGAGAAAATTAATTCAGAAGAATCACAGCCTGTCTTCTAAAACTGTTTTAAAATGAATCACCTTATTAACATGTTTTCGAAGTGTACATTGCTTAAATTTTGCATACAATGAGCTCGCGTTCAAAAACTATGGAGTTCCTATTATTTCACTCAAGAATTTTATGACAAAATGATAAGCCGTTTTATTCAGTTACTTGCGACGTTTTTCCACCAGTGTAAAATTGACTCAAGTTGTGTTTTGTTTTGATTCGTGGTTAAGTCACTTTGTCTCTCCATACAGCGGGGCGGCGAAAGTAGTGGTTAGGTTGCGAAAGTGGAAAATCTTACTTTCGTCGTTTTGTAAATCCGGAAATTAAACGTTCTAAAAGTGTAAAATCGAGTTGGTTCAGAGCGAAACGTGTAGAATTTCGTCTGCGAAACACGTAGGATCGATGAAGTAAGTTTGTATACTTTTTGAGTTGTCTATATGAATAAGTTTTCGAGAAACATTGGGTAGGTGGTCAATCGACCACCCGCAGCGCTCGCGTCGTTTTTGTTCGTATTTGACGTTTACACACTACCGCCATCTGTTGGTCCATCGGCCAACTACAGTGTTTTTAGCATTGGGCGTACATGATTTCACGACTATGAATTTGAACGAGATTTGTTCTAAGTGTTACGTCTGTTTCTCTGTGGTTTCACTCTTCGCGCAACTCTCCATTCATAGACTCTGGAGTCGAGATAAAAGCCGAGCCGGCAGAGCAATGACAGTTAGTTCGTTCAAAACTTCGCTTCAGAAGTCCAACCGGCGAACTCCAGATTGGTGCTGCGAAGTCAATAGCAACTCGCTACACTCAGAAATAAAAATAGTCACAGAATTGCTAACGTTTATGCATTAATGACTATTTTCTATCTGCCTCTCTTTCATTCTGCTGTGAATTTCTAAACTAAACGTCATTTCGCCTGGGTTGAAGCTTAACGATGCTTCAACCCAGGCGAATTGGCAAATAGGAATAAAATTCCCTGCAGAATGAAAGAGAGGCAGATAGAAAATAGTCATAAAATACTAAAATTAAGTCATTCTATGCCTACCCGTGTTTCTGAGTGTATCTCTCCCAGTGTGCAGGGATTCAGTCGGAACACACGCGCCATCTTTCTCTCATCGCAATCATAAACTCTCCTTCGTTGAGAGCGCAGCGCCGCCGATGAGTTGCGCATGGAAACTGCCCTTAATCGTTTTCGCTTTTATGATCGGTGACAGGTTTGCGACTGATCGCGTTCCGGAAAATAATCGGTTTTATGTGGTGAAAAGTGATTTTAAACTACAATATTTTGTGAAAATTATGTTCTCTACGGTACTTGTTATGAAAAGAAAGTGATATCGGTTACGAAAGCTTGAAAATTTGCCGGAATTTTAGGAAAACAAGTTTGTGGCCACTTGTAGGATTAGTTTTTTTTTTCTTGGGAAAAATGTGAATATGTGTTTGTGCAATATTGAATGTCAATGTAGATGTGAAATGTATTTTGATATCAACAGTGTAGATGTCTGTTTGTAAACAAATCGCTATTCATTCGATTGATATTCAGCGGCTTTTATTTTCCTTTGGATTCGTCTTTACGGTTGGCTAAGACACGACAGTGTTGAGCCGCTTTACGCGCCGTGGCTTACATAGCGATGAAGAAAATAAATTTATTTGCAGATTAAAACGACCAGAACTTATTGAGACAAAACGAAGTCAACGAAAATGTGCATTTAGTTACGAACGAATACTTACGAATTAAAAAACGATGGAGCCTATTTTTATCGGTAAGTATTTCTTACATCCAACGTGGAAAACTGTTTAGATAAGGCTAAACAATCATCATAAAGTAGGCCCATTTGGATATAGTAAACTATGACACCCAAGGTGGCAACCATACTTCTTGATTCAAAAAGATACAGCCACCCCACAATGCATGAATCAGCTGAAACATAGTTATAATGTAATATTTTTAAAAACCATCACAGAAATATGTTTTCTGATAAGCTACACACTACACAGTGTGTTTAAACCATTTCAATGCTTTATTGATACACCAATTGTTTCTCTAATAGTGAAAAGTGATAGAATGAATGGATACCCAAGTAACATTTTTAGTTTTTTCATTTACTACAAGCTGTTGTTACCACCATATTGTTAAAACTCATTTTAGAACTTATTAGTCTTAATAACCTTAATAAACCTTTGATAAAACTCCGTTAAGCCCGAAAAGGCCCACACTACAGGAGGTTGTTAAGACTATACCTTAAAACCGTTTCTAAACTTCTTAGTTTTGTATCGTATGAATACATCTACCCTTGTAGTATGCTTTAAAATATTCATAAGAGCTATTGTAAAGCCTTATTGAGCTCAACTAGCGGTAATAAATCTTTTACGATATCCTAATACACGGAATAAAACCAATGTTAAGAGCTTATGATTGAACAAACATCAACCAATAATTTGTTTATAAACCATAACCTTTTTTGATATTGAAACCATCATGATGTCTGCCGACTCATAATAATCAATTAAAATAATCATTTTTTGCATGGCAGAAAATTTCCTTACGATCGCGTGAAATTCCTGCCAATAAAAATTTACTGGTGGAATGACATAAAATTTTTCGATTTACAGCAACGCGCCACAATGGACCAATGCACGAGTTCACTATTTGACGTTTTAGCGATGCCGTGTTATTTATGTGACCATAGCAACCAGTGAATTCGGCACCGCTCAAACGTCAAATTAGTGAACTCGTGCATTGATCCATTACGACATCATTATTGGCTATCCAATATTTTACTCCATTCCATTTTCAGAATGATTTCATGCTCATCTCAATCATAAATTGAAATACCCCACGCATATTGTAATTATCAATCCGAAACGGCGAAATAAAAATGGATTCCATCCAGTTAAATCTTGCTGGTCTTGTCTGGGATGGTTAAAGATCAATTGGTGATTATTCCGAACAATATAATCATTCATAAACGCTTTTAATCTTAAGAACCCGTGCGCAAAACCCTCACTGGCTAAAATATTGCTAAATCAGAATATTTGTTCTGCACTAAGACAAATTGGTTTTTAGGGAGCCTTGACTCAAACTTAATGCACTCAGGGAAGCTAGTGCTGTCAAAAAGGTAAACAAATGGGAAAATTCAATTTTGTCATGCAAGATCTACCTCGTGGGTTTATTGGATTAAAGATAGTGCTGCTTTGGCACATGCGCATGTTAATGTTTTGGGTTGAGTAATTTTAAGCTGTTCATTTTGTTCAAATATTCTTCAGTAAATTCTAACAATACAGAATTAAATGATTAGTGATCTTGAAATTTCTTCCCCAACAATCTTAATTTTGATGTGAAAATTTATTGGCTTGGCTCAGGCAACTTTATTTTAGGCAACATAAACTTGCATGCTGAAAGTCTTAAGTTAAAGCCAGCTCGATACGTCTCAAGATGACCGAATAATAGTACAGTCGACTCTCCACATCTCAATGTTCTATAACTCTCCCTATGTCGATGATTTCTTCGGTCCCTTCATTCTGCATACATTTTCACTCTCCGTATCTCGATGTGTTCCTAGTTGATTTTTGTTCCCGATTTTCTCTCCGTGTGTCGATATGCCCGAGTTCACTAATTTGACGTTTGAGCGGTGTCAAATTCACTCGTTGTCATGGTCACGTAAAAAATACGGCACCGCTCAAACGTCAACGGGTGAACTCGTGCATTGATCCATGGACCAATGGACCTATGCACGAGCAGGGATGGCAAATGTACACCTCGACATTCACATTTTTCTACACGACCATCAAAATCCAAAGCACACCATGACCGTTCAAAACAAAAAAATGTCACGGCTCTTCAAAACTGTAATCTTCTTCTTCGCAACGTTTTTTCAAACCCGAATGCGAAATGACTCGAGCACAGTGGTGACACGATTTTTCCGGTTTTCGGGGTTTTGCATTTTTGCTCGATAAAAGCAGCATGAAATTGAACTTGTTTATATTGTCGCACCGCCACCAAACCGGATCGCGCCAGTGAGACTCGCGACGCGCCTCAACTCGTTGCATTTTGAAATCAGTTTTTTAGTGTAGCGCTGCATTCTTATGATTTCTATGAACACAGCGTACTATTCACGTATTAGGTGCGACGCTCGGGGCCCGAGAAAACAATAATTTTAAATAAATGTTGGTCTTGATTTCTACCGGATACATAATATGTATCGCAACGGAATGATTGTGCTCTTGCTGTTAGCGCTAATAGATTTCAATTAGTTGAGAGCACAAGCGAAATATTAGCGATTGAATTATTGTACATTTTTTTCAATCATTCACCTCGAGATGGCTGCCCGAAAACGATCATAGTGGAGAGACAAAAACAGTCAAGCAGTGTGTTAACCGTTGGCAGCGCAACACCTGATGGTATTGATGCTACTGCTGCTTTGTGTTTTGGTTGACTGGCAGAATCGATGAACTGTGGCAAATTGTGATCACAGTTCCCAAGCCTGTGCACGAGTTCACTCGTTGACGTTTGAGCGATGCCGTGTTATCTACGTGACCATGGGAACGAGTGAATTTGGCACCGCTTAAATGTCAAATTAGTTGAACTCGTGCATTGGTCCATGCACGAGTTCACTAATTTGACGTTTGTACGGAGCCGAGTTCATTTGTTGCCATGGTCCCGTAAATAACACGGCACCGCTCAAACGTCAAATAGTGAACGGTCCATTGGTTACTAGACCCGATTTCATTAATTCAAAACAGTTCGGGAACACGAAGAGAAGTTTCTAGTATTCGTTGAAAATGTGTTCTTTCTCTCGATATCTCCCTATCCCTGGTCCCTGCAATATCGAGATGCGGTAATTCCGTATGTCAGCCCTTGAGCCTACCGTATGTCAGCCTTTGAGCTACTGAACAACTCTTCCGAAGACACCAACCTTCTAAAACATCAGAATTTAAAGATATCTTATGTTACAGAGTTTGTATTCTTATTCCTCAATGTTCATATAGAGTGAGTCAGAAAAAGCGCCCCTACCGGCCAAGTTCTCAACTAAAAGGATGATCGTCAACTTTTCAAAGTAGTGCTGAAGGCTGAAACTCCGCTGCCGAAGACTGTACTGCGCTATCTCTTAACGCATACGAGATATTCAACAACACCCCCAAATTGATGAAATCCCATATGCCCTGGGTCTCCTATAACGCGGATTCCTATAACGCCCCCCATCGAACCGACTGTAGTGGGATGGATGCTATCTAAGAGTCGTGATTAACACACACACACATATCAATAGTTCCGTATAAAAGTGATGTAAATAAATGGGAGATGTTAAAAATGAATTTTTACGTTACGCTTCCTGCTGAACCCACCATCGTGCAGCCCCTGAACTTTCCTGAAAATATTGCTTTTCGATGATTCTTGAAAATGCTACTTTCTCCATACTGTAAAATTGAAATTCTCATACTAAACTTCAAGTTGATAGCCCACAAGCTAAACGATTTTTTATATTTTGCACTGATTTTTTTTGCCTACTATAAATTACTAGGCACATTACCGATTTTGAATTTTGCAAAAATCGACACAGCCCAATGGGGCATATTACCCTTTCCTTCCACTCCTCCGGTAGCTGTTCTGTTTCCCAGATTATATAGAACTTACGTGTTTCTTGAGATCGGCACAGCTGTTCCATCTCCTCGTACTCCGTCTCTTCCAGGCGGCGTTTTTCTTCTCCCGGAAGAGGTGGGTCTGCTGTTGCCGTTTCCGTCTATAACATAGCTTCCCAAACTTGGATTTCGTCTCGTCAGCCAAAACGTGGTCGATTTGTGATTTTGTCTGCTGTGGTGATCTCCAGGTGTATCGGTATGTAAGGCTGTACTCGGAAAGTAATTCTACTAAAAAACGATGTCGAAAGTTAATATGAGAACGAATTTTATAAAAATTGTTTATACTGGTGCAGCTGATATAGAAAGAAAACTAAATAAAATTCCTAGCCAAACACTGTTCAGCCAAGATTTCTTAAGGTTCTTGTAATAGAAGCCAGGAAGCAGTTGAATTATATTTGTTTCAAGAAAAATCCAACACAGTTTGTAAAGAGAACAGAAGACGGAATATTTCTAAATACAGTCAAACCTCCATGAGTCGATGTTCCATAGCTCGATATCGACTCATGAAACCATACTTGAAACAAAAACAAAAATCATGGTTACTATGATGCTCCCTCCAATCAGTTTTCCAAAGAGTATCTGTTCCATGGCTCGATATTTCCATGAGTCGATGATCCCTTAAATATCGACTGGAAGTTTGACTGTAGTTTAGATTCTGAAGTATTTACTTATGAAATTTACATGTTGAATAGCGCCGTTTGGTGGGATAATTTCGAATCAAACGGATTCTAGGCAATTTTTTTCAAAGCTAAACGATCACTCCGACATCTGGTGGCTAGTAGAAGAACAGTGAAAAAAGAGGTTGGGTTGAGAACGCACCGTGTGTAGCATAGGAATGAACACACAATAGGGTCCTAAAGCCCTGTCCCGATTTTAGTGGCAAACGCTTAAGTTTAGGTTAAAAACACATGTTTACTCATTTTTCATATGTTTCCCGTTGGGTTAAGTCCAAAAAACATTTTTTTTAGATTTTGTCACACCCCTTGGCTTCAACTCAAATTATGGGTATATTTTGTTTTCCGTGTCCCTTCCGAAATTTCAGATAGGAACAACCCCAGTGTTAAAACTAAAACCCCTGTGGTGTTTTTGTCGACTAAGCGAACGTCAAACATGATCAAAAGTGTCAAGGTTCATTTATGGAGCCAATTTTTAAATTAAAGTTTAAACATGATACAGCCGTTATTTGAGCGGGAAAAAATGCTGAAGTAGTTGCAGTAACATGTTCTTTCGCGTTATTAAATAAAAACAAGATTTCATTAAAAATTTTAGGACTCAATTTACACGTTTTCTCGGAAAAGCTATTTTGTAGACGATCGGAGAGCATTGAAAAACAAGAGAAACTTTTTTTCCTTAGAAAATGCACAGTAGTGCGGGACAAAATTTAGATTCTCGCTCCAGTCCACTTTTTGGATTGCATTTTGGTCCCATAACCAGAGTTGCTTAATATCAATGACATCAGCTGATGGCTGATGCTCTAAAACTATCAATATCACTTGCGAGCTATCAATATCACTTTGATTTGACAACCAACAGCAGTGATGCGACAGCGCACTCTAGATCATAATCACTGCAGAATGAGTGATCACATGGTAATTATCCATGCTATTATAGTTTTTCAGTGATCAACATATAGTTTCAATCTATCTGAAGCACTATCAAAAATATCGTACTGATAAATTGCCATTTTATTTGCTTAATTTAAGGCTAAACTTAACCCATCAGTGATATTCATAGTCTATCGCCATCAATGCACTGTGATGGAGTACACAGCATGATGTTGATGTGATATAGATTGATCCGAATTGTATCACAGTTGGCCTGTACAAATCAGCAATTTTTATGCGTTGATAGTGACAGCGAGCAGCTCTGCCCATAACAACTGTGCAAAATTTCAGCTCGATCGGTGAAATTATATTTTAGCGCCAGCCGTTCAAAGTTTGTATGGGACTTACTATGGAAAAATTTACTTTTGCAAAGAAAAATCGCCAGAAGTCGCCCATTGACCTCTATAAAAATTCTGAACATAGACCTGGATAGGTATTTTCACGATGAGGAGTATTGCCGAAGACCGCGAAACAATCCGACACTTGTGAAAAAAGTTATTCAATGAAAACCTATTGACAAGGCGACGTTGATTAACACGTAAAGGAATAGCAATAATAACAAAATCGGGCAACATTTCCGAATAGTCTGTGCTTTATAACTTTTTCACAGGCATCGGATTGCTTTGCAGTCTTCGGCAATGTTGTTCATCGTAGAAATACCTATCGAGATTTGTTGATCCCGCCACGTCTAAAGATCCGTCAAGCCCCAACGTCCCCACTGCTGTGAACGCGAGCGACCAAACATGTCCACACCCAAACCGCACAAAAGGGATTGCTGGCCGTGTACAAGGTCATGGGATGAAGTTACGATCAATGGGAAGAGCGATCGAAAATAAACAAAACAGCAATCGTTAAAACCTCTGGTTCCCAAATCTTTATTCCGCTGAATTTATAAAGTTTACTTAAAATCTATCCCAATTATTATATCTAATGTTAAAATATTTAGCACCTATGCTATCTAAATCTAAACACTATTGAAAAACAGGTGAAACAATGCTACATGAACTATGAATTAAATTAAAACTTGTTCTTAACTATATTATGCTACCTTGCAGTGAAATCTTACATTCTAGTGGAATTAGGAATCAAACTAAACTAATATTCCTAATTGAACCTTATCATACGGTGAGAACATGCAATTAATGAGTCTTTACATACTAAATAAGCATATTAAATTAGTAGGTGTGTAGAAGAAAGAAGCAGGTTAACGTAACTCTATTCACCTATCAATCTTAAGAGACCTGCGGTAAGAAAATTGCGCTTATGTTACAACTTAAAACCTTATAGTTACATTATCAACTAGGTAGCGAGAAACAGGAAACACCCGTAGTGTCTCGATCTAAAACGTTAATTAGTTGGAGATAACGAAACACCAAAAGTAAGTTACTTATATTAGCATAAATTCAAACATTACAACTAACTTTAAACATAAATTCACAGGAAATTTGTAACCGTTTTCCTACCCTCATTGGAATAAAGTTAACAAACTCTACCGGTTCGTTTATCTCCCAACATCTTACAAATTTCTTTTGCGGCATTGTGTGATGTCTGGAAAGGGCTCGAAGACTGGATCTGTCAGGAACGGTTCCGCTGAAATGCGTTCCAATCATCGGAAAGATGGACCGAAGGTGACGTGCACATCAGCGGGAACCTCAACTAGAGGGATCGTACCAACCGATAATCTGGCAGCGGGTTTTCACGTTAATAGTCCAGTTGTCGCGGCTAGCGCAACCAGCGCAGCAGCGGTCGCGTCAAGCGAAACAGTGGGCATAACGGACCTTGAGGTAGGCGTGTTACGCAATACAGCTGCAGTAGTCAGTCATTCAACGGTTCCGGGAAATGCAGGAAACTCCCCTCCTAACACTCAGGTAAATGCTGACGTAGCCAATAAACTTTATGCTCAAGGAGCAGTGCCGAAGCAAGCAGCTTCGACTGCCGATCTGAAAAATAGATCATCTCTTTCAAATCTGCGCGGAAAGCTCGTTGTAAGACGAAATCCGGTTCGCCGCGTGCGTGCGTATCGTGGCTATAGTTGTGAGTTGTGTGCAGATAGTGACAATAGCAGAATGGTGCAGTGTGATGGTTGCAACAGATGGTTCCACTTTTCATGTGTGGAAGTTACCGAAGGGATAGCCGAAATAAGTTGGGTCTGCCCAGTGTGTCCAGCAACTCAGCGCAAGGAACATCAACGATCCCCATCCGAAGATGTTCAAGCAGTAGTACAAGCTGATCATCCACCCCCAAAAGATTGCGTTGATACAAAATCATGCGGAAAGAAGAGCGGCAAAATCAGCAAAAGCAGCGAACGTCGTAAGATAGATTTGCGGTTGCAAAAACTTGAAGAACAGAAAAAGTTGGAGCAGAAATTCTTGGAGGAGAAGTTCAAGATCTTGGAAGAGTACGATGACGAAAGTGAGACGTGTTTGGATGACGAAGATCTCGAGAAAATGTCCAACATTTCACAGTGGATCAGAGAGACGGAACGTGACGTAGCAGCTCAAGATTCCGGTGTCGTTGAAGAGGATTTGCAGGAAGAGCATGGAGTGCCATCTGGACTTACTGATCAACCAGTACCGGTCGGCCAACGGCAAGCAAGCCAACATCATCACTCGCAAGGTGGACAGCGAAACACATTTCCAAGTTTCGCTCCCGAACAACGTTCTACACCACAGATGCGACCGGCAATTCTTCAGACGAATCAAACATCGGAATGCTTCCCTCTACGATCGGCGAGAGAACAGTTTCTCACTCAACCAGTGTCGGCCGGTCCGGCGATCGGACCTGAACGAATTCCTGCGGAGGAGACTATTTGTATCCTCAACCGGAGCCAACTGGCCGCTAGACAAGCGGTATCTAAGGATTTGCCGGAGTTTGCCGGAAACCCTGAAGATTGGCCTCTGTTCTTCTCAATGTATACCTCATCAACGCAGATGTGCGGCTTCTCCAATGAGGAAAACATGCTGCGTCTGCGTAAATGTCTGAAAGGGAAGGCACTAGATGCTGTGAAGTGCCGTCTGCTTCATCCTTCCAATGTGGCTGGAGTTCTTTCAACGTTGAAGATGCTCTACGGCAGGCCGGAGGCGATCGTCCAAGCAGTCATAAGAAAAATTCGTTCGCTGCCCTCTCCGGAGGTAGATCGACTAGAAAGTCTGGTCAATTTCGCACTCACCGTTGAAAATCTTGTGGCAACGATAGAAGTATGCTGGGTCAGAGACTTCGTGTATAATGCGTCACTCAAATTCGAACTGGTCGACCGATTACCACCATCTCTGAAGTTAGACTGGGCGAAATATACCCGAGGAAATCCAGCGCCTAATCTTCTGGACTTCAGTTCCTGGCTATATTCATTGGCCGAGGATGCTAGCGCGGTCATGCAGACGTCAGATACTGCTCCACGGGGTCGTGGCAACAAAAAAGATGCTTTCATCAACATCCACTCCGAGCTCGAGAATGTTCAAGACAAATTTCTAGCGGGTCCTGCAAAAGATACGCGATCTCAATCGCACGGAGCATCCAAGGAATGTTTCGTATGCAAAGATTCCTGTTCGTCTATTGCAAAATGTAAACGGTTTGGCGAACTGAGTTACGAATCAAAATGGGCCGTCGTACGTGAAGCGAAGTTATGTCGTAAGTGCCTTCGTAAACATAATGGTACATGTAGGCAACAACACCACTGTGGAATAAACGGGTGTACATATTTACACCACCCTCTGCTACACAGCGAGAAGACCGCACCAATCAGAAGCGCATCTGAGACGGCAACGAATTTCAGTTGCAACGTGCATCAAACTCAGACAAACGAAGTTTTATTTCGTATAGTTCCTGTCGTGCTATATGGCCCTGCCAGGATCATTCGAACGTACGCCTTCATCGATGATGGATCTGAGCATACGCTTATGGAACATTCTTTAGCGCAAGAACTCGGATTGGAAGGAACTCAGACGTCCCTCTGCTTGAAATGGACAGGGGATACACGAAGAATAGAGAACGAATCTCAAAAGGTTGAAGTTGCTATTTCACCCGCAAGAAATACAACGCAGAAGTATCCACTCACAGACGTTCGGACTGTTCAAGAGCTTAAACTCAGGCCGCAAACCCTGATAGCCTCGGAAATGCAAAACCGCTATAGTCATCTATCTGGAATACCCTTCGATTCCTACATCAATGTAAGTCCACGCATCCTAGTCGGTCTGGACAACGCGCAGCTAGGATATGCATTTAAAAGTCGAGAAGGCAAACCGTCTGAACCGATCGCGGTCAAAACCCGGCTAGGGTGGATTGTATACGGAAGCTGCTCAGCAAAACATCACATAGAAAGCCATAGTTGACGTGGCTTTCTATGTGATGTTCAGGTATGCGACTGCAATGAAGTTTCCGATGAAAATCTCCATTTGGCGATGAAGAACTATTTCACGCTGGATAGTATGGGTATATCCAAACCTGAAAAAGTGCTACTTTCCGTAGAGGACGAGCGAGCCATGAAAATCTTAGAAGCTGTAACACATAGAAAAGAAGTCCGCTACGAGTCGGGCCTGCTCTGGAAGTACGACGCGGTGCGACTTCCCGATAGTAAAGGGATGGCCTTAAGGAGATGGGAGTGCTTGGAGCGCCGAATGAAAAAGGACGAAGGATTGGCGGAGATACTTCGCACGAAAATGCTAGATTACATCCAGAAAGGGTATGTCCGAAAATTGACCGAAGAAGAGCTAAAGATCCGGCAACCGCGAGAGTGGTACCTGCCAGTGTTTCCGGTTTGTCATCCCAACAAACCAGGGAAGTTACGATTAGTTTGGGATGCAGCAGCTACCGTTCAAGGAATATCATTAAATTCGGTTTTGTTGAAGGGACCCGACCATCTGACGTCACTGCTCACAGTTTTTGTTCAGTTCCGGGAGTTTCGAGTTGCGGTATGCGGAGACATACGGGACATGTTTCACCAAGTTTTGATGAAAGAGGAGGATCAACAATGTTTGCGCTTTTTTTGGAAGGGCGATACGCAATGCAGCGTGCCAGATGTGTATGCCATGACGGTGATGACGTTCGGTGCCTGCTGTTCGCCTACGACAGCCCAATACGTCAAAAACACTAATGCAAAACGGTTCGAGCATGAGTGTCCACAAGCCGTCGATGCCATCGTTAAGAAGCATTACGTCGACGATATGCTTGCTAGCGTCGAGACAGAGGAGGAAGCAGTAAAGCTAGCTCAGGACGTAAAACGAATCCACGCCGCAGGAGGGTTTGAAATGCGCTACTGGCTTTCCAATTCTTCGGTTGTCCGTGCTTCCTTGAAGGAGGAAGCGACTACAGAGAAATACCTCGGAGCCGGAGAAGAAAACATCACCGAGAAAGTATTAGGCCTTTGGTGGAACACGACTAGTGACTGTTTCACTTTTAAGGTATCTGCACGGTATGACCAAGATCTACTTAGCGGACGTCGTCGACCCGCTCGGCTGCATTTCGCACTTTCTCATGTACCTAAAGGTACTAATGCAAGAAATTTGGAGGACGTCGATTGAATGGGATACCCCCATAGAGGACCCACAGTTTCAGAAGTGGCTAATTTGGTTGAAGGTTCTGCCGAAAGTCATCAATGTTCAGATTCCACGCTGTTATAGAACAACAGTGTCGCTAGAAGGCAGTATTCAGATGCACACTTTTGTTGATGCGAGTGAAACTGGATTCGCAGCGGTTGTGTACCTTAGGTTTGAGGAAGGAGACTTTGTTGAGACCGCCTTTGTTAGCGCAAAGACTACACACCAAATTTTCGATTTGTCTTCCAGCAATTTCGTTTGCTGAAACCAATTCAGCAATAAATCATTTTACTGATGTACAGCACTTCTGAAATTGTTTGCTGAAATTCAGCAATCTGACTTGCTGAATAGTTGTCAACACAATCAGATTTACTGATTTTCAGTAACTTGTATGACAAGTGACAGATAACCAGCAATCGATTTGAAATTTTGCAGTAAACCAGTAAACATAATTACTGAACTCCAGCAAAAGTTGTACCTGTCAACCGAGAAACTTGAAACGAGAAAATTTTTCTCCCACTGTTACTATTTGCCAGCTTGGAGTTTAATGGGAAATGTAACCCAGCTAGTCATACTTTTTTATCCCTCGGAATATCTGAGTAAGTACTGTTTTAAGTGGAATACCTAATATTTAAAAATAATTCAAGTCTTTATTTCTAGGATGGTAACAAATCCGGAACGGGAAATAGTGCTTAGCCTTTTCCTTTCCCCACCGAGAACAGAAAAACATTGCTTGACTTTTTATTATGAAAATAAATATTTATGTCGTGAAACGGAGTAGCATTTTTATAATTCAAGACATTTACTTAAACTTTTCATCAACCTGGTGACCCAAAATTGCTGAAAAGCAGCAAAAAATCCCACTAGAGGAACAAATAACCAAGTACTGATTATTCAGCAAGTGAAAATGTACTTTGCTGGATGGTCAGTAAATCAGCTGTCATTTTTATGCGAATTTGCTTTGCTGAATGATCCAGCAAATTTCATATTGCTGGATCGATTGCTGAATATACAGCACAAAAAAAATCAGCAAAAATTTGCTGGTTTACAGCAATAAAATTTTGGTGTGTAGGGTTGCCCCGTTAAAATTTCTCTCGATTCCTCGTTCAGAACTGCAAGCTAGCGTTCTTGGTGTTCGGCTAGCGAACAGCATCACTCAGTCTTTATCTGTAAAGGTGTGCAAGCGGTTCTTCTGGACTGATTCAAAAGATGTGCTGTGCTGGTTGAATTCTGATCATCGACGATACAGTCAATTTGTGGCATTTCGTGTAAGTGAGATCCTGGAGACGACAGATGCCATCGAATGGCGATGGGTTCCAACCAAACTAAACGTGGCCGACGAAGGAACCAAGTGGACGCACCAACCGGATTTTAGCGCATCTAGCCGTTGGTTTCAAGGACCGGAGTTCCTGCGAAAACCACAAGTGAAGTGGCCTATGGCATCTCGGTATGGGACGACGGAAACGGAGCTACGAGCACATCTGTTAACACACGTTACTACAACGGAATCAATCATAAATCCACAGAACTTCTCCAAATGGTCCAGGATACTACATACTACAGCGTATGTGTTCCGTTTTATATGCAACTCAAAACAAGCCCTGAGAACGAAACAACGAACTGGTGGACCGCTCACGCAGCAGGAATTTACAAGGGCAGAAAACTTCCTATATCGTCTTGCCCAGAGTAACGAATACGCTGATGAAATTGCCATTCTGTATGGTAAACGCTTGAATGAAACGAAAAGACAACCTATTCCCAAAAGCAGCTCCATTGCCTATTTCTGTCCTTTTCTCGATGATTCCGATGTGCTGAGAGTTCGTGGCCGAACTAGCGCATGCCCGGCGATCGACTACGACGCAGCTAATCCTATCATCCTTCCTCGTAATCATCACGTAACCCGTTTGATAATGCTCCATTATCATCACAAATATCACCACCAAAACCACAATACCGTACTCAACGAGATTCGTCAACGGTACAGAATCCCTCATCTCAAGTCTGCCTTCAACAAAATCCGCAAGCAGTGCCAAGAATGCATGAACGCCGGAGCAACCCCACAACCGCCAGCCATGAGCGATCTTCCACCTTCTCGTCTAGCCGTTTATTCTCGCCCGTTCACGCATATGGGGGTGGATTACTTCGGCCCAATCTTGGTTACAGCCAATCGAAAAACCGAGAAACGCTGGGTTCTACTAGCTACCTGCCTAACCATCCGCGCCATCCACTTGCAAATTGCACACACTCTTAGCACCGATTCCTGCATTATGGCTCTGCGGAATGTCATCGGTAGGAGGGGTACACCAGCAGTCATCTACAGTGACCAAGGTACGAATTTCCGGGGCGCTAGTAAGGAGCTGAAAACCGCTATGGACGACTTAGATAAGGAGCGGTTGAAGGGCGAGTTCACTACTCGTCACACTACATGGAGTTTCAACCCACCAGCCTCTCCGCACATGGGCGGAGCGTGGGAGCGCCTAATCCGCACAGTCAAGCAAAACCTCAATAAGCTGCTGTTGAATCGTACGATGTCATATGAAGTCCTCGAAAATCTACTTATTGAAGTAGAGAACGTGGTCAACTCCCGGCCACTAACCAGTATTCCCTTGGAAGACGATGAATCTCCGGTGCTCACTCCGAACCACTTCCTACTGGGATCATCCAACTGTTTGAAGTCATGGGCACCTCTGGATGATAGCCCAGCCGCCCTCAAAAATTGTTGGCAGCTCTCTCAGAGTTTGGCTAACAAATTTTGGATACAATGGTTACGAGATTACTTGCCATCGATAACACGTCGTACGAAATGGTTTACCCCAACGAAGCCAATTGAAGTTGGTGACATAGTCATCGTCGCGGATCCAAACCTTCCTCGAAACTGCTGGCCCAAGGGGCGTATAATATCTACTAAGCCCGGAGCTGACGGCCAAGTAAGGCGGGCCACACTCCAGACTACAAGCGGTATCTATGAGCGTCCTGCCTTGAAGCTCGCCGTACTAGACGTGGGCGTCTGTAAGGATACGCCTCAGGATGACCATCGGCGCATCCCGGGGGGGAGTGTTGATCCCGCCACGTCTAAAGATCCGTCAAGCCCCAACGTCCCCACTGCTGTGAACGCGAGCGACCAAACATGTCCACACCCAAACCGCACAAAAGGGATTGCTGGCCGTGTACAAGGTCATGGGATGAAGTTACGATCAATGGAAAGAGCGATCGAAGATAAACAAAACAGCAATCGTTAAAACCTCTGGTTCCCAAATCTTTATTCCGCTGAATTTATAAAGTTTACTTAAAATCTATCCCAATTATTATATCTAATGTTACAATATTTAGCACCTATGCTATCTAAATCTAAACACTATTGAAAAACAGGTGAAACAATGCTACATGAACTATGAATTAAATTAAAACTTGTTCTTAACTATATTATGCTACCTTGCAGTGAAATCTTACATTCTAGTGGAATTAGGAATCAAACTAAACTAATATTCCTAATTGAACCTTATCATACGGTGAGAACATGCAATTAATGAGTCTTTACATACTAAATAAGCATATTAAATTAGTAGGTGTGTAGAAGAAAGAAGCAGGTTAACGTAACTCTATTCACCTATCAATCTTAAGAGACCTGCGGTAAGAAAATTGCGCTTATGTTACAACTTAAAACCTTATAGTTACATTATCAACTAGGTAGCGAGAAACAGGAAACACCCGTAGTGTCTCGATATAAAACGTTAATTAGTTGGAGATAACGAAACACCAAAAGTAAGTTACTTATATTAGCATAAATTCAAACATTACAACTAACTTTAAACATAAATTCACAGGAAATTTGTAACCGTTTTCCTACCCTCACTGGAATAAAGTTAACAAACTCTACCGGTTCGTTTATCTCCCAACAAGATTTATGTTCAGAATTTTTATAGAGCACAATGGGCGACCTCTGGCGATTTTTCTGTGCAAAAGTAAGTTTTCCCATAGTAAATCCCATACAAATTTTGAACGGCTGGCGCTAAAATATAGTTTCATCGATCGAGCTGAAATGTTGCACAGTTGTTATGGGACCTTAATGCAATCCAAAAAGTGGACTGGAGCGAGAATCTAAATTTTGTCCTGAACAACTGTGCATTTTTTAAGTAAAAAAAGTTTCTTATGTTTTTCAATGCTCTCCGATCGTCTACAAAATAACTCTAAGAATCTAAATTTTTCATATAACCGTGTCCCAGGCTAATGCACAGATCCGGTCAGTGCTCATGTATGATTAGTGGGAAACAATTGAAAAATTTATGTTTGGCAACATAGGTTATGAACTTCTGGGTTCTTTGTTAGTGGTTAAATTTGTTGTGAAATCACGCGTATCGCAAGAATAAAGGGTCAAAATGATTTTGCCCATGGAAAACAGTTCAATAATGAATTGATTATGACCTAATTTTTGGGTTGAAAAATTGAATTTAGGACGTAAATAAACATTTTTGCAATTTCTCATCGTAATAGGCTGATTTTCATCACGCCAATCTGTTATGAAACGGCCTACTTTCCTGCACTGAAGTATGCAGTGCGGGAACAGTCATTACGTAACTGAAATCAGTGCTGTAATAATTCATTACGCAACGCTTTCTCATTCCGCAACGGTTTTGAGTTGCGTAATGAATCATTGCACAACAGTTTTTCAGAAATTGTCAAATGATGGTGAAAGCATTCCGATATTATTTCTGATACCCGCAAGTGGTCTTCTACGAAATTGCAAAAAATGTTATACGTAACTCGTTGCAGAATTCGATTTTTACAGCACTCGTCGTAATTATCCTACTCGGCAAGCCTCGTAGGATAAATTTACGATTCGTGGTGTAAAAATCATCATTCTGCAACTTGTTCCGTAAACTACTATTTCAGTGACATTTCTCTCCTTCTTCCCCAGCGACCTCTATGATGGTGATGCATTATATTTGCCTATTACAACATACTTTAGCCTTGGACAGAATGAACAATTTTGTTGAAGACGTCATTTTCATGATTATGCAATCACGATCCTAGATGTTTGGGTTGCAAATATAGCATACTCAGTAGCACCATCTAGTGGAAGAATTCCGAATAAAATGCTGCCCATCACAATTTTGTACTTGATTTACTGAACCATTTAGCTGAAAACTTCATCTTTCGATGTAACCGAAATCCTCAGATACTAGCAATCATAAATCTGCATGCTTACTAGCGCCACCTGTTGGAATTTTAAAACTTGAGGTCCTTCGCATTTAGTCGCATATGTTTAGTCCTTAATTTACTAAACAGCTTTGCCGAAGACACCATCTTGCTATGATATCGCTATCCTGAGATAGCCGTCAAATATACAGCATGCTCAATAGCGCCATTTGGTGGTAGAATTTCTAGTTGGGTGGCCTATCACATGCTAGACCTTGACCTTCTCAATATACAACTTACATCGCTAAAGCTCTACAGAAAGGGCAGCAAGTAGATTCTATCTACACCGATTTCTCGGCCGCGTTTGATAAAATCAATTATCAGATAGCTATTTCAAAATTCGAACGTCTCGGTTTCTCCGGATATTTTCTTAGTTGGCTTCACTCTTACTTGAACGGCCGAGAAATGGCCATTAAATTAGGTGATGCTGTTTCATCCTACTTCCACGCTTCATCCGGGGTACCACAAAAAAGTCATCTAGGACCGTTGATATTTCTCGTGTATCTCAATGTCATTAATCTTCTACTTAAATCTTTTAAACTTTCATTTGCCGACGACTTCAAACTGTATTGGATTGTAAATAATGTAGATGATGCATTATATTTGCAATCTCAGCTCGGGATATTTACCGATTGGTGTGAAACTAATCGCATGCACTTAAACGCTTCGAAATGCTCTATAATGTCGTTCTCTCGAAAACGCGTTTTGATAGATTACGACTATAAAATTCAATCCACATCTCTCAAAAGAGAGTCTGTCATTAAGGACCTTGGTGTGCTACTAGACCCAAAACTGACCTTTAAGGAGCATATCGACTTCATTGCCTCTAAGGCCTCTAAAACTCTTGGTTTTATTTTCCGCGTCGCTAAAAACTTCAGAATTCAGCAAGACCAAGCTGAGGGTCGTGGGTTCGAATCCCACCGGTCGAGGATCTTTTCGGGTTGGAAATTTTCTCGACTTCTCAGGGCATAGAGTATCTTCGTACCTGCCACACGATATACGCATGCAAAAATTGTCACCGGCATAGTAAGCTCTCAGTTAATAACTGTGGAAGTGCTCATAAGAACACTAAGCTGAGTAGCAGGCTCTGTCCCAGTGGGGACGTAACGCCAGAAAGAAGAAGAAGTAAAAACTTCAGAAATATCCAATGCTTAAAATCATTGTACTGTTCTTTGGTAAGGTCTATTCTTGAATATTCGTCAGTTGTTTGGGCACCATACTATCAAATTGACATATTTCGTATTGAGGCAATTCAACGGAAATTTCTGCGCTTTGCTCTGCGATATCTCCCATGGAACGATCCAATAAACTTGCCCAGATATGAAGATCGTTGCAAGTTAATCGGCTTAGAGTTGTTGAGTGTTCGCCGTGAAGTTTCAAAAAAGTCTTTTTGTTTCCGACCTTCTCCAATCGAGAATAGATTGCGCTCAACTTTTATCTCTCCTCAATATAAATGTTCCATACCGTCAACTTCGATCGAACTCCTTCCTATATTTGCACGGTGCTTGCACAAACTACGGGCATCACGAACCATTTAAAAGTATGTGCCGATCGTTCAACCGTTGTTTCAATGAATTTGATTTTCATCTTTCCCGTCCAACTCTTCGTAAAAAATTCTATCTGGTTCTGGCAAGCTAGGTTTATATTAGTCATAGTTATTAAGTAGATTTAAGTAATGTTTGTATCAGTTGGAAAAATACGTAATAGTCTGTTGATACGAAAAGAAGAGGAGGTTTTGCGCCCATTTGTGAAAGAGCTCAATATTGCTCAGCTCAAATGGGCTTTTCCCTGCTCCAAATAAACACTTTTGTCGAAGACGTCAACTTTCTAGGTAATCGGGATCCTGGGATATCTGTGTTCGAAAAATGTCATGCTCACTAGCGTCATCTGGTGAAAGAATTCCGAATTGAATAGATCATCACATTAGTCCTTGAACTAATAAACAACTTTGAAGAAAACACCATTTTTCTAAAAAATCGGGATCCTGAGATATTCGTGTTTAAGTAATGTTTGTATATTGTACACTCACTAGCGCCATCTTATGGCAGAATTTCAAGTTAGATGGCCTATAATATGTTAGTCCATGACCTACTAATAAACTTTGTCAAAGAACGCATCTTTCTAGGTAGTCAGGATCCTGAGATATCTGTGTTTGAAAAATTACATGCTCACTAGCGCCAACTGGTAGCAGAATTCCGAAACAAGCAGCCTATCACATGTTAGTCCTACTGAACAACTTTGCCGAAGACACCATCTTTCTAAACAAATCAATTGCATTGCGAAATTCCACTTCATCGGTTCCTCCGGGGAACAATCCGATGGCCAATTGAAGGTTAGGATGTTTTCAAAGTTTCATTTGTCCACTGACCAATTGGTACCGTTGAACGTTGAAGAAATTTGCCGAAGACATCAATACTCTATCTTGCCTATCTTTAGATAGACAATCAAAATTGCTCAGTTAACTGCCAGACTTCGCCCGCGTCGTACGTACTTACCTCTTGCTTTCGTTCGCAGTTCGTGGAAAATGGCCGGTGCGCGGAAAAACACTTTAGTGATCGATTTCAGTGTTCTCCCAGTTCGCCCAGATGTGGCAAAAGTGCAGCAGTTCTTGGAGCATGAAATAAGGCTCCAATATACGGACATTAGGAGCATACAGTTGCACCACTCTCGTAACTGTGTGCTCATAGAGATGAAATCGAAGGAGATCGTCGCACGCTACCAATATGACCATAATTGGAAGAGGTCAATGCTGTGTAATAACACAAAATTTAGGATTCCGGTCTATGCGGATTGTGACGCAGTGACGGTCCGGGTTCACGACCTCCCACCGTCTATGAGTCACGCAACCGTCGCCGACCACATGCTTAAGTATGGAGAGGTTATCTCCATTAGGAATGAGAAGTGGAAGCACTACTTTCCGGGCATTTCTAACGGAGTGCGAGTCCTTAGAATGAATCTATTGAGGCAAATCCCATCGTTTATTACTATTGAAAACGAGATCACTATGATTTCGTACATCGACCAGCCTAAATCATGCCAACGATGTACCGGACCGTATCATCCTGGCACAAAATGTCCAGATTCAACTGTCGCACCTGCTGAAAAATCGTCACAAATATCAGCAGCATCAAAATCATCCGACGAGTTGTTTGATCAAGATGACTTCCCACCGATAAACAACGATCGGCAAAAATCTCCATCTCCCGTTCGTGAAGAAGCAGAGCAACAGAACAACGACGACGACGACGACTGGACTGATGATGACAATGCATCGAACTCTTCCATTGAGCACAATGGGGCTACAAACAAGCGACGGCGATCGAGGCGGGTTAACCAAAAGAGTGGAATAAAAAAGACTTGCTCTGATCAGTGTTCCCCAAACACAGATCGCACGGAAATCGATGAATCAAGAAATGATACAAAATGTTTATCGAAAAATAAAATTGTAGATTGCTCTATGAATAATAGAAAATGAATATCGGCTCTGTAAAGCTTGTTACGGCGTGTGAGCCTTAAAATAAACGATTTGGTAAAAAAAAAAAATCAAAATTGCTCCGCGTGTACTCAGTACACGATGCGACCGCTGGTGTAACTTTTTTTTGAGCGACTGACGGAAGGTTATTATGGCTTGTGCCACTGAAGGAACACATATATGGGACGACTTCACGGATTCTAACGAGTAAAACAGCGTGTTCTAATTCTAGATAAAAACTAATCTATTTGGTTGGGGATTTTCCCTTATATAGTTCAAGAAACAATACATTCTAGATTTGAATACATCATAGTTCCATATTTGAATAGTTCAATAGAGTTGTAATGCAAGTGAATACATTTTGTGATCAGGCTGCTTGTCTCAATGTGCCTTGCGAGTAAATCGCAAAGTGTTGCATGGAAGATGTTGCAAGGGATGCGCTACTTGTAGTGTTGATGATGCTACATTACCCTCCTTCTAGAACAGACGACAGTCAACGAAATCGGTGCGGAATTCTGACTCGTCTCCCAGAACGAGTTACTGTTGTCGGTTGATCGAGCGAAGTTGTTGATGTCGAACGATTAGAGGGAGGTTGTGGTTGCTGTTGCTCCTCGATCGTGTAGGCAGGTTTCAGTCGATCTATCGAAATATTCACAGACCGACCATTGATGTTTAGCTTGAAGTGCTTATCGGATCGGCAGAGCACTGGATAAGGGCCATCATATGGTGGTGATAGTGATGGTCTAATCGAATCGTTGCGGACGAAAACATTCTTGCACGACCTGAGGTCGGGATGAACAAACACTTTACCTCTATTATGCCATGCCGTATTGGGTGGATGTATCTTTCGCATAGCATCTCGCAGAGTGTTGGCGAACTCGGATGTCGTGATATTGCGAGAGTTTTCACCAAAGAACTCACAAGGAATCCGAAGCGTCGTTCCATAAACCATTTCAGCCGGCGAAGCTCTGATATCTTCTTTGTGGATGGTTCTCAAACCAAGCAAGATCATCGGGAGGTGCTCGGTCCAGCGATCAGCGTTGTGGCAGAGAAGAGCGGCTTTGAGCGTTCGGTGCCATCTCTCGATGATACCATTAGATTGGGGATGATATGGTGTTGTACGGAGGTGAGTGATCCCAAACGTACGTAGCAATTCAGCAAAGAGAGTCGATTCGAACTGACGTCCTTGATCAGATGTGATTCGTTTGGGTACGCCAAAGCGAGAAATCCACCCAGTCACTAAAGCTTGTGCGATGGTAGGTGCAGTCATATCAGGAACAGGTATCGCCTCTGGCCAACGGGAAAACCTATCAACGATGGTGAGGCAATAACGATTCCCATTACTCGGCGGAAAGGGTCCAACAATGTCAATATTGATATGACAAAACCTTTCGTCAGGCACTGAATATCGTTCAAGTGGTGAATGTGTGTGACGAGTCACTTTGGAACGCTGACATTGTTCACATTGCTTTGCGTAGGCAATGCTATCTTTCCGTATACTTGGCCAAACGAATCTTTGAGTCATCAGCTTGGCCGTCGCGCGAGTACCTGGATGTGAGAGATTGTGGGTTGCTTGAAGAAATTGGTCTCGGAACCTTTTTGTTATAAAAGGTCTGATGCGATCTCCAGAACTATCACAGTACAATTGCTTTGCAGTCCCCGGCATAGTGAATTTTTTGAGATTCAACGATGTTTTCAATTTACCTTCCAGTATTGTTGTCAACTCGTCGTCGGTCTCTTGATCGGTAGCGAGTGCATGAAAGTCAACCGTTGGGATGGCATGGACAGCAAGAATGCGAGAGAGCAAATCTGCGGTGAAATTCTCTTTACCTGCTACATGACGGATATCGGTAGTGATTTGACCGATGTAGTCCAACTGTCGTGCTTGACGATCCGAAGCTTTTTCAAGATTTTGTTGGAAAGCGAACACGATCGGCTTATGATCGGTGTATATGTGACAATTTCGTCCCTCTAACATATATTTGAAGTGCCGTACTGCTAGATACATTGCCGTTAACTCTCGGTCATACGTACTGTATTTCAGTTGTGCCTTGTCGAACCTTTTGGAGAAGAAACCGAGTGGTTGAACATGACCGTTAATGACTTGATGTAGTACAGCTCCGGCAGCTGTATTGGATGCGTCCACCCACAAAGACAACTCGGCATTTCTAGCAGGGTGAGCGAGTAGAGCAGCATTTGCTAGTTGTAGTTTGCATTGTTCAAATGCCGACACAGTCGAATCCGTCCACTCTAGTAGAGATCGATCGTTGCGTTTATTTCCAGAGGTCATGTCGAGTAATGGTATTTGTGCCACTACGGCATTCGGGATGAACCTTCTGTAGAAGTTGATAACAGCGAGAAAACTTTTGAGCTCCTTCACTGTAGTTGGACGTCGAAAATTGCGTACTGCTTCGACACGGTCGGGCAGCGGGCTTATTCCGTCAGGAGAAACTGAGTGACCGACGAAAGTTAATTCAGTCTTTCCAAACTCACACTTTGCTACGTTGATCGCTAGGTTGTGCTCTTCCAGTCGCTTGAACAATTGTCGAAGATGATCTCGATGCTCTTCTGGCGACGATGAAGCAATAAAGATGTCATCGATGTATGGGTACACGAAATCCAGTTCGCGTACCACCTCGTGGATTAGTCGCTGGAAGGTTTGAGCAGCGTTTCGCAGGCCGAACGTCATCTGGGTGAACTCGAATAATCCAAACGGAGTGGTGATTGCAGTCTTCGGGATGTCTTCAGGGTGTATGGGCACCTGATGGAATGCCTTTTGAAGATCAATTTTTGAGAAGATACTTTTTCCATGCAGAATACTGGTGAAATCCTGCAGGTAAGGAAGAGGATATCTATCAGGAACAGTTTGAGCGTTGAGTGCACGGTAATCTCCACAGGGCCGCCAAGTACCGTCCGCCTTCTTCACCATGTGCAGAGGACTGGCCCAACTACTTGACGATGGCCGACAGATTCCCAACTTCATCAAGTTTTCGAACTCAGTACGTGCAGCCATAAGTTTATCAGGAGCAAGTCGTCTTGGTCGAGCAAAAGTAGGCTGGCCAGTAGTTTCGATACGATCACGTCGGGGTCACCAACTATGGGACGACTTCACGGATTCTAACGAGTAAAACAGCGTGTTCTAATTCTAGATAAAAACTAATCTATTTGGTTGGGGATTTTCCCTTATATAGTTCAAGAAACAATACATTCTAGATTTGAATACATCATAGTTCCATATTTGAATAGTTCAATAGAGTTGTAATGCAAGTGAATACATTTTGTGATCAGGCTGCTTGTCTCAATGTGCCTTGCGAGTAAATCGCAAAGTGTTGCATGGAAGATGTTGCAAGGGATGCGCTACTTGTAGTGTTGATGATGCTACACATATGCTTATAGTAGCACTATTCCTAATTTCTGTTTCCATAGTAGCACTAGCTTTACGGCGTAAGCAAAATGCAAATCAAAATCGTATTGTTTTCAAAACTTTCATATATTTTCTTTAAAGTGTGGATGAAAAGCTTTCGATTGATGTAAAAAAGTTGTTAATTGATCAATTATTTTGTTTAATAAAAAATAATTTCTTTTAGTAGTGCTACTATAGGAACAATTGGTTAACTATAGGTGCAAGAGAGCTTAAATTTTAAGCAAAACTATCTATTTCGATCATTTTTTGAACAAAATCGAGTTGTGTATCAATGGTACTGAGATAAATAGCTCCTGACCTTCATGTCAAAAAATGTTTTGCAATGATTTATAGCAAAACGGCCGTAAAAAGCCATAAGTGCGACTATAGGGGACTGTCTACTAAGGGAACACCGACGCTATCTGGTTCCATGTTATGATTATTTTTGTTTGTACAATCATGAATCATTGCTTAAAAAATTTAAATCATTAATCATAATCATTAATCATGATAACATTGAAATTAATCATTAATCATTCTTCTTTTTTTCTGGCGTTACGTCCCCACTGGGACAGAGCCTGCTTCTCAGCTTAGTGTTCTTAAGAGCCCTTTCAAAGTTATAAACTGAGAGCTTTCTTTGCCGATTGACCTTTTGTGCATGTGTATATCGTGCGGCAGGTACGAAGATACTTTATGTCCAGGGAAGTCGAGAAGATTTCCATTACGAAAGGATCCTCGACCGGCGGGATTTGACCTCATGACCCTCAGCTTGGTCTTGCTCAGAGGCGTCCCGTGAGGAATTAGATTACCTGTGCACTGACTCGCACAAACCGTTTATTTTGAATTATGAATACGAATTTTTCAATTGATTTTTAAAAATGTATTTCAGCTTAAAATGTAATTTCTTATTATTAACACCTTAAAATGTAATTTCCAATATTGTATGCAATCTTGAAGTGTCTGGAAGCTATTATATTTGTTGCTTATTGGACGTATTTTTTGTTTGTTTTCTTCGTTTCAATCACTAGTTGTAAGTTTTAAGAATTTTGGATGATTCCAATATACAATGTTTAGGGAAAAGGAAAATTCTCAAAATTTCGCTGATACCAAGGCGACGAAAGAAAAATTTTGCGTATTAATCGCGGTTCCATAGTTTGATAATATTTGACATAAAAATGTATATTTACAGTAAAAATTACCTTTATATGCATAAATTTCAATCATTTTTCGTATTTTGCGAACTGAGATAATAAGTTTAATATCATATTATCAAATTTAAAGCAAGAAAAAAGACGTTTAACTTGAAACTAAACGATTAGCACATTTTTTATATGAAACTCGGCTTACAAATAAATAAACCATTCTTATGAGCAAAAATCTGAACTTTTCTGAGATTATCATATAAACCTTCAGAATTCAACTATTTACGCGTTATTTTCCAAGTTTCGCGATGAAGGATAAATTCCGTAGATTTCGTGGCTTTCGCGAAATTCCGAATCTCCATTATTCCTAACGTTGTTATTCTATACAATAATTCTTATTATTTACTGCTTGTCAATTGTATCACGATATCTTAGCGTTTTGACGATGTCCAGCGCTGGTACATCTCTTTGTATACTTTTGTGGATACATCAAAGCTTTCAAGTGAAATGATGACTGACTGTTGAACGCTGAAACCCACTTTACGCCCACCGCAATTTATCAGTTGTCGGTCTGTTGAGCTAGAAAAACTATATTCACACATAGTTTATAAATCAATTCAAAGCCACATGAATTTTGTGTATTTAATAAGATAAAACATAATCAATTTGGCCAATATGTTTATAACATCTAGTATTGGTTCCAATCAATATTGCGCCTACTATCGCGCGACACCTGGAAGCTCCATGCAACACACATACACACAAAGCATGTATGGCGTTGACGCTTTCTCTTCCAACAGCAGACGTCGTGACGCCAGTTGCGCGCGCTTTCTCAATTATTGCAAACCAATGCGAGCGTCATGGGCAATTTATCTCTCGGGTGCACAAATTGGAGTGAACCAGATTTTACCTATACAACGCCACTGTTGCTCTAGAAATGTCAATACAAATGCACATTCCTGCTGTGTCCATACACGCTGTTTTCGTGCACAAGAAAGAGTGCACGGCTGAAATGAACATTCTCTGCAATACGATGGAGACGCATGGCAGTTTGTCTTGTTTGCTTCGCTGTTTTCGCTTGCTGGTTGAGCAAGACCATGGGGGGGGGAGAATCAAACGGTTTGTTCACTGAGGGCGATGGACCAGATGAAGGTGAAGAAATCAAACAACATTTTCAAGCAACTACACATTATGAATGTTGGAAGTATTGAGAATTATAATATATATATTTATATAATTTGTTAGTTTGAAATCTTTGACTGTGCAGTGCACCAAGTGCACCTTAGGACGAGACGCCACTGGTCTTGCTAAATAGTTGCGCGTTTACCGCTACAGCGATCTGGGCCCCAATTAATCATTGGTATCCGTCAATCATTAACGCTCTGGAAACAAGTATCTGAGATAAGATGTTATTCTGCTGATGAGTATTCATTCATCTTCATCCAATAATTATATGAACATTTGGATTAGCTGTCTAGCTTTTAATTATTCTATTGAAATACCAAAATAGTAAGCACTACGTTCATAATTACGAATTTAGGCCACCCTTTATTACAATGAAATTATCGGTTCATCTATTACGAGCACAGTAAGCTGCACGTATAACATTTTGTCTCTTTTGTCTCGCATTTTATTTTCTACTTGCATACACTTACTTTTATTTTCGACGAGCTCAATCTTGCGTGGTAGGGAAAATGATAACAAACCAAACCTTTCATCTCGAGCGAGACGCGATTCAATCTCTAGTATTGCAAAGTAATCAAGCAGCCCGCTCGAGCACCTTTCAATTGGTTGGAATAATATGAGAATAAATTAGACATGTATTGTGACATTTATTTCGAAAATATTCTAATCGTACTGTCGCGTAAGTATTCATCATCCACTTGTTTTTTAATTCTTTATTAGTATCATTCCAAAGATTATATTCATTTTTTATATCTAGATGTTCTGTGTTAGACAACACTATCATCTTTATTTGGTATAACTAAATTAAGCATTTATTAACTTTTCGTTAACAACATATACATTTCATTTTCCGTAGCAGTTCAGAATTTTTACAGTTGAGTTGATTTCACCTGCTTATAAGAGAGAGAGAGAAATAAAAAACGCTTTCAATTTACTTATCCTAACTAAACTATAATATATAACGCATTAATCGTGGCAATAAAAGATTGCAACGGTTTTGCCTAGAATTATTAATTATTTTATGAAACATTGGAATTTCAACATTGGATGTTCTATGTTATTCATTAGTACTATACCAAGGAGGAAGCATCAGAATCATTTTCAAAATTTTATTTTGAATCTTTGCAGAGCTTTCTTCCTGGTATTACACTAGCTAGTTCATATTGGTACAGCATACAACATGGCTGGCCTGAAAATTTGTTTGAAGATCAAAAGCTTGTTCTTAAGAGAAATCTTTCGAATTGCTTTACATTTTAAATAATTGTTACATTTGGCTTAAATGCCCTCAATGTGATTTTTGAAAGTTAATTTTTTTAACTAGCATGAGCCCTAGATACTTAACTTCATCTGACCAATTTATTGGAATCCCTCTCATCGTAACAACATGTCTACTTGAAAGTTTCAAATAAATAGGTTTTGGTTTATTTTCTTCTTCTTCTTGACATTACGTCCCCACTGGGACAGTGCCTGCTTCTCAACTTAGTGTTCAATAAATACTTCCACAGTTATTAACTGAGAGCTTTCTTTGCCAAAGTTGTCATTTTCGCATTCGTATATCGTGTGGCAGGTACGATTATACTCTATGCCCAGGGCAGTCAAGGTAATTTCCACTAAGAAAAGATCCTCGACTGGAAATCGAACCCTAACCCTGGGAATATTATTAGTTGAGTTTTTTTTTAAACATTAGGATTTCTTTTATTAATGTTCGAATCCTCTGAGCAGAATCTCAATAGAGAAACTTAAAAGTAGATGGAGTACCGTATACCTTTTAATTCCGCTCCTAAATGCTTATCTTTGACAGATACGCGTATTTCGACTACCACTTGCAGCCTTCTTCAGTGTCAGTTACTCGTATCCACTCGGTACACGGTACTCCATCTACTTTTAAGTTTCATTAGGATTTCTCCTATTTTTTCCATTTTTGCAAGTATGAAGAAAAAAAAATTCAAACTTGTTTGCGATCTGTAGCACACATGCTTCGTCCTTTGGCGGAGAGGTCAGTGTCATACCCAAAAAAAGATTTTTGGCATCCCTGAGTTAACGCAGGTAAGTCAGATTTGAACATAATGTCAAAATTTGTCATTTGTTTGTTTGCAATAAGAGTTGAAATAACAAAAATAATAACTAAGTTTGTATGGCATAAAAACTAAATAATATTGTAATGTATTGTAATAACATTGTAATGACAAAATAATAGCAAACATATATAAACTCCTCTACCTGCAGCTTCATTTTTTACCATCAACAAAATATTCAAATCGCAATAACTTTTTAGTTTCTCGATATTTCTGCAACATTTTTTCACAAGTTCTCAAAAAATTCTTCTAGTTTTAGAATCTGTGTCAAAATTGATCATTGGTCATCTGGATCCAGAGATATTCCAAAATTTCTTTGGGGAATCGACGCGTTAACCATAGCCTACGTTAATTTTTCTGGCTACAGAATTTTTATCGTATTCGGATATTCACTCCTCGGAATGATACATAAATGCAAGTATGTTGTGAACAAATGAAGCAATTTGATGCAGCCGTCTTTGAGTAATGAGCATTTATGTTTCTGGTACCACGCTGGACAAATAAATATCTTGAAAACTCTAAAAAACATCATACCGTAGTTTTCAGATTTCTCCTAGAATACTGAACCGATTTGTATGATTTTCTCAGAGTAGCTCTTTATTACCTGGCATTGTATTGTACACATTTTATTTTTTTTTGATAAATTGAAACAAAATGGCCGTCAAAACCATTTTATATGGACAAACAAAGTCGGGCCCAAGGAACATTGGAATATCTTCAAAACTCACCAATGATCAATATCGACATGAATTTCTAAACTAGACTAGTTTTTTTAGACCTTTCAAGAAAAAATGGCCTTCAAAACACGAAAAAACGGAAAATTTTGATTTTTTTTTTTCATATAAAAAAACCATTTTTGTAAAATTTTATATTTTTCTTGAAATGTCAAAAAATTTCAATTTTTCAAAATTTTATATTTTTCTGAAAAGTTGAAATTTTTTGACTTATCAAGAAAAATATAAAATTTCACAAAAAACAATTTTTTTACATGAAAAAATTTAAAAATTTCTACTTTTTTAGAAAAAAAACATAATTTTTTATGTAAAACATTTATTTTCAGAGTTTTCTATTTTTTTCTGAAAATTTGAAATCTTAAGCTTTTATTCCATAAAAAAATGGAAATCGGTTGAGCTGTTCAAAACTTATGATTTAAAAAAAAAAATCTATTGCGCTGAGACCTACAGTGTGTGCCAATGAAACATGACTGATTTTTCATTTTCAAAAAAATATATCTCAAAACTAAAAACATACATAGCTGAAAATTTTTCAGTGAACGTAAATATTTCTGAATTTTCAAGAAAAATGAGAACAGCAATAGCCCATTTGTCCCGAGGCCTTCAAAACACGAATAAACGGATTTTTTTTCATGTATAAAAACCATTTTTGTAAAATTTTATATTTTTCTTGAAAAGTCAAAATTTTTAGCTTTCATTTTGTCCAAGAAAATTGAAAATCGGTCGAGCGGTTCAAAAGTTATAATTAAAAAAAAAAATGCAAAATCGCGATTTTTTGGTCACCTGTTTTCGGAAATGGTCAGCATAATCAAACAATCCAAAAACACGTGTATTCTTATTTGGGAACAAAATAGCAAATTTTTACGGAATTCTGTGACCCACTAGATCGGTCTTTCATGGAATGGCTGTATATATATAATTTGAAAAGGGACAAATTAGGTCACCTTGCTGTTAGAAGCCATTACTGTTATATTTTTGAACAGTTTTATTTTCTACTGAAAGATTATTCTGTAATGTATATCGCTAAAGCAATTTGGAAGCTTAAAATTATTATGATATTTTGGAATACTGCTCGTCAAAATGCAGGTATGAAACTTTATGCCTTTTCGTTCGCCTATTATCATAGCTTATTAGTGTGTCGATGAAAGGTTTCAGGAAAAATTACGTCAATTCGATTTGTGTTTGGTGAGATATTCGTGCTTATTCTGCGCGGCGTGTGAGTCTAGACGAGTCGCTCTCACCGCGAGTGACGTGAGACGACTAATGTTAATCAAATGGGAGCGAGTCGAAAATTGTCACCTCATTCGACTCGTGTCACCTCACACGCCGCGCAGAATAAGCACAATTGGGTTCCTTTCCTTACGTGACCTGCTTGTCCATTCTTACTCTCAATTAATTATTAAGTTTTTTTGTTCAGCTAGGTACAACACTTTTCTTCCGCTGCGAAACGAATTGATCAGAATTCGGAAAAGTACTCAGTCCGACACTATCCAATTAAACTCACATGCGTTTTTTTTTTCTTGCGTAAAGCCATCCAATCTTGTTTATACAGTTGCTGCTGAATCTCATGCTCTTCGTGAATGTCGTCGCCGACAAGATAGTTTGTTGCTTTGGGCATTTGGAAGATTCGACTGTGTGTTGTACTGTACCATATTTTCCAGTCGAGCTATAGAGCGGAACGAAATAGACAGTTTTATACGTTTGCGAGGGATTCTTTCATTGTTCTCAGGTCATCTTAATTGAGTAAATCAGGGTTTCTCAATGATTCACTGTTCAGCAACAGCAAATCTTTGTTATGAGATCAATTATTCGGTTTGGGATATTTATTTTAAGAATCTCATACACTGGATGTTTGGGTGAAGGTTCAGATCATTGGATTGTTTTCTATTATTTGAAGAGCCACTAAATTTTTGACTAGTGTATGTACGACACTCAAAGGTCATCTTAGTTATTTTATATTCCAACTTTTGCGTGTTGACATTTTAATCATGGCAATGTTATATTTTTGTAATGATCAAACAAACTTAAGATGGTACGTTTCTACAAGGGTCGGGAGAAATCTCTATTTCTGTTTTGCGTGGTTTTAAAAATACATAGACCTTTCCATTAATTTATATGTCTCAATAAATAAAAATAATCTTCAATTAGATTGACATTAAAAGTTTCGATGTGCTGTTCAATAACTTATCATTAATTGCATTACTTACCAAGGTGAATCCAGATCATGTAACTTTTAAACCATCCCACTAACAAAAACTCCATCATGTGAAAACCATGAGAATGCAGAGGGGATCTCGGTCTCTAGTAACAATAGAAAACTTTCCCCCGATGATCGTCAGGACATGACCGGCGCCGTTATTGACATTAAATTTTAGAGTCATCAATGTACATTGAAAATGGTATGCTACTCCCAAGCTAAATCTATTGATTCCTTGTGCAATTTCGATTATTCTTGTCAATCACAGAGTAGCATATACACATTTTTTTACCAGAATCATATGCTTAACAAAATGCACAAATAACAAATAAGTTGTTTTAAAATGGTTAAAATTTGTTATAGTTTTGATATTGCATTCGTTTTTCATATTTTTGGCGTTATGTTTGGGACAGAGCCTGGTTCTCAGCTTAGTGTTCTATGAGCACTTCCACAGATATTAACTGAGAGTCTTTTTGCCATTTTTGCATGTGTATATCGTGTGGCAGATACGAAGATATTATATGCCCTGAGAAATCAAGAAAATTTCCTTTACGATAAGATCCTTGACCGGCGGGATTCGAACCCACAACCTTCAGCTTGTCTTGCTGAAAAGCAACGCGTTTACCGTTACGACTATCTGGACCGCCTATATTGTATTTGTGCGTTTGTTTGAAATAGAATAGAAATAAAATTTGCAATGATTTATTTTTTTAACATCCTTGAAACACATGTTATATATTTTTTATAATTACTCGTGTTTGTTATCTTTTTATTTTATACAAATTCTTCTGTTGAAAGCAACATCTGCTTCTTCTTCCTGGCGTGACGTCCCAACTGGGACAAAGCCTGTTCTCATGAGCACTTCCACACTTATTATAACCTTTAAATAGTTAAATTTAATAGTTAAAAATGTCGACGCATTGATAGCTAACTTTTTGAATTGAAGCTTCCTGTGAAAACCATGGAGATGCAGAGGTGATCTCGGTCTCTAGTAGCAATGGACGTCACACTAACATTTCTTCCCTTAATAGACGTCCATAAGAACGTGGCCGGCACTGTTATTGACATTACTTATGCTTATAAGCACTTCCACAGTTATTAACTGAGAGCTTCCTCTGCCAATTAATCATTTTCGCATATCTGTGTGGCATGTACGAAGATAAATATTCTGTGTCCTGGGAAGTCGAGAAAATTTCCAATCCGAAAAGATGCTCGACCGGTGAAATTTGAACCACCCTAGTAATTTGCATTAGTTAAATTTATATATGAAATACTTCATAGTGTTATATATTGAAGATTTTTTTTTCTCTTAAGCAATCCAAAATAATAACAGGAACAAGAGTTACATTACTGGTGATCCACCTATACCACCATGGGATCATTCGGTGCAAATTTTCAAATCTCGCATATTAAAAGTATAATGATCAGAAAAATCTCAACAGATTATGATTTGAAATATATTAGTCCCTTATTTGTTAACCATTACAAATATTTTAATTTACATTATTCACATTAGCTGTACAACAAGATGAAGTTATTTTTTGATTTTCGTCCACTTACCCCGTTGTACTTTATAATGGTTTCAATCCACTATTTATGTAGAATCTGTTTATAGCAGAATTCACCACAGTGACAGAGCAGGATTGAGCTGTAAACGTTTTTGAAAAACAATTTGAGAACACCTGAGCAAATGTATTTTTGATGTTTGAAAACTGTATTGGGATGGCCCTGTTGGGTGATTCAATCAACTCGATTACGTTTTAGCACCAACGTTGGATGCTTCTCAGTTTGTGGTTTTGCTTTGATGAGTCGAATATGAGTTTATCTAGCTACTGACGACGCATGGTCAACGTGGTTTACAATTAGCTGTTTTTCACCTTTGGTTGTGCGAATCTGACGTTATCTTTTCTAAGGCATACCGCTCACATGTGAGTGTGATAAAGTGTGAATAATAATGTCAACCAGTTCTACAATAGTGTTATCTGCTACTGCATAGCATTCAATGATATTTCAGTAAATGAACTGCGAACTATGGAAGAAAGGGTTATAAAATTAAGAGTGGTTGCTTTGGGTACGATTTTGACATATATTATACACAATCATTGTGAATAATTGTTTTTTTTTTTTATTATTATTTTCAGATGAAAGGCAGGACATCCAGAAAAAGACATTCACGAAATGGATCAACGGCTATCTCGCAAAATCAAATACCACTCCAATCAACGATTTGTTCGAAGATCTGCGCGATGGACATAAATTGCTTTCCTTGCTGGAGGTGTTAACCAACCGCACATACGTGAGTAAAATGTACAAAATTCTACAAGTTTTGCTAGGCGAATAACATATAGTTAAGCATATCTCGATTTTTACTTTGCGCTTTGACCTTGTTTAAATAAAATTATTAATGATAATCATTTAATAGACAGAACTTTACCGCTTAAGCTTACTGCACAGACAAACAGACAAAACAGTTAGAACAACAAATAATTTAAAATATAGTACCGCGAACATTAAGGTGATGATGCATCGAAGCCAAAACTCAAAGCACAAATCTGGAAAACCGAACATCCGCTGCTGAAAACTAAATCGATTGGTTACTAGCTGGTGGTGACCAATCGATTAAGTTTTCAGCTCAAACGGATGCACAGTGGACTTTTCTGCAAAAAAATGTCTTTAAATGCAATATCTCTGGATGCCGCTGGAATAAAATCGATCTTTTTACCGCAAAAGAAAGATTTTTTCATGGGCTAAACGTTAATGAGGTGAGTGTTCACTGCACGTTATTCTTTCGTACGGTTTTGGCCTATTAAAGGTCATTTTACCCTATTTTCAATGGAAATAATATATTTATAATTTAATATCTCTGGATTCCGCTGGAATAAAATCGATCTTTTTGCCGCAAAAGAAGGACTTTTTCATGGGCAAAACGATAGTGAGGTGAGTGTTCACTGCTTGTAATTTTGTCGTACGGTTTTGACCTATTAAAGGTCATTTTCCCCTATTTTCAATGGAAATGATATATTCATAAATCAATATCTCTGGATTCCGCTGGAAAAAATCGATATTTTTACGGCAAAAGAAGGACTTTTTCATGGGCAAAACTATAGTGAGGTGAGTGTTCACTGCACGTTATTTTTTTCGTATGGTTTTGACCTATTAACCCTATTTTCAATGGAAATAATATATTTATAATTCAATATCTCTGGATTCCGCTGGAATAAAATCGATCTTTTTACCGCAAAAGAAAGATTTTTTCATGGGCTAAACGATAGTGAGATGCGAAATCACTGCACGTTATTATTTCGTACGGTTTTGGCCATTTTACCCTATTTTCAATGGAAATATTATATTTATAATATAATATCTCCGGATTCCGCTGGAATAAAATCAATCTTCTTACCGCAAAAGAAGAACTTTTTCATGGGAAAAACGATAATGATGTGAAAATTCACTGCTTGCCGTTTTTCGCACGGTTTGACCTATTAAAAGTTATTCTTTCCTATTTTCAATAGAAATGATTAAGTCATAATTCAATATCTCTGGATTCTGTTGGAATAAAATCGATCTTTTTACTGCAAAAAAAAAAAAAAGATTTTTTTCATGGGAGAAACGATAGTGAGGTGAGAGTTCACTGCACGTTATTTTTTGGTACGGTTTTGACCTATCAAATGTCATTTTACGCTATTTTTTATGGGAATTAGATGTTTATAAATGTATATCTATAGACTCCGCTGAGATAGAAACGATCTGATCGCTTCTGAAGAAAGATTATTTCATATTTAAATGGATGGTGGGATGAGTATTCACAGCAAACGAGTTTTTTGCACGAGTTTGTCCGACCGATTGTCATAATACTGTTTTTGTTAGAAATTATATACTTCTTAATCAATATCTCCCAATTTTACAGAGATAGAACCAATATTTTTGCCTCAAAAGAAAGACATTTTTAATAGCAAAACAATATTGAGGTGAGAAGGTGGGGAACGTGATTTTTGCGTACAATTTTTGCCAATTAAAGGTTATTTTTTTATATCCTATTTTTTATAGGAATGAGATATTCATTAAACGTTTCTTTTGATTCTGCTGAGATACTAACGATCTTTGTACCTCCAAAGAATCAAAAATTTCATGAGTAAATTAATGGTGGAGTGAGTATTTACGATACGTTATTTTTTCGCATAGGTTTGTCATATCAAAGGTAATTTTACCCTTTATTTGTTAGAAAAGAGATATCTCAATATAAACCTTACCATCGATAAATATATATAAAGTAATTATTTTTATTATGGCTTACGGTCTGTTTTTTTGTTATGTTAAAACGTTCTAGAAAGACTTATCTTATCGGTACTTGGTCGTTGTCAATACCTAAAGTAGAAAGGTGTAATGATTTTTTTATTGGATGCGAGTACTGACGCTGAAAAAGACAACTGGTAATCGAAAAACGCGTATCTGTCAAAAGATAAGTAATCAGTATAGAATAAAAGGTACAAAAATCATATAAACTTTTTTGATCCTTTTCGTTTCAACTAGTACATACTGAGTTCAAGTGTCTATCTCGGCCATATTAAGAATAATCTAGCACCTCGAAATTCAACCTCAACCTACTCATAAGAAGGATTTTTTCATTAAAAAGTCGAAAATCGATTATACACCAGAAAAATCTAGTAAGTGCACTTAAAAATATTGTCGAGAATGGGTATAATGACCATCAAAAAAATAAATCGGTAAGAAAAATCGCGCGCCCTAATTACTCACCCAATTACCAATTTACTCGTAAAACTTAGTTACTTTTGAGGTAAAAAGTTCGTTTGTATCTCAGCGGAACCAAATATATATTATTTATAAAAATCTCATTTCTATGAAAAATGAAAATCAGTTCTAACAAAACAGAGTAATATGACCATCAGTCGAACAAACTCATGCAAATAAATCGTGGGGAAGTGGTGGCAAAATGAACAGGGGTGGTAAAATGAACACCGTGCCTTTTACCGAGGAAAATTAAATTTTATCACGCACGGACGATTTAGAGCATAAATCGGAATGTTCAGGTTGATGGTGGTAGTTGGTCCCTAATGATTTATCCTACCTCCGTTCTGGTCACGATCTTCAGATTATCGTGATTCGTCAACATTCGTATTGAAAAAGTGGTTGACATGGTTGAAATGGGGTTTGAAAGAAACGAATGCCAGAACAGGTATCCACCGGCGACGCCAAACGGACCAACGTAATGTGGTGTAATTTGGGATTAGTGGATTGAATACTGATATGTTTTGCCAAGCATCAATATGGGTGACTTTCGAGGATAGCGAAACGTAAGAGGGGTTAGGACAAGGTTGTGGATTTACTGGGTAAATCCATCACATTGGGGTTATGACTCTGTGTCTTATCAGGAATAGGGTCTGATTGGTATGGTAGTATGCAATAGAGTTCGGAATTGATAGACAGACTTTGAGGAAAGAAGTTTTGAACATAAGGCAGCAGCATCTTGGATCTTGGAGGGCGCAGGTCTGGAGAGTCTGGGCAGCTGTTCATGCTAGGTTACATTACGTAGAAAGTGGAATCTGTTTTGCCGTGCACAAATTATGGGAAGTATTTGAAAATGTTTTCTTGTTCAGGTTGGGTAACGCAAGAGAGGATTTTTAGCTCTGCGTTATATTAGGAGGATATTATAGTGCAGGGTCTACTGATGACTGTGTATTTTAAGGGTGATCGTATGAAAGCTTTGTTGAGTAAAGTTACCGTTGAATTTTTGCAGTTCGTAATTGTTTTGAAATGTTTGTCGGACAATAAGAAAATTTTCTAGGGTATTTGTTTGGATGCTAATGCATTATATTGTTAAATCTAATTGTTCGTATCACACGCGAAGCATAGCATAACCCAATGTATAATGAAATTAGGTTCGAAGAAAGGATTAATATTTGATCACTTAAACTTTACGCTGCAAGATATTCTTAGTCGTTTTTCTTTTTTTCTGATGTACAGGAATAACTGGTATATTTAGCTAAAATAATGAACAATCATACGCATAGAGCCTACGGGTCATGCAGTTAGGATTGAAATTAAATAATATTGCGCATTTCTTTCACACCACGGGTTTATCGCAGAAGTTTTTACATGTGCGGAGGCGTTGGTAGAGGTGCGCGATTGCGTCGAGTCGGGTCGGTGTTTTCAGCGGACTCATTTTTCGCAAATCGAAGAATGAGTGCTCTGAGGGCATCAACATGATTCGATGAGGTCCCACACTTTTATTTGCGCTTTTGCACTTGTAAATGTCTTACTAAATAGGAATACTTTGTGTTAGGGAAAGTGCAGGAGAATAAAATATAATTCATTATAATTTTCTGATAGAGGCAGAGTTCACATGTTACTTAGGTATTTAAAAGCAAATGAGAACCACATTAAATAATAGATAAACACTAATGCTCATATTTTTATATTTTCATTTCATCGCGGTCCTCATTGCTCAAGCGGAGACGACAAAACTCGAGGTGGATAGAATCGACGCAACTACGACACGGAAAAGAAACAGATGAGAAACTATCGATACATTTATTCAACTATAAAAACCACGTTTTAATGTAATGACTTTATTTCTTCTCGTTTCAGCAATCCAACAACCAAACCATCTCTACTATCTTTTCATTTCCTCTTCGTTACATTTATAGTCCCTCTGGCACTGAATCGAATGACGCATTCCGCTTTTTATTAGCGATGTCTTTGCTGTACGTTGAGCATGGTGTCGGAGGTGGTGTGCTGTGTAGAACATCGGATGTTCTACACGGCACGCTACTTCCGGCATTTTGTTTGGCGTGCGGGATAGGCAGTGCTAGTGATGATATGGAGGCCGCTATTCGGTTTAGTGCCAGAGGGACTATATCTATTTAATGTATCTGAAGCTTGTGGGACCGCTTTAATTCCGGCGCCTGCTTGTGGAAGATCCCGGTGTGCTAAACGGTATAGGACATGTTAACGGGGGAGGCTTGGTAGGTCCTCACCTAGCCCGTGTCTAGATGGGCGGATAATTGTCTGCCAGGGTGTGGATTGAGCAATTACAAATTACAAATCGGAATGTTCAGGTTGATACGGAGGTCAATTGAAGTGAAAATATCAACGAAAACTAAGATTTTAGAAAACCACGTTTGAAAATTAGAACTTACGTAACTTTTGGCTCGGGAGTCAGGTGGTTTTTCAGTAAGGTGAATATCGGTATGATAAGATGTCAAATTTGATACCTTTAGATTTCTTTTTGGATGGGTTACAATCATTAATGGATATATTTTCGGGAATGCAATGAAAATTTTCAAAAATATTTGTTTTACTCACGTTTTTTGCATGATGTTCATTTTACCACCAACAGCTGTTCGTTTTACCCACATAGTGCAGGTAAAATGAACATTTGCATCGTTTTTTGTTAGCCATAGAGATATGTGCAAATTTTTCTATTGCAGTCTGAATTCGTGTCGCTGCTATAGATAACATCCCTAAGTTTGATGTTGTGCGATAGAATTATACAAATTCCTCGATTTTCTCTCAGAAATAAGATGATATCCTTAAGGTGTTCATTTTACCACCCCTTCCCCTACGTCACTTTCGTTTTGCCCATGAAAAAAATCTTTCTTTTGCGATGAAAATTTCGATTTAATTCCAGCGGAAACCAAGGATATTGATTTACGAATATATTATTCCATTCCATATTATTCCATTTAATAAAGGGTAATATGACTTTTAATAGATCAAAACCGTACGAAACAGTACCGTACTGTGAAAGCTTACCCCAAGCAACCAATAGTTCGGATTGTACTTAAGCAGTGAACTCCAAAGTTCACTTTTGGTACAAATCTAGTTTCAGTGAAACTTTTTCGCTGATTAAGAGAACACCATGGATATTAAATGAACTTCATTCTCAGAGAAGTAACTTATGAACTCATCAACAACTTGAAAGTTCAGAACAAATTTGAACTGAACTTCTTTTGTACTTGAAGGTAACAATCAAACTTAAACGAACTTTATGTAAACTGTAAAGTTCGGTTAACTACTTAAAAAGGGAGCTGATTAAGCAAAACATGCCCTTTTATCCGAACTATTGGTTGCTTGGGACCCCATTATCGTTTTGCCCATGAAAAAATCTTTCTTTTACGATTAAAAATATTTTATTGCAGCGGAATCCAGAGATATTGAATTATGAATATATCATTTCCATTGAAAATAGGGTAAAATGACCTTTAATAGGCCAAACCCCGTACGAAAAAATAACGTGCAGTGAACAGTTACCTCACTATCGTTTAGCTCATAAAAAAATCTTTCTTTTGTGGAGAAAAGATCGATTTTATTCCAGCGGAAACCAAAGATATTGATTTATGAATATATCATTTCCATTGAAATTTAGGGTAAAATGACCTTTAGTAGGTCAAAAACGTACGAAAAACTAACGTGCAGTGAACTCTCACCTCACTATCGTTTTGCCCATGAAAAAATCTTTCTTTTGCAGTAAAAATATCGATTTTATTCCAGCGGAATCCGGAGATATTGAATTATGAATGTATCACTTCCATTGAAAATAGGGTAAAATGACCTTTAATAGGCCAAAACCGTACGAAAAAAATAACGTGCAGTGAACAGTTACCTCACTATCGTTCAGCTCATAAAAAAAATCTTTCTTTTGCGGTGAAAAGATCGATTTTATTCCAGCGGAAACCAGAGATATTGATTTATGAATATATCATTTCCATTCAAAATAGGGTAATATGACCTTTAATAGGTCAAAACCGTACGAAAAAATTACAAGCAGTGAATTCTCACATCACTATCGTTTTGCCCACGAAAAAGTCCTTCTTTTTCGGTAAAAATATCGATATAATTCCAGCGGAATCCAGAGATATTGAATTATAAATATATTATTTCCATTGAAAATAGGGTACAATGACCTTAATAGGTCAAAACCGTACGAAAAAATAACGTGCAGTGAACTCCTGCCTCACTATAGTTTAGCCCATGAAAAAGTCCTTCTTTTGCCGTAAAAATATCGATTTTATTTCAGCGGAATCCAGAGATATTGAATTATAAATATATCATTTCCATTGAAAATAGGGTACAATGACCTTTAATAGGCTAAAACCGTACGAAATAATAACGTGCAGTGATCTTTCACCTCACTATCGTTTAGCCCATGAAAAAATCTTTCTTTTGCGGTAAAAAGATCCATTTTATTCCAGCGGCATCCAGAGATATTGAATTTAAAGACATTTGTTTGCAGAAAAGTCCACTGTGGGATGTTTGGTTTTCTAGATTTGTGCTCTCGAAAATTTGAGTTTTGGCTTCGATTTATCTTCACCTTAACACCCAATGCTAATAATACTGATTTTCGCCTTACTGAAACAACCTGGCGGTAGTACGCATCGTCAAATTCGAACAGAAGCGTTACGGCAATTTGTCAGCCATTTCTAAAGGATTGAAACTTATTTTTTGTTTGTGGACACAATATGATCTTATTGCCAACCTTTTGCTGTCCGGCTTTCTTGGAATATGCCCTGCCGATCGTATCCTGTCAGCTTTGACTACCTTCTAGATACTGTGTTCGCCGTAGAGGTGGGGTCGTGGTTTCTGCGCGATGCCAAAGATTGTCCTAACCACCTAACGTTCGAAGGATCCAAGTGCTGGGACGTTTTTCTCGAATATTTGGCGCGGGAGTGAATCTATTTTGACTGCAGCTTCTTGAGGGCCATAGTAATGTCAAAGTTTGTCGAACACGCTAATAAGATTATATTGAGTTTTAACATTGTTTGATCGAGATTTGTTCTCCACAGTACCCAGGAATCGCAGTTTTCTGAATACAGTCGAAGCTTGTTATAACGACATCGCAAGGGACCGTCGTAATAGAGAAATGTCGTTATAGAGAATAGCGATAACATTAAAATCTTTTTCAAGGGACCGAAAAATGTCGCTATAGAGAGCTTTTGTCGCTATAAAAGTGGTCGTTATAACGAGCTTCGACTGTACATATATATGGTTTAAAAAACACACATTGACATTAGTTTTTCAGGCTGTAATCGACGGGAATCGATCTATGAAAATTATCTATGAATTTCAGGCTTTGGAAAATCTTACGATCATTGACATACGAGCCATAATTTCATCCCATTTATCCGCCTGCATTCATACAACACGCATGACATTTATCGTTCGTGGAAGATAACGAACCATGAACGAAAACAAGACAGACACACACCACCCACTGTTTGGCGCCGATCACTGTGTGTCAACACTTGCAACATTCATTGACCCACTCTCATTCTGATCAAGGAACAAAGGCGAATATTTTCCATTTTCTGTGCTATGTTTGCAATCAAAGGGGTGTTCAATGATCCAATAGATTATAATTAGGTTGTGAGAGACTGGCATTAACAGAAAATATGAAAATTATTACCAATTTTATGCAAAACATGAATCACCCGAATGGCTCGATACTGTTGCAGTCTGTGAGAGTTGCTGGTCTTGAACGCTCTCGTGCCACGTACCAAACGAGATAATGAATGTTCACATTTATAGGGCTCTCCGATTGCGATGTGCTACGAACTGTTATGGTTCGCGAACTGTTACACTCTCCGAATATGGTTCGATCGGCTTACTCGGATCAAAATCCAAACACTGATGAATTTATTAACCATTAACAGCGTACATGTTGCTTTCATTACCAAAAATGCCCAAAGATCAAAAACCGCATCGCAACCTGATGATAGTTAAATCGCGCATGAATAAATGAATTCAACAAGTTAGCACTTTAGTTGCTTTCTTTTTTCCGAGTGGCGATTGTTCTGATAGCATTTCATTGACGATTCAAAACGATTAGAAAACAATCATCATCATCGACTGAGACGAAGCAGTGCAAACGTGTTCATTATTTACTTTCGTCAGTGCGCATCGTAGCTTCGTGCTGTGAGTACACGAATGTTCTCTGCTCTTGGAAGTTTTTTTTAAACTACCTAAAGCAAAAAAAACAGTACTTTTCAGTACTATTTTTTCTACTATTGATCCCTTTACGAACCTTGTTTGGACCCGTTGGCGAAAGCTAGCGGTGGTAATCCTTCTTGGATATCATTTTGGAAAAAAAAACATCTTAGGAGATCTCGTCTTCTTTCGTTTATTCATTAAACATGGTTGCAACTACAAACAAAAGAAAGGGTGAATATCTGAATTCACAACTTCCCTCCAAAAAAATGGGGTTTAAAACGGTCAAGAATGGAAGAAAGGACGTTTCTCCGGTATGCGAACTTTCTTCCAAGGATGAAATGGATAACGTTGATAATTGCATCGAAATGAGCAATCAGTTGCGTTTTGCCGGAAACTTTTAAAGATCGCGAACTTCTTCTCAAACACCTTGAAGAGAAGAAGCCCAATTTTTTTACTTATAACGACAAAACTGAACGTTTGTTCAAAGTCGTCTTGGAAGGTCTCTCAAGTGACTATAAGTCAGCTGAAGAGATCAAAAATGGAATAAATGCTTTCCTTGGATTTTCACCAGTTCAAGTAAAAAAGTTAACCCAATCTGGCATTCTTCGGAAAGGGCTTTCTCAAGAATATTATTTAGTTAACTTTAACAAATAATATCTTAATAATATTAAAGCTTTAGAAAAAGCAAGACTTATGTTCGATGTCCGTGTGACATGGGAACATTTTCAGAAACCTGGAGAAGATTTCCTTCGTCCTCCACTTTTTTTGACCGTCGGTGCCAAAAGTGGGTCATGGTACAAAAAATTGTCGCATGGATGCTAAATGCATGATTTGCGGAGGTTATTCTCACGCTAAGGATGGCTGTCCTGTGAAGGATGATACCAAAAAGTTTGTATGCGCAAATTGCAGGGGGCATTCTAAGTCTAACTTTTGGGATTCCCTTTCGCGTAAGCGAGTTGTCGAGGCTCGTGCCAGGCAGATAAACGACTATGTCCCTTACGATAACGGTAGTTTCCGGAATTCTCCTGGTAGAGTATCGAACAACCCAAGTAACCATATAGCACTTTAATTCGCCCTCGGTGCTTATATAGGGCGTTTGTAGAGCTTGCATGCCCTATATTAGCCGTATAATAGCCCTATAAGCCCAAAAAGGCGAATTAGCGGGCTAGTGGTTACTTGGGAATGCTCATTTTTCAGTTAACGATCGCTTGATTAACAATCATACCCACCAGGAAGATTACAATAATGCTCATTCACAAACTAATTTTATTCCGTCGGGTAGCCGTTCGAATCTTTTAATTTCGAATGGATCTACCCATGGATAATCCTATGCCTATATCGTAGCAGGTAATCTGAACTACTCCCATTTTCATACTATGAGTACCCGTTCTAATTGTTTCAAATCAAATAGAAACAAACTCTGCCGCCACATGTAACTTCTACTTCGCTTCTTCGTCTACCGAAAATTCTAACGGAAAACCATTAGATAATGTACCCACTTCAAGTGATATGTCTCCCTCTAATATTATTTGTCTAACTGAACAATTGAATCAAATGATTGATGTAATGTTGAAAACTACCAATATGACTGAAGCAGTGCAAGTTGGTGTAACATTTACTAATCAAATTGTTATTGGAATACGTATTGTTATTAATGATTAATAATAATAAATATTTTAAATTGGAATGCTCGTTCTTTGAATGGTAAAGAAGACGAGCTGTTTAATTTTCTTACAGCTAATAACATACATATAGCAGTTATTACTGAAACCTATTTGAAACCTGAATCCAAACTCAAATAAGATCCTAACATTTTTGTTTATCGTAATGATCGATTTGATAGGGCATGCAGGGGAGTTGCAATCATCATTCATAGGCGTATATAACATCAACTGTTTTCGTCATTTGAAACTGAAGTTTTTGAAACTTTAGGTATTGATGTTGAAACACAGCTTGGTAAATATACTTTCATAGCTGCCTATTTGCCTTTTCAATGCTCTGAGCAGAAGTTGAATTGCTCCAAACTGACTTGCGTAAATTGAATCGCAATAAGTCAAAAAAAAATTGTCATTGGTGACTTTAATGGCAAACATCGGTCATGGAATAATTCACAAAGCAATTCCAACGGCAGAATTTTATTTGATGACTGCTCTTCAGGATATTTCTCAATTCAATACCCTTACATGTTTTTTTTCTTTTCTAGAAACCCATCTACGATTGATTTGGTCTTAACCGACTCTAGTCATCTTTGTAGCCAATTAGTTACTCATGCTGATTTTGATTCTGATCATGTCCCTGTTACATTTCGATTCTCAATCCTATCAGCTCCACTTTTAATTATGTTCGAGCCGACTGGAATATATATGAAACATATATTGACTCTAATCTAGATGTTAAAAGTTCTTTACAAATTAAACTTGATATTGACAATGCTCTTGAAACTTTAACAAATCCCATTGTTGAAGCCAGGAGCATTGCAATGCCAAAATGTGAAGTAAAATTTGAATCCGTGATTATAAACGATTATCTTAAACCCTTGATCCGTCTTAAGAACTTGAGGAGAAGGCAATTTCAACGCACTCGCGATCCTGTTATGAAAATTATATGGCAGGATTTGCAAAAAGAAATTAAAAAACGATTTTCACAATTAAAAAACAAGAATTTTGAAAATAACATTTCCCAATTGAACCCTGGCTCTAAGCCCTTTTGGAAATTATCAAAAATTTTGAAAAAATAAACTCAGAAGCCAATACCAGCATTGCAAGAGGAAAACAAATTATTACTAATTGCCAAAAAGCTCAAAAACTTGCTATGCAGTTTGAAAGCGCGCACAATTTCAATTTAGGACTTGCTAGTCCAACAAAATATCAGGTTGAATGGATGAAACAATTTTGTGTCATTTTAATTTTCAATAATAGACCATTTCCGTCAGACCTAACACCCCTGTTTTGTATTTTCTCCCGAAAGATAATAACTTCAATAATAATAACCCTTGTGACGCCTATCCACCTATTCATTGCATCATTGCAAAAAAAAATCTTCTACACACTCACTTTGCCTTTGAGTCGCATGACCGTCATATCAAAAGTTTCTAAATTATAAGTGAAAAGTAGGTATATCAATAATATCGACTTGTTCCTTTCCTTCAATCCCACAATAATATTATGTTATTATAGACGACCATTCTAAACACTTGATTCCTCTTAAATGCTATGAAACCCGAACAGGTGGAAAAAGATCATAATTTGGTGTTCTAAAGTAATTACTGACGATCACAATTAGCTATTGGTTTGTTGGAGATTAGAGATAAAAGATCGAAAATAATATCAGAAAAACTAATATGGAGAAGTATTGAACAATAACTTGTAAAGATATTATAAGATCAAAACAATATCTGGCAAGTTCATTAATTGACAAACAAATCAAGAACAAAATATGATCTGACAGATGGCGAAGAATAAAAATAATCAAAAAGTCGGAGAACAGGATCGAACCCTAGACCTTCAGATCTCTACATCTCTGCTAACCATTCAGCTCAATTTCCACGTTATATAAAGAGTTACGAAGATTCATTCATTCATTATCTTTATTAAGGAGATTTTCAGCCCTATGGCTGGTTCATCTCCGCAAAGTTACGAAGATGTCCATCAATTATGTTATACAATTTTCATGATTTTTAAACCTCCCCTCTCCCCTTAATAACATTTTTGTATGAAAATAAAAATTGTATAAGGTGTAAGAATTCTCCAAGTCTGCATATCTCCATATTTCGTACGTAATTTATGGACGGCCAATGCTAATTCATTGCTTAACTAGTGGTTCCGGCGCAATGTGCTGTAATAGAGGTGAGGAGATGCTTTTGTGTAATACACATATGTTTGAATGTGTTAGTGCACCGCTTGTGTTTTAACGCAGCAACCCTTTGCATATTGACTATGTGTGACGTCATACAGTTTGTTATCGAACGTTTCTTGGGATTCGTTGCTAGCAACCCTTCTGTTACCAAGGTTGTTCTGTGCTGTTATTCAAACAAAAACATGAAAAAATGCAGCACGCAAAGATGGCACTTCAGGTAATTAATATTCAATTGAGTTCTAACTATTGTTTTATTGTAGGACGAAATCTTGAACGAAGGGAATAGAGGCATGGAAAACAAGGACCTTACGGAACTGATGGAAGTGCTGGAATTATTCCACTTTTCACGAATACTTTGTGTGAGCTAACAAGTTTATGGCCGTAGTGCTGAAAGTCTCTATAATTGTAAAAGTTTTTTAACTCGCATATTTCTCAGGAATACAGATATTCAATGATTAAGGTCCTGAATAAACTTTCAAAAAATTTACATCAAGGCGTTTGTGATGCAGATTTTTTTCAGTTCTGCTTTTGAATAGTTCCACAATATGAAGTGTTTCGTACTAGCTGACGGGATGATGAAACTGTATGACGTCACTCCCCTTTTACTTAATGTTTGTTTTGATTTTATAACACTAACACAAGCACACATCGACTATCTCCAAACCTTTTCTATATCACATTGGTTTCGGCGTCCCGGCATACTTCGTCTTGTCATCAAGTAGGCTGTTGAAAAACACTTTTGATCGTCCCATATAAAATGACAGTTTCGTTCGCGCTCGTTTTTTCAACTTTCCTGGTGAATATCCTGGGATTTTTATACACACAAACACGTCGGAGCCCTTGACGAACAAAACTGAGAAAGAATAATTCAAATCCGTTGACCCGTTCGTAAGCCATTTCGTGACATACAAACACCATTCCATTTTTATTTATATAGATATAGATAGACAGATAGATAGAAGGAAGAAGATTAGATTAAAAATCATAATAAATACCATAGGTGATTAAGGTGAAGATGAATCGAAGCCAAACCTCAAATTTTCAAGAGCACGAATCTAGAGAACCGAACACCCGTTTGAGCTGAAAACTTAATCGATTGGTCACCACCAGCGAGTGACCAATCGATTAAGTTTTCAGCTTAAACGGATGTTTGGTTCTCCAGATCCGTGCTCTTGAAAATTCATCTTCACCTTAACCCCCTCATTGTATCGTTTACAGAAACGCGAGAAAGGCTGCATGCGAGTTCATCAGATTAACAATCTGAACAAAGCACTGGCAGTACTGCAAGAATGTGGAGTAAAACTCGTTAACATATCCAGTGATGATATAAACTCGGGAAATGCCAAACTCACATTGGGACTGATATGGTTGATTGCTTTGAGCTTCGACGGTCAGAAGCTAGTCAATTCTCAAGCGATCAGTGGTATCGAAAAATCTCTACTCAACTGGACCCGGAAGTTTGTAGAAAAGCATGGAATAAAGGTATGGGATCTTCCAATAACATTTCTACAGTTTACTACATATTTTCATTTCAGGTTTCCGATTTCTCATCCAGTTGGTCAGACGGCTCAGCATTTTTAGCTATTCTAGCTGAAGCTATTTCCACGTTGGATTTGCAAGCTGCACTCAAGAAGCATCCTATTGCCCGGCTTCGTATGGCATTTGACTTGGCGTACAAACATTTAGGAATAGAACAATTGCTTGATCCGGAAGATGTCAACACAAACAAACCGGATAAAAAATCTATTTTAATGTATGTGATGTGTCTGTACAATGCTATCGATTCTAGAAGACTTGAACATCAAGGAAGTATTCAGCATTTAGTACAACATGTGGAAAGCATGGAAGAAATTCAACTTCTTAGCGAAAAAGAAATTGAAGACGATACGGACGACGATTCTAGAAATAATAATAACGGCTTAGATCAAAGTAGAGCAACTATCGCCGATAACGATGATCACCTTGTTCCAGGCCATGCTGGAAATTTGGCTCACCTGGAGGAGATATCACTCGCTCAGTCTATCGATGATCTGCGCAATTTTAATAGAGAAAACAAAGTGAAGGTGTTGTCGCAAAGTAAGCCAATAGTTCAAAGATTAGAACACGCTGAAGTTACAGGCTCAAACCTTAAATTTGGCGACTCAGTTTCATTGCCAGACAAAACGGATTCGTTCTATTGGGAACCGAAATCCTCCCGACCAGTCTCGACGGCCACAAACTTTTCAGTCGAATTCAGTGGTTATCAAACAGCAGTAGAGGAAGTGCTCACAATGCTTTTGGAAGCGGAAGAACTATTTTCTAAAGAAATAGTTGATGCCCAAAGCTTATCTGATGCCAAAAAACAATTCCATGATCACGAAGAATTTATGGCAAAACTTTCTGAATATCAAACGTTTGTTTGCGGTGCCCTTGACGAAGGATCAAGACTGATTAGTGAATCGCAAGCAAATCCTGGTTCGCATGGCTTAGACCAGGAAGGACAAAATGAAATTAAGCAACAATTATTTCTGTTGAACGAACGTTGGGAAATGTTGCGTGTAAATGCCTTGGAGAGGCAATCAAAAATTCACAAAAAGTTAGCCTCATTGCAAATGGATAAAGTCGACGAGTTGAAAAATGTTCTAACGATGATCGAAGACAGAATTTCACATATGTCAGATGTGGGTCCAACTCCTGTCGAACTGAAGGCGCAACTTGAGCAACATAAAGTATTGCAAAATGATATGGAAGCACAAGAAAAACTAGTCGACAGCCTAAGTAATCTTGTTATCATAATAGATTCAGACTGTTTTAGCGATCTGGAAGATAAACTTTCGGCTTTGGAAGAGCGTTGGTCGCATCTCATAAAATGGATAGCCAATCGATGGGAAAAACTTCAAAGCTTAAGTCAGCGATGGACAAAGCTTTCGGAGCAATATAGAATTATATGCCGTTGGATAGAGTCCCGAGAGTATAATCTGAAGAAAATGGAGATGAACGAAACGGTAGAAATGGGTGCCATGATGGAAAGGATAAAATGTCTACAGTATTGCAAGCAGGACGTGCTTGCACTAGCAGGATGCTTGCAAGAACTGGAAACGTCAGCTCAGTCGCTCAAAGACGAAGGGTACTCCTCGTTGAACATTTTGTCGAAAGTAGAACACTTGAATGATATGTGTGATGCATTAGCACAAATACTCGAAGCGCAAGAGGCACGAGTAGAAAACATGGGCTTCCAAGTTCCCCAAGTCGCACCTAGTGATGATAACAAAACTTCGCTCATGAAACCGAATTCTTGGGAAGATTTTCAAATAAAAATGCGCGAAGAGACCCAAGAAGTTGTAGATATATTTATGGACAATTTAGACAGCTCGGAATTTTCACCGCAGTCAGAGAAAAAACGAAAAATTGAACAACCTGAACAGGTTGTTCAACTAAATGAGCTTATGTATGATATCAAAAATTCGTTAGATAGATGTTTCGACAAGCTAAATGATTTTGAGAAAACCGATTTGAAGCAAAGGCTGACGTTACTGGAAAAAGTCGAGGTTATAATCGATAAAAGAAAAGAAGACCATTTCAATGCAAAACAAATGCTGGACAAGTGTAAAAAACTGTCAAATGTTGATTTAACCATTGAAGCAACTCAATTAAATGAATTGGGTAATATGATTGACTCTATTAGAAACAGATTAGATAAATCCAGTATCGAATTGAAGAGTCTAGTTGTAAAGGATAAATTCAGTAGAAGTTTGACTGGTTTCAAACTGATTTTAGCAGACACACGAGATTGGTATCAACAAAATGCGAATATTGTTACAACGGAAGATCTTGAAAAGCGCTTATCTGATATGAACTCTTTCACGGATGAAATCGAAGAAAATCGCCAGGTTTTACATTCGTGCAGTGGACAAGATTGGAGTGCTTGGAAGCAGGATTTCGAACTATTCGTCGAAAGCTGGAATGACATGAAAAATTCAATAAACCGTTTGATAATCGATAAAGGCAGCTTCCAAGGTTTCAGCAATGAAATCCAATCTATCCAAGAACTAGTTGATCAGGTACAACAATTGCCAATCATCTATTTTAATTTAAAAGACATGCATCAAAATCTAGACAATATGCATTCCATTAAAACTGTCTATAATAAACAAGCTGACGAAGGATATGGAGAAGTAATTACCAAACTGATGGCCGATAGTAAATATTCACATTTAGCTACCGCATGGTCAAATATCCCGCAATCATTGAATGACAGTATTATCAAGCAAAATATTGCCATTGAGAATTTGAACCACTTTAATTCAGAGTACGACGATGTCATTAATACGTTGGATATGATCGAGCACATTCTAAAGAATGAAATGTTTATCCTAGGCGAAATTAAAGCATTAGAAATGAAAATCAAAGAATATGACCAATACGCTACGGATCTTAAAAAAGTGGACATCGATATAATTAGCATAAAGAATTTTGCCGAAATAATCGTTAAAAATTGTGAAGACCAGTCTCAAAATTCGCTTGCCGCCTTGATAGACGTGCTCTGTGAACGACATTCGACCATCTCCAATCAGTATCGCGACAATCTTACCAAATTGAATCAAGTTAAAAGCACCACTGAGAGTATTCTGTCGAAGGTACACGAAACTGAACTCTGGTTAAATGATTTGGAAATGAACACACCCAAAAGCTTGAATTCAGACATCAAAAGTTTAAATGAGCTTTACCAGATCAAATCCAAGTTTCAAATACTGAAAGAGACTTGCGAACAGCAGACGTTGAAATTCCGCGAGCTAAATGAGTCGGGCAACGAAGTTTTGCTACAAATAGATGAATTGATTTTAACCGAAACCGATAACAAGGTATCGTATCTGGCGAAAAAGTTCACAAAACTGAATGCCAGGTGGAGCGAGGTGACATCACTGGTGTACACGCGGACTGCTCTTCTGGAGCACATTTCTAGTCAGATGGGAGAATTCAAAACGTTGATAGTGGCCGAAACTGGGTATTTGGATAAGTTGGACAAGTTACTACGGAAGAGCCCGGAAAGTGCCGCAGATGCAGAGGAAATTTCTGAGGAGCTTGATGTAAGATTTAACATTGATTGATTAGTAGCCCAAAACACAGCTTTCACTTTTATTTCAGGACATTGAAAACTACATAAGAAATCATCCTCAAGCGAGGTATGACAAAATTATATCAATCGGGCGAGAATTGTGTAATCTAGAATTTATGGTAGAACCAATTGAACAGGACATACGAGGTGTCAGCGAAAGATGGGAAAGCTTGCAGGCTCAAGTGAGTATCAAATTGACGCACAACTGTGAACGATTATCGTCATAAAATTCGGTTTCAGGCTCACCAACGCACTGTCAAATTAGAGCAAGCCGTTAAGGAGGCACAATCTTCCGAAAGTCAAGTATCCTGTTTGCAACAGTGGATCTTCCGGGTGGATGGGATTTTGAACGATTTTATAGAAAACGACACAACTATTGAGGACGTTCCTCATGATTTCCAAAAGTTACAAGAGGAATTTAATCATCACGAAAAAGTACTGGTGGAAATGACGAAAAAAGTGGACCATTATAAGAAGGAAGGTAAGCTGGAAGCCGCGAATCGTTATCAGGATCAGGTGAAACTATTACAAGATCAGTTCAGAGCATGTCTCCAAAAGCTCAATCGCCTGACATCGCCGCAAGCAATGTTCGAAACTAAATTATCGCATGCTTTGGCAGAGCTTCGAAATGTTGAAAAAAGTGCTGTTATTCTGGACACCTCATCCGCTGGCCCGGCGCATTTACAAGATCAATTTCAACATTGTTTGAAAATGTATCGCATTTTATCGGAAATTAAAGGCGAAATTGAGCAGGTGATCCGCACTGGTAGGAAGGTTTGTGACGACAAGTCCACTAAAAATCCTGTCAAACTTGGACAACGTATTGACACTCTGAAACATTTGTATAATTCCCTTGGCGAGACGGTAACGCAAACGAAGATAGTATTGGAGAACTTGTTGAAAATTATGCGTAACTTAGAGGAGAATTTATCGCATGTGGAAAATTGGATAAACGCTAATAGCAATATCAAGCAGTCCACGGAAGACGAAGAGCGCGTTACTCTTGAAAAGTTAAACACGTGTAATGAACTTTTCGAAGAATATAAAAAAGTTTGTGATCCGTTGTACTTGGAAGATCTGCGAGCTCAGCTTACTGATGCTGAAAAACGTTTCAAGGAAATTCGCAATTTGGATGTGAAGAAAAAACTGACTCATATGAAAAATACCTTGCAAAATATTGACTCAATGGGCATCGACATGTTAAGGTAACGTATTACACTCCATTAAAGGGCGTGTTTTTTTTCCTAATCCATTGAATTTGCAGGTCCATGGAACAGGATCTGAAAGCAGTTGAAACTCATAGCGACGCGGAAGTGGAAGTGCTTCTGGAAAAAGTGTCTCAAATACTGCAGGTAAACATTCGATTTTATCTTAGATTAGATAACACTGGTTGAACTAATTTTCAATTCTCGCATATTGCTAATACACTTCTGGTCCTGGGATGCTTTGGTAAATATAAATGCATTAGTATTAAATATGTGTGTCTATGCGCATAAATGTTTGAATGTGTCTATATTCGAGGTGTGTTAATTGCTCATGACTTATGATGATAATGTTAATTAACGATGAACAATAATAATTAATTGTAGATTCCTTTTTCAAATCGACGTAAGTAACTTTCAAACGATTTTGAGAAAACAAATTAAGAATAATCACCATCTTTCTTTAAAACCTTTTTACCATTTTTTCATCATCGCCAAAATTTCGCATACAATCAGCTCGCGTTCAAAAACTAGGAAGTTTCTATTATTTCCCACAAAAAAATTACGACAAAATGATAATTCAAAGCGAATAAAACATTCGGTTACTTGCGACGTTTTTGTACCAGTGTAAACTAGACTCAAGTAATGTTTTGTTTCGATTCGTGGTTAATAAGTGACCTAACTACTCTCCATACAACGGAGCGGTGAATGTACCGGTTAGGTTGCGAAAGTTGAAAATCTTACTTACTTAGTTTTGTAAATCCGGAAATTAAACGTTCTAAACGTGAAAAATTGAAAATTGAAGGAAAGTAAGTTTGTTTACTTTTCTTACTTGAGACTGTTCTAATAAGTTTTCGAGAATTTAACAATATAACTTTTCTTCTTCTTCTTCCTGGCGTTACGTCCCAACTGGGACAAAGCCTGCTTCTCAGCTTAGTGTTCTTATGAGCACTTCCACATAACTGAGAGCTTTATCCATTTTTGCATATGTATATCGTGTGGCAGGTACGACGATACTCTATGCCCTGGGAAGTCGAGAAAATTTCCAACCCGAAAAGATCCTCGACCGGTGGGATTCGAACCCACGAGCTTGGTCTTGCTGAATAGCTGCGCGTTTACCGCTACGGCTATCTGGGCCCCTAACTTTTGTACCCTGCAAATAATGAATAAAATAATATGTTAATCAGTCCACAGTCCGGGAAGTCTACTCTTCTGCGCCTAAAGCAGCTAGTATTTATAGCTCTGAACTCCCGTAGGTACGAACAAGTAAAAGGTACAAGAGTCATAAGGAATATTACTTGAGATAGGTAGACATGATAATAACAAATTATTTTCTGCAATTATCGTTCAACTTTTTCATTAAATCTTTTGAACATTAACATTGAGAGCCTTGTTTTTCTATTGACTCTCTCATTCGCGCATAAGTATACTGGGACTCCGTTTTTGGCAACAAAGTCTAAATTTTCAGTTGCCAAAAACGGCCCCGTGCCAAAATCGGAACTCATATTTTTTTATGTTTTTTTTTTTTAAATTGTTGCTTTTAAGAGATTCATTTGGATCTTGTTATGTCATCCTTAGACGACCAGACTTCGGAACGGACCACTTCAAGGCAGATTTCTGTAGGGTATACTATGCTATGAATCTATAGACCCATATTGTTAATTGTGGAAGACGTTTTCGCTTAAAAGCCTTTAATGGTTTCTTATATGCTTCTTGTTCACTATTTATGTGAATGGATCATGTTAAAACAATAACCGCAAAAGTGACCTTTATTCAAAGAAATGAAAAAATCTTAAAAACTGTTAGAATACTGAAATACAATACATTTCATTATAATCGTAATAAAAATAATACACTTGTACTTAAAAATTCGTCAAACTCGTCAAAATTTCGTAGGTTGGATATTCAAAATTATGGGTCGTGGTGGCTTATGAACCTATTTGAAAACATTAAAGTCAAATTTCAGAGGAGGTACGGTTCAAATATGACGTCCATCGTTTTTCGAGATTTCTAGACCACCCCTCCCCCTCTGTCACACTTTTTCCAATACCTTATACACGTCCTGTCACACTTTTGTAGATACCCCCCTCCCCCAAATCATGGGCGTCATTTTTGAATAACCCCGGATAATTGAAGCAAACCATAAATTTCTATACCGTCAAACAGTTGTGACAGATGACGGAGGATGATTCGGGATAACACATTGTAGGCCGCATTTATAATGGTGATCACACGGAAGTTCTCATAAACAACTTGTCACCTTTCTGGCGTTTTTATTGTAAGGCTTCCTTTATTTTTTTCCAGTAGCTGTTCTCAGTTATGTTTCCAAGATTGTGTCAATCAGCCGGTGCAGACAAATGGCCAAAGTTTTCATCATTGACCTTACTGATGTAGAGCTTTCCTCTGTTGTATCATAAATTACATTGCCAACTGAACCGTCCTTGTTCGCATAGTCAATGAAAATGCCAATAGCAGGGCTGGTAGCAAGTCACTTTTTAGTGGCTTAGTCACCTTTGACCCAGGTCGAAGGTCACTAAAAAGTCACTATTTTCAACCAAAAGTCACTAAAGTCACTTTTTTTTTTAGGAAAATGGTCACTAAAGTCACTTTTTTCGTGATCTGATGATAATGAAATGGCAGGGCCTACTTTTCAAATATAAATAGAAAGAAATAGATATTTATTATTATAAAGGCAACTATAGTGTGATTTTTTAATCAAAGTGGTAAGATTCTATACTCAAGAAAAAATAGAAACTTGCTGGAAGAATTCAGGACATTTCCAACGGAAAATGTAAAAATGCTCTGGGAAAGGTTTTGAAGAAGATTTTGTTATAACTTAGAAAGCGGGAAGAAATTTGAGTTCGAAATATTTTGATAAATGTTGACAAAAACCATGACCAATACCTAACAGTCCTTCTAAATAAATTACCAGTAAACTTTCTGCAGTAATCTACGGCTATAGAAGGAATCCTAAATCTGCCTTTTCGCATTTTTAAAGGAATATTTTTTTCCGGAATAAGCCTCACAATCCGTTTGTTATACTTCCGTCACCTTTAGCTTTTCCTTCTCATCTAGTGGGTAATTGTATGCATGAAATGTAAAGTACACTCTTCCTACGTTACAAATGATGTACGGTATGATTCGGGTATCGCTTCAAAATTTACTAGAAATTTGTAGAATTGTTAAGCTTTTTGCTTATCAGAGTAGTTATTTTATGCTTAGAAATCGCAGCGTACCACTTAAAAGCATTTATCAACTATAAATTGATCAAATCTATAGATAAGCGATTTTTATGAATCACACTCCGAAAGTGTAATCACGATTCAGAACGTATCGCCTATCATGCGTGAGTAATCATGGGGGAGTGTACTATATCCTCAACTGGAGTCAGATCCTTCAACCCTGTAAATACATTCCTGCTAAGTACCATTCTCATTTTTAAGCTATCGGAATATACCAAAATATAATGTACAATATTACAGGATGCATTAAAAGAAAGGCCACCCAAGCAGAAGGAAGACTGCCATGTAGAATTCGTCGTCCTCAGTGACACTGTTCGTCAACGCCGTGCCAATAAAACACCCCATTCGACTCACCAAGAAACACCAGCACCTATTCCAAATCTTGAACAGCAGAGCAATGTTTTGCCTGACGTACTGCCCGCTACTTTTAGGCTGGCTGAATCTAGTTCATTATTTTCGCGTATATCTAGTGATGTTCCTTTACCACACAAAATACCAGATACGAAACCAATCAGTCATAGTCATATATATAATGAATGTTCTGTAGTCGAGATCAAAGAAAAAAATGTGAACACCAAGATGTCTGTTCAGAACTTTGATGTTACTCTGTGGAATGAACCACAGCACGGACAAATAGTCGACACGATAAACATTCTTGAATCGTGCAAATCATTTGAGCCTGAATTCGTTGAAACGGTGCATATAATAGATGCATCCTCTGACACTGATACAAGTTGTCCATCACCGAAAACGGAGCGCAAGCAAATCAATATTGCCAAACCATTGATTGGAGTAGAAACTAGCACACCAAAATTAAGTAAAGCAAATGACGATCAAAATATTTTGGCACAGAAGCAGTACATAAACAATAAGGCTAAAAAAACCTACTCATCACAGGAAAATGAACGTGCTCCTCGTAGGGATTTATTCCTGTTCAAAGGCTGGCCAACGTTGGATCCAACTCTGTTAAACTTTTTCTGTGACGATCGAGACAGCTTTTACAGCTCCGATAAAGAGATTTACGACGAACCGCTCGTATTTTCCGAAGATGAAGATATTCCACGATATTCCATTGAAATGGCAACTGATTCAGACAGTGATACGGTATGGTTTAGAAATTCATTTATTCAATATTCCACACACATATATTAAGAATCCGTCCTGAAGATGTGCAATAACTATAGGCAATTTGCTCGAGGCAAAATGGGCCAAGTTTTGAATTAAGCTGAAAAAAAAACAATTTTTGACCCATCAAAAAGCCACCACCGTTAAAACCGTGCAAACATCAGATTTCTTAATTCATATTTTTTCATGTGAAAATTTGTTGGTACCGTCAGTGCTAATGTTCCAGTAGCCCGCTCACGAGTTCAAAAAGTAAGGGTAGATGGGGCAAGATCATCACCTGTTATGTTCTTATCAAAGTTTTTCAATAAATTATTTGGGATTCTAATGAATAACAATAAACGGACAAAAATTTAAACTAAAAATTCAATGTTTTTCAGCATACGGTATCCATTTGGTACAGAACTTTTTTTTTTCAAAATTATCAAACAAAAAAAATCGTGGTTTTAAAGCAAACTTACCACAAATTTATTTTAATTTTTTTTTTTTGAATAAGAGTATTGAAGCATTATTGGAGATAAATATCTTCGAATATCACATTCACAAGCATTAAACAATATTGATCTTCCTTAATAAACTTCTTCTTGGCCATTCGGGCGGCCATTTTGCCGCGGATTATTTTTGACCGAGCAAAAAACAGCTATTTTTCAAAGTTTTATTTGGAAAACTATCTTTCACTTAATAAAATTTTTGAAGGTTTTAGGTTAAAGTAATTATTAAGTAACTAAGATGTTTAGGTAGGCTTAAATCGAGCTCATCCTTAGAGCGCTACTCTTACCCCTACTTGAGTAAATACATAAAAGATTGCCAACAGCATGCTTTATAACGCCGATTTGAAATTGCTAGCAGCTATAGTTTACAAATTTCTTCTTCTTCTTCTTCTTCTTCTTGGCATTAACGTCCTCACTGGGACAGAGCCTGCTTCTCAGCTTAGTGTTCTTATGAGCACTTCTACAGTTATTAACTTATTGCCAAAGTTGCCATTTCGCATTCGTATATCGGGCGGCAGGTACGATTATACTCTATGGCCAGGGAAGTCATGGAAATTTCCATTACGAAAAGATCCTGGACCGACCGGGATTCGAACCCAGACACCTTCAGCATGGCTTTGCTTTGTAGCCGCGGAATCTAACCACTCGGCTAAGGAAGTTTACAAATTTATTTTGTTTAAATATATCTTGTATCAGTGTGAGACTACGTATCTGTTACCAGTATGATGTATCTAATGTATCTAATGAGATTTTAAATTAAATAATAAGCTTTGCCTCTTTAAATGACGAACGCACCATTGGCAAAAAACCATTATTATTAAGACACATATTAATAAGCTTTGCAAAAATTATTGCATATTTGTTAACTTGTAGGAACGGAGCAATATGGTTCTAGCTGATCAAAAATATTGCACGTTTAACCTTAGAAAAAAAGGATGAATTTAACCTTAGTAAAGACCTTGGGTCTTTTTCGACCCATTTCAAAATCCAAATCAATGTAGCTTTTGATTGAAAGATTCTAGCAATTTGAAATTTTCTGACAATTATTTTTTTGTGTGAAATTATATCTTCGCGGAAACAAAAGTTTTGAATGACCCCTAGGGGAGCTTCCATAAAAAAAAGATACAAATTGTATCCTAAGGCCTAAACGCAATGATAGCGGAACGGCAACGGAAAGCGGAACCGGTTCACCAGCCTATCGACTCAGTGTTCGCTCACTTTAATTCGTTGGCAGCTCAGTCGAGATGGTGTGATTCATGCTGGTGAACCGGTTCCGCCTTCCGTTGCCGTTCCACTATCATTGCTTTTGGCCCTTTAAATTTTGCCTGATTTCAAATGCTTATTACTTTATGAAAAATTGATGAAATTAGATGCATCTGGAAGCAGTCGACGACAAATTTGGTCTAGTTTTAGGAACTTGCTTAGTCATGCATATTGGTCACCGGACACCGGAGATGTTCCGGAGTTTCCGAGCAAAGCTTGAGATCATATTGAAAACTAATTTTGATGTTGTGATGTCACGTGGTCGTTTTAAGGTGAAGATAAATCGAAGCCAAACCTCAAATTTTCAAGAGCACGGGTCTGGAGAACCAAACATCCGTTTGAGCTGAAAACCTAATCGATTGGTCACTCGCTGGTGGTGACCAATCGATTAAGTTTTCAGCTCAAACGGGTGTTCGGTTCTCCAGATCCGTGCTCTTGAAAATTTGAGATTTGGCTTCGATTCATCTTCACCTTATCAGTTAAAATATCAAAACAAAGAGCAGAAAAATGTTTCCATGAAATCGAATTGAAAACTCTTTGTGCTATCAGTTACGACAAATGGAAAACTGTTTGATATCATGGAGGGCAAATTTAAAACTCTTTGAGATGTACATATTTTCGATTGATATTGAAACAAGTCTGCGACATAATCAATGCTTCATTTTTATATTCCCATAGTGTTTATTTATATATAGCACGGTTAAATTTAAAATTATTTAAAATTAAAACATTACCAAAAATTAAAAAAGATAGCAGAACGAAAATATAATATGACAAATGACAAATTAATATCAAATTATGATATCAACTTGATGCTGAAAACAGAAACAGAAAAGGTCCTATTCGCAGCTGCGATTCGTCTTTCCGCTTGCGGGAACTTCATTGTCACGTCAAACTCTTCAACAACTTCAAACATATCCCCATCAAACACTTTCTCAGCACCAACTCTAAGAGACCTACCTCCATCTCTACCTGCAACCATGTACTTCATTTTGTTAGAATGGTCAGGCCTATCTTTGCTGTTTCCTTCCTCAGAGGCACGAAGGCCTCCTCCATTGACGTGCGATCGATTCCAATAATTTCGATATCGTTCGCAAATCCAAGCAGCATATGTGACCGTGTGATGATAGTGCCGTTTCTCTGCACGCTAAATCTCCTAATAGCATCCTATAGTGCAATGTTAAACAGTAAGTTAACCCTCTCTTTCCCATGGTAGCACAGGTGATCCATCGATTTTCGACAAACGCTAACTAAACCGAATTCGTACGATTAGCTCAATAACGATGGGAATACATTTGTACGTTCATTCGTCTCATCAAACATCGAAATAAGTGACCTAAGGGTCAAACTGCTGAAAAACAATCAAATAACTATTGAAAAACAATCACATTTTTTTAAAGTGATTTTGAATAATATAGCTCATTTGCAACAACTTTTGTTCAAGCACTTTTTTAGGAATTCCATTTTAACTGTTAAATCATCGAATAAAGCTGGTGGAAAGAAAGGGTTTATATAAATTATTTGTGTCAGTCCTATTGGTGGAAAAATGGAGGGGAAGAGGGTTGCTTGTTATGCTTTCAAGGGAATGATAACTTAACACTTCAGTCGTCGCGCTGTTGTATTTTGTACAACACTAGTGAAAAAAGCTCGCTTTTTGTTCACAAAAGCAGCGGGGTGGCTCTGACGGTGGCAAACCGCGCGACGACTGGAAGGTTAAGTGACGAAACGCTACGAAGGGAGAGGGAGATATGTGAAATCAGTGGAAACAAGAACTGCTACATCATTTATCGGCGATCCTTTACGCACATGCGTTTTGCAGCACCCTTTTTAGGGTGAAACCTGGGAGGGAGAAACCAATACAAAATTTCTGTACGTCATAGTGAGCCGGGATTCCGCTGTCACGAACTGTCACTGTGAGCCCAGATCTCAAACATTGGACTAACATGGAAAAAGCGCGTAACTGATTAAAACAAATTTTCGCATTTCATCGAAAATGACAAAAATTGAATGAAAATCAATTCATGCACATAATGCACACGTGAGCACCTTTCAACTGATTGAATATAAAGCATTGAAAAACGCATCGTTTTACTTTTCCATTGAAAATTAATATTTAGTGCATAGAAAACTGTGGCCCTTTTTCCATGTTTGTCAGGAAAGATCGAAAGTACACAACAAAAGAAAACTAGCGGTTTTCCCCAAGCCTGCCTTGATTGTTGTTGGCAAGCTGGAGTTATCTTGCGGTTCAAACAAACGTTGTTCTATATTTCGTGTGTAGTATCGGTGCCTCCCTTCCAGGGTGAAACCATTGTGGTATGCCACATGCTTTCATTTAGCTTATGCTATTTTCCTTCTTCAAAGGATCCATTCCTATTTCCTCCCATGATTCCCTTCCCTTTCCTTTCCCGTCAAATAGGTGATAAAATAGGCTCAAATATGGCGGTGATACAGATCTCCCAATGTGCGGGGAACGTGCCTCTGAAGCCGGCCTTCTGATACCTCCTGGTCCGCAAAGTAGAAGCATGTTGTAGTTTAATAAACAAACATTTTTTTTTTTCAATTTCTTTATTAGTATTATTTTAAACATTACATTCATTTCTTATATCTAGGTGTTTTGTGTTAGACAACACTATCATCCTAATTTGGTAAAACAAATTTAAGATTTTATTAACATTTTGTTAACAACATATTACATTTCATTTGCCGTTGCAGTATTTTTTACAAGTAGCAGATTTTTTACAAGTGAGTTGATTTCGCCTGCTTATAAGAGAAAAAAACACGTTTTCAATTTACTTAACCTAAATATATAACGCATGATTCGTGGCAATAGAAGGTTGTAACGATTTTTGCCTGAAATTATTAATTATTTTATTTGACATTTGTTCCAATGTTTCAACATTGGATATTCTATGTTACTCATTGGTACTATACCCGGGAGGAAGCTTCAGAATCATTATCAAAATTTTATTTTGAATTTTTTGCAGAGCTTTCTTCCTGGTATTACAACAGCTAGTCCATATTGGTACAATATACAACGTGGCTGGCCTAAAAATTTGTTTGAAGATCAAAAGTTTGTTCTTAAGACAAAGTTTTGATTCTCTATTAATTAGAGGATAGACATTTTACATATTTGTTACATTTGGTTTGAATGCCCTCAATGCGATTTTAGTATTATTATCTTTATTATCGAGACTTTCAGCCGGAGGCTGGTTCGTCTCCTCAATGTGATTTTTCTAGCCTAGATACTTAACTTCATCTGACCAATTTTTTGAACAAACAATGAAAAGCCTAATTTAAGGAAATAATATTTAAAATCAGTTTCGTGACAACAATGCCTTTGGTTCTACCTCTAATATTTCTATTATCCGCCACGTGGTCTTCAACCACACTCATCACACTTCGAATTACCTTCCATCAAGGTAGGCTATCATAGACGAGTACAAATCTCAGTAGACTGTTTTTTTTTCATTCAAGATTGAAACTTTCACAATGAATGTCATATCTCCAAAGAAGTTTGAAGCGGTTGGAAGTATTTTGGTACGAAAAACGAAAATGTATTCAAAAATTTTATGTATGTTTTGAGATCCTATCCGGTGTTGACTAAAACTTATCCCTCAGCAAGATTCCTAATTCTTAATAACTAATAAAATTGCATTTTCAGAGTCGAATCGAGACACCTAATGCCAGCAAATTGGGGGAGAAATGTTTCAAGATTGCTTCGCCAGGAGACCAGTCCCCGTTAAGTCCCATCGGAAGCTATCGATACGATTCGTACAAAAAACTTACCTCCCTTGAGCAGCGAGTCAACGAGTTCGACAAGACGGCAAAGTACATGATTAAAAAACTGGAACAAACCCGCGAGAAAATCGACAATTGCGAAGATGGACCCAGCGTGGTGGAGAATCTGAAGCTGACCATTGCCCCGGATGCTGCGACGTTAATTTCGCAGGGGGACACTTTGATTCTGGAGACACATGGCAAATCAAACGTACTCACCCAACGTTTGATGGACACGCAAGCGCAGCTACGGGACAAGTTCAAAGAGGTGCAGAATTCCAGGTACTTGTTTGATTTACTATACAGTATACAGTCAACTCTCCCCTTACTCGGTATTGAATGGATCATCAGTTAGGGACCCGAGCAGAGAATGAGAACTAGTTGAACATTAATTTTAATTTTGTGATAGCATCGTATACGATAACTCAATATGATAATATTTTGATTTAATACCATGACCCTAAATATAACATACTTCGCGGATCAAATGGACAAATTTATCTAAAAACACATATAGTTTTTTTTCCATATAGCTTTTCACACAACGCTCATCAATTCATCACATAAACTTGTGAGATTTCGTTTTAATTAGTTTCATCGGATAAAACATATACATTTAATGCAAATTGAAGATAAGAACCATTTGATATTGCCAATGAATGTTATGTTATATTCAGATGACAAATACTAGTACAGGTCGGACTCAATTATCTTTTTTTTCACTCCGGATAATCGAATCTCTAAGAAAAAATTGAAATCTTCGATAAAAGAACCTAAATTTTATCTATTTTTGTTGTTTGATTTATATGATGCGGTGGCGTAGCCAGAAATTATTTCTATGAACAGTAGGGCTCTCTACAAGAAAAAAAAAATTCGACCAGCATACACAAAAAAAACACTTTTTCAAACCCCCCTTTTCTTAAATACGTTCAAAATTGCAAAACCATTCATATTGCAATACCAAATTATCTCAGATTTATGCATAAAAATTGAAAAACAAGAACATCAAAAAACAAATTCCGGGTAATCGAGTCTAAAATTCCGGATAATCAAGGCTGGTAGCGAGTCACTTTTTAGTGACTTGGTCACTTTTTTTAAGCCAGTCACTTTAAAGTCTCTTTTATGAAGCAATTTCAACTAAAGTAACTTTTTTCGTCAAAAAGTCACTTTTTCAACTATTTTGAGCTAAACTTTTGACAGAAAATTATGAATCGGCCTTTTTTTTAATTTGGGCTAAGTGTTAAGTTAGGTCATCACGGGAACAACATCATGTAAATATCAAAATAAATACAGGTCAGACTCGATTATCCGGAGTATCGATTTTATTTTCACTCCGGATAATCGAATCCTCCGGATAATCGAATCACTAAGAAAAAAATTTAAATCTTCGATAAAAGAACATAAATATTATCTTTTTTTGTTGTTTTATTTATATGATGCAGTGGCGTAGCCAGAAATTGGTGGTAGTTGGTCCCTAGTGATTTATACTACCTCCGTTCTGGTCACGATCTTCAGATTATCGTGATTCGTCAACATTCGTATTGATAAAGTGGAGGGACATGGTTGAAATGGAGTTTAAAAGAAACGAATGTCAGAACAGGTATCCACCGGCGACGCCAAACGGACCAACGTAATGTGGTGTAATTTGGGATTTGTGGATTGAATACTGATATTTTTTGCCAAGCATCAATATGGGTGACTTTCTAGGATAGCGAAACGTAAGAGGGGTTAGGACAAGGTTGTGGATTTACTGGGTAAATCCATCACATTGGGGTTATGACTCTGTGTCTTGTCAGGAATAGGGTCTGATTGGTATGGTAGTATGCAATAGAGTTCGGAATTGATAGACAGACTTTGAGGAAAGAAGTTTTGAACGTAAGGCAGCAGCACCTTGGATCTTGGAGGGCGCAGGTCTGGAGAGTTGGGCAGCTGTTCATACTAGGTTACATTACGTAGAAAGTGGAATCTGTTTTGCCGTGTACAAATTATGGGAAGTATTTGAAAATGTTTTCTTGTTCAGATTGGGTAACGCAAGAGAGGATTTTTAGCTCTGCGTTATATTAGGAGGATATTATAGTGCAGGGTCTACTGATGACTGTGTATTTTAAGGGTGATCGAATGAAAGCTTTGTTGAGTAAAGTTACCGTTGAATTTTTGCAGTTCGTAATTGTTTTGAAATGTTTGTCGGACAATAAGAAAATTTTCTAGGATATTTGTTTGGATGCTAATGCATTATATTGATAAATCTAATTGTTCGTATCACACGCGAAGCATAGCATAACCCAATGTATAATGAAATTAGGTTCGAAGAAAGGATTAATATTTGATCACTTAAACTTTACGCTGCAAGATATTCTTAATCGTTTTTCTTTTCTTCTGATGTACAGGAATAACTGGTATATTTAGCTAAAATAATGAACAATCATACGCATAGAGCCTACGGGTCATGCAGTTAGGATTGAAATTAAAATAATATTGCGCATTTCTTTCACACCACAGGTTTATCGCAGAAGTTTTTACATGTGCGGAGGCGTTGGTAGAGGTGCGCGATTGCGTCGAGTCGGGTCGGTGTTTTCAGCGGACTCATTTTTCGCAAATCGAAGAATGAGTGCTCTGAGGGCATCAACATGATTCGATGAGGTCCCACACTTTTATTTGCGCTTTTGTACTTGTAAATGTCTTAGTAAATAGGAATACTTTGTGTTAGGGAAAGTGCAGGAGAATAAAATATAATTCATTAGAATTTTCTGATAGAGGCAGATGTACGAGAGTGGACTGTATTTCTTAAAAACTTCGACATAGGCGGACCGACGAATCTCCGAGACGACCACTTAACCAGGGAACCGATACCGGATGAAAACACTTGCTTAACAGTTCAAACTTATATTTACAAACTATTTACATAACCTTAGTTAAAACGGAATTCACTTTGAATCTTAAAGTTGCAACGACACGTCTTAACACGTTGGAAGCACGGCGAACAAAGATGTCTTCCAATCGCGGGTAGAAAACATCCTCAAAATTTACGCGCTCATTTTTGCGCGCTCGTTTCGTGCGGCTGCGGCTGGTTGCATCACACGATGTCCTTTCGTGCATCACGCAACTCAGCAGGCTGCGGCTGGGCGGTGCACTGACAAAAAAATTCATTCGGGGCGAACGGCTCGAACATCCTCCCCCGCGGGAACCTTGTTCTCGTTGACAGCCTGATTGTCCAATATAGGTAGAGGAGCCAGCTTATGGATTGGACACTTGAGCACTCCTGACTTGGTACGCACATCTACCACGCGGACCAGTCCATCTGATCCTGTGTAGGTTGACTCGACCTTCCCCAACTTCCATTGCTGAGGCGGTAAGTTGTCATCCTTGATTACCACCACTGTTCCAGGTAGAATGTTCTCCTTCTTCTTGCTCCACTTCTGTCGTACCTGCAACTCCAACAGGTATTCTTCGGACCAGCGCTTCCAGAACTCTTGACGCAGGCGCTGGACGTATTGCCATCTGGAGAGCCGGTTAGCTGGGATTCCATCATAGCTAGGCTCCGGAATGGCAGTCAGTGGACGATCAATAATGAAATGGCCTGGGGTTAACGGCTCGAGCTCCGAAGGGTCTTCAGAGGGAGCGTATAAAGGCCGAGAGTTGAGTTGAGCTTCGATCTGGCAGAGCAAAGTCGAAAACTCGGACATCGTTAGGAGGCTTGATTGGCATTTCTTCTTGAGAATGGTCTTGACGCTCTTTACTCCTGCCTCCCAGATTCCGCCCATGTGTGGCGCATTTGGGGGAATCATCTTCCATTCAATCTGCCGGGGTTGGCAGAACTCATTGATCTTGAGCTCGGTTACTTGTCCCTTGAAGAGACGGTACAGCTCGTTCAATTCGTTGCGTGCACCGACAAAATTTGTCCCATTGTCGGAAAATATCTGTTCTGGCACACCACGACGAGAAACGAATCGCTGCAGAGCTGCAATAAACGCATCGGCCGATAGATCTTCTACCACCTCCAGATGAATGGCCTTGGTCACCATACAGACGAACACGCTCACGTATCCTTTAACGGGGGCCACCTTCCTTCCAGTCTGCTTGATAAGTATGGGGCCCGCAAAGTCAACACCAACCTTCACAAAAGCGGGAGCCTTGTCGCACCTTGCGACGGGAAGATCTCCCATGAATTGGCTGGCGCACGGGGGGTTGAGCCTGAAACACCGCACGCAGTTTCGTGTTACCTTGCGTACAGCAGAACGGGCTCCCAGAATCCAAAATTGCCGACGAAGCTGGGCCAGCAGCGCCGACGGTCCAATATGTAGGTTCTCACGATGTATCGCTTGAATCAACCGCTGGATGGTTTCATCATTCTTAGGTAAGACCCACTGATGCTTAACGCCGTATGGTAAATTTGAATGTCGCAGTCGTCCGCCGACGCGAATCATTCCATCGTCCAAAAAGAGATTTAACGCAGAAAATCTTTTGCAGTACTCACCGGACTCGATCATGGCTACCTCCTTACCAAAATGTTGCAACTGAACCACCCTGGTGATGGCTTTCAACGAGTGGCGCATTTCAAGCACGGTTGGAAACCGCGCGACGATTCGCTTCATGGCCACCTTCTCCTTTGCATTCCGGCAAAAACGCAAAACGTATGCCAGAACTCGTTGCAGCTTCCTGAAGGACTCGTACTTGGTGAATACTGGCAACCTCTCCAAAGTTACCACCGCAGATGTTGCAGCGACCTGCCGCAACTCCGGAACATCTTCATCAGACAGTGGTTCTGGTGCCACCACTTGATACTCTTCACTACGCAAGAACAATGGTCCGTTCCACCAAAGATCGTTCTTGCCTAGAACTTCGGCAGACTGACCACGTGACACTACGTCGGCTGGATTTTCCAGTGTATTCACATACTTCCACTTGAACTGATGTCCGGTAGAGTTAATCTCACAAACCCGGTTTCGCACGAACACTTCTAAACGCTCCGGGTTCTTCGCTAGCCATGCTAGCACCACTTGATTGTCCGACCACAACGAAATGTCTTGAAAGGGTAGCGCTATTGCTGCCAAAACTTTCTTCACCAATCTATGCAGCAAAAGCGCTGCTAAAAGTTCCTTTCTTGGAATGGTCAAAACTGTTTTCGGAACGATCTTCGATTTGGCACACAATAACTGCACCACAGGAGCTTGGCCAGGTACAATTGACCTGATGTACACACAGGCACCATAGGCTTCCAAAGTTGCGTCACCAAAACCGTGCAACTCAAATGCAACGGCCCCAGTAACAACCACGTGACGAGGGATTCGAAGATTGGTAACACTTCTTAATGCACTCAGGAATTCATCACACCTCTTCTTCAGATTACCAGTAAGCTCTTCATCCCATTCCAACTCTTCTTTCCAGATACTCTTCATTAAAAGTTTGCCGATAACGATAACCGGCGCCACTAGACCCAACGGGTCGAACATTCTTGATATTAGCGACAGCACTTGCCGCTTTGTTGCACTATTTTCACTCATAGTTGGAAGGGATACAAACTGCAAAGCGTCCATTTTCGGGTTCCACATTAGTCCCAACGTTTTTATCACTTCACTAGAACCACTGTCTTCGATGCTGACAAGCTCGTCCCGATCGCCTTCCGGAATTCGCTCCAGCAACACAGGATTGTTGGAAGCCCACTTGTGCAAATGAAATCCACCAGCCTTGAGTAGTTGGATCAACTGCACTTGAGCCGCTTTTGCTTCGTTCAAATCGTCAAACCCGAACAAAGCGTTGTCAACGTAGAAGCTATTCTTCACAATGTCTGCAGCAACAGGATATTTGGAGCCTTCATCGAGAGCCAACTGCAAGAGTGCCCGCGTTGCCAAAAACGGGGCGGAAGCTGTGCCGTAGGTGACCGTTGTCAGCTCTAGGACACGTAGCGAATCAGATGAACTCTTTCTCCAAAACACTCGAGATAACGGCGTATGTCGCTGATTAACCAGAACCTGCCTGTACATCTTGGCCACGTCAGTAGCCATCACATGTAATGGAAGGCGAAACCGAAGACAGATGGACTGCAAATCGCTTTGTATGTTGGCTCCAATCTTCATAACGTCGTTGAGCGACCGGCCAGATACCTTCGCAGAGGCATCAAACACCACACGGCACTTAGTAGTGGTATTCGATGGCCGCAGCACTGCATGATGAGGTAAGTACCACTTGATGACACCTGCTGGATCCTTACTTATGTCCACTTCCTTACAGTGACCAAGACTCTCATACTCGTCCATGAAGTCCTGATACTGCTTCTTCAAATCTGGATGCTGCGAAAGCTTACGCTCCAGCGCATGGAACCTTCGCAATGCGAGTGGTCGGGAATCACCTAACTCGCTAACGGACTCCTTCAAAGGCAGCTCGACGATGTACCGACCGGAAGCATCTCTACGATGAGTCGCATTGAAGTGCTCTTCACACTCCTCCTCTTCACTACCATGCTTGTCGGCACCAACTACATCTTCTACTTCCCAAAAACGTTCAATGGACTGGCTTAATTCGTCCATCGTGACTGTGTGCGAGTAAACTGCTTCATCAGCTAACGCACCTTCTTCAAACACTCCACCAATAACCCAACCAAATTGGGTTTCACGCAAAACGGGAAGATTATCAGCCAACGTAATTTCTCCGGGCATCATCAACTTCATGAACCATTCATTGCCCAGGAGCATGTCCACTTTACTCGGTTGGAAAAACTTCGTATCGGCTAGCTGCACGCCAGCGGGAAGGTCCAATGCGCTGATATTGATAACCGATGAAGGAAGATCTGATGTCACCTTATCAGTTACCAAACACTTGACCTTGGCGTGGAAATCCTTGTACCTCGACGAAAGATGTACGACACCACAATTAGACGATCGAGTCTGTGTGCTATTCACCCCGAACATCGTGACGTTCGAGGAGTTCAACTTCAAGCCCAACATGTTTGCCATCGCTCGTGAAATCAAATTCACTTGAGAACCACTGTCCAACAATATTCTGCATGGATGTGGCTGGTAGTTTTTGTCCATGACGTCCACTACGGCTGTGAGCAGCACCACTTGCTGCGAGCGGGGAGCCAGACTGGAACATGTGGCTGTCGTCGAAGTCGATGGTGTTGGTTCTTGCTCTACAGCCGGCTTTGGAAGCGGCTGGCTTAATGGTTCTGGAACTTGCTTGGGCTTCTCTTCGGCGTGAAGGAGACTATGATGCCGACGTTTGCACTTCAGACAGGATTTGTCTGAAGAACAGTCGACTCCACGATGACCTCTTTTCAAACAATTGAAACATACGTTTCGCTCCCTCACCTTAATCAATCTTTGCGGAACAGGAATGGCCTTGAATTCAGCGCAATTATGATTGGCATGTGCCTTTCCGCAAAAATCACACTTAATTTCCGTCTCGCTTGAAGAAACGGCTGCATGGATTTTCTGCAACGACGGCTTGTTAGCTGCAGACACAGACTTAATAGGTGCTGATGATGATTTCTGACTGCTGGCTTCGACCCTCTCCAAGATGAAAGTCTGCTCCTTCAAGAACGCCAGCATCTCGTCGTAATCGGGAAGCTCACCGTGCTTAATGGTTGACTCCCACATGTGGCGCACATCGTTGTGCAACGCTGCAGCCAACAGATGGATAACGAAATCCTCTCCTACACCATCGAAATCTCGCTCCAGGAACTTGAGACCCTCCACATGCTTGTTGCACTCGTCCACCAGACTACGAAGCTCCAAATGACTCTTCTTCGTCATGCGCTTGAGATTCAGCAGACCATGAATGTGAGAGTCGATAGCGTGACGCTTATTCTCGAACCTCTCTTCCAAAATTTGCCACGCGTGGGCGTAATTGCCTTCGTTGATAGTCTTGGCATCAATGAGACCTGCTGCACTACCAACTAGAGCTTTGTCCAGATGGTACAACTTAACTGCCGGCGGATCTGGACCCTTGTCCACGAGATCCTTGAACATGGCCTTGAACTTAGGCCAGCTTTCATAACGGCCATCAAATGTGGGAACCGGCATGCGAAGTGGTTGATGGATCACAACCGGTGCTTGCTGTTTCCTCGCGTTTGCATCAACAACAGCAGCTGCGTTGATCCTGTTGAGCTGATCCTCCAACAAAATTGCAACGGAATCGTGAAGGATATCGAACTCCTCGTACTGCTGCTCATGCTGCTCGTAGTCATCATTCGAAACCACGTTAGTGATTTGATCGTGTGCATCGTTGTAGTCCTTATGGGCAGCTTCCAACTTCCTCATGTACACTTTGATCTCAGCCTCCGTGAGCTGGACCACTTCCTCTTCATTTGGGCGAATAGTATTAAGGATACGAGAAACCTTACCTTTAGCTGCGCCACGACGGCGGACGAGTCTCTGGAGGTTCTCCATGGTGGCCAACTTTTCAGTCAACCTGAGCTTCTTCTTCTGCTTCTTACTTGAGGGAGTGGAGGAATCCAGAGTAGACTGTCCAAGTACAGAACTAGCTCCGGATTTTCCGATTTGCTGCTGCTTCGAATCACAATTTTCCGGCATGCCACCGTGGATACCGCATCAAGTCAAGCCCTATGCTCGACGATGGTTGGGAACACAGCCAAGTCTATGCTCACGCAACCGGACACTACTCGGCACAAGTGACCGAACCGAAACACGGATTTCGAAACAACCCACTTCACTCAACGCTATTTTCCGGAATGCCGCGGACACCACTTCAAGCCAAGCCCACTGCTCGACGTTGGTTGGGAACACAGCCAAGTCTATGCTCACGCAACCGATTCCACTAATTAATGGACACAGTGGCCAATCCGGAACACCAAGGCTTCACAATTTGTTTCTTCGCTTAGCGGGGGTGTATTCCCCAGGAGTTGAGCACTTAATTGCTCGTAACACCACTTTCTTCGATGGCTTAAACCATCAGCACATTTTCCAAAATGGCGACAACACACCACACTTCTCTTCAACAAAATGGCGGTGTCGCTCCACTACTTCACTTCTTCAATGGCGGCCATTTTGCTCACACCATTATAGTTTAAATTTTCCGACTTTTTCGGAATCGCACTTCACTATTCTACTTCCTGGTTCTGCATCCGGTTCCGGAACAGTCGGAGAACACTTTACCACACGCGATCCGGCTCGAAGGACCAAAATTATGTACGAGAGTGGACTGTATTTCTTAAAAACTTCGACATAGGCGGACCGACGAATCTCCGAGACGACCACTTAACCAGGGAACCGATACCGGATGAAAACACTTGCTTAACAGTTCAAACTTATATTTACAAACTATTTACATAACCTTAGTTAAAACGGAATTCACTTTGAATCTTAAAGTTGCAACGACACGTCTTAACACGTTGGAAGCACGGCGAACAAAGATGTCTTCCAATCGCGGGTAGAAAACATCCTCAAAATTTACGCGCTCATTTTTGCGCGCTCGTTTCGTGCGGCTGCGGCTGGTTGCATCACACGATGTCCTTTCGTGCATCACGCAACTCAGCAGGCTGCGGCTGGGCGGTGCACTGACAAAAAAATTCATTCGGGGCGAACGGCTCGAACAGCAGAGTTCACATGTTACTTAGGTATTTAAAAGCAAATGAGAACCACATTAAATAATAGATAAACACTAATGGTCATATTTTTATATTTTCATTTCATCGCGGTCCTCATTGCTCGAGCGGAGACGACAAAACTCGAGGTGGATAGAATCGACGCAACTACGACACGGAAAAGAAACAGATGAGAAACTATCGATACATTTATTCAACTATAAAAACCACGTTTTAACGTAATGACTTTATTTCTTCTCGTTTCAGCAATCCAACAACCAAACCATCTCTACTATCTTTTCATTTCCTCTTCGTTACATTTATAGTCCCTCTGGCACTGAATCGAATGACGCATTCCGCTTTTTATTAGCGATGTCTTTGCTGTACGTTGAGCATGGTGTCGGAGGTGATGTGCTGTGTAGAACATCGGATGTTCTACACGGCACGCTATTTCCGGCATTTTGTTTGGCGTGCGGGATAGGCAGTGCTAGTGATGATATGAAGGCCGCTATTCGGTTTAGTGCCAGAGGGACTATATCTATTTAATGTATCTGAAGCTTGTGGGACCGCTTTAATTCCGGCGCCTGCTTGTGGAAGATCCCGGTGTGCTAAACGGTATAGGACATGTTAACGGGGGAGGCTTGGTAGGTTCTCACCCAGCCCGTGTCTAGATGGGCGGATAATTGTCTGCCAGGGTGTGGATTGAGCAATTACAAATTACAATTACAATGATGCAGTGGCGTAGCCAGAAATTATTTCTAGGAACAATTGGGGTCTTTACAAGAAAAAAAAAATATTTTTTTCTACCAGCATTCACAAAAACCACTTTTTCAAACCCCCCTGTTCTTAAATACGCTCAAAACTGCAAAACCATTCATGTTGTATATTGCAATACCAAATTATCTCAGATTCATGAATAAAAATTGAAAAACAAGAACATCAAAAATCAAATTCCGGATAATCGAGTCTAAAATTCCGGATAATCGAATCCCGGATAATCGAGTCCCCGGATAATCGAGTCTCCGGATAATCGAGTCCGACCTGTATTAATTCATGGTTTTGTTTTGTGAAAAACGTTATTCTTTCATAGAGTTTCACGTAATTTGTAATAGCATATCATTTCGAATTCGTTTTTGAATCTAGGTTTAAACTGAGGAAACCAGTTCTGAATAACAGTTTCAACCACAACCCGAATCAGGTTCGACCGAACTACAATTTTCTTGATGTTGGTTTGTTTAGGAGAAAGTGGGGCAGTTTGGCCACCTTAAGAAAAAGTCGATCAAAGTGCTGAAAATATAATGAAATGTAGGGGTGATCGGGGCAATATGGGCCGCCTAAGGAAAACGTCATGGAATGCATAGAAAAACAGCAAAAAATATGGTTTGAATGCAAGTGACTTGTACTATAAAATGTTATCTTCCATGTTACGTCGATAATTAATGTTAACATCAACTTGCAAATTATTTCAGGAACTTTTTGGAAAACCATGTTTTTCTACGTGGTCACCAACCATATGGGGCATTATGAGCCACCCAACGGGGCAGTATGTATGTATTCAATCGAATGATTTTTATTTAAAACAGTATAGAGAAGAGTTAGTGGTGAAGAGTACATTATTGGAAAGGAAATTGTATTAGCTTTGCTTGAAATTATTGATTCTAGCGGCTTATTTTTAAAGATACATAATACATAGTAAACAGACCATGTTATACTAGTACTAAATTGCGATACTTGGTTCAACGTATTTTCTAGCAAAGTGTTCCACTTGTAATGGTGCATAAAGATGACTATGCAGTAAAACAATAATCTGTTATATTTAGGCAATGCATTTTTATGTTCAAAACATCGTTTGTTTTGCTTAAATCTAGGTGGCTCATTTTGCCCCGCCCTTCATTTTGAAAATAATATATTGTTTTTCAATAATTTTCCCTCCCCTTGGTTATGCGACCTTGCCGCGATGGGAGGGCACAATCCATTAGCCCATATGATGGAAACCAAAGGCGTAACCTGTAGTGGTGGTATCACATTTTGGCATTTTTTGCTTAAAGCCGCGTCATAATTCATATGGCATAGACGCAATAATATTTCGGATGTGATCCAACGGACATTCTGCGTCATTGATAGAATTGATGCCCATTTCAAATAATTAATCTATTCGAAGTGGACATTAATACTATTGGTGACGTTCAGTTTGCCTTTTGCTAACCAGAATGATCCGTAGCCACTCTTACTATTAGCTAGCTAGATACATCGTTATCATATACGACGTAGGGAATACTTAGGAACTCTTAGGAAAATGACTAGTAGATTCACTGAGTAGAAATAAGTGGCGACAATCTTATTTTAATATGGTTTTTACATTGCCATAATAAGAAATGCCTCTTTTGTAACAGCGGTATAAATAATCTAATTCCAGCTTCATTTTCGCAAAATTTACAAGTAGAAAGTAGGCGTTGTGAAGCATTGCATTTGCCACCGAAAAGTGAATCTTGTAGGAGACTATAATAGAAGCCTAAGGTAACTTTACTCTTCAATATTCACTATAAAAATGACTATGGAAAGTAAGACGCTGAGATCGATCATAAGGGTACACTTGCTAGTTTCGAGAAATTGTTGAACACACAAGGAAAGCGACTTTTTTCTTTAAGGATATATGAACGTAATGACCAATAAATACTTTAAACAACAAAAAATGAAATTAACTAGAACTACTACTAAACAGCCTAATTTTGTTAAGACTTGACGACACTTGACATTTAAGACTCTAATCTTACGTAAAAGACAATAGTAATCAGAATAGCACTTGTATGACAAATTATTCAAAACCATTTCGACTAGACAGTATTAGTAATGCACTACTATTTCAAACAAATTCTAATGGAGCTGCTGATTTTCATAATGCTTCCTTTTCTCAGAAGCAAGGGAATATGGGTACTTTTCAAAAACTACCACGTCACAATACTAATAAAAAACAGTGTTCATGTGGGCGCCATTGCCTAGTCCGTCTGAGTATTGGTCCTGGTAGAGGGGAAACTTGGCAAAAGCCAGACCGAGGGTTCAGCCTTGACAAGTTAAGCTGTCAGGCAGCTCCAACTGAATACCATACAAAAAAAAAAAAAAAAAAAAAAAAAAAAAAAAAAAAAAAAAAAAAAAAAAAAAAAAAAAAAAAATATATATTGTTTTTCAATAATTTTGTTTACGAACAAATCTAATTTCGCTCACGAACTGTTCATTATGATCAGCAGTTTCAATGTATTGGTAAAATTTACCGGAATTATAAACATAATTGTCTTATAGGCTTAATTAAAAACTGCCAAAATTATAAGCTTTTCATGACGACGGACAAATTTGTACATTTTTGTAAATATCTTGAGTGTTTAAACGAATATTCTTACGGTTTTTATTGTGGTGGCTATTTGAGGCATCCTTTAGCAGATCATAATGACACTTGACATTAAAACACTGTTTTTGAGGTCAAAACCGGGGTGGCTCATATTGCCCCGTATGTTCATAATGCCCCCATTGCCCCTATATAGTGAAATGAGCACCCTATTTTTGGTTGTAAAATTATCTCATATAATCTTAAAATCAATTATTTTTTTCACTACACTTGAATGTTATTAGTATTTATAAACACTCAGTGCAAAAAGATTAAAATTTAAAAAAATAATCTAACAGTCAAATTTCATCATTCTGAAATGATGAAATTTGAAAGAGCTATTCGGGGCAATATGAGCAGTTTTTTCGAACTTCATTTATTTCTTTTTCTTTGAGTTTAGAACACTGACTTGTCAGCTTTGGGATTGCATGTTATCTCAGATGTAATTTCAAGAATTTATGCAGTTTTCAAGGGATGCTCATTCCACCCCATTGGCCAAACCGCCCCGACTACCCCTATGTGTTGATCACCGACCCAGTTCCTAAAAACGAAAACGACTTTTAGTTTTCCAACAATGAACTAACACCATACTAATAATAACTATGGTGTAAGTTCATTGTTGTAAAACTAAGGGATTAAATGTTAAATATTGTTTTTGAATATCTCGTGCATTCTCATATAATAGGAATTTTTATATCTTGTGGTGGATAATTAGATGTTTATCTTGTCGAACATTACGCATTCTAACTACAGTCAACTTTCGTTCGTTGCACTAAACCTGTAGCCCACTTAGTGAAAGACTTTCACTAATCGGGCTGAGTTTTTCACTTCCAAAATATTGAATATAATAGAAATTCAGGGCTACCAACATTGATAAATCGAGCTTCATGTCAAAAAGTGACGTTTGTCTTCGTTTTAAGTGGGCTATAGCCCACCTAACGGGAGCCCAATTAAAACGAAGCCCACCTAAAGATAGTGCAACGAACGCAATTCGACTGTATTCTCTTTGTCTTCAATTTTTTATTAACCAAGCAACCCTCGTTTGAAGCAAATTAGCTTTTTAAAATTTTACAAAACCAATACTGCCGTAAATCGCAAGTCAGTCCCATCTGTAAAAAGTAGGCATTGAGAAAATGAAGTTTGAAGTTTCCATACAAATATTCAAAAAATTCCAGAGAGTTGGAACATGCTCAAATCTTAATGAAACATTCACAATTTACTTTTCACTTTCTGCGAAAAATGTAAAGATGATCAAAATACGGTTCATTTTTGCGTTACACGGTACGGAAATTTGTAGTGGGACTGATATGCGATTACTTTTCATTATGAGACAATTTGACTTGCTGTTTTTTAATGCTTTTTCCAAATAAATCATATTATCTTATTAGGGCAGCTGAAAGAGCATTGGAAGATATGTTGAAAACTGAACTCAACTCAATTTTGACGAAAATGCAGATGGGACTGACTTGCGATTCACGGCAGTATAATATTGGTATTTAATACTAAAACCCAAACCAAAAAATAATTATTTTATGTTCTATATGAGACTAAAAACTTAGAATAATTCTTAGGACAGACCTTGTTTGCAAACCTTTAAAAATGGCCGGATAGACCTTGGCTAGAATATACTTCCTTTTTTCTTATGCATGTTTTAACCACCTATTTAGGAATGTATATTTTCAATGGTTGCAAGGAATAAATTTTGACAAAACCTCTTTCGAAGCTCTTTGAGAATGCTTGCAAAACATATATAAATAATAACTTATAATAATTAATAACTTCTTAACAACGTAACTCAGATGAACAGCCTATCGTCTTTATGATAAAAGTCCATTCGGCCAAAGCTATCTCCCATTAAACTTACCGATGAAAAATTTCAATTTCAATCAGGGTTTAGTCTATCATAATTTTTAATTTGAAACTTAGATTATCGACCAAATATTACATTTTTTGTAATCTTGATCTAGTTACACAAAATATTGATCTTATTAGGTAGAAGCGTTAAAGTAGAATCTAATAAAGCTAAATAGAAAATATTCTGTGAATTTTACATTTGATCGAATCCCATCTATACGCTTATTTTTTTATTAAATCAAATCTTAAATTCTTATCGACTTGAAGTCATGGAAAAGTTTACAATGTTGGAAACTGTTTACAATGAAATCAATTTTAGCGGTTTTTAATATATCAGTTTTTGGAAGTTAAAAAAAATCACAAATATACCAAATTCGTATTAAAATTTACATTACAAAATAAAACACTTTGGTGATATAAAAGATACAAACATTGATCTTTTTCAAAGCATATTTCTAAAACTTTAAAGAGATTGAAACAAAGATTAATTCGCGTAAATGTTAACTTTTCTGTTAAAAAATGGCATGCAATATCTTGAAATTTATTGTTAATTTCCAAATTTGGTACGTCCATAAAAATGTCCACATTTGGTAATCAACTAGACTTACTACCTACAGTAGATCGTATTGGATATTCCATTCTTTAAATTCTTTCTTTCGTAAAACAGTGTAATAGAACTGAAATAAACTGATTATGTTTTGATTTTCAAGTCACTTTTTCGAGGATCGAAAGTCACTATTTAGTTACTTATTTCTCAAATCTGGTCACTAAAATAACTTTTTTCGGCACCACGTTTTGCTACCAGCCCTGCGGATAAACGAACCCCGGATAATCGAGTCCCCGGATAATCGAGTCTCCGGATAATCAAGTCCGACCTGTATTGTCAGTGATTTTCATATGATAGTATAATAAGTTTGCGATGATTTCATTTCAGTTTTTAGAAGAATTAACAATTTAATTACAATTGAAACACCGTTTATTCAATAAATTATTAATTACATTGGATAGCCAATCACATTAATTGGTATAATTATAACCTAAAAAATAACATTCCATACAATTTTGAACACTTCTGGGCGTTCTGAGCTTTATGTTCCTTTTGTCCTTGTTCCGCCATCTCCAGCTTACAATCAAAGTAATGTGTTCTGTAAATTCAATCATCGGGGCCCAGATAGCCGTAGCGTAAAAGCGCAGCTATTCAGCAAGACCAAGCTGAGGGTCGTGGGTTCGAATCCCGCCGGTCAAGGATCTTTTCGGGTTGGAAATTTTCTCGACTTCCCAGGACACAGAGTATCTTCGTACCTGCCACACGATATACACATGCAAAAATGGTCAATTGGCATAGGATGCTCTCAGTTAATAACTGTGGAAGTGCTCATAAGAACACTAAGCTGAAAAGCAGGCTTTGTCCCAGTTGGGACGTAACGCCAGAAAGAAGAAGAAATTCAATCATCGGAATTACATACATGACTCTTTTTCATATACAATCCTCAGTGTTGGTAAATGAAAGGTATGAAATATCATAATGAGTTTTAAATGTTCTTTAAAATAAATATCAATGGATGCACATAAAACCAATTGGATTTCAGGAGAGGACTCAATAATCACGTGGTCCTCTTTCGCAAAGCGCACCTCTTTTGGAAGAATTATATGCCCATCCAAACACAACGCTTTTCTATTGTATACTAGTGGTCCCGGCCAGCTCTGTCTTGTCATCTAGTAGGCCGTTGGAAAACGTCATGAAACGTCCCATATAAAATTACAGTTCCGGAACGCTTGAGGAGCATAACAATGGAAGAATTTCAAAAATCCGATAGCCCGTTCTCAAGTCATTTCGTGACATACAAACACCATTCAATTTTTATTTATATAGATAGATAGATGTTGCGTTCTATTGCGTTTGGATGGGCATCTAATTCTTCCGAAAGAGGTACGCTTTGCTTAAGCATAAGCATAAGCATAGACGACCGTACAAAACGTAGTTGCTACTACGTGATTGACTAGAACAATCGAAATTGCACAGAGAACCAATGAAAGGGGCTTGGGATTAGCTACCCATTCTCAATGTGCACAATTCGAGAGCTCAGAGTATAATGAAGTCAATAATGGCGCCAGCTACGTCCTCACGGTCATCGAGGAGGGGAAGGGATGTTAGTGTGACAACCGTTGTTACTAGAGACCGAGATCACTTCTGCATCTCCTCGGTTGTCGTAGGAAGGGTTTTTGTTAATGGGAAGTGTCCGATCACGGACACTTGACGGATGGGCAACTTCTTCCTCTGAAGAGAGTGCCAGCGGGAACAGCAGCTGACGATAGCTCGACTCGATGAATAATTTCAAAACAACCCAAAAGCCTTCAAAAAGGCTGTTTTTATTTCGGCTGCCCAAGTAAGGAGAAAAACTTTTCAGCTTTAACTTAACCGATGTTTATTATACGATGGTTGAAAGATAACTGATCATCCACGAACAAACCCATTCTCTTATATACGGTTTCTCGAATCGCCACCCACCAATCAGGGTGCGCTTCGTCGTCATTGGTCGGTGCAACATAGCAAACATGTTCTCACATGTTCATCGCGTCTCCCACCACGCGTAGTCCGAGTGATGTTGGTCGTCGCATCTGCTGGTGTGGTTAGCCGCCGCTCACCGCTCATCAGCAGCCAGCCAATGCATAATCATTGCCATTCGGGTGGGTAATGTGTGTTATAATAATAGGGTGTAAGGCGATAGGATGATGAATGTTCACAAACATTCGCTCTGTGCGCGAACAGGAAGGGGTAAAAAGTTACATGGTCAGGATTCACCTTAGTATTGTCGAACCGCCACCAAACCGGATCGCGCCAGTGAGACTCTCGACGCGCCTCAACTCGACGCATTTTGAAATCAGTTTTTTAGTGTGGCGCTGCATTCTTACGATATTTATGAACACAACGTACTATTCACATATTAGCTGCGACGCATGGGGCCCGAGAAAACAATAATTATAAATAGGGGAAGTGGTGGTAAAATGAACAGGGGTGGTAAAATGAACACCGTTCCTTTTACCGAGAAAAAACAAATTTCGATGAATTTTTATCATGCACGGACGATTTAGAGCATTTATCTGAGTGTTCGAGTTGATACGGAGGTCAATTGAAGTGAAAATATCAACGAAAACTAAGATTTTAGAAAACCACGTTTGAAAATTAGAACTGACGTAACTTTGAGCTCGGAAGACTTGAAGTTTTTCAGTGAGGTGAATAGCGTTATGATATGATGTCAAATCTGATACTTTGAGAATTCTTTTCCAATGGGTTACAATCATTAATGGATATATTTTCGGTGGGACAATGAAAACTTTCAGAAATATTTGTTTTGCTCACGTTTTTTGCGTGGTGTTCATTTTACCACCAACCGCTGTTCATTTTACCCACATAGTGCAGGTAAAATGAACATTTGCTTCGCTTTTTGATAGTGATGAAAATATGTGAAAATTTAGCTTTTTTAGTCTGAATCCATGTCGCTGCTATAGATTACTTCCCTATTTTTGATGTTGTGCGATAGAACTATACAGATTCTTCGTTTTTATATCAGAAACAAGATGATTTCCTTAAGGTGTTCATTTTACCACCCCTTCTCCTAAATGTTGGTCTTGATTTCTATTGATATTGATACATAATAAGTGATGCGATTGATGAAACTTTGATTTGAAATATAACTATTTTTATGGCTTCAAAATAAATAAATATTTTTTTTATGCGACGAGGCTTGCCGATGCTGTTATGTTGTCCCTTTCTCTTGACGAAAGGTAGGCTGATTTGCAACGGAATAGCAATTAAAATTTTTTGGCATTTGAATAACAGGTCAATTCCACACTAGAGTTACTGTGCACGTGCTGTAGCTTTAGGTGCAGGAGCCTCATTGCTTGCAAGCACACGGGAGCGCTGTACATTGGGAGAACTTTTTTGGTGCGCCTCTTTTTTATTGAGATGTGTCTCACTGCGGTCTCATGCGCTCCGTCACATGTGCTGTTCAAAATTCAGCGCAATAATTGAAGTTATTTCAAAAGTTTTTAACGAGAAACGAAATTGTAACTCTTGCATCGCGAGTCTTCGACCATATCAGGTAGGCCATCTAGACACCTGCTTAATGTAGCGAAAAAAGTTGTAGAGGCTCTTCGTTACTAAGCAGTTGTTTCACAACTTGGATACCGATGGCGAGCCGTAGCGCCGAGCAGCGCATGAGACGAGTCTCCCCGAGAGCACATCACCTAGCGCGCGCTTTTAGATTTTTTGTGAGCCTCCGGCTAGCGCAGCACACTAGGATTCCGATGAGCCGGGAGACGGTTTGGTTGGAGGCTCGTCAGTACATTTATGTGCTCCTGAGAAATATGTAACTCTACTCCACACCAAGAGCTCCATTTTCGTCGATATTCCCCCAACTCTCACCAACAACTAAGGGTTCCCGTACATGTTCATTTAGTTCGGGATGGTCATTGGTCATGTATTCGCAACGTTTCATGAAGCCAATAATCTCCACTAGTATCTTAACAAGAGACCAATTTCTTTTCTTAGGCATTCATACTAAGTGACCAGCCCACTTGAGTCTGTCAGTAGGTGATACACTAAAAAACACTTTTCTTCATATTTGGAACAACTTGTTTGAACACAAGCACCGACATAAGAGGAAAAAACATTATATAACTCATTATATGACTCACACAAAGTTACAATCATAAATTTCGTCTGAACTTGTTGACTCATTGTTTTTATTATTATGGCTTTACATACATGTATGTAGAAATGTTCTTTACGAGCTGGGTCTATGAGAATCCTTTGGGGATTCTCGGTTCTTGGGGGACTTCTCGGAAATTTTAACGGATTTTTGAGGATATCTGCAGATTCCTAGCATACACTGAGGGTTTATGGCGGGATCCTGATAATGTATAATTGGTTATTTGGGATTATGTCCAAAATTTGGTGATTCCTAATAAACTCTCTAGATTGCTAGGGCGTCCTGTAACTTTCTAGCGGGATAATGTGAATTTCTAGTGATATTTTGAGTATTTCTGGCGAAATCTTGGTGATTTTGAAAAGGTTTCCAGAGGAATTTGAGGAGTGCTAGTGGTAGCCTAATAATAAAAAACTTTTGAAAATTTTTATCGCAAGCTTGAGCATTTTCAGCAATATCGCAGCGGAATCCAAAGATGCTAATTCCTAGCAAAATCCTTAGCGAGTCCTGAGAACTCTAGGCGAGATTCTACGGATTCCTGGCAAGATGCTTCAGAGTCCTAGAGTTTTCCTGTAGATTTCTTACGAACACCTGAAGATTCCTATCAAGCTCTTGAGGTTTCATAGCGGGATCCTGTAAATTTCTGTTGATCTCATAAGGTAAAACGTATATAAAGCTCAATTATAACTCATTTCAAGTAAAAATGATATTCTACAAAGATGCAAGCCGCGTTTATGGATCACCTCATGTTTATGGTTGTTTATGTTTGCACTGCAGTCAATCATACATTATGAAATGTTTTATTTTATCAGAAACATAGATTAAAGAAGCAATTCTAAGCTTATTGAATTTTGTTGAATTTTTTGCTAAAGACTAAAAGTTAAACCGATTTTTAATGTTCATCAAATAAAAAAAATGCCATTTTTGCAATATTCAGTGCTAGAGGGGACGGACCTGGTGTAGTGGTTAGAACACTCGCCTCTCACGCCGAGGACCTGGGATCGAATCCCATCCCCGAGATTTCAGTGACGACTTCCTTCGGAAGGGAAGTAAAGCCGTTGGTCCCGAGATGAACTAGCCCAGGGCTAAAAATCTCGTTAATAAAGACATAAAAAAATATTCAGCGCTTTTGTTTTGTTAATACAGTGAAACCTTCACGAGTCGATGTTCTATGACTCGATATCGACACATGGAACCATACTAGAAACAAAATTTCATGGTTACTATGATGGTCCCTTGAAACTGCATTCCAAAAGATTGCTGTTCCATGACTCGATATTTCCATGAGTCGATGGTCCCTTCAATATCGACTCATGGAGGTTTCACTGTACATCTTTTTAACCTTTCGGTCGTCGCGCGAATTTTTGTAACGCGAGTAGTCGCGCGTTGTACTTTGTACAACACACTTGGTTTAGCGAATATCCCAGGAGCCTCACTACTTAGAAAAATGGCGTCTTCGGCAAAGTTGTTCAGTGGCTCTAGGGCTATCATTGATCGAGTTAGTTGATTCTAAATTTTGCCAACTGGTGACGCTAGTGAGCATGAAACATTTGTTTGGCAGATCTCAAGATCTTGACCACTTAGAAAGATGGCATCTCCTGGAAAGTTGTTCAGTAGCTCAAATCCTTTCTTTGTTTAATCCTTGAAGTTCGAGACTAGCTTAAATAATGATGGTCTTTGAGCTACGCATCAACTTTGTCGAAAATATCATATTTCTAAAAGGTTGGGATCCTGAAGTATCAGCAAAACAAAAGTTTCATGCTCACTAGCACCGCCTGGTGACAAAATTTTGAATCAACTACCTCGAACAATGATAGCTCCTAACTTACTGAACAACTTTGCCGAAGATGCAATCCTTCTAAATGGTCAGGATCCTGAAATATCTGCAGAACGAAAGTAAAAGTTCCATGCTCACTAGTGCCACCTAGCGGTCAAATTCCGAAATAAATTTGGTATCATCAGATAGCGCTCCAACTCCAGAACAGCTTTACAGAAGACTCCATGTTTCGAAATTATCTGGATTTTGAGATATACCGATTTAAAATTGCGGTCTACTCATTATTATGCGACTTCTATGTACATTTGTTGATTTTACCACATTATAAAGAGCCATACTGTAAACAAAAACTTTTGAGTATTGCTCTTAAGAAGATTCTTGAGGAATACATTTTGATGTGGTGTCGATAGGTATCATTGTTACAAAATCATAGCATATATATCACAACTGTTGTACAAAGTACAACAGCGCGACAGCCCAAAGGTTAAGAACGCAGTAATAAATTTTATTTTTTTCGTATTCTTACACAGTTTTAAGAAAATGTCTTGAATGTCATTTATGCGACTATGGATTTTGCGTGGCCCAATCATACAAATAGTGCACATAAAGCTTCCAAAAAATCATTGAAGATTTTTAGGCGTAAAAAGTATGTAAAACGTTTGTTAATATTAACATTACGGGGCTATATATTCATAGCACAGTATACAACCCTACGGAAAACTCCTTCGAAGTGAACCGTTCCGAAGTCTCGATGCCATATGATTCCATAAGGATCATGTAACAACATTCTAATGATGTTTTCAAAACCAATTGTCGAAAAATAACATTTAAAATATGGGTTCTGATTTTGGCACGGTTCCATTTTTGGCAACTGAAAATTTCGACTGCCAAAAACGGAATACCACTGTATTTTGTTGATAGTAAAAACTGTAAAATCATGCTCAATTTATCGGTTTAAAATCAATATTTTAAACAGTTTTTCTGAAATTTTAGTGGATAATTGACTCTTCCGAAAGGCAACTGAAATATTGTTTGCATCGAAAGTGTAAAAGTATTCGCCTATGCAAAGATACAGGGGGTGTCCATTCTGCCCCGGGTGTCCATACTGCCCCCGGTACCCCTATTTTACAAACTATTATTTGAAAAGCTCGAAAAATCAAGTTATTTTTACTGACAATATTTTTTTTTATTTTCATGTTTTTAACTTTTATTTCAACTTGCAACTATTTATTCACCCTCAAATAATAATAATATCAAGTTTCCCAAAATAAGAACGATTTTTAAATAGATATCGAGTTATGGAGAGATATTTACCTCTCACGTGACATCGACTAGTGGAGATATCGAGTTAGAGAAATATCGACTTATGGAGAGCACGATATATGGGAGTTTGAAGGGACCTAAAAATCCATCGAGCTATAGAGTGTATCGAGTTATAGAATATCGAGTTGTGGAGAATCGACTGTAGTTGTATTGGTCGACAGCAGAAAAAAATATTTTTAACTTACACTTACAGCGGGATCAAAATACGCTAGATTAAAAGGACCGCGCATTAAATTAATTACTACAAAAAATACACAAAATATCGAGTTTGGTAGAGTTGACTATATTTTTGAATTATTCCTCCAATATTTTCCTGTTTATTCAGAAATTATCCCAGCAAGTCCATGCAGCATTCACCCAACTTGAATGAGAGTGATTTTTCAACCCATGAATACTCACACCTCAAAGTTATCGATCTGGAGGAAATATCGTCCAAAGTACTGAAACGGATTGGAGATTTGCTGACGAAACCACTCATCAAAGACAATGAGATCGAGCTCACCAAGCGGATACTGGACATCAAGGAACGTCAAGAGGAAGTCAAGCTGGCTATTGGTGTGGCATCGCAAACAACGCCTTCTGAGAAAGTGTCTGACACAATGACTAATCTGGAAAAGGTGAGCAAATCACGGCAATTTCAGGTAAAAATTTGTACAATTAGGGTAAACGCTTCCATAGTAGAGGTAGCTCCAATAGTGGAGGTAGTGTGACATGTTTCGCACTAATAAATGACTATGTGATATGTTTCAATGATGCACGATGCAAAAATGATACAAGCAATCATATAATATCCATGAAATTTAATCGTTAAGCGGTTTAAAACATTTATTTTGATTAAAAAAAAATTCAAGGGTTAAACTACCACACCGCCTAATGATGATGATGATGATATAGGCTGCCATCTATTGTAGCAAGGTATCCGCCGGTAGCAATGGCCTATTCTAACAAAACAATTTGTTCAAGATTGTATGACTATTCGTATTCAATCATATTCCTGTCTGAAGGGCCAAAAACGAATGGCGGACCCGTAAGCAGAGACACTTACGCGAAACCCGCAAGGAAAAAGAATCTCCTTCCAAAAGTAAGTTCACACGAACAGTCGTACAATCAAGCCCTTGCTTGTCAGAAAGACCCAATAGATGGGAAGAAGAGCCCGCCCTTTTTCCACGAAATGTTAGCGATATGAAGTTGACAGTTTCACTCTTCCTATCCATCTCGCTTCAATCGGGTGCCCTGATGGTCCCACCCAACCCAAAATGCATATAACATTGGAAATATAATCAAATAACACAAGTCATCATGGAAAGATCTCACCGGTTTTTTTTTTATCGTTGTTGTATTTTGAAGCTGGTCGTCGCAACGATGTCGTCGAACTATTTCACCGTTAGCTATAAAGTATCATTTATTCGAAACTGTTCAAAAACCGAGTAAAAAAACAAACTTCCACTCCTCCGATAAAGCGATACGAAAATCAAATCCACTTGTTGGGCTTCTCAAACTGCACTGCTCGAAAACCGAAAAAAAAACTTCCATTCCGACGAACCGAAAGCCAAAAAAAAACACTTCTGCTATGCGAAAACTGTACCCGCTTGCTGGGCTTCTCCAAATGAAGATCAAACGGTAGAGTTGCCAAAATCGAACGGGCACCGTATTAAATTTGCAACACTCCAATTGAACACCACTGTACATGCCCAGTTTTCTAATCGTACCGTCATCTTGCTCATACCCGCTTCTCTTTCCCGCTTCCGAAAGATCACTTTAATCAGTTGGTGTGGGTAAGACTCGCAAACGAAAATTCTCCACACGTTCACCTCTCTCACCACACCACATCCACCCGTCCTACCTTTCACTACCACTACTACTGAGACCGCGTTCATTCATACACTAATCGCTTCCCCCGCGCATGCTGCCGCCAAACATTTTTTTTTCACAGCAATTCCACTTTTTTTAAATTCTAAATTATTAACTTTTAATCCATTTTCCAACTCAAATTTAACTTGCACTCGCGACTTTGCTCTTTTCTACGTTCGGATATGTATTTTTCGTCGATTTTACTTTGATATTTCCACATTTTTTTCACTATTTGAGTACCACGTTAAAAATGCACAACTTTCCCTCAGCCAGTGCTGCCACTCTTTTGGGTTAAACTACCACACCGCCTAATATGCTAAAAACCAACATAATCCCCAACCACACGGTATTAGGCAAAAAACAGAATTATAGCAGGTCACGGTAATCGAAAATCAATATGTGAGCATATACACAGATGAACGATACCGATAGTTGCTAGCCTAGAAAGGGGTATGCAACAGATTCGATGGATCAACAACAACCTCTGGATCCTAATTCTTTCAATATAGTGTAAATTCCCCTTTAATTCAATCCATTCGTCACGATCATCAACCAAGATCGTAAAGCCACAGATACTAGAAAATTATTTTCGTTTTGATCACCTTTGGAGCAACCCATACGAATGGGTCGAAAAGTTTAGATGAGTCGGACAGCAATTGTCGTTTGGTGTTTGAACTTGGGATATCGAATGTGACATTGAAGTTTAACGTGTCGACAGAGGGAATCCTCCGTAAGACCTTGACGGAGTTTTCCCTTCATTAGGTAACTTAACATAAACAACCCTAGTAGCATTCATTAGTAGCTGAGTAACAGATTAGTCAGCTGAAATTGAGTAATTTTTTCATGGGATGTTGCCAAATCGAGAATTCGTGCTTCATTTGTTGACCATTTGGGCAAAACGAAAATGCCAGAACCAAGTCTCTCAATGAGCTCCAGCCGTTCGCAATGAGGCCGGCCGTTTTCTCTGCTGGTTCAAAAAGTTCGCCTAATTTAAATTAGCCTTATGTGATTCTATTGATTGCTTTTAGGAAATAAATAGACACTGTTTGCCATGTCGTTCAAATTATCGCAACCCATAACTTTTTCTCAATTGATTCTATAGCATTTGCCCGAATGATACAAACCCGAAAAGCATTAGCCCGAATATGAGCAGTTTGAATTTCATCATCATATCAGCAATATAACGCGAAAAACAGCATATGTTTCTAAAAAGAAATTTCAGCTGACTCTTAGTGACTCGTGGCGCCAAACATGTTCCAGGTGATAAGTCCAGAAAGAATAGCCGATGATTTAATGAAGGAAAAATCACTGACAATATATCAAATAAATTTATCCATAGAATATACTATGTCCATCATTCAGGCTAGTGGTTTTCGAGCTAATGTTATTTTGGAGCTAGTAACGTAGAATCATATGATATACGAATGCAAAAATAGCAACTTTGGCAAAGAAGTGTGGAAGTGCTTGTTGAACACTAAGCTGAGAAGCAGACTCTGTTCCAATGAAGACGTAATGCCAAGAAGAAGCAATAAAACTGGCTAGATTCCACTGATAAAAATTCACACGGTTGATCCGTGTGTTCAAAATTATGGATCGTTGAGGTTTTCTCACAAACTTCGTGTGTGTTACACATTAAATTCGTTTGTGAACTGATTTCAGTTCTATGGACTGATTCATCAACTGACAACAAGGATTCCATATTTTTCCACATATGTTCCCTTTCAGATTCGTATGGGTGCATAAAT